>NC_092320.1:51056056-52256056 GCF_036785885.1 Coffea arabica | reverse complement strand
AACTTTGAATAGTGGCTCCAATAGTGTCTTGCACTACCAATTTTCCTCTTGTTTGTTACCCTTAAATACTAATCCTCCAATGTAGTTCCTCTAGCACTATAATTACTCATACTTACTAGTCTAAAATTAATTCTCCAAGATCATTGTGCTTGCGGACCGAATATTATCTCGAAAAGCGTGTATTCGCTATTTTTTACTAAACGAGCCGCAGAAAAATTAAATTCACTAACGAAATGTTTTAAAACATAAAATGAGACATTATTTTATACAAATGAAATTAAAATGAATAAAATAGATTAATCAGAGAAAACGGATAATTAAATAATTAAATAAACTAGTAAAATAAAATAAAAGTAAGAAAAAATTCGAGTCCTCACAGAAATTGTGACAGCCCCACCTCCCCCTAAAGCGAACCAGAGGGTTCGGCGGACCGCCTGCCCAACTCTCACCGGGACTCAGTCGAATCTCAATCAAATCCAAAATAAAACCACAAGATCAAACGAAATAACAATCCAAAACTCAAAACGAAACTTATATACATTTCTATCTCAAAAGGAAGTACAATTATCGAATATACAAAGGTTCTCAATTCGTCATTCATCCAGCCCGTGCCAAGCACTAGGGCGAGAACCATTACAAAACAAAAAAACTAGACTAGGCTAACCTACACTGGGCTCTCGTCCTTGCTCGCATCCCCCTGTTAAGGAAAACAAAACTAAAGGGGTGAGCTAAAAGCTCAGTGAGGTTCTGAACACATAGGCAACAAGAAGTTCAAAGCATTCCTTACATATAACCAATAATTCAAGATACAAATACAAAATAAAGAGATAAACACATTCATTAAAAGGATACGACCCACATGGAGCCATTCATTCGTTCGTTCGGTCATTCATTCTCCTGTCATTCCACTTATTCTTTCAATCATTTAAAATGCATTTTTTTGTAAGTAAAACCCTCGTTTGCATTGACATTCGTTCGTTCATTTCATTCACCCCCTCCTGGACGTTGGCCAGACTCCACCCGACAACAAGGTAATACTCGAGTATACCAAACGTTCGCCCAGGGTCACTAAATTGCCCGACCGAGTCCGCTTCTGACTCGAGTCGATCAGCAACGAAGAGCAAGGGCCCAGTTCAGCCAAATGGCTTACATTCATGCGCAACTAGCATTTAATTATTTAATCATTGAAAATTTCACATTCATTTAGGTCGAGTGCGATAAAGTACACACTCGCCTAGAAAACTCATTTTAAGCAATCATTGAAAGCATTTAACACATTATCAATCAATAATAACAAGCCAATAAGTCAATGAAATATAACAAACAAGGAACACTCACCTAGTTAAGCAAAATAATGTCCAAAGTATCCTCCCGGATAACACTCTCAATCGCCAAGAAACCCTAATAATAGCCAAGAGAAAATATTATAGTTAAACTCCTCCAAAGTTTAAGTGAACCAAAGAAAATCCGAATAACTACTAGTACAAAGTATAAGTATAGTTTTAGAAGTAAAAAGAGTACATTTAAACCAAGGTTATGAGTAAAATATTTATAAAACTTATGCTTGCTCGTAAAATTTTGAAATCTCCATTTAAGTCGAAGTGATAAAGAAAACGTACTCCGAGCAGTCATTATTTTATTTCTCAAGGGTATAAGTTCGCCCAAATCCTTACTTATATACCTCGGTAAAAGAAGATGCAAATATCCTAGATAGTTCAAGTGATATTCACTCTTAACCCTTACTCAAGTTGCAAGTATAGTTTTCTAGTTCTCGATCGTAAATTTGGGCAGTATGCCCTTTGTGTTTACCTAATTTTCTAGCCATTTTGGCTTCATTATTTTTCTCATTTAAACCCAAAGGTATACACACAACAATCTAACTTCAATAGCCGTCCAATAGGCTCAAGACAATACAAGGGCAAAAATCAACTAACAACAAGTGCGGAAATCAAATTTAACAAAAGACAGATTTGATAGAGTTTTGCGTAACGGACACAGCTGAAGCTACGCTTATCGGATTGGGGTTAAACTTATACCATTTCGAAGCTAAGACAAAGTCCTACAACTTTCATGAAGATCACTTGGTCAAATTTCCAGTGTAACCTAATCAAATTCCCAGTTCACAGAACCAGGTTCCAACTAATCGGCTAATTAACCGTACTACATTTAAATGGCCATATCTCAAGCTACCAAAGTCCCTTTAGGGTGTTCTTGGAGGCGTTGAAAATCTAAGACAAAAACCTACAACTTCCATGAAGACCACTCAGTCCAGTTCTCACTCTAACTAGGTCAAATTTATCAAAACAATTCCAAATTTTCCAGTTCGAGATTCACTGCAGAAATCAACTAGCAGTCCTGCTTTATTCATTCATATCTCAGCACACACAACTCCAATTCAGGTAATTCCAAAGCCATTTCAAAGCTAAGATACAAGGATATAATTCTTAAGAAGACATCATCAACCAAATCAGTAGTAATCCTGGTCAAACTAACCAATTACAGAAGCTGATTAGCATGTTCGGGTAGAAACAGGGTAGCAGGGGTATTTCGGTCTTTTCATAGGATACATTGCTCCGATTGGGCTAAAATTTTGTAGGCAACTATAAAACATCATTCTCTACAACTTTCATGTTTTGAGCTAAGGCTAATTCGGCCTCTATCATGATGAAACAAAAACAGGCAGAATGGTGTTTGTGAGAATTTAAACCTGAAATTAGAACTTTGTTACTAGAATTTCATGTTTGTTAGGTTTAAATCATCAAGACCTCCAACTAGCAACTTCATAACATCAATTAAAGGATATGTGATCATAATCAAAGCTGAAAATGAAACCCTAGCTAATCATTTCCCCCAATTCCAACAAAACTCACTAATTAACCGTTGTAACTCAAAATTAAAAGCTTCGAGTCATATTTAACCAAAATTGGGAAAAAGAAAAGGGTGAAAAGCCATGATACCTTCCTTGGATGCTTGTAGGAGAAGACCACAACATTTCCTTCAAAATCTTGCCATACAAAGCTCTAATCTTCCCTAAAGAGTAGTTTTTGTGAAGTGATTCACAAGATTTATGGTTGGAGTTTAAGATTAAGCAAGAAATTTAGTTGGTGAAGATGAAGTTTCTCTCCCCTTTTTCTCTCTCTATTTTCGGCCAAGGTGGTGAAGAAATGGAGAAGATTTGGTTAAATTCTTGTTTTATGATGGTTGATACAAATTAGTCAAAGCTCCTTCCAATAAGGGCTTGACATGTGTCCTTTCTAGAGTTTTCTTTTTTCTTCCTTTGGCCCACCATGGTGACTCATGTATAAGATATTTTAAGGCTAATTAGTCAAAATAAAATGAGGAGATTAAAGAAATAAAGTAGGGTTTAATCGGTGTACTCATTCGGTAACGAACGGTACACGTCAGTTCTATCCGTTTTCCTTAAATTACACGTACTAGGGCTTTTACTTCCTATTCATTAACTTTATATCATAGCTTCTAATCACATATTATTTCTCACCTAAAAGTTACTCTTAAGCACCATATTTGATCCATACTCTCAAATTTGATCCTTACACTGCGAATACACGAAAAACCCTATTTCACTTTAATTTGAAATCGGAAAGGAAAACCCTAATTTCATATGATCATTGGCATTTTTTTTTTCTAGGGTGATTGAGTAGTAAGATGGTATAGAATAATATTTTTCAAATAATTTTCAAATAAAAAGAAATTTTCAAGAAATATATAAGGATTTTGCAAGTTCTCACAGAAATGATATGGACATATACGTGGATTTTTAAAAACAAGAAAAATTTATTCGTACACATGATCAATGAGGGATATAAAAATTTATTTTGTAAAATGTAAGGACTGTGAATTGGATTACGTAAAATGTAACTTAATAATTTTGCCCCTTAAAAATGATTACGTGCAAGGCATGTGATGGGTTCCGACCAAAATCTAGTCAGAAATTTAGATAGAAACTAAATTTGATCAATACGAATCTGTAGGGAACGTAAAATTATATTTTTAAAAGTAAGAGGTGAAAAAAATTATTTTATGAAATGTGAAATGTTTTAAACGATTTTTTTTAAGTTTAATTTCACGTTTAAACTCGACTCTTTTAATTAAACAAGTGAACCAAATTCGAACTCACACAAACCAAATTCAAACTCATATGATGTGAGCCGAACCGAGCTCACCAGCTACATGTTCGCTTAACAGGTACCATTACTCTCTTTCTTTGTTTACAACGAAAGGAAGAAGCAGCAAACACCCACATTTCCTCGAAATCATCGACTCCGACCCTGAGAAACCGAAATTAAATAACCGATAACGAAAAAATACGAACAAAAAGAACCTTTATATTTTCCTCGTAAAATCAATCGGTTTTCAAAGTTCAATCATCAATATTCATTTTCCGACGCCCTAAAAACTTAAAAAAGAAAAAAATGGAATGCGCGTTAACGACGTCGTCCTCTGCCGTTCTCCCATGGAATTCTCTGATCAATTGTCATCATCATTCCCAGAAGAATTTTTATGGTTATTCTCTGTTCAGAAAGGAAAGGCTTGGAAAGCAACCAAACGTCGCCGTTTGCTGCTTGAAGGTATATTTTTGTCGCAATTTTGTATGGTGATGTTCAATTTATCAATTATTAATTTTTTAAATTGTATTTATGTAGCTTTTGGTAATTTTAGTTTTATTTATGTGTATTATTTTCAAATACATGCTAAATGTGTTTTTTTTTCCCAATTTTTTGTCTTTATTTGTTCATGAATGTTAATAATACTTGAGTATTGGGAAAATTGACCTTGGGTTTTCATTCAGGAGTAGGAAATTATATAAAAAGAACAAGAACTGTTTAATTGTTGTCAGATATTGTTTATTACAAGAATTAGCCAGGAACTATGCTAGAATAAGAAATGCCTTTAGCTATTGTTAGATAGCTGTTTATGCTAGGTTGGAGCAGTAAATCAATTTTCTTCTAGTCCCAAAATAGATAACTGGATAAATAAAAAAAATAGATAACTGGATAGATTGTGAATTTCAAGGTTTTTCATGCATGGAGTCAACACAGTGGTCAGGGGAGTGCTCCTAGAGTCTTCTCTGCTGTCAGGTTTAGTGTTCGAATCTTGTGCCTAACGGTTGGGGATGAGAAGGGTGTGGGGAGGGGTGGGAGGGTTTAAAAAAAAAGAATTCATTATTTACATAGGTATAGCTAGGAATTTCCTGTTATGAAATGTGCTCTAGTTTGTTGTAGTTAGATTCAGTCTATAACTTTAGCAATTAGTTATGTATTAAACCTCTCTCAATAATTCGACAGGATGTGTTAGGCCAGTGTTGTTTTGTCTTTTATAATGTGCAGATATGATGGAGGATTATACTGTATGTGAACTGTGAGAAATATGGAGATTAATGTACTTATGCACCTATGGTCGGAATTTGTCTCATGATGGAAAAACGAACTGAGAATACGTAAAAGTCGCCATAGAAGGAGAAATGATGGATTAGCTGGTGCTGTTAATTGTGATGTTGTTTCTTTTGTCTTGAGCATGTGGCTTAGTATTTTGTGTCCCTTTGTTTTTAGGTTAGAATTGCTGAAGTATAAAGGTTGGAGAGAGGACATGGATGGAAGAGGTTTGTAGTTTTGGGCAAGAGTAGTAATGTGCACTTTAGAGAAACTGCATTAAACTCGTAGAAGGAAACTTTAGTTTCCAAGACTACAGTTGGTACTAAAATAAGCCGAAGGCCTTCGACTAATATGGATCATTGAGGGAATTTTGGAAACTTTTCCTGGCCGATTGGAAAGATGTCAATTTGGATTGGAATGTTTGGATTGTTCAATGACTCAGATGGGAAAGCAAACTCTGGCCTCATTTCTATTGCAATTTTTGAAATGACGTGATTTAGGTTTCCACGCTTTGTTTTCTTTGCTATTAATGAGTTACAAATGAAAGCATTCTGTATCTAACATGGGCTCAATCATTTTCAAAGGGTTAATTTGTTATGACAGATACTTTTTTTTTTGTCCTCTTTTTCATCCACCAATCACTCCCCAAACCACAATGGAGACTGTAATGATTGAGTAATGGGTGAAACTGAAAATTGTTGTATATGAAAAACATGTACACTTTGAAGTACTTAAGTGCCACCCACTATCATAACCAAATTCCCTTTAATTGATAAGAGCTTTGAAAGACTAAAGACATTTTCTCTAGTCATTTCCAACTACATGAATTGCACATGCAGGCAATAGAATGATTTTAAAGATCATATTTGATATGTTTTGATTCTTTTTTGCAAAATTTTAACATGGACTTCGAGTGAAACTTTAGATAGATACTGCGTTCAATTCTTATCAGTCAAAGGCTTATGATTTCACTGTTCAATTGCATCTTGGACCGTGTAATGTCTCTTGATATCTAATTTTCGTTCAAACTACTTTGAAGTTGTTTTTCCTTTAGCATTAATATTCTGTATTTGTGATATTAAGCTTGGAGTAAATGCACATAAAAGTTTGGAGATTACAACTGATCCAATGTGTCTTTGACTGTTTTAGATTCTCATTGTTTTTGTAGCATATGTCTATGAATCGCATAATATCTGCAGAGTTTTCAGAAGACTTGACTCTATACTTTACTGTAGCAGGCTGTGTCAAGTTCAGTGGGTGATGTGCATAAACAGAGAGGTAGTCTTCAATCTCTATTTTGTTATGACAAGGCTGTACCAGAAGAAATAATTGAGAAGCCAATTGGAATACCTTTGGCTGAGAAAAATATTGGCAATAATCCTCGATGTACTGATTGCCAAGCCAAAGGTGCTGTCCTTTGCACTACTTGCACTGGTTCTGGTTTGTATGTTGACTCTATATTAGAGAGTCAAGGCATCATTGTGAAAGTTAGATGTCTAGGTAAATTTTTGATCCCTCTGCTCTTTTTCTTTCTCCCTTTTGTCCTTTGATTTTCTTTTTCCTAGAAGGTGATGCAAGCATGCCAAGCATGAACATTCTTATTGAACCTGCTGCACTCTTATATATATATATATATATATATATCTGTGTGTGTGTGTGTGTTTGTGTATATATGTATGTGTGTATTGTTAGGGTATACACTATCACCCTTAGATGTATACTCCACGAGCAAAAAGTGAAGTTTAAATTCAAATTGGGATTCAGTGGCACAGCATCCATGGATGCTAGTGTATATACTGTCAGTTTAAATTCAGCTTATGATGTACGTACTTGATGCTTAACTCAGTTGTTACTTTCTATTTATGTTTGAACATAGTTTGCAACGTGTTAGTAAAGGAAGGAGGTGTCAGTAAAGGAAGGAGGTTGGAAGGCTGCCAGGGTGGGTTGGGGGGGGGGGTTGAGGAAGAAGAATGTCAGAAGTGATCTCTCCCCAAGCGTTTCTATTTGTTTTTAATATCCATATACAGGACTTTCTACTTATAGACCATATCTGGCACCCGGCAATGGATATACATTTTGGTTAAGCTGGTTTGAAGGCTGAGTGAGGGCTTGTCAGGCCATAAAGTTTTGCATTTGACAGTTAATCCCAAACTTTGCAATCTATGCTATGAACATTGAAATTGTAAAACCATGTGATTGTGAATTCTCAGTGTGGTTTTGATTTAGGTGTTGGGTTATGTCATTGATCTGGTGTTATTGTTCTTGTTTTTGAAAGCATTAGTTTAATGGTAAGATTGTGCTTTTGCAATTTGATTTAGGTGTTGGGTTATGTCATTGATCTGGAGTTATTGTTCTTGTTTTTTAAAGAATTAGTTTAATGGTAAGATTGTGCTTTTGCAATTTGGCATACAATCTATCTAGTGGGATAAGCTGCTTGGTTAATTATGTGAAAAGTTATAATGCATGTAGACATGCATACATACTATTCAAGAAACTGAAAAATCATATGGTGCTTTTGTAGCTAAACCTCGTAATTGGTCAGGTATGCTAAGACTGGGTTGGATTGGTGGGGAAATATGATTCTGGCATCCTATGAGGTGGCATAGGAGTCAGTGTGTATGTAAACGGATGAAAACACTACCTAAATACAGGATTATTTGCAATAAATTAGGGCCAGAAGTAAGGTTATCAATTTTGAAACATACATCAGATTGATTATTGTCTTCACATGATGCAATGCAGCCAATGGAAGATTTCTTTTAAAAGATGGCTGTCTAGTAGAGGGACTTACTGATGAAACTAGAAAACAAGTAGGATGGCAGATTCCTAAGAGAAAATGACAAAAATAAGTCACAATGTCATCTCCTGATATAGGTTGTTATTAGTTATGTAGATGATAACTGTATCTCCACAAGAGCTTGTGCGGTCGACCTGACCAAATGGTGGTACTTATCCTATAATTTTTATGAAACCTTTAATAGAGATTACAGGTCTGAAACAAATGCATAGATTTTATGAGACCCACCTGCCATTAATACAAAAAAGTGCTTGCCTTTTTCTTCGCTCTGAGGAACATGAGCTGCTTCTATTAGTGACCCTATAGCTCGCTTTATATGGAAATGGACCTCAAAGATGGAAAGGTTAGCCAAAACCAGAAACATGATTACTCCACTAGAATGCATGGGACAGGGCAACTATCTCCTCAAAATCTCAAAATTTGGTCAATGCTGTTCAAGCTAGATTCATGTGGATGTGGAAATGCTTTGCTGAAAACAGGCCAGGAGTTGGATAACTAAATAAATACTGAATCAAAGCCCAAACATTAACTATGGTTTCTCTAGACTGGATGATTTATATCATGCGGAGGACTAGCTAATTAAGAACAGATAGATAGTTGTCAGTTTTTATAGTAATTTTTGTTATTTCTCTATAGGGCTAATCTTACAACTCCTTTTCACCAAGTTTTGATGGTTCTAGAGCGATGGCATGCACCTAAAGTTTTACTACCCTTTGTTCAATATTTAAGGGATGGAGGCTGCAAAATGAGAGAAAGAGTCAAAGATATTGAGTTGTACTTGGTTATTGAAGAGTCATTTGCTGCATGTGGTGTCTTGTGCTTTTGGAAGCTCCTCAAGATCTATCTTTTAATGCTGGAAATCACGGAGTGCTCTTTCAGTAGACATAAATACACTAACCTGTTTATTATATGAATGTTTGCAAGCTTATATATCAATGTTATGCTTTGGCTTTTTTTTTTTGTGTAAAATAATTGCATAAGTAAGAGATGAAGTCGGGATTGGGAAATCCACTCATAAGGATGGCAGAGACTGACTTGGGATAAAACCAATATCTTTTATGCATGATTTACAGATCAGTCATCTCTCCTGATGAAATAGTAGAATTTGCCTGGCATGATTTTCTTTCCAAGTTTTAATTCAGCAAGTTAACTTGGATGACATGTTTTCAAAGCTCATGAAAACTCAAGTAGACAGAGAGTGCTAACAACTTTAGTTATTTCTTGACCATATTTGTGAATTTTATGTGTTGTCTAAAATCATGTAGAATGGCAAAAATGCTTCATCTATAATGCATGAGAGAACAAATTTGAAACATGTAATGCATTACACCAGGGTGGTTTAAATGCATACTGGGACTTCATTCTCTATTTTCTCTTGAGAGTCAATTTTACTTGGTCAAAGCTTAAGAGTGTTAAGAAGTCCCATAAACAAGAGGTACCAATTGGTCAAAGTGGAGAGCTCTCATGGATGCAAATAAAGGAATGAGAATATTTGTTTAAAATTTCCTGTCAACAATCCAAAAATCAAGTTAATTTCTTTTTCTCGAGGAATTCTTAGTTCGTCAACAGCCAAGCTTATGGGTCAGACATGAGAAAATCACTTGTGTAGTACTTATCATTGCGTTCAAAAGACTTGGACTATTCTAGTTTCAACCATTTGTCCTTGCTTTGGGATTTAGATTTGAACATTGTTAATTGAGTTGTTACGCAAAAAGTTCTGTGTAATGGATTTCATGTCTGTAGCTGACAAATGGTTCTCTTTTCTTTCTTACTTTGGTTTAGATGGGCTTTGCCTTTAGTTTAGCATATAATAAAATTGATTAATGGACGACATCTAAGCCTTTATAACTTTCCACTCTGGTATTTGGTTTTTTCGTGATCTCATAGTTTAAATTAGGTTTCCTCAATCAATTGGAAACCTTCAGGATTTCCAACTGTGCAATCATAATTATCATTCTACACGTGAAATTTTTGTTGTTATTTCTCAAAAATCTCTTTATTGCCTTTATTTTTTTTTGGTTAACTTTTAGTTTTCTATAAGGTGGCTTTGTGCAGAGTTAGCAGTTGTTAATTAACATTGAAGTAAGAGTAGTATAATTTTGTAAATTGACATCAAGATGGTTGACAAGTTTGAATCATACTCTGGTAAAATGCAGGTTGTGGTGGAACTGGGAACATAATGTGCTCAGAATGTGGTGGACGAGGTCACCTTTGACTCCCCTGGAGAGCAGGATTTTGGTCCTGGTGATGTTTTCATTGCTGGAACTATCTTATACTATGATAGCATGTAAGTGAATGCAGATCTAGTCACGGTGATAGTAGAACTGGTTGTTCAGGTTTACTATTTAGTAGGATGTGAGGAATTTAAGTGAAAATGCATTAGTATATGATACTAAATAGCTTCGGAGGTCAAGTAATTTCCCGACTTGTGTCTATTTGCTGTTTTTCTTTTCATTGTCAATAGTGCAATGAATCGTGTAGAGTATTCATTATTTTGGGAATCAAAATGAAACTGTTTATGTATTCCAGAATATGTTTGCTTTGAACTTTTGATTTGGTACCCCAAAATTGCATGGCAATTGTAACTTAGAGTATTTCTTTATATTTGGTTGTAGACAAAATTAGAACTTGTGACTGATCAACATTTGTGTGTCTGAACACAGATCATAGTGAGAAGGAAAGAGATGAAAATATATCTTTGCCATTTACAGAGCGAACAAGAGCTTAGTAGTTCAATAAAGTATCCTGAGATGGGCTTGGACCCAAAGAATGGGAAAGAAAGAATAGATAGAGGATTAAAAAATGTAAAAATTTGCTTTCTTGGTACAAATCAATGAATGTTAAGAATGTTGCTTTTCTGCATATGCAAGTGTCCTTTGGGCTAGTAGAAAATATGAGTAACCTTTATACACGAGATCTTTGCAGCTCCTCAATGAATTTTGGAATAGTACAGTCAAATTTTTGGTTCTGTGGGTTCTCCGCATAGGCCACGTAGTATGCAGAAACGCCAGCCTGTATCCATGACATTGCCACCCGAATCTGCAATGCAAAGATTGTTTGAGCATGTAATCAGCATCTCCTTCAAGTTATGTTGTTGACGTTATAATTTCAACTTGGATACTTCGGATTAAGTATATTCAATAAGGTATTACCATGAAATATCCACTTAAAAAGGTGTATATTGACACCTCAGTTGCATAGTTCCTACGAGACATGAGAGCCCATGAACCTCCCAGTAGTGCACATGCAGCACCACCTGCAGTTCCACTTAGGAAGCAAAATGAGCTAGTTAGGTCAGAGTTTATCAATTGTTCAATACCAGCTCTCTGGAACATCTCCCAGATATTTTTTGATGACTGCACAATGCCTTTGTTATGAAGCCCTATATGCACGAAGCCCCATCGATTGCCATATGCTACTAGCCTTGATGCAATTGCGGAATAGCAACTTGTGCAGGAGAACATGAATTCATCAGCATCTTTTGAAACCATACTGATGGCACGGGATGAACCCCGTATGACACAAATGACAGGTACAAGAATTGATCCTATGCAGATGGTCCCTATTGAGTGCTTAAATGTGTTCTTAAATGCCATGATTGTACCAATTTCTAGTCCATATGTAAGTTGCATATATTTGATGTGAGAGATTGCAACTTGCTGTGTGTTCTTGATGATATGAGCAGTCCATGTCAAGCTCAATAGTATTGCAAAGATGAATAATATGTCCCAGCTTGTATTTGTGGCTGTAGCCCCTCCAATGCCAAAGAACAAAAGGCTGGAGTACAGGGTACAGGTGATGATGGACAGAAATGCAACTCCAGTGGCTATTTGAGGAGGAATTGCAATAGACAATAATAGAATCTGACCAGCATGCTCGAGTCGGGGTTGGACCCAGCACCAATAGAGTGACTGTGTGACTGCAGAAACTACTGCAATGGCAGCAGCCACCAAGCTGCCTGTGGTACCTATTGAGACAAGTAGGAAACCAACTAAACCTATCAGCAGAGGGCTAAGCCAAAATGCTACTTTCATAGTTCTCAGAGGGTTGAAGGCTGTAAGCGCTTGCCATGCAAAACCAGCAATTGCAGCGAAAGCAGTTGAAACCAGGACAGGTAGATACCAATCTTGAGTGTCAAAATGGTGAGTATGGGATGCCGATAGTATGCTGCGAATAGCAAGCACAATCACCAAGATCGTAATCGAAACAAGATGCAAGTAGAATATATTTTTGAAGAGCTTATTCAAGAAGTTGCCTTCCGTCATCTCACAGACTGAGTACCTTCAATGAATTCAGAAGGAAGCACCGTGCGGGAATACTCATAGGATGTCAAATATCTTGTGGAAGTAGTGTACCTAGATATCTATATCAATTTAATGATAAATAGAAAATTTGCTGTTGGAATATGCGTCTTGAGCAAGAAATCCTTGCAACACAAAAAGTCTTAACGATGTTTTCCACAGGAAGAGAGACAGAAGCTTGAGGAGAAAGGAAGATGGGCTTAACGTCAAAAACTGAAGAAGGGTTGTTATAAGTGCACTCATGTCATGTGTGTGCTTCTCGCTGTTTCTACGTTTCTGTGTGTGAGAGAGAGAGAGACAGAGAATTAAAGAGAGGCAAGTGAGAGAAGACCCCTTTTGTTTCTTGGTGGAAAGGAAACTTGTGATCTTGCATCTAACTTGCAGAGAAATGGAGTTGGGCAATGGTTGTAGAAGACTCAGGTACCTCCTTCATTACCATGGTGAAAGGGATCTGCCGTCTTTCCCTTCACATTAATTGTAGTATTCAATCATTCTCTAAGCTATATTTGCACCTATGATTGTGGCAAACAAAATATCTAACTAGTTATTTTCAGCCACTAACACATTTTAGTACATTATGAATGTCTTCTATGCATTAATTTTGGCATGAATTGACTTTACATATAATAGTATATGTGTGTATTATCATACCAATAATGATTTTCTTTTGAACTCTCCAGTTATATAATAGAATAATGATTAGTTTCATATCGAACTGTTTAACTTGTGAAGGTTTCAAATTTTACCAGCTTCAAAATTGGAAGATTATTAAAAGGAATTAGATAATGTCTGTTAATGACATGAATGATGAAAACAAAATAGGATCGGTGATGCAATAAAGACAGTCCCGTTATCTTATTCGGCAATAAAGATACTCTTTATTGTTCACATATTGTATTTTGTTGCCCTTCTCGTGATGCATTTACAACATTCACAAATTTGAGGGTTGGGCTTTTAACTGGAAAAAGGGATTTTGATTGCTAGTTAGAATTTCAAGTTTTACCTAATTATTCTATCCGCAAGTATACGGGTCAACGAGTATAGCGTATTAGGATTGATCCTACAAGGACTAAGAAAAGTACTATGGTTTTGTTCACTCACCTTATTATTTAGACAAACAACTAAACCAATTTAAAAAGTAACCACAAACTAAGCTAAGATTAAAGAAAATAAGATTGCTCAAAGATCAAGTTAAGAGACTTCCTAAAATTAACAATAATTTGTTGTGCCAAAAATAGAAACTAGATAGGATGACTAAGTTCTGAATTTCATGATTTGCCAAGAAATAACTTCCAAATACCCTCAATTTTGCCAATGAACATTATATTGTTGGAAATTACTTTCTCCAATTTCTCAACAATTTATACCTTTCCTTAACCCACTTTTATAGAGAAAAGGTTAGATACAAGTTTAATAATTTCAATGAAATTATTGCATGAAAATCCACTCAACTTTATTCCCTATTTTCATGTGAACAAAACTAGGATCAAAGAAGGAAAATCTATATGTAGACAACTTTCATTGATCATACAATCATCAAATAATTCATAATTAGTGGCTAGATAATCATAAATAGCATACACAAGTTCTTATAGTAGCCAAAGCATGAAATAGCATAATCATTCCTAATTGTTTCATATCAAAGCAACAAGAAGTTCATCTTTACCCTAATATTGCGTACATCCAAGCATTAATAACACTTGCAACTAAACATTGAAAACAAACATAAGAGAACAAGAGTATAGGAAGAAGAATTTTTATTCAATTTCTTGAAGTTGAATTTTTGAATTCCTTTACAAGTTGTTCCCTCAAATAAGTAAAGTGCAAGAATATCCTTTCACTTTTTCTTTTAAGTTCTCTTACTAAACTAGACTAACAACTACTACTAAGACTATACTAGATTAAACTCTTGTTTTTTCTCTTCTTCACTCTCTACTGTGCTTTGTGAAGAGTTTCTCTATTTAAAGAGGGATTTTGATGCAAAAGACAAAGTGTAAAATCACGATATACATTCTTCTTGAACTCACAAACTTGGTTTATTGGAGTTGTGAAACATCTTTTGCAGGTTTTTTGGGCAGTTCCCACTAAAATTTGGTCAGAAAAATGAGTTCAAAAAGTTGTGTGAACAAAGTACAAGTTGCAAAGTAAGTTGCAAGCCAAAATCAGAGATCTGCGAGGTAATCAGCGATTTGTGGCTCGCAGATCAGTCACTATGACGACACTACCTCCCCGTAGGGCATACCTTAGGATTTGGCGGACTGCCAGCCTAACTCTTCCCAGGTTTCACGCACAAGTCCCAATACAATATAAGAGTCTCGATAACAAAAGCAATAGCAATTTCAAAACTTAGATATATACATTCGTGGTCATCAAATTCTCATACAAACCCATAAGATAACAAGAGATTCAACCTCAAGTCAAACAACTAAAACTAGAAGAACACAAGAACAAAATGCTAGCCTTCTTCAAAAGACAAGGGACCTAAAATAAAATGCCAGCTTTCTTCAATTCACAAGCCCACGTTCTCACCCCCTGTAAGAAAAACAAACTAATGGAGTGAGCTATCGCCCAGTAAGGTTCCAAGATAACATACAAAAAAAGTAGCAAGTTGGCAGTTATATATATATATTGTAATCTCAAAACGAAGAAAGTAAAAGTTCACAAGAGTAGACATTAACATTTCGAGTAAACAAGTCAGTTAGGCAATTAACTTTTTCATGCATAAGGATAAATTTTGCTCTTGCGAGCTAGTTCGGCAACAGCTTATCCAGGATCTGTTGATACTCCGTCAACTATGAACATATAGTAACAAGTCCAGTAGAGCACCGCTTATCTCCAATCTCTATCTACTGATCAACCCCCTATCGGGTCCGAAGTCCAAAGATAACAGTAGAGATAATACTTGAGTATACCAAATTCAGTAGACCGAATCCAGTGAAATAAACAGTAAACAGTACCCATGGTTCATCAATCTCCTCGACCAAACCCTTGTTGGCTCGATTCGACTAACTAGTTGATGGGATTTGGGATCCCAGGCAGTTACTTTCAAGTCACAACCATGAATACCAATTCACTTGCAAATAGTGCACACTACTTTAGTCAAGTTAGGGTAAGCATGATAAAGTACACACTCGTCCAATCAAATAAGTATTTTCCAATTGTAACAAGAGAGTATTTCAATCAAGTGGCAAGTTCTATCATGCAATTTGTAACACTCATCAACCAATTAAGGTCTATCAATGTCAAGCTCAGGCTTTGCCTCCTGGCCACTCTCGAAATCTGCGACCAGAAATCGTTTAGCAAGAGGCTATGAAAACTTTCAGTATAGATTTTCAAAATACATAAGTTTTACTTGTAAAAATCAAAGGAAAACCACGTAAATGTAACTTAGGTAACTCAAGACCGCAAGCACAAGATGGCGTAATATATAGTAAATATAGGTACGACTTTTTAAAGAAAAGTGACACAAATCACTAGTTTAAAACTGGACACATCTAACTACAAAACATATTTGGGCAATCATTACTTTCCTTCTTTTAAATTGCTTGGTTTTGGCTAAAATCCAACTTGTATGTAAAAATCAAGGTGTTCTCAAGTAATTTTGAGTAAAGTAGGTTCAAATCACTCTAAATTACCCCTCAACTCTCACTCTCTCTAACTTGACCAACAAGGAAAAAATTTCAGAAACTTGTCCCAGAAATTCCTCAAGTTAACCCTCCAATTTCAATCCTATTTTCATGGTAAAACCACTAACAATCAAAATAACATATCATAGGGTATTCGATATATGTTCTAAACAGGAAATCTAGCAAAATTTCACATATATAAAGCTCTAAGCTAAACTACATATATCTTGCATCAAAATTGAAAATTTCAATAAAACTTAACAAAACCATGAAATCTTCCATACGTATGCTTCCTTTAGCTTCTTTTGCTTCATATATTAAATTTCAAGATAAAAGAAGAAAGAGATGGTTCCTAGTATTTTTACCTCAAACCCTAAGATGGAAAGCAAATCAAGGTCTTTCTTTCTCCAAGAACTTCACCAAAAGCTCTCTTCCGCACTTGTTTCAAAGATCTATGGAGTAAATTAGGATTTTTCTTTGTTTTTCTCACGAATCAAGCAAGATATTAAGGCTAGAACTTGAGGTTTTTGTCTCCCCTTTCTTTCTCTATTTTCGGCCACAAGAAGGAAAAAATGAAGGAGTTTTGGTTGTGAAATAGAAGATAAATGCAAGACTTATCTTGGTTAAAGAAGGCTTGGATCGTTGACACTTGGCGAAGTTTGGTTCAAGCCTATCTCTTTGTCTTTTGATTTGTCTCTAATCACCAAGATATTTATTATTCCTCCAATTAACTCTTAATACTTTTTGTCCCATAATCCTTCTTGCACAGCACCCCTTCTTGTCTACCAAATTTGTTGTACACACCTTACTGGTTAGTCACAAAAGCATAATGTATTACAAAATTTAACATATACCAAATTATTTATAAGGGAAAAGGATAAAAATCATGACTCAACCATTAAAACAATTAAGAAATTGAGGCAAGTAAATTAAGAGAAAAGAAAATATAAATTAACTTATTAAAAATAAAAGAAAATATAAAATAACTTTCGGGTCCTCACACTCCCTCCCCTTTAAAAGAATTTCGACTTCAAAATTTTCACCTTTACTTGCAAATAACTCAAGGTATTTCTTCTGCATGTCCTTCTTTAATTTTCAGGTTGTTTCTTTTACTTCATGATTTTTCCACAGGATTTTGACCAAGGGAATTCGCTTGTTCTTTAGTTCTTCATCTTTCAATCCAGGAGTTGAACAGGTTGCTTTTCTAACAAGTTAAGGACTCGTTAATCTCGATATCTTCTGACTGAAGTATATTAGTCAAATTTAGGTGATATTTTTTGAGCAATGAAACATGAAAAATATCATAAATTCAAGATAAATTCGTTGGTAACTCTAATTGGTAGTGTGACAGCCCCACCTCCCCCTAAGTCGAACCAAAGGGTTCGGCGGACTGTCTGCCTAACTCTCGCCAGGACTACGGAGTCAAATCACACAAAACCCTGCATAATGCGCGATGAATCCACAAGAAAACACACAATCGGAGACTACCAAGTTGGAATTTCTAAACCACACGGTGTCTTCGATTAAACACCTCAACGGAAACGAAAATGAAAATGAAAACGCAAATGGAAAGCGGTCACGTCACAATCCGAACAAGATCTGGCCAGATCTCCGGCCGGATTGCTGGCAGTGAGCAACCCAAAATTTTTCAAAATCCCATGCTAATCCGGCCAATAACTGGCCGGATACACGGCCGGATTCGATGAACAGTTCCTGCAAGAAATTTTCTTTCCTTGTTCAAACGCCGCGCTCGTCAATTGTCCAATGGTTATAAGTAGCATCTCAACAAGTCCAAAGATACCATCTCAAACGAATACACTTAATGTACATGATTAAACACATATATACATACATAGAAAACTTTACAAATCAAAACGTGATACTTGATTAAAAGGCAATTAGGGTTTTGATTACAAAAGAGCTTAACAAAAGAACGTTTACACTAACTCGACCATTTCTTCAAAATCACGGTTCAAAAGTGTTGTTCCCTGTAAGGAAAACAAAGATAACGGGAAGGGGGTGAGCTTACGCTCAATGAGGTACCAAAACTACAAGTAATCACGAATCATGGCATTTCACTTTTAAGGCACACATACACAACATATAAGGAAATGAACAAACACCTCAAATGGAAAGGATATAGGTGGCTCTCAGGAGCCAAAATTCTCATTGCTTCACTGGAGCTTGATCAAATAGTAGTTGATACTCCGTCAACTTTTAAATAAAATAACCTGTCCAGTAGAGTACCACTTTAACGCCAATTCCGTCCACCAAACATACCCCTCACCGGACCTGAACACCTCAACAGTAACAGTGGGTGGTAAGACTCGAGTATACCGGAAATCTAAAGTCTCCAATACCCAAAGATTTCCTAGAAGTGGACTACCGTGGTTCGTTATCTAATCGACCAGCCCTTTGTCGGCTCGACTCGAGTAACTAGCCCCCGGTTTTGAGGTCAAAGGTCATAGAATGGTCGTTGGACTCAACCCTCCAAATGACATTAGCAAATACAGAGAACAGATACAGATAACAGATACAGAGAAAAAATATAGACTTATACAGTGTACAGGAACCAGAATAAACAGATGAGAGAAACGAGCGTGATAAAGTACACCCTCGTTTCATACAAAGTATACAGAAGTCACAGATAGTCCAAATAAGCAACAAATTAGGGGAGTGGTACACTCACCAGTTCAAACAAACAACTTCAAATGTTTCCTTCCGAAGTACTTCCTGGATCATCGGCACATCCTAAACCACCAAGGAAAAACAATTGAGACTCGATTACGAGTTGTATGCCTAACCAAGTTAACTACTAATACAAGGATACAAAAATGTGATTTTAGGGAAAAGGTAACGTAAGGACCTAGGAACACTAACAACCCAAAAGCGCCTTCATTTCTACCAAGAATCATCTCAAACTTGAAGCAACCAAGTGGCCTCACAATTTTGACAGCATATCCCCTAAATTTTCTTACTTTTCCATCCTACAATCAACATCAAATTTCATCTCAAACCAACCACAATTGCACATACGATTCATAGGCGATAAAACACATCTAATTAGGGCTACAATACCCTTCAATTTGAGCCAATTAATAGCTCCAAGACCATTCACAAGAAAGCCCTCAAATTGAAACCCTAAAACTGAAATTTACTCCTCAAGCTGAAATTTTCCATAGAAAACCACAATTGCATATAAAAACTTCATTTTATACATAACAGAGCTATCATTCCATGGCCAATCATTAATCATCACATGAGAGCAGAAAAATCACCAATAAATCTGAAATTTACCAAACCCTAACTCAAGCCATGAACTTTCTCACAAAACTACCTATTTAACAACAATAATCCACTAATGTGCAATTATCAAAAATAAAGAGGGATTTTCTTAGCAAGTTACCTTATAATCACAAGAAAAATGGTAGCTTAGGCTTCTTCCTCCCAAATTTAATCCACTAAAAGCTTTAATCCTCCTTAGTAAGCAACTTTGATGAAGTAATTTGATAATTCAACGGTTGAAACTCAAGGTTTGAGCAAGAATTGAAGTTGAAGTTGAAGAAACTCTCTTGGTTTTTCCTCTCAAGGTGGCCAGCCAAGCAAGGGAGAAAATGAGAAAAATCTTGGTCAAAATTAGTTTTAGGAAAGTTGTGAAACCTTTGGTCAAAATCCAACTCCAATCAGGTCGCGACACTTGGCACCTTTTAGGGTTTATACTTATCTTCTTTCTTCCAATGGTTAATTTATCTAGCTAACCCCTAATTATCTCCTAGCACCTTGTAAAATAATATCACTTAACACAAGACTCCAACTAGTGGTAAAAAATATATCGCATTTACCGCACTAGCGGGTCCCACGTCCATAATGCACCTCAAACTTAACATGTACTAACTCATACCAAGAAAATGATTTAAAAACGATACTCACTTATAAAAATCTCTGAAAAATTAATATAATAAAATAAAGTAAGAAAAAATGCATGCGGGAAATATATAATAAAATAAGAAAAATTTTACAGGTCCTCACAGGTAGACCACTTTTCCTACCTGTTGGAGAATGTTGAAAGGCCCTATATATCTCGATTTCGATTTCTTTCCTTTTCCTACCTTGATAGTTGATACTTTCTTTCAATGGAATGACTTTAAAAATACCTTATTTCTAATTTCAAACTCCAAATTCTTTCTTTGATTGTTTGCATATCTCTTTTATTGACTTTGGGTTGTTTGAAATTTCTGATTGATTAGTTTCATTTTTTCGTATGCTTTCTCAACTCATGGTATTACTGCTGGATTCAAAGTTTTTCTCTCTCCTACTTCATCCCAGTAAATTAGTGAATAACACTTTCATCCATAAAGCGCTTCGTATGGTGCAATTTGAATAGAAACGTGATAACTATTATTATAAGCAAACTCAACTACTATCATTTGTTGGCTTCAACTTTCTCCAAAATTCATGATACATAACCTCAATGTATCCTCAAAAATTTGAATGGTTCTCTCCGATTATCTATCTGTTTGAAGATGATATGCTGTAGTCCCTAAAGCCTCTTGTAACTTTTGCCAAAATCAAGATATAAATCGAAAATTTCTATCGGACACTATACTTATCGGTATCTCATGAAATATCACAATCTCCTCCACATAGAGTTTAGCGAGTTTTTTCAAAAAAATTTCATATCAATTGACAAGAAATGTGTCGACTTAGTCAATCGATCCACTATCACCCAAACCGTATCATGATCCCTTTGAACTCGTGGCAAATCTGACACAAAATCTATCGTAATGTGTTTCTATTTCTATTTTGGGTATTTCTAAAGATTGTAGCAATCCAGAAGGTTTTTGATATTTGATTTTAACTTGTTGACAAGTAAGACATGTTTGGATAAATTAGGCAATCTCCGCTTTTATATTATCCCACTAGTATAGTTCTTTTAGATTTTGGTACATCTTGCCACTATCAGGATGCACCCTATGCCTGGAACGGTGATCCTCCTTTAAAATTTCTTTTTTTAACCCTTCATCCTTTGGCACTACGATTCAATTTCGAAATTATAAAATTCCATCGGAACCTAAATTGAAATCGGGTAATTCTCTTTTTTACACCTTCTCTAGCCACCTTTGTACCGATTTTTTTTTATCATCTTTAATACGATTTAAGAGTGTTGACTTCACCGTAGTACTCCCAAAGATGACGTTTTGTCGCTTGAGGCATCGATTCCATTCACTAATGTCCTTTAACAAGTTCTACTCTTTCATCATTAATCCTGCTAGTTGAGCATTTTGATTTAAGATGTCCGCCACTACATTGACCTTTTCAGGATGGTAATTGATAGTACATTCATAATCCTTCAAAAATTTCATCCACCGATGCTGTCTCAAATTCAATTTCTTTTAGAAGAACAAATATTTAAAACTCTTATGATCTATATACACCTCAAAAATCACCTTATACAAGTAATGTCACCACTTTTTCAAAGCAAACAAAACAGTTGCGAGTTCTAAATCATTGGTCAAATAATTTTGTTCATGAGGTTTTAACTTTGGAGAGGTATAGGCAATTACGTTCCCATTTTACATTAATACACATTCTAAACCTGTCCTCAAAATATCTGTATATACGATGAAACTATTCTTCCCATTTAGTAGAGTTAACACTAGTGTCATGCTCAATCGTTTCTTAAACTCTTGAAAGCTGATTTCACACCCAGTGTCCCAGATAAATTTACCATGCTTTTTCATTAAATCGATTAGAGGTCCTGCAATTTTCGAGAAATTCTTTATAAATTGCCGATAATACCTAGTTAGATCTAAGAAACTACGTCCTTCAATAGGATTCTCAGTCTGTTTCCACTTGACAATAGCTTCTACCTTAGACGAAACGACAGTGAATCTATCTTTTGAAATTATATGATCTAGAAATGATACTTTCTTTAACCAGAACTCGCACTTACTAAATTTGACGACAATTGATGCTTTTTTAAGGTTTGCAATACTATTCTCAAATGTTGTGCAAGTTCCTCTAGAGTTTTTGCATAAAGCAAAATATCATCAATAAATACCACTAAGAACTGGTCCAAATAGGGTTTGAAAATCCGACGTATTAAATTCATGAATGCTGCTGAGATATTAGTCAATCCAAATGGCATCACTGCAAACTCATAATACCTATATCAAGAGTTAAAAGTAGTTTTTGGTATATCCTCCTTCTTAATTCTTAATTGATAGTACCCTTCCTGAAATCCAATTTAGAGAACATTATGTCCCTTGTAATTGGTCAAATGTGATGACCCAACCTCTCCCTAAGGTGAACCAAAGAGATTAGTGGACCACCTACCCAACTCTCGTCAGGACTCGAGCACTAACTTATTAACAACCTTTTTAAAACAAGAACCATATCTCCAATGAAAATATAAAACAATCCTTAGCCAAAACATGAGTTTATAAATGATACAAATTTCAAAATACAATACTAGATCCATTTACAACAGTTGAGTTGCCAACTTACAAAAAACAAACTAAAAGTTGGTACAATTGTGCTAAAACAAAAAATTCCGACCGGATTTGGTCTTTCCTAGTCACTCGCCCAAGTGCTTACCCCTTGTAAGAAAACTAAAACTAAAAGGGATAAGCTTTCGTCCCATGAGGTTCAAAGAAAATCATGCAAGCAATGATATCAAACTTAAGCCGTAAAATCATAATTCACCATAACAAAGAGCAAGTACACTTCAATTAGGGTTTCACGTATTCATTTAAAAGGATACTAGGCTCTCATGAGCTTGTTCGAGTAGCTTGATCGAAATTCAAGATTCCGTTGACACTCCGTCAACATTTTCCAAAATACTATCAAGTATTTCACCACTTCATGTCTTTCTCCATCCACCGTACAACCCCCTACCGGGGCCTGCACGTCAAAATCAAGAAGGGGTAATATTCAAGTATACCAGTTCAAGTTCAAGAGCTCAAGTACAAGTTCACGTTCGAGTCCAAGTGACAAGACCCCAGGTTCATTGATCGTATCGACCAACCCCTTGCCGGTTCAACTCGACTAACTAGCCAATGGGGGTTGGGGTCCTAAACATGCAAGAGAGTCGATGGGATAACCACCCCAAATGACCAACAAGTCAAGCACAAGTAAAGTAATTCATCTCATATCAATATTAAGAAGTTAACCATGAAGGATCGAGTATGATAAAGTACATCCTCGTTCCAAATGTCATCAATTCAAGGGCTAGTACTTCAATCAAGCAAGTATGTCATTCAAGCAAGGAGACATTTTACGTAAACATTTTCATGCACTTAGAACACTCACCACGGCAACAACCTCAAGTGTTCGCCTCGCGTGCACTTCTGGCCTCACTTCCACGTCCTAAAATCAAATATATAAAGTGCCATGAGATCTACTACTCTAAGTTGCAAAATCCAAAGGAAAATCACCACCTAACAGACTAGGTATCTCAGCCCTCAAATCACATGATTTTAGTGCAATTCAAGGGGAATTATTCTTGTTTACGCTAGGTTAGTAGTTAAGTAAATGGTAGTGCCAAACTCTTTTCATTTTCGTTCACCAAGTGAAGTTCAAAACTGCACAAATCCATTTGATTTATAGGCTAGAAAATTGAGGTTTTTCACTCCTTAAAACCAATCATTTTGCTCTCAAATTCCTCATTTATACTTGGTTCAAATATATTCAAGTGTCTAGGCCTTAACAAGAAAATTTTTACCACAAAAATGAAGTGTACAGCTAGTGAAATCCTCTCCTTCTCATTTGGCTAGCTTGAACAAATTGTGAGGACCCAAATTTTATTTTTCTTACTTTTATTTTATTTTATGGGTTTATTTATTTAATTATTTATTTATACGTTTACTCCGAATAATTTATTTCATCCATTTTAAGTCTATTTGCATGGAACAATGTTTCATTTATATTTTTAAAACGTTTCGTTAGCGAATTTAATTTTTCTACAACTCATTTAGCAAGAAATAGCGAATGCACGTTGTTTCAGGCAAATTCAATCCGAGAGTACATTAATCTTGGAGAACTAAGGATTAATAGTAGATTAAGAAAAGTTAATTGAGAGATTAGATGTGAGTGAGTTAAGTTAAACTCAATTAGGAGCACTAATTGCTCACTAATCGGTTGTTGACTTTTGGGCAACAAGGACACCTTTATGTCATTCATCTTGTCACTCCATCAAATCACCAACTACCAACTAAAACTCTTTCTTCCCCTCCACTCCTCTTGGCCGACTCCCCTCCCCCATTTCTCCTCAAAAATTTCAGCTAGATTCTTCTATTCTTGCTCCACAAAGACACTCCAAATTTGCTTCTTGTCTTGGTTCTTCATACAAGCTTGGAAGGTGACTTGAATAAGAAAGAAACTTTGGTGATTTAAGAGCTCAAACCCTAGAGTTTAGCCTTCATTTTGGCAGCAAGGTAATCATCTAAGAAACCCTCAACTTTTCCTCTCAAATCTTAGTAGTCAGTCAGTTTAGTTAGTTTAGTTGTTGGGTTGTTGATGGGTTCACAAGAACTTTGACATTAGGTAGTGGACTTGAGGTGGCCTTATAGGTAGAGGCCTTGAGAATTTTGTATGTTTAATTGCTTGTTTGATGCTTATTTTGAGAAGATATGGTTTAGTTCTAGTTGGAAAGTTGAAAAAGAAAGCTAGAGGAATGAGAGATGCTTGCTGGCCGAAATTTGCTGGTTGTTCCTCTCTTGTTAATTTCGAATTTTTGATTTTGTTTTGCTGCAATAATGCTTGATATATGATGTTGGTTATATGTATTGAATATCTTCCAAAAAGCTTTCCAATTGGTTGTGTTAAAGTAGGGTTAAAGTGAGGTTGAATTCTAGAAATTTTCTGATTAGGAGACCCCGAACAGTGTTCACATTTTGGGTTGTAACTTTCTATCTGGGAATTGAAATCAAGTGCTGTTTTTGGGATCCGAAACTAGCTTTCAAGTGCTTTCCGTTGGTATAAAATACGTCCCTTAACTCATTTCCTATGAGCCATAGTGAACCGGCAGAAATGACTGAATTTTCTCACTGTACTCATCTGAGAACCAGCCTAGCTGCAGTTTGTAGCTCAATTTCGCCTATCTTGAAAAATGAATTTTATGATAGTTCCTTCTAGTAAATTGTAGAATTTTGAATCTAGTTTTCAACGCCATGAATCACGCTAAATTTTGAGTTGTGTAGCTTTAGTTATGATTAGATTTTGAAACTTTGTCAAGCCTTCAAAACTGGAAATTTCGTAAACAGGTTCCAAAATTTAGTTTTCTTAAGACTATTGTATCTTGATGTAGAAAAGTTTGAATTGGGTTCTGTTTGCTGCAATTGAAACTAGATTTAGAACTCTATTAGTGGTATAAATTTTAAGGGCTGGTTCCATTTTTATGAATTTTGCCGAATTTCCAAACTTCACTGAATTTGCAAGCCTGTTTTGCTCTGTCCTGTCTAAGATAGTGAGTTTGAGCTAAAATTTGAATAATTTTGAAATGGAGTCTAAGAAAAGTGTCTTCTTGAGAGTTTTAGTGCATTGAGTCTAGTTTCCAACAGTATAAAGTTTTCAAATTTTGGGCTTACAAAACTCGAGATACAATTTTTTCAAATAGTGTCGCTCTAAGCTAGAAATTTTATGATTTCAAACAAATACTCTTTTAAAGAACTTTCCACCTTCCTTACGATTGTTGGACTGTTTTAAGTTTAATTTCAGGATTGGACACAAGGTCACTTTCGAATTTTAAACCTTCAACTTAAATCTTGGTTTCCAAAGGTTAAATCTCTCTTGATGCGTCTCTTGCTTGTTTAACTTCTTTGGTTAATGGCACCTCTTTTTATACTTGAGTTACCCTATTCTTATGTTCTCGATTTCCGAAATCTAAAAAGGGAGCGTTTTTTACTAGAGTAATTCTTGAATTTCACTAGTTTTATACTCGAAACTTGGAAGTTTAGTTTTGACATTTACTATGAAAATGAGTGGGGTTTTGGATGAATTCTAAATCCATTAGTTTAGAAAATGTGAATGTTCCTTATATTCTTAAAACTTGGGCGTATGATTAAAAGTTTTGAGAAAATAAAACCATTTTTTCTTTTTCTCGATTTTCGTGCCAAAAGTATATATGATACTTTCGTTTGGATTTGATATTACTTATGACGACTTGAATTGAAAACAACATTTGAGTTCTCTTTGAGCATTATTTCAATGATTTAGCGAGAAAAACTCTTTTAACTTGACTCGACTTGTGACCTTGAGAGTAGGTAACAAGAAAATATTTTTCTTTATAATCTTGGTCAAGTATCTAGGTAATCATGATTATACATGTCTCAGGTGGTTACGAGGACGCCGAAGACCACATCTGACTCTCGCATTGCACTTGTTTTGCCTTAATTTTTGGTGAGTGTCAAGTGCATGTTTGATGTTAATATGATTAAATTGCGATTTGTATAAGTGCTATATGATACGTGAATTTGTCGAAGTGAGAGCGTACTTTACCACCCCCGTCCTCTCTCTCTCTCTCTCCCCTGATTACATGATGCTTGCTAGAGGAATATATGTGACTTGCACCTGTACCTGAACATGTTTTAAGTTGTGAGCACTGAGCTGTTAGAAGTATCATACCCTATATGGGTAGAAGGTATCGCTCACCCCGACTCAGTACTATGATCGACTCTAAGTCGATTGGAGCGTTGTCTCATCGACTTCTTATACTTGTGGGGATGCTCCAACCCATTGGCTAACCTTGTAACTCGAGCCGACAAGGGTTTAGTCGAGAAATTTGGTGAATCTTGGGAATTATTATAATTTGATCTTTTGAGATCTCGTTTGGCATACTCGAATAGTATCGCCACCTCATGCATATTTGGTTTCGAATCCGAGAGGGTGTCATGTTGGATGGGGGGAAATAAGTGGAGCACTACGGTCGTGTTACAACTTGAGTTGACGGGAAGTCAACCCGGGATGGCTTGAAGTGGTCGAGACGTGGAAATAGCTCCTTAGAGCTCCTGTATCCTTCCTTGTGTGTTATTTCCTACTTGTGCACATAATTGAAATTTTCTACTTTGAAGTTGTGGCTTGTATATTTGAAGTACTTTTTAATCAAGTCGATGGTTAATTGTAATCCTTTATTATTCTTGAATGAGTACGTGAGTCTTGGCGAGTGTTGGTCAGGCGTTCCGCTAATACCTTAGGGTTCGCTCTAAGGAGAGGTGGGGGCGTCATAGTTGGTATTAGAGCGCTAAGTTTGGAATACCTGGAGTAGGGTTAGAAGTTTTTAGTCGTGAACTTTTGGTCATAGAAATTCGTGCTAAAGTTTAAGCTAAATCTTTGAATGGCACCAGTGATCACAAGGTCCTAACCTTTAGTTTTGTGGGTTACTTGTAGGTCATGGAAGGAAATGATGGAGATGGGTCACCTCTGAGGCACCTTTCAGCGATTCGTTATTGAGAGAGGCCTTGGGGCCCTTTTTGGCAGTGAATTTCAGTTCGTCAAACTAGGTCTTCATGTGATTGTTGGAGGACTAACTCGTACCCTAACGAAGTGGTGCTAGCGGTAAACGATGATCGGAGGCGGTTATTTGAGGAAACTAAGGTAGTTCTAGAGGATAATTTAGAATTGAGGGCGACTATTGATGTCCAAACTGTTAGAGTTCATGAACTGGAGACGGATGTACCTGAGGAGTAAAAAAGGTTGAGACTCTTCGTGAGAAATTTTAGGAGGATAAGCGCCAACTTGCTAGGGTAGTACATGAAATTAGAGACCGGACTGAGGGAATGATGACTAAATGTGTTACCTTGATCGAGCAAGTGGTGGATGGCAAGATACTTGGCGAGGGATATGAGATAGGAACTCCTAGTACGGAAGATGGAAATGATCCTACTAAAGTAGCAGAGACTTCTGGCTCCGCCAATCACTAAATTAGTGATTTAGTCTACTTTAATAGTTTTTGTTTGGGATAGTCGGGGTGGTGCTTGTTCAAAGGCCATTGTATTTTGCTTAACTATGTTTCCTATCTTTTGAAACACTTGAACGTTACATATGAGGTGCTTGACTTTATTGTTCTATGACTTCTAATCTATGCTATGGGTTGTGCATATTTGTAATTATTTTGGTGTCTCCCCTATTTATTTTTTGTTTTGCATGATTAAAGTGTTATTTAAACTTTGTTTATGTAAATTTATTTTGCGTCATGCCTTTAGAAAATATTAAAATTATGGACAGCCGAAGAAGTGGAAGGGTCGAGGGCGAGGGATTAGGTAACCCCAAACTCAAGGGGATGATCAGGGATCGGCATTTGGACCGAACCGAGGACAAGAAAATGAAGGGGATAACCAAATAGCTACTGCTATTAACCGTATAACTGATATTTTAGCACGGTTAGCTGAGCGCCAAGACCCTGAACCAATCAACCAACCTAGGAACTAAGAGAGGGGTGAGGATAGAGTTTTAGAGCGATTTTTGAAGTTCGCCCTACCTAAGTTTCACGAAGGGTTTGATCCTGAAGCAGTCGAAAATTAGTCTGAGAGGATATAATAAGGCACAAGTGAGAGTAAGAGGTTAGGAATTTTTCTAGAACAACTTTGTAAGTGATTATTGAAGAGTGAGTTAGGGTGTGGAACTTTTATATTAAGGAATATGATTCCGTATTTTGTAATGTGTATAAGTGATGAGAGTAAGAGGTTAGGAATTTTTCTAGAACAACTTTGTAAGTGATTATTGAAGAGTGAGTTAGGGTGTGGAACTTTTATATTAAGGAATATGATTTCGTATTTTGTAATGTGTATAAGTGATGAAAGTAATCCTTGTGGAGACTTAAGAGCTCGTCCATATTAATTAGAGATTAGTTAAAATTTATACTTTGGGGT
This sequence comes from Coffea arabica, assembly GCF_036785885.1. Taxonomy (NCBI): domain Eukaryota; kingdom Viridiplantae; phylum Streptophyta; class Magnoliopsida; order Gentianales; family Rubiaceae; genus Coffea; species Coffea arabica. Next base: position 52,227,073 of record NC_092320.1, on the reverse strand, counting down.
AATTTGTAAGTAAAAGAACGGAAGAGTAATATGGCCAGAGTTTTCCATTGTGAATAGTTACTTATTTTGAGTTTCTGATTTGCCTGACAGGCTAGCATTTGATTTGAGCCAATCGGTGAGATGACAAAAATTTTAAAGAGATGCATAAGAAAATAAAAATTCTTCGAAAGGAGGTAGAATTTCAAAAGAAATTGATTGACTACTGGAAAGAACGATGGAAACAAGAATATGCGGAGAAAATTGAGTTGTTGCACAAGAAAGTGGAACCGGAAAAGAAATACAAAGGAAATTTTTAAACTGGTCAGGCCGTGACGTCTCGTGTGGCTTGTGGATACTATGACAAGTTTAACCACACTGATGCCGTGTGCTGGAGAAAGCAAGAAAATGTCTGAGTTGCGGTAGTGCCGAACATTGGGTTTTAAGTTGCCCTAGTGCCTCTTAAAAGAAGAAATACTCAGCAGTCTACTAGGTCCGCTGCAAAGCAGTCGCGTACCAGAAGGAATGACTAATACTAATGACTGTAAGAGAGATCCAAATAGTGAAAGATTTGCGAGTGGAGATGGATCTGACTTCACTCGGGGGAAAGGAGTTGTAGTTTTACCCTAGTCTAGACTGGCACTTTTAAAGGTTGTAATTTTTTATATAAGGGATACAGTTCTTTTGTTGTTTTGTACATTTGCGACTTAGCACATTTTTTTATAATTTTGTTTATCTCCCCTTTCTTTTGAAATGATTTGATGAAATTATCCTCATTTGGTGTAACTATTATGATTTTTTATGACATATAAAAATTTACTTTATTTTAATTGATTTTACGGCTTATATGTATATTTAATTTATTGTCCCGCACCTTTAGACTTGTAATAAGATTATGTACGGCACCTGAGAATAGTTTTACAAACCCTGAGGGAGCGCCAACTTTTTGCTAAGTTAAATAAACGCGAGTTTTCCTTGAAAGAAATACCCTTTCGAGGTCAAATTGATTTAATTGATTTTACGGCTTATATGTATATTTAATTTATTGTCTCGCACCTTTAGACCTGTAATAAGATTATGTACGGCACCTGAGGATAGTTTTACAAACCCTGAGAGAGCGCCAACTTTTTGCTAAGTTAAATAAACGTGAGTTTTCTTTGAAAGAAATAGCCTTTCGAGGTCAAATAATCCCTAAGGAAGGATTTTCTGTGGACCAAACTAAGGTAGAAGTTGTTTCTAAGCGAAAATGATCATAGAATCCTACCGATATTTGGAGTTTTTTAGAGTTAGCGGGGTATTACCGTTAATTTATGAAGAAATTTTTTAAAACTGCAAAACCCTTAATCGAATTAACTAAGAAGCATGGCAAGTTTATATGGGATTCTAAATGCGAGAAAGGGTTTCAAGAATTGAAAAAGTGTTTGACTGAGGCACCTGTATTAGCATCGCCGAGCGGAGGAGATGATTTTGTGATTTATACAGATGCTTCAAAAGATGGTTTAGAACGTGTTAATGTAAAATGGAAAAGTGATTGCGTATGCCTCCCGTAAGTTGAAATCTCATGAGCAGAATTATCCGACCCATGCTTTGAAATTATCGGCAGTAGTGTTTGTCTTGAAAAGTGGAGGCATTATTTATATGGAGTGATTTTCGAGATTTTCACTGATTATAAGAGTTTTAAGTATTTGTTCTCTCAGAAGGAGTTGAATTTCAGACAACGTAGATGGCTGAAATTTTTGGAGAATTATGACTGCACGCTTAACTACCATCCTGAAAAAAACTAATGTGGTGGTAGATGCTCTAAACCCTAAGGTGCAAGTGGCTAGTTTAATGGTGAGAGAATAGCACAGGCTAGAAGAAATTAGTGTTTAGAATCCGTGTCTTGAGCCACGAAGGGTGATTGTTGGGAATATTACTGTGAAATCCACATGGTAAGAGAGAATTAAAGAAACTCAAAAAGGAGACTCTATAAGGTTATTCAACGCATAGGAAGTGTAGTTTACAAGTTCGAATTGCCTTTAAATTTGTCCAGGATTCATGATATTTTCCATGTCTCCTTGCTCAAGAAATATCACCCTGACCCGTCCCATGGGTTACGATCAGAAGAAGTAGAGATTGATAAGAATTTGTCACATGAGAAAAGACCGGTAGAGATTTTAGATCGAAAAGTGAAGGAGTTAAGACGCAAACAAATTCCTCCAGTGAAGATCTTATGGAGAAATCATGGAATGGAGGAATCGACTTGGAAAATAGAAGAGGAGATCTGGAAGAATATCCAGAGTTGTTTCTGAATCAAGGTATGAATTTTGAAAACGAAATTTTCTTAGGGTGGGAAGGATGTGAGGACACGAATTTTATTTTTCTTACTTTTATTTTATTTTACAGGTTTATTTAATTATTTATTTATCCATTTATTCCGAATAATTTATTTCATTCATTTTAAATACATTTACATGGAACAATGTCTCATTTATATTTTTAAAACGTTTCGTTTGCGAATTTAATTTTTTTACGGCTCGTTTAGCAAGAAATAGCGAATACACGTTTTTCAAGATAAATTCGATCATAAAGTACATTAATCTTGGAGAACTAAGGATGATTAATAGTAGATTAAAAAAAGTTAGTTGAGAGATTAGATATGAGTGAGTTAAGTTAAACTCAAATAGGAGTACTAATTGCTCACTCATCGGTTGTTGACTTTTGGGCACCAAGGACACCTTTATGCCATTCATCTTGTCACTCCATCAGATCACCAGCTACCAACTAAAACCCTTTTTTCCCCTCCACTCCTCTTGGCCGATTCTCCTCCCCCATTTCTCCCTAAAAATTTCAGCTAGTTTCTTCCATTCTTGCTCCACAAAGACACTTCAAATTTGTTTCTTGTCTTGGTTCTTCATACAAGCTTGGAAGGTGACTTGAATAAGGAAGAAACTATGGTAATTTTAGAGCTCAAACCCTAGTGTTTAGTCTTCATTTTGGCAGCAAGGTAATCATCCAAGAAACCCTCAACTTTTCCTCTCAAATCTTAGTAGTAAGTTGGTTTAGTTGTGAGGTTGCTGATAGGTTCACAAGAACCTTGACATTAGGTAGTGGACTTGAGATGGCCTTATAGGTAGAGGTCTTGAGAATTTTGTATGTTTAATTGCTTGTTTGATGCTTATTTTGAGAAGATATGGTTTAATTCTAGTTGGAAAGTTGAAAAAGAAAACTAGAGAAATGAGAGATGCTTGCTGGCCGAAATTTGTTGGTTGCTCCTCTCTTGTTAATTTCAAATTTTTGATTTTGTTTTGGTGCAATAATGCTTGATATATGATGTTGGTTATATGTATTGAACATCTTCCAAAAACCTTTTCAATTGGTTGTGTTCAAGTAGGGTTAAAGTGAGGATGAATTCTGGAAATTTTCTGATCAGGAGACCCCAACCAGTGTTCACGTTTTGGGTTGTAACTTTCTATCTGGAAATTTAAATCGAGTGCTGTTTCTGGCATCCGAAACTAGACTCCGAGCCGTCGGTATAAAATATGGCCCCTAACTCATTTGCTATGAGCCGTAGTGAACCGGCAAAAATGACTGAATTTTCTCACTGTACTCATCTGAGAAACTAGGCTAGCTGCAGTTTGTAACTCAATTTCGCCTATTTTAAAAAATGAATTTTATGACAGTTTCTTCTAGTGAATTGTAGCATTTCGAATCTAGTTTTCAACGCCGTAAACCACGCTAAATTTTGAGTTGTGTAGCTTTAGTTATGATCAGATTTTGGAACTTTGTCAAGCCTTCAAAACTGGAAATTTTGTAAACAGGTTCCAAAATTCAGTTTTGTTAAGACTATTGTATCTTGATGTTGAAAAGTTCGAACTGGGTTCCGTTTGCTGTAATTGAAACTAGATTTAGAACTCTATTAGTGGTATAAATTTCAAGGGTTGGTTCCATTTCTATGAATTTTTTAGAATTTACAAACTTCACTGAATTTGCAAGCCTATTTTGCTCTGTCTTGTCTAGGATAGTGACTTTGAGCTAAAATTCGAATAATTTTGAAATGGAGTCTGAGAAAAGTATCTTCTAAAGAATTTTAGTGCATTGAGTTTAGTTTCCAATGGTATAAAGTTTTCAAATTTTGGACTTACGGAACTCGAGATACAATTTTTCCAAATAGTGTCGCTCTTAGCTAGAAATTTTCTGATTTCAAACAAATACTCTTTTTAAGAACTTTCCACATTCCTTGCGATTGTTGGATTCTTTTAAGTTTAATTTCAGGGTTGGAAACAAGGTCACTTTCGAACTTTAAACCTTCAATTTAAATCTTGGTTTCCAAAGGTTAAATCTCTCTTGATGCGTCTCTTAGTTGTTTAACTTCTTTGGTTAATGGCACCTCTAATCAAGTCGATGATTAATTGTAATCCTTTATTAAGTTTGAATGAGTGCATGAGTCCTGATGAGTGTTGGGCAGGCATTCCGCTGATACCTTAGGATTCGTTCTAGGGAGAGGTGGGGGCGTCATAGTTTGTATTAGAGCGCTAAGTTTGGAATACCTGGAGTAGGGTTAGGAGTTTTTAGTCGTGAACTTTTGGTCATAGAAATTCATGCTAAACCTTAAGTTAAATCTTTGAATGTCACCAGTGATCATAAGGTCCTAACCTTTAGTTTTGTGGGTTACTTGTAGATCATGTAAGGAAATGATGGAGATGGGTCACCTCTGAGGCACCTTCCAGCGATTCGTTATCGAGAGAGGCCTTGGGGCCGTTTTTGGCAGTGGATTTCAGTTCGTCGAACTAGGTCTTCATGTGATTGTTGGAGGACTAACTCATACCCTAACGAAGTGGTGCTAGCGGTAAACGATGATCGGAGGCGGTTATCTGAGGAAACTAGGGTAGTTCTAAACGATAATCTAGAACTGAGGGCAGCTGTGGATGTCCAAACTGTTAGAGTTCATGAACTGGAGACGGATGTACCCGAGGTGTGAAAAAGGTTGAGATTTTTCATGAGAAACTTCAGGTGGTTAAGCGCCAACTTGCTAGGGTAGTACATGAAATTAGAGACCGGACTGAGGGGATGATAACCAAGTAGCTACTGCTATTAACCGTATGACTGATATCTTAGCACGATTAGCTGAGCGCCAAGACCCTGAGCCAATCAACCAACCTAGGAACCAAGAGAGGGGTGATGATAGAGTTTTAGAGCGATTTTTGAAGTTCGCCCCACCTAAGTTTCACGAAGGGTTTGATCCTGAAGTAGTAGAAATTAGTCTGAGAGTATATAATAAGGCATCAGTGAGAGTAAGAGGTTAGGAATTTTTCTAGAACAACTTTGTAAGTGATTATTGGAGAGTGAGTTAGGGTGTGAAACTTTTTTATTAAGAAATATGATTCCGTATTTTGTTAGATGTATAAGTGATGATTGTAATTCTTGTGGAGACTTAAGAGCTCGTCCATATTAAGTAGAGATTAGTTAAAATTTATATTTTGGGATAATTTGTAAGTAAAAGAATGGAAAAGTAATATGGCCAGAGTTTTCCATTGTGAATAGTTACTTATTTTGAGTCTCTGATTTGCCAGACAGGCTAGCATTTGATTTGAGCCAATCGGTGAGATGATAAATTTGGAAGAGATGCATAAGAAAATAGACATTTTTCGAAAGGAGGTAGAATTTCAAAAGAAATTGGCTGACTATTGGGAAGGATGATGGAAACTAGAATATGCGGAAAAAATTGAATTGCTGCACAAGAAAGTGGAATTGGAAAAGAAATACAAAGAAAATTCTCAAACTGGTCAGACCGTGACGTCTCGTGTGTCTTGTGGATACTATGACAAGTTTTACTACACTGATGCCGTGTGCTGGAGAAAGTAAGAAAAATGTTTGAGTTGCGGTAGTGCCGAATATCGGGTTTTAAGTTGCTCTAGTACCTCTAAAAAGAAGAAATACTCAGCAGTCTGCTAGGTTCGTTGCAAAGCGATCGAGTGCCAGAAGAAATAATTAATACTAATGACTGTAAGAGAGATCAAAATAGTGGAAGATTTGCGAGTGGGGATGAATCTGACTCCACTCGGGGGATAGGAGTTGTAGTTTTACCCTAGTCTAGATTGGTACTTTTAGAGGTTGTAATCTTTTGTATAGGGGATAAAGTTCTTTTGTTGTTTTGTACATTTGCGACTTAGCACATTTTTCTATGATTTTGTTTATCTCCCCTTTCTTTTGAAATGATTTTATAAAGTTATCCTCACTTGGTGTAACTATTATGATCTTTTATGACATATAAAAATTTACTTTGCTTTAATTGATTTTACGGCTTATATGTATATTATTTAATTTATTGTCCCGCACCTTTAGACCAGTAATAAGATTATGAACGGGCACTTGAGGATAGTTTTACAAACTCTGAGAGAGCGCCAACTTTTTGCTAAGTTCAATAAACGTGAGTTTTGATTGGAAGAAATAGCCTTTCGAGGTCAAATAATCTCTAAGGAAGGATTTTCTGTGGACCCACCTAAGGTAGAAGCTGTTTCTAAGTGGAAACGATCAGAGAATCCTACCAAAATTCGAAGTTTCTTAGGGTTAGCGAGGTATTACCGTTAATTTATCAAGAACTTTTCTAAAACTGCAAAACCCTTAATCGAATTGATTAAGAAGCATGGCAAGTTCATATGGGATTTCTAAATGCGAGAAAGCGTTTCAAGAATTGACAAAGTGTTTGACTGAAGTATCTGTATTAGCATCGCCGAGCGGAGGAGATGATTTTGTGATTTATACAGATATACTTCAAATGATGGTTTAAGATGTGTATTAATGAAAAATGGAAAAATGATTGCGTATGCCTCCCGTAAGTTGAAAGCTCATGAGCAGAATTATCTGATCCATGACTTGGAATTACTGGCAATAGTGTTTGCCTTGAAAAGTGGAAATATTATTTATATGGAGTGATTTTCGGGATTTTTATTGATTACAAGAGTATTAAATATTTGTTCTCCCAAAAGGAGTTGAATTTGAAGCAGCGTAGTTGGGTGAAATTTTTGGATGATTATGATTGCATGTTTAACTACCATCCCGAAAAAAACTAATGTGGTGGTAGATGCTCTAAACCCTAAGGTGTAAGTGGCTAGTTTAATGGTGAGAAAATAGCACATGCTAGAAGAAATTAGTGTCTGGAATCCGTGTTTTGAGCCACAAAGGGTGATTGTTGGGAATATTACTGTGAAATCCACCTGGTAAGAGATAATTAAAGAAGCTCAAAAAGAAGACTCTATAAGGTTATTTTACGCGTAGGAAGTGTAGTTTACAAGTTTGAATTGCCTTTAAATTTGTCCAGGATTCATGATATTTTTCATATCTCTATACTCAAGAAATATCATCCTGCCGTCCCATGGGTTACGACCTTAAGAAGTAGAGATTGATAAGAATTTGTCACATGAAAAATGGCCGGTAGAGATTTTAGATCGAAAAGTGAAGGAGTTAAGGCGCAAGCAAATTCCTCCCGTGAAGGTCTTATGGAGAAATCATGGAATAGAGGAAGCGACTTGAGAAGTAGAAGAGGAGATCTGAAAGAATATCTAAAGTTATTTCTGAATCAAGGTATGAATTTTGAAAACGAAATTTTCTTAGGGGAGTAAGGATGTGAGGACCCAAATTTTATTTTTCTTATTTTTATTTTATTTTACTGGTTTATTTAATTATTTATTTATCCGTTTACTGCGAATAATTTATTTCATTCATTTTAAATCCATTTGCATGGAACAATGTCTCATTTATATTTTTAAAACATTTAGTTAGCAAATTTAATTTTTCTAGGACTCATTTTACAAGAAATAGCGAATGCATGTTTTTTAAGGCAAATTTAATCCAAGAGTACATTAATCTTGGAGAACTAAGGATGATTAATAGTTAATTAAGAAAAGTTAAATGAAAAATTAGATGTGAGTGAGTTAAGTTAAACTCAATTAGGAGCACTAATTGCTCACTAATCGGTTGTTGACTTTTGGGCACAAGGACACCTTTATGTCATTCATCGTGTCACTCCATCAAATCACCAACTATGAACTAAAACCCTTTCTTCCCCTCCACTCCTCTTGGCCGACTCCCCTCCCCCATTTCTCCCCAAGAATTTCAGCTAGCTTCTTCTATTGTTGCTCCACAAAGACACTCCAAATTGGCTTCTTGTCTTGGTTATTCATACAAGTTTGGAAGGTGACTTGAATAAAGAAGAAACTTTGGTGATTTAAGAGCTCAAACCCTGGTGTTTAGTTTGCATTTTGGCAGCAAGGTAGTCATCCAAGAAACCCTCAACTTTTCCTCTCAAATCTTAGTAGTAAGTCAGTTTAGTTAGTTTAGTTGTTGGGTTGTTGATGAGTTCACAAGAACCTTGACATTAAGTAGTGGATTTGAGGTGGCCTTATAAGTAGAGGCCTTGAGGGTTTTGTATGTTTAATTGCTTGTTTGATGCTTATTTTGAAAAGATATGGTTTAGTTCTAGTTGGAAAGTTGAAAAAGAAAGTTAGAGGAATGAGAGATGCTTGCTGGCCAAAATTTGCTGGTTGTTCGTCTCTTGTTAATTTCGAATTTTTGATTTTATTTTGGTGCAATAATGCTTGATATATGATGTTGGTTATATGTATTGAATATCTTCCAAAAAGCTTTCCAATTGGTTGTGTTAAAGTAGGGTTAAAGTGAGGTTGAATTCTAGAAATTTTCTGATCAGGAGACCCCAAACAGTGTTCACATTTTGGGTTGTAACTTTCTATCTAAGAATTGAAATCAAGTGCTGTTTTTGGCATCATAAACTAGACTCTGAGAGCTTTCCGTCGGTATAAAATACGCCCCCTAACTCATTTCCTATGAGCCGTAGTGAACCGGTAGAAATGACTGAATTTTCTCACTGTACTCATCTGAGAAACCAGCCTAGCTGTAGTTTGTAGCTCAATTTCGCCTATCTTGAAAAAATGAATTTGATGATAGTTTTTTCTAGTGAATTGTAGCATTTCGAATCTAATTTTCAACGCCACAAACCACACTAAATTTTGAGTTGTATAACTTTAGTTATGATCAGATTTTGAAACTTTGTCAAGCCTTCAAAACTTGAAATTTCGTAAACAGGTTCCAAATTTCAGTTTTCTTAAGACTATTGTATCTTGATGTAGAAAAGTTTGAATTGGGTTCCGTTTCCTGCAATTGAAACTAGGTTTAGAACTATATTAGTGGTATGAATTTTAAGGGCTGGTTCCATTTTTATAAATTTTGCCGAATTTCCAAACTTCATTGAATTTGCAAGCCTGTTTTGCTCTGTCCTGTCTAGGATAGTGAGTTTGAGCTAAAATTCGAATAATTTTGAAATGGAGTCTAAGAAAAGTGTCTTCTAGAGAGTTTTGTGATTTCAAACAAATACTCTTTTTAAGAACTTTCCACCTTCCTTGCGATTGTTAGACTGTTTTAAGTTTAATTTCGGGGTTGGACACAAGGTCACTTTTGAACTTTAAACCTTCAACTTAATTCTTGGATTCCAAAGGTTAAATTTCTCTTGATGCGTCTCTTGGTTGTTTAACTTTTTTGGTTAATGGCACCTCTTTTCATACTTGAGTTATGGATTGTAAACCCTATTCTTATGCCTTCAATTTCCATGAGTTTGAAATCTAAAAAGGGAGCGTTTTTTACTAGAGTAATTCTTGGTGAACTTCACTAGTTTTATATTCGAAACTTGGAACTTTAGTTTTGACATTTACTATGAAAATGAGTGAAGTTTTGGATGAATTCTAACTCCATTAGTTTAGAAATTGTGAACGTTCCTTACATTCTTAAAACTTGGGCGTAGGACTAAAAATGTTGAGAAAATAAAACCATTTTTCCTTTTTCTTGATTTTCGCGTCAAAAGTATATATGATACTTTTTTTTGGAATTGATATTAATTACTACGACTTGAATCGAAAACAACATTTGAATTCTCTTTGAGTATTATTTCAATGATTTAGTGAGAAAAACTCTTTTAACTTGACTCGACTTGTGACCTTGAGAGTGGGTAGCAAGAAAATATTTTTCTTTATAATCTTGGTCGAGTACCTAGGTAATCATGATTATGCATGTCTCAGGTGGTTACGAGGACGCCGCAGAGCTCATCTGACTCTCGCATTGCTCTTGTTTTGCCTTAACTTTTGGTGAGTGTCAAGTGCATGTTCGATGTTAATATGATTAAATTGAAATTTGTATAAGTGCTATATGATACGTGAATTTGTCGAGACGAGGGTGTACTTTACCGCCTCCGTCCTCTCTCTCTCTCTCTTTTCTGATTACATGATACTTGCTAGAGGAATATATGTGACTTGCACCTGTACATGAATATGTTTTAAGTCATGAGCACTGAGCAGCTAGAAGTATCACGCCCTATACGGGTGGAAGGTACCGCTCACCCCGACTCAGTGTTATGATCGACTCTAAGTCGATTGGAGCGTTGTCTCATCGACTCCTTATACTTGTGGGGACGCCCCAACCCATTGGCTAACCTTGTAACTTGAGCCGACAAGGGCTTAGTCGAGAAATTTGGTGAATCTTGGGAAATATTATAGTTTGATCTTTTGAGAACTCGTTTGGCATACTCGAATAGTATCGCTACCTCATGCATGTTTGGTTTCGAATCCGAGAGGGTGTTATGTTGGATGAGAGGAAGTAAGTGTAGCACTACGATCGTGTTACAACTTGAGTTGACGGAGAGTCAACCCCAAATGGCTTGAAGCGGTTGAGACGTGGAAATACCTCTTGAGAGCTCCTGTATCCTTCCTTGTGTGTTAATTCCTACTTGTGCACTTAATTGAAATGTCATGTTTAAAGTCACTTTTAAGCATGCTACTCGATTAATTGGTTCTTTTAGCTTTGAAGTAGTGGTGTGACAGCCCCACCTCCCCCTTAGGCGAACCAAAGGGTTCGGTGGACCGCCTGTCCAACTCTCGCCAGGATTCAGTCATACCTCAATCAAAATCGGAATAAAATCACAAGAATAGGTATAGCAACAATCCAAAACTTAAAACGAAACTTATATACATTTCTATCTCGAAAAGGAGTACAAACTCAAATATAAAAAGGTTCTCAATTCTTCATACAACCAGCCCGCCAAACGCTAGGGCCTGAACCATTACAAAAATTCAAAGAGTTAGACTAGGCTAGCCTATACAGAGCTCTCGTCCTTACTCGCCTTCCCCTGTTAAGGAAAACAAAACTAAAGGAATGAGCTAAAAACTCAGTGAGGTTCCGAACACATAATCAAATAATAAGTCCCTTGAAAGTGATAATCAAGCAATAAGTCAAGAAACATTTACGATACAAAACGATAATAACACATTCATTAAAAGGATACGTGCTCACAGGGAGCCATTCATTCATTCTCCTTTCATTCCCTTATTTCTCCAATCATTTGAAAATGCATTTTTGTAAGTAAAAACCCCTCATTAGCATTACCAATCGTTCATTCGTTTCATTTTACCCATTTCTGGATGTTGGCCGGACTCCACCAGACTACAAGGTAACACTCGAATAAACCAAACATTCACCTAGGGTCACCATATCGCCCGACCGAATCAGCTTCTGGCTCAAGTCGATCGATAATGAAGGGCAGGGCCCAATTCAACCAAAAGGCTTGCATTCATGCATAAGTAACATTTCAATCATTGAATCATTGAAAATTTCACATTCATTTAAGTCAAGTGCGATAAAGTACACACTCGCCGAGAAAACTCGTTTTAGCAATCATTGAGAGCACTTAACGCATTATCAACCCATAACAACAAGCCATGAAGTCAAGGAAAATATAATGAACAAGAAAAACTCACTTATTTAAGCAAAATAACATCCAAAGTATCCTTCCGGATAATACCCTCAATCACCAAGAAACCCTAATAACAACCAAGGAAAAATATTACTGTTAAATCATTTAAAGTTTAGGTGAACCAAAAAACATGAGTAAAATATTTGTAAAACTTATCTCGCTTGTAAAACTTTGAAATCTCCATTTGAGTCGAAGTGACAAAGAAAATGTATTTCTATTAGTCATAAATTTCATTTTTTCAAGAGTACAAGTTTCAGCCAAATTTTAGGTATATGAGAAGATGCAAGTATCCTAGATGGTTCAAGTGGTATTCGTTCTCAAATCCTTACCTAATTCTCGAGTGTAAATTTGGGCAGCACGCCCTTTGTGTTTACCTATTTTTCAACTATTTATGGCTTCATTATTTTTCTCAAGGCAGCCCCAACATCACACACAAGAAATATCATCACCACAGCCTTTCAATTAGGCTCCAAAATCACCCAAGTACATCACAAGTCCAATAGTGAAACTAGATATCAGTTTTGAAGCCAAAAGAGGAAATAGCAGTTTTAACATCTTATAGCATTTTAGTCACAAATGGAGCTACATTTATCGGATTGGTATAAATTTTATACCGTTTCAAAGCTAAGACAAAGGGCTACAACTCTCATGAAGACAACTCAACCTAGTTTATTATTTATCCAAGTCAAATTTACAGATTACAGAACCAGAATTTCACACCATCAGGCTGATTAACAGCACTGTGTTCAAATGACAATAAGTCAGGCTACACAAATCCGTTTGAGGTGTTCTTGGATGCATTGGAAAGCTAAAACATAAGGCTAAAAATTTTTATGTTTCAGCCAAAGGCTGATTTGAAACGGATCAAGGTGAAAAACGAGGACAGAATCATGAAATCCCCAAAACTGTCTGCCGAAACTCTACCTACGGCAGTCGAAGGTATTTTTGTCTTTTCATGAGCTACAGTACTAGGATTGAGCTAAAATTTTGCAGAAAACTATAAAACATCATTTCCTACAACTTTCATGTTTTAACCTAAGTCTAATTCGGTCTATATTATACACAAATAAAACCAGGCAGAACAGAACAAGTTCTTTTTCCAATGAAACCCTAGGCTGAAATTCCATCAACCTTTACCAATCTAGGTTTTCATCCATAAAACTTCTAAGATTCAGGTCATCTATCCAATAAAATACAATATAAGAGATAGAAGAAGAGTTTCTTAGTTTAATACCTTCAAACCTCAAGGAAATACACAAAAGCAAGGCTGCCCATGCAAAAGTTACTGCACCCAAAGCTTCCTTGTCACCTTATTGCAAGTTTAATCGGTTTAGTTTTTGTGGTTTCAACTCAAACAAGGTAAAATCTAAGATGGAAATTGAAGCTCTCCCTCTCTTTTTCTTCTCACTAGGTTCGGCCAACAAGGGAAGGGAATGAAGAAAAATGAAGCCAAGAAGAAGATAAGAAAGAAAGAAAAATGCTTGGTCAAAATTTAACAAATGTTACACTTTGATTGGAGGTCAAATTTTTTCTTTTCTTTCTTGTTTTTCAGTCCATAATTTCGGCTCTCTCTTGGCTGTTTAAGGGGCTGATATTTATGCAATAATATCAAGGATAGTGAGGCAATAAAATAGTGGTCAAGTGATGTACTCAATCGGTAGTGAACGGTGCACGTCGGTTCACACCGTTTTTCCTTAGTTCGCGTGTACTAGGGTTTTAATGTATGACTCATTTACCTATCATTAGCACTTCTAATCACACATTTAATACCCTCTAAAACTCACTCTTAATCACTAAATTTGATATACTCTTCGTACCGAATAATTACACTACGAAAAGGCGTAAAAACCCTAATTTACGACAACTTGAAAACGAAAGGAAAAATCCGTGATTTTATGTTTATTTGCACTTATTTTGGGATAAATGAGTAGTAAGACTATTCTAAAGTAATAAATTCCAAATAACAGGGGATTTTAAGAAAAATATAAGGAAATTTTTTCAGTCGTCACATGTGGCTTGTATATTCGAAGTACTTCTTAATCAAGTCGATGGTTAATTGTAATCCTTTATTAAGGTTGAATGAGTCCGTGAGTCCTGACGAGCGTTGGGCAGGCGTTCCGTTGATATCCTAGGGTTAGCCCTAGGGAGAGGTGGGGGCGTCACAGTTTGTATTAGAGCGCTAAGTTTGGAATACCTGGAGTAGAGTTATGAGTTTTTAGTCGTGAACTTTTGGTCATAGAAATTCGTGCTAAACCTTAAGTTAAATCTTTGAATGGCACCAGTTAAATCTTCGAATGGAGATGAGTCATCTTTGAGGCACCTTCCAGCGATTCGTTATCGAGAGAGGCCTTGGGGCCCTTTTTGGTAATGGATTTCAGTTCATCGAACTAGATCTTTATGTGATTGTTGGAGGACTTACTCATACCCTAACGAAGTGGTGCTAGTGGTAAACGATGATCGGAGACGGTTATGTGAGGAAACTAGAGTAGTTCGAGAGGATAATCTGAGAAAAGAGATACTTAAAACTCTTATGATTGATATACACCTCAAAATTTATCCCATATAAATAATGTTGCCACTACAGCAGCTAGTTCTAAGTCATGAGTTGGATAGTTCTACTCATGGGGTTTTAACCTCCTAGAGGCATAAGCAATTACCTTCCTATTTTGCATCAATATATACCCTAATCCTTCTCTCGAGGCATCTGTATGCACTGCGAAATCCTCCTTCTCATTTGGCAAAGCTAAGACGGCTGCAGTGGTCAATTGCATTTTCAACTCTTGGAAACTAGTCTCACACTTTGCATTCCAAATAAATTTACCATACTTCTTAGTCAACTTGGTTGAGGACCTTACAATTCTAAAGAAATCTTGGATGAATATGCGGCAATATCTCACTAAGCCCAAGAAACTACGGATTTTGGTCAGGTTCTCTAGTCGTTTCCATTTAGCAATGGCTTCAACCTTAGACGGATTTACAGCGATGCCTTCCTTTGAGATTATATGCCCGAGAAACGATACTTTTTCTAACCAAAACTCACATTTACTGAATTTGGCATATAACTGATGCTCCCTTAGGGTTTGTAAAACTATCCTCAAATGTTGTTCATACTCCTCATGAGTCTTGGAATAAATCAAAATATCATAAATGAACACCATGACAAATTGATCCAAATAAGATTTAAAAACTCGATGCATCAAATCCATGAAGACGGTTGGAGCATTTGTCAATCCAAAAGACATAACACAAACTCAAAATATCCATATCTCGAATTAAAAATAAACCTTAGAGATTTTTGCACCTAATGAGGAGAAGGCGAAAGATGAAGGGTTAATGTTGTTGGAAATGACTTTAACGAACTGTAGCAAAGGAAAAGTTTTGTCTACTGGAGATGATATTGGCTGCCTTGATATTACTTTAGAGCCGTTACTTAGGGTGGCTGCAGGAGACATAGATATTGGTTAATGTAAAATTGCTTGATAGAACCAAGACACCAATGCTTTTGAAATGGGATCAAAACTATCAAAGATGTATTAATGGAACTCAAAAACTAATTGAAATGCTTGAAATATTTAGAGCAAGAGAATGGTTTGAATCTAGGAGCCAATGAATCATGTAAGGAAAAAGTAGTAATTCAACTGTGATAGTGGATATATGATGTACTCATTATTTTTTTCAATTGAAAAATCACAAGTTAGGATTTGGCGTTGCTTATATGTATTTGGTTTTTTCATAAAAGCAATAAAAGTACGTGAAAAAAAGGTTAAATCAGCTAAAAACTTAGAATTCTGATTTCTCCACTAGAAAATTAATACATACATACATACATATATGTGTGTGTGTGTGTGTGTTCCAAAATCCACCATTCTCTATGTGTGTATATACATATACACACACACAAACTAGTTTTCTTTTCCTAATGCTATGCATCAGGTTGCTCGGATTTGGAATTGTTGTGTATAATAAAGTAAGCTATATTTCTACTAATACTGAAGGGTGTTTGTGCATGCTAAGTGCTAAAGGATGGTGTTTTATTTACGTGGCTGTGAAGATCTGCATTAGGCATGATGTGATAGGTGTATTCAAATCTTGTTCGTAAATGAGTGCCAAGTTTTTTTTTTATCTGGGATACCGCTTGTTCTTTGTATATATGTATATTTTACAGCTATATAGTTTTTTTGAATGATTCTTTGTATCAGAGTGTATGAGTTTTTCTATAAATATATGTTTTATCCTGAATCAAAGTGGGCTTGTCGTAGTGTGTAAGTTTTATTTATATTAAAGTATTATTCTCAAATAGTTGTAATGTAGTGATTGTTTCCTGATTTTGTGTTTTGTTGTGATGGAGCTGAATCATATGGGTATCAAGCAATTAAATGATAACATTCATGGATGGATTATTTGAGTTATAGTAGTAGAAAAAAGCCTTATTAGACATAGTCATTATATGGGGCATAGACATCAGCGGTATATGTTTGAAGATCATATGGTAAGTGTTAGTTGTGTTGTTGGTATTTTCATATTTATTATATGAATTCTAGAGCTTTTGTATTGTATTTCTTATAGGGTGATCGGATTCAGGCTAGTGTTTATTTGAATGACGTTCATGTCTTGGATGAGGTTTTATAATTATATTCAATGTATTATGTAGGAAATGAGATTATTAACATATTGTTAAATAATCAGTCTATGATTGGAACAATTCCTTTTGAGTTGACAATTATATAGCATAGTTTTGTTGAATGTCTTGATGGAGCTCTTGCATCGCCGTTTACAATCTTCATCATTTAGCTCCATTTGCAAATTTGGGTTCATTGAGGCATTCTCGAGATTCCAACTTAAGTATTGCTAGTTATATTTCAATTGTTTAATATGATTCTAGATTTGTGATTCATTAAGTAATTTAGATGTTGTAATTATTATCTATTTTGTTGTAACTTGCTATCACAATTAGAGTTCTACCATTGCAACTTTTTCTTCTAGCAACAAGATATGTACGGGTCCAAGAGTTTCTTGTAACCTAATCAAGAGTATAATTTTTTGTGATGGGATTTATTTTTTTGTCTTTAGTTTATTTGATCTTAGATTAGGTTGATTGTTCATATGATGTTTTTTATATTTGGATTTTAAGATGATCCCAATGGTATTTGCAGTATGGGAGGAATTTATAAAAACAAATAGGATGCATTTTGCTCAGATTGTGAATGAGCATCTAGTTACTTTTATTTGTAGACCTAAAGTTGATCACTTTTATGGTAAGTGCTCGTATAATTATGTCTATTGTATAGTTCATTAAAATGGCTTTTTAAATAAAAGATATTTTTTATAGGGTGTCACTTGCTACATGCAACAAAGAATTATTAAATAGTATAATGTTGATAATCCTCATGTTCATAAGTTACTGCAGTGGCATGTGACAATGGCTAGAGATAGGCTCCTTGATTGGGACAAAGAGTTCGCTTTATGCAATGTTGATTCGGGAATTAGAGGAATTTGGTTGTGTTTGTTATTAGGTTAGCCTGATATAGTTTGTGAGTCTTAATAGAAGTACGTATGGTTTAGTTGAATAAATTGTAATATAAGTTTGTACAGGAACATCTAGTTTTATAGCTATTCATTTATGTATTCTAATAGTGTATTTATCTGTTTTGTTAGAGGCTTAAAGTTTGCCATGAAATAACTTTTTTATTGTTTGTGGTTATATCATGTATGAAGTATAGAAAATTCTATCCAATTTATATAGTAGGTGATGGTTTAGTTCTTGTATATGTGATCTAACTTAGAAGGGAAACAGTTTAATATGAAATATGATAAAAAAAAATGAGAAAGTTTAGTTCATAAATTTGTTTGGATATGTATTCTTTAGTAAGTAAATTATAATTAAAACAACTAATATAACTTTGGTAAAGTAGGAAATCATTCTGACCTGATTATCAAAAAGCATATCTAGATTAAGATATAGACTAGATAGTCATACTAGTTTGCTTGTTTATGCAAGCTACAGATATAAGGTGAGTAGTTTTGTGTTACAGTGGAGAGTGCAGCACATAGGATATTATATTTACATTAAATACTTATGTAAAACAAGTAGTAGATGAAAGGATCATAGTTGTTTCATAACATTTAGAGTTTAGCCTAAACACTACTTAAACTTTTTGGCATTTTGCTTGTTATTCAGTATCTAGGAGCAAGTTTTCTTTTGGTGAAGAGAGATTCTCTTCTTGAGTCTTGAGCATGGCTGTATTAGCTAGTAAATTTTATGAATTCGTTGATATGATCGTAGGTGTATTTCCAAGTTGAGAACTAAACTGGTGATGCTGATGAGCTAGAAAGAGATTGGTAGATGAATGGTAGTTGAGAAACTGGGAGGTATTGAAGGATTGTATATCGAGGCATTTGTGAAGTATCAGGTGGTCTTGCTCTGTTTCGAAGGTGGACATAAATTTGTTGATCTTGGTGTCTTGTATTGATTGGCTGAAAATTGAGTTGTTCATTATAGAGGAAGAAAGATATTAAATTAAATTTATGTAGTGTAGGTCTTGTTTTAAATAATTAGGATGGTTGAGGAAGAGAGTTTATACCTTTATATGCAAAGTAAGTGACAAGGTTTTACCATACACCAAATTTTAATAAAATCTAAATACCCCATTTTCTACAAATATGCAGATCATTTATCAAGTACAAGGATTTTAGGTGTTGATCTCACGGGGAATATTATTAATAACCGATAGTTTTTTAAGTCCTTTATTATTTAAACTACTACAAATGCAAGAGATTAAATCTACACTACAAACATGAAATAAAATTAATAAAAATAATAATAGGAATCTCCTAGGGTGATAGAATTTCTCATTGCTCTTGCAAGTAAAATTACCGGTTAACTGAATGTTATTATCTTAGTTAATTATGGCGTAATTTTCTAAAGTATATGATACCTACTCCCGTAGTGAATCAGCTATACTCGTAATTAAGTCATACCTACTCTTATGGTTATTGATAAGTGCATAGCTTACATGTTTTAAGTATGTTTTGTTAGTTAGTTTTGATGAGTTTTATTTAGTTTTATAACTAATTAGTTAGGATTCTAGTGAAAATATGTATTTTGTGGTTTAATTGGTAAAAATTACATTTTTATGGATTTTTATGGTGAAAATTTCATGTTTTATGGGTTTAAAGATTCAATCATCAATTGGAGTGATTTGAGAAGATAATTTGATGATTGATGATGGTTTGAAGTGATAAAAAGAAGACATGAAGTGCAAAATACTCGAAAGATGAAATGCAAGTTTTCCAGTTTTGACATCTTGTGGTATTTCAACAATATCTTTAGCCACAAGTATCAGATTGAGGTGATTTTTAGAGATATATCTACATTTTGTATGCAAACATCAAAGTCCAGTTCAGTCATTTTCATTGTCAAAATATCGAAATACAGAAGTGCATTTTCATGATCGAAAGCTGAAACAGAGTTTTGACCAGTCAAAGGTATTTTGGGTATTTCTCGGTCCACATAGCTCCAAATTGGATGATTCTTGATGCATTGGAAAGCTACCACAAAGGGCTACAACTTTCATGTTTAACACAAGAGCTATTTCAGCCTCTATCATCAAGAAAATATCAATCAAAATTGGACATAAAATAGAGTAAGTAAATCCGAATTCGGATCTGTACTAAATCCAACCTCGGATAAACTTCTGTAATCAGAAGGTTACATCCGAGGGGAGGATCCGAGCTCAGATCCCTATGTTACAGGCCTAAGATCCTAATGTGCAACGAAGATAAAATGAAGAAAAATGAGATCCGAGGGGTATTTTGAGCGATCCGATCTCGAATCTTGCCCTCAATCCCCAATTTTGGCTCTGCAACTTGTGCTCTGTTCACATAAGCTTTTTGATCAATTTATCTGCAAGAAATCCGACTGGAACTAAGCAAGCAAGTATAGAGAATTCAAAAAGCATCTTTTGGTGATTCCAAGGAGCAATTTACATCAACTTTAACAACTCACCTTGACCTTGAATTCTTTTATAAATAACAGCCTTAGAGGACATTTTCACAACTTTGGAAGGCTAGAGAAACTCACAAAAATGTAGTCTTCACTAGAGTTTCCTTAGTTTATTAGTTAGGGTAGTATAGTATAGTTAGTGTAGGTTATCCTTCTTGTATTTGTAGTTAGATTTGGAAGAAAATTGAGGAGCAAATATAGAGAGTTTGAAACTCATGTGACAAGGGTGACTTCTCTTCTATCACTGTCTCTTTTGTATTTGATTTCATGTTTATCTATAATACAAGTTTGGATTTGTGTTTTTATCATGCTTAGTTAAAGTTTATGCCTAGACTATGGATGAACTTGTTATATCTAGTTAGTGATGTTTACTTGGTTAATTGATGATATTATTTTGAGCAAGTTATTTATCACTTTTGCTTTTCAAATATGATTATCCGGGCATTAATTGTGATAATCTTAAGGTGTTAAGTTTGCAATGAGAATTGGGATTTAACACTAGTTCAAGAAAGTGATAAATCTAGGAAGTATACTCACGAGAGTAGAGGTGCACATTTGTGGCTTTAGTGACTTGTTTCATGTAATTTTATAAAAGAAATGAACTTGTAGTTAATTCATAACCACGAGAGTAGGTATGGTTTAGCTATAATTATAGTTGATTCACTACGAGAGTAGGTTTCACATAAATAAGGAAATTACGCCATAACTAGCAAAGATAATAGCATACAAGTAACTGGTAATGTTATTTACAAGAGTAGTAAGGAATTCCATACCTCTAGGAGCTTTCTAGTTTATTTTATCACTTTTATAGTGTAAATTCAATTTCTTGTACTTGTGATAGTCTAAATAATAAAGGAGTTCGAAAAAAATCGGTAATTGAAAATCTTCCCTATGGGATCGACACCTAATACCCCTATACTCAATAAACGATTCGTATACTTGCGAAAAGTCGAGTGTGGGGTATTTAGGAATTATAAATGTTAAACTTGATTGCGGATGAGTTAAATGTTATATGTATACCCCGCACTCATCAAGTTTCTGGTGCTATTGTCAGGTAAGATTTGCTCAATATCGGTGCTAAGAACAACTTTATTAGTTTAGACATTTTAATAGTTTTTCTTATGTATTAATTGAGTCTAGTTTGTTATGTGTTTTGAATTTTATTTTCTTTTAATTTTGTGTTTAATGTGTGTATGTATTTTATCACCTACTCTTCTTACTAATCTTGCTTTTGAGATTGTTTAAAAATAATTTTAGGTGATGAAAAGGGTAGGTCAATATGGAGGACAATGCATGGACAAGGAAGATCGGCAATCGATAGTTGCCACGTGCAAAACTCTAGAGATAGAGGTAACCATGAAATTATCAAAGGTATATCATTTGAAGATGGTTTAAGGTGCTTAAAGGTTAAACTTGATGTTATAACGTTAAAAGTTCAATTGGACACTATTATGCATGAAATTGAGCAAAAAAGGAATGTTAATTCTTTTAATTCTAATCATATGATCCGTGACTTGTGTGGAGGTTATCATTCTACTTATACATGTATGCAAGTACAAAATGTGGATTATTATGATGAATTCAATCCTTATTTTGATTAATATAGTGCTAATTGAGGCAATTCTTATGCTTATGGTTGGGATAATCAATGTGCTAATGGTGCTTCTCTTTGTTTTTATAATTACCAATTCGAATGTGTCCAATATAAATCTAACCCATCTTGGAAATTAGCAATAGAAAGGTTAGCTAATATATCTTTACCTTGAGAATTAGAAAGTGACCTATTAGCTAATAAGTCTAATGCATCTTGGGAGCTAGTTATAGAAAAAGTTTTTAATCATTTTGATTTAGTTATAGAAAAGTTAGCTAATGCAATCTCCGATCGTTTTGCTAAGATTGAAGAAATGTTAAATGAATTAACTTTTCACTTTTGTAGCATACAAGAACAATTGCATGATTTGTGTGAAGTTATTTCTTCTAATAATATGCAAATGACTTTATCATGAATGGTGAGCATGTTGTATGTGAAAATGGATTGCATTTTTGGAAATGAGGAAATGTCCATGTCACAAGGTAATATTTTTGGAACTAACTTTGAACTTCAAGAGATGAGTAGTAATGCCTCATTGTTAACCTCTCTTGAGGAATACATTGAAAGTATAGGTTCTAAAGGTATTATTGTCCAAGACACTCTTATGGCATCTCCTTTGGTGAGTTCTCAAGTGATACACATTCAAGGTAATCTCTATGAATCACTTGAGATAGGTAAACCACTTCCATCTCTCACAGCATTAGAATATGTGGCTTTTGCAATCGAGCCACAATTTGTTGATCCACCACGACCTATAATGGTGGATTATTCATTAACAAAGCCTCCTTGAAAAATGAGGTGATATAATCAAGCTAACGACTATAAAGAAGCGCTTGTTGGGAGGTAACCCAACGATTTCTAGTTTTTTGTAGTAGGTTTTAGTTATTTGATTAGTATTTTTTGTGTGTTTTATAGGTAGCAATGACAAGAAATCATGCGAATTATTTCAAGTGCAAAAGAGTTTACAAGGAGTGGAGACCGATGTGAAAAAGGGAGGCTTAACCTTTATTTTTGAGTTTACAATACTTAATTTCATGACATGAGGTTAAGTTAGTTATTTGCATGAAGTTGAAGTGAATTCAAGTATTTAAATGTGTTCATGACCTATTTGCACTCTTTTGACCATCTGAACACCATCATATGCATTGGAAGTGTCGAGGGGACTATTCGATCCAAGAACCTCAACCCTCGATTTGCATTCTACATGTTTTTATTTGTTTTGAGGAGTTGAGATTCATATTTGAGTCACTTTCCATGTGCATGAAGTGTTGAATTGTTGAACATTTCATTGTGGAGTACAAACTAGAGAGTGTGTTTCGAATTAGGGTCAAATTGAAAATTGCAAAAAATTCTGCAATAAGTGCAGATTCAATGGATCCGAGCTCCGATCTGCACAGATCCGAGACATCGGATCTACTTCTGCAATCAGAGAACAATTCGAGTTTTTTGATCCGAGTTCAATCATCACGATCCGACCTTGGATCCTTTCAGAAATAATTCAAAAACGAAGGTTCGGTTCACTTTTCCTCATTCTTCCCTCTCTTTCTCCTTCAACTCCACATACACACTCACACCCCAAACACACACTACTCACTAAATCACTCTTTTCACTATCTAATCTTCAAACACACTTCACCACATTACTCCCTACACCATCTAGAGTGGTTTTCATGGTTTAATTCTTTCACAAACATCTCCAAATTTGAATTTAAGATTCAAGTAGGCTACGGTTTCATCTTTTCATATGTTGCAATTGTTGTCAAATTGGAGTGAATTTCTTTGGGGTTTTCACATCATTTCCATCTCTAATCATTACCAAACCATTTTGAGGTAACAAATTTTCACATAACTTTATCATTTGAATTTTGCCATGGTTCACTATTTTCTATTTTTAGGTATTTTTCAATTTCATTAATAAGTGAAGTTTGGTGTATTTATTTAAGCTTATTGCTGCTATTGGTGATTATTAGTGATAAATAAATCTTGTGGTTTGCATGTATTGTATTCATTTGGTGAATTTTAGATAATTTTATGCTTAATTTGGTTTGGTTATAAAGTTGCATATTAAGTGGCCAATGTAGCATTTTAATTAGCTTTGTGGGAATTTATTATATCCATGTGAGTAATTCAGATTACCTAATGAATGAAAAGGTGCTTGGTTGAATGATTTCTTGAATTCTTAGATAGTTCTAAAAGAAGAGGTGAATTGAAGATGGCCTTAAGTGATGAAATTCATAAATGCACTTATAATCTTTGTGGTTCAATGGTTGTTAGTATTTCATGAGTTTTCAAGAAGGTCATTTATATTTTGGTTTGGTGTGTTTACCTCCATTTTGAGATTACTTTTGTACTTGAGGGGACTTGATCATTGATGATAAAATGTATAAATGGAACTTACTTTGTTCATGATGATGGACTTATTTGTGAAATTAGCTTCCTTTTGCTTTGGATACTAATGCATATACTTAATTAGCAAATATTAGCTCATTTCATGTTTTTATCCCTTGATATTGTATGGTTCCACATGCTTGATCACTTTCCCCTTTTTCCTTGATTTGCATACTTACTTCTTGATCGTTGCAAGTTCTTGCTCAGTTGTTTTATTTTGATTTTGTCATTTGAAGTGGTGCATTAATTGAATTCTCCTTTCTTTGCAAATAAGGTTGGAAAGTCATCACATGGCCATGGGTTTGGATAGCGCAAGTTCAATAGGGGAGTACTACTTTCTCTTACTTTTGTTATTTTTCCTTTCTCACATTAAAGACAATGTGAAGTTTAAGTGTGGGGGAGGGAAATAAATTGACATGCTATTTTGTGCCATGTGATGATAATTTGTGGTTTTAAATGTCTTAGAAATGTTGGATTGTGCTTGAAAAAATTGCCATGTAGAAACTTTTCTTGAATTTGGGTTTGTTAGCAGGGAGTTTCATCCAGTTACAAGGGGAAACTCTGTAAAAAAGTTTCTAAAATCTTTTCCAATATTTCACTATAGCCCAAAAATTTTTCCAATTTTTGTCTTTGTTTTAAAAGGGCCAATTGGTTCCAACCTTGAGCATTGTAATTCTTTCACTTGTTGAAACTTTATATGTATTTTGGAACATTTAGTTCTCATTTGACCTGGAAATGGTTATTATGCAATTAGGATTTTTGCATTTTAGAAAGTATATCCTGTAAAGTAGGGAGGATTATGCTTAAAATTTTGTATGTTGATGAGATTTCTCCTCTTTACTTAATTTTGCAAGTAAGTGATTAGTATAGCCAATAAAGGCTATACTCTTTCTTTGATTATTATTATATATTTGTTAAGAAAGAATGTCTATCTATTGTCTTTTACTTTCGAAAAAAAATGAAAATAAAAAGAAAAAAAGAAAAAAAAGAGGAATAAGAGTTTTTGGTATATTCCAATGATTCTTGAACCGAGTAACCGGGGGTTAGCATCTACAAATGTTGACATTCACGTAAAAAAGTGCTTGAATTAAGAGTATGCATAGCAATTTGAATAAGTGAAATGTTGAGTAACCAAAAACTTTTTACCTAAAAGTGTCGATCTTAGTGTGAAAAGACATTTTCATTATTTGAGTAACAATTAGTGTAAATAAGTCCCTCTTAGTTAAAATTTTTGAGAAAAAGAAGATTATAGGAGGAGGAAAGTTATAAATTGACTATGTGATTTGCTTGCTTGTGAAATTAGGTTAGGGTGGGAGATTATATTTAACTTGTTAAAATTAGGGCATAATTATCTTTCCTTTTACTTGATATTATGAGTATTTAGTGTAAATTGAACAATTGCATAATGATTGTTTGCCAAGTTATGAGGAATTAAATTTGAAAAAATGCATATAGTGTTTCACTTCTTAAATCATTGTTGTTGATAATGTGTTAATTGTTTGAGAACAAGCAATGGTTCAAGTGTGGGGAGTTTGATAAGTGCATAGTTTACATGTTTTACGTATGTTTTGTTAGCTAGTTTTGGTGTGTTTTATTTAGTTTTATAACTAATTAGTTAGGATTCTAGTGAAAATATGCATTTTTGTGGTTTAATTAGTAATAATTGCATTTCTACGGATTTTTATGGTGAAAATTTCATGTTTTTATGGGTTTAAAGATTCAATCATCAATTGGAGTGATTTGAGAAGATAATTGGATGATTGATGATGGTTTGAAGGGATAAAAAGAAGATGCGATGTGCAAAACACTTGAAGGATGAAATGCAAGTTTTCCAGCTTTGACACCTTATGGTATTTTGGCAATATCTTGAGCTAAAAGTATCAGATTGAAGTGATTCTTGTACCATTTTGAAGCTAAGAGATATATCTATATTTGGTATGAAGACATCAAAGTCTGGTTCAGTTGTTTTCATTGTCAAAATGTTCAAATAACGAAGTGCATTTTCATGGTTGAAAGCTGAAATAGAGTTCTGACTAGTCAAAGGTATTTTGGTCATTTCTCAGTCCACAGAGCTCCAAATTGGATGATTCTTGATGCATTGGAAAGCTAACGCAAAGAGTTACAGCTTTCATGTTTTATACAAGAGCTAGTTCAGCCTCTATCATCATAAAATATCAGTTAAAATTGGACAAAAAATAAAGTAAGTAAATCTAAGTTCGGATCTGTACTAAACCCAACCTCGGATAAACTTCTGTAATCAGAAGGCTACATCCGATGGGAGAATCCGAGCTCGGATCCCTATGTTACAGGCCTAAGATCCTAATGTGCAATGAAGATAAAATGAAGAAAAATGAGATCCGAGGGGTATTTTGAACGATCCGACCTCGGATCTTGCCCTCGAATCCCCAATTGTGGCTCTGTAACTCGTGCTCTATTCACATAAGCTTTTTGACCAATTTATTTGCAAGAAATCCTGCTGGAACTAAGCAAGCAAGTATAGAGAATTCAAGAAGCATCTTTTGGTGATTCCAAGGAGCAATTTACATCAACTTTAACAACTCACCTTGAGCTTGAATTCTCTATAAATAGCAGCCTTAGAGAACATTTTCACAACTTTGGAAGGCTAGAGAAACTCACAAAAAATGTAGTTTTCATTAGAGTTTCCTTAGTTCATTAGTTAGGATAGTATAACATAGTTAGTATAGGTTATCCTTTTTGTATTTGTAGTTAGATTTGGATGAAAATTGAGGAGCAAAGATGGAGAGTTTGAAACTCATGTGACAAGGGTGACTTCTCTCCTATCATTTTCTCTTTTGTATTTGATTTCATGTTTGTTTATAATACAAGTTTGGATTTTTTTTTTATCATGCTTAGTTAAAGTTTATACCTAGAGTATGGATGAACTTGTTATATCTAGTTAGTGATGTTTACTTGGTGAATTGATGATATTATTTTGAGCAAGTTATTTATCACTTTTTTCAAATATGATTACTCGGCCATTAATTGTGATAATCTTAAGGTGTTAAGTTTGCAATGAGAATTGAGATTTAACACTAGTTCAAGAAAATGATAAACCTAGGGAGTACACTCATAAGAGTAGAGGTGGACCTTTGTGGTTTTAGTGACTTGTTTCATGTAATTTTATAGAAGAAATGAACTTATAATTAATTCATAATCACGAGAGTAGGTATGGTTTAGCTATAAGTATAGTTGATTCATTACGAGAGTAGGTTTCACATAAATGAGAAAATTGCGCCATAATTAACCAAGATAATAGCATACAAGTAACCGGTAATGTCATTTGCAAGAGTAGTAAGGGATTCCATACCTATAGGAGCTTTCTAGTTTATTTTTATCACTTTTATAGTGTGGATTCAATTTCTTGTACTTGTGATAGTCTAAATAATAAAGGAGTTCGAAAAACATCGATAATTGAAAATCTTCCCTATGGGATCGACACCTAATACCCCTATACTCAATAAACAATTCGTATATGTAACACCCCCACCTTCCCCTAAGGTGAACCAAAGGATTTGGCGGACCGCCTGCCCAACTCTCGCCAGGATTCGATCGCTCTCATCAAGTGAAATAAGATATAACATCGAGACTAAGCGAAAAACAATTCCCAACTTGAAACATATACTTACATTTATATCAATCTCAAACAAAAATACAATCCCAATTAGAACAAAAGATTTAAGTTCGTACTACATCCAACCTTATCCAAGCACTAGCGCGAGAACAAATAAAAAAATAAAATTTCAAAAAACTAGACCAAACTAGTCTGCACAAGACTCACGCCCTCGCTCGCATCCCCTGTAAGAAAAACAAAGTTAAAGGAATGAGGTAAAAACCCAGTGAGGTTCCATACACATAGCCAAATAATTAAACAAGGACATTAATCATGTAATAACAAGTAATCTAGAAAACATTTACAATGTAAAGTAATGATAATACATTCATTAAAAGGATACATGCTCACATGGAGTCCTTCATTCATTCATTTCACCAACCATTTCCTTTTTCCTCTAGCATTAAAAATAATTTCATTTTTAAGTGAATACCCCTCCATTGTTCTTGCCATTCATTCATTCATTTCATTTTTCCCCTACTGGACACTGGCCAGTCTCCACTAGATTTCGTGGTCATACTCGAGTATACCAATCATTAACCCAGGGTCACCAATCGCCCGACCGAGTCCGCTTCTGCCTCGAGTCGACCGGCAACGAAGGGCAAGGGTCTAGTTCAGCCAAAAAACTTACATTCATGTACAAGTAGTATTTAAACATTTAAACATTTAATCATTTAATCATTGTAAATTTCATATTCATTTAGGTCAAATGAGATAAAATACACACTCGTGTAGCAAAATTCATTTTTAGAAATCATTGAAAATATTTAACATTTAATCCAACATTCACAAATAATCACATAGTTACAACAATTTACATAGTCATTGGAAATATAACGTACAAAGAATACTCACCTATTTAACCAAAATAACGTTCAAAGTTTCTTTCCGGATAATACCCTCAATCACCAAGGAATCCTAATAATAACCAAGAGAAAATATTACAGGTAAACCATCCAAAGAAAATCCGAAAAACTACTAGTACAAAGTATAAGTATAGTTTTGGAAGTGAAAAGAGTACATTTAAACCAAAGAATATGAGTAAAATATTTTTAAAACTTATGCTCGCTCGTAAAACTTTGAAATCTCCATTTGAGTCAAATAAACGAAGAAAACATATTTCTATTAGTCGTAAATTTCATTTTTTCAAGGGTACAAGTTTCGGCCAGATTTTAACTTATATACCTCTAAGAAAGAAGACTTGAATACCTTAGATGATTCAAGTTAGTTTCATCCTCAACCCTTACTCAAGTTACGAGTACATCTACCTAACCCTCGAGTGCAAATTTGGGCAGCACGCCCTTTGTATTTACCTATTTTTCAGTCATTTATGACTTCATTATTTTCTTCAATCAGCCCCCAAAATCACACACAAATAATCTCATTACAATCTCCATTTAATAGGTTAAAAGTCATTCCATTACAAAACCAAGCTAGAAAAGTGACCGGAAATAAGGTTTAAGGTAAAGAACAAAATGACAGGTTTGATGTCTTTTAGCGTATCGGTCACAACGAAAGCTACGCTTATTGGATTGGGGTAAAATTTATATCGTTTTGAAGCTAAGCCAAAGGGCTACAACTTTGATGAAGACAACTCAACCCAATTCATAGTGTATCTAGGTTAAATTTACAAATTACAGAACCTGAATTTCACCGTCAGGCTGATTAACAGTACTGTGTTCAGATGACAATAACTCAGGTTACAAAAGTCCGATTGAGACGTTTTCAGATGCGTTGGAAAGCTAAAACATAGCACTACAACTTTCATGTTTTAGTTAAATGCTAATTTAATATGGATCAAGGTGAAAAAAACGAGGCCAGAATGATGAAATGTCAAAACTGTCCACAGAACTCTACCTATGGCAGTCAAGGGTATTTTCATCATTTCATATGCTACAGTGCTCTGATTGAGCTGAAATGTTACAGGAAGCTATAAAACATCATTTCCTACAATTTTCATGTTTTGAACTAACCCTAATTCGGCCTTCATCATGACCGAATGGAATTGGTCAGAACAAGGCAGTGTAAGAATTCAAATCTGGAATTTAATGAATTTAAGGTGTAAACTTCACATTTCTATCTTGAACCACTATTTCAACCTCCTATACAAGATTATAGACACCATATGCCATCTAAACTACAAGATATACAATTGAGCAATTCAAAACCCTAACTCACAAATCCACCACGACAATTATCAAAACTACTAGAATAGCTATCATTAATCAAGAATTTAGGTTGCTACACAACTTAAGCAAGATTAAGGGAAAGAAATAGGATGAGCAGCCATACTACCTCACTAAGATGCTTGCAAGAGATATTCTTCACCTTTCCTTCCCAAACTTTAGCATCCCAAGATTCCTAAACTCCCAATTTAGAAGTTAATCGGTTTAGATTTCTTGATTCTTCACTCAAATGAGCTAAACTCAAGATGAAA
Organism: Coffea arabica; assembly: GCF_036785885.1. Classification (NCBI taxonomy): domain Eukaryota; kingdom Viridiplantae; phylum Streptophyta; class Magnoliopsida; order Gentianales; family Rubiaceae; genus Coffea; species Coffea arabica. The sequence continues at coordinate 52,197,254 of NC_092320.1, read as the reverse complement.
GTGGAATTTTCTTCCTCTTGTTTTCTCCCTCAATGTCACGGCTGGAATGGCAGAAATAAGGAGCAATTGAAGTGATTTTTGGTGATAAATATGAAAGAAATTGGTTGGTCAACAACCTTGGGATGGCCGCCACTTGTCACCATGAGATTAACTTTCAAAATTTTTTTCTTTTCCTTGGCTTTTCTAGTCAATATTTTCAGCTAACAAGAGCTGATTAAGGGGCTGATATTTTGCACGAATATCAATGATATTTTATGGTAAGAAAGTGGTGTGTTCAAACGGTAGTAAACGATACCCGTCGGTTCAAGCCGATTTTTCTTAAATCGCGTATACTAGGGTTTTAACTTATAATTCACTAACTTATTATTATCACTTCTTATCACACATGTAATACCATCTAAAACTCACTCTTAATCACTAAATTTAAAACACACTCCGTACCGATTCTCATATTACGAAAAGACGTAAAAACCCTAGTTTATTGTAATGATGAAAGTAAAACGAAAATCCTTATTTCTATGATTATTTGTAGCTAGTGGGAAAGTGAATATGTAGTAAAGCTACTGTAAAGTAATAAATTCTAAATTAAACGGAATTTTTAAGAAACATATAAGGGATTTTTCAAGTCCTCACAGTATACTTGCGAAAAATCGCGTATGAGGTATTTAGGAATTATAAATGTAGAATTTGATTGCGAATGAGCTAAATGTTATATGTATACCCCTGCGCTCGTCAGTTATGAAATTAACTACAAGTTCATTTCTTTATGAAATTACATGGAACAAGCTTCCAAAGCCACAAAAATGCTCCTTTACTTTCATGAATGAACTCCCTAGGTTTAATAATTCTTTGAACTAATATCAAATTCTAATTCTCATTGCAATCTTAATACCTTAAAATTATCACAATTAATAGCCAGTTAATCATGATTAAAAAATAAAAAGTGCTAAATAACTTATTCAAAATAATATCATCAAATAACCAATTAAAAATCACTAAAAAGATATCAAAAGTTTAGCTATAACTCTAAACATAAACTTAGCAAAATATGAAAATAAACACCAAACTTGTATTATAACCAAATATAAGAATTAATACAAGAAACAAACCAGTAGGAGAGAAGTCACCCTTGTAACATAAGTTCCAAGCATCTCCATGTTCATCCACTATCTCATCCAAATTTATCTAGTAGAAGAATGGATGGAAACTACACTGCTCTGTACTAAACTAATGACCTAAGAAAAACTTGTGAAAACTATATTTTTGGTAGTGTCTCTAACCTTCCAAAGTTATAAAAATATGTCTACAAGACCCCTATTTATAGAAGAATTGAACCTCTAAATGAGTTGATAAAGTTGATGTAAAATACTTCTTGAAAATTCCAAAATATTCTTCGACAAGTCTCCATGCTCTTCTTTATAGTTGCAGTCGAAATTCTTGCTGGAAATAAGCTGGAAAAGCTATGGGAATGCATAACAAGTTGCTATGCAAGTTGCACAGACGTTTATAGATTATGCACCCTTAAGGTTCCATATTAAGGGTGTGAGGACCCGAATTTTTCTCACTTATAATTCTATTTTTATGGCTTATTTAAATATTTAATTACCCGTTTTCTCCGAATAATTTATTTCAACCATTTTAAATCCATTTATATGGAATAATGTCCCAATTATATTTTTAAAACATCTCGTTAGTAAATTTAATTTTCTAGGGCTCAATTAGTGAACAAATAGCGAGTACACATTTTTCAAGGCAATAATCGATCCGAGAGTACAATAATCTTGGAGAATTGAGGACTCATGTTTTATTCTAAAATGGTTATTTTATAATGAATTACATTAGTAGTAGTTAATTATATAATCGTTATATGAATTTCCCGTAAATTTCGCCTTCTTGCGCGTGAATTAGAATTTCGCGTATATCGAGTTGGAATGGTTAAACGGAGACTTAAAAAACTTATACTGGACTACTAAGAGTGAATAATTATAGTGTTAAAGGAATTGCAATTGAGGTTTAGTGCACAATTGAAACAAACCCGAGAGAAAACGGAGGTACGAAACCTGCGCGCGACACTTTTGAGAGTTGACTCTTGGTACAACTTAAGGTAGCTTTTCTTCATTCTTTCTCCCCAAGTTTCAGTACACAACCACTCCCTCACCACCTCTCATTCTCGGCCAGCCAAGGGTAAAAGAGGGAAAGAAAAACTACATTCTTTGGCTCCAAGTTTGCTAGCTATTCATCACTCAAGCTTCCTTTACAAGCTAAACACACAAGGCACAAAACACTCTCTTCCTCTCACTCCATAAGCATGGCTGACCAGCAAAGAAAAGAAAGGAAAGAATCCTCTCTATCATCTTACATCATTCTTGCTCCAAATCACCTCTAACTTTGCAACTAACCACAAAACCACTTGGAGATTCACTTGAGCTTGGAAGGAAGCTTCATCTTGGTAGTTTTCTTGGGGTTTTTAGTGGTAAAATTTCTGGTTTATCTCAATAAACTAGGAGCTAATCATCTAATCTTCTAGTCTTGATTTTAATGGATGGATCTTTGCTATGAAGCTTGTAGCTTCATGGTTATTGTTGTGGTTTGAGTTTAAATGTTGGAGTGAACTCTATGCATTCCCACATTGGATATATGGACTGAGATGATGATATAATGATTGTTTGATGTTGTTTACATGTTATTTGAAGAGATTATGAATAGAAAATGAAAGAAAGGTTGAAGGAAATTTTCTAAGAAAGCTGACCGAAAATCTGTTCTGTTTTGCCGTGGCTTTAACTCAAATTTTTGTTGTTCAAATGACTTTGAAACTGATGTAAATATGTTGTATATGATGTGTAGAAAATTTCTACCAAGAATCAATTGATTTGGTTTGAGTAAAAGTTGAAATTTTGAAATGAAAGGCAAACTGGAAAACGTGTTCTGGGCTGATGAATAGTGTCTCTATAATTGAATATATCTCTCTGTACGGAGGTCGGAATTGAGTGCTGTCAGTGGCATTCAAAACTAGACATCCGTAGTTTTCTAACGGTGTAAAATGCATCTCCTAATTCGAACTGAGTGGACCGTAGTAGTTTGCCAAAGTTTCCTGTTCTGTTCTGCTGTTCTGTTCGAATGGCAGTGATAAGCTGTGAATTCGAACTACCTATGAACTGATTTTCAAAACAACGCCTTCTGAATCTAGTTTCCAACACTACTGACCATTCTCAATTTCAAGTTGTATTGAGTGAGATATGGTTCAATTTTCAAACTGCAGCATAGCTGGAAATCTGAAAAATCCTTCCTTTTGGCTAGCCAATTGGACTAATTTGATTTGGGACATGTTGTTTTGAAAATTTTGGCATCAATCACCTACCAAATGCATAATAGATGTTTCTAGGACCTTGGTTTCAAAAATGAACCAAAATGGGACTGATTTCATGGTACAAAATGTTTTGAAAAGAAAGGTAAGCAAGAAGACAAATTTGCTTTGAAACATTTTATGAAATTCAGTTGTTTTGTTAACTGCCTTCCCACGTAAGTTTTTGCGTGAAATTTTATACAAGGGGTAGTCCACATATATAGGTTTAAGTGTATAGAATTTGGCATTATTTTAACAACCTTTCGATATCCAAATGATGTCCCAAAGTTTGCTTTTCAAATCTGAAAACTTTTCTTTTTCTCTTAGCCGAATGGTCAAACTTGTTTTGGAATGTTTTGTTTCGAAAAATTTGATGCCAATTACCCTAAATTTCTCATTGGGAACATTGGCTTCAACATTTGAGTGAATTGAGGTTGATTGTGTGGGACAAAACTTTTAAAAGGAAAGAGAAACTTGAATAGGCAGATTAGCCTTGAGAGTTTCACGATTTTTGGTTATTTCGTTAACCACATTCCCGTAGGATTTTTTGCCTAAATTTTGGTAGAGATATAGTTCACATATGAAAGATTTAGTGTATCAAATTTGGTGTATTTTCAATGCCATCTCGATGGCCAAATGATACTTCAAAGATAGTTTTTCAAATCTGGAAACTCTTGGTTAGTGAGTAATTTTCAGCCGACTTTGAGCTACTATATCCTGTTGTTCAAAACTCCAAATTTCATTCCATTTGTTGTGTTTGAAACATTGATTGGAATTCATATTGTGTTACAAATGTCATGGGCTAGTTTATGTTCTGTGAATTTTGCCGAATTTCCAAAGTTTGTCAAAAAACAAGACTGATTCTATCTTGCTTGTTCAAAACTGAAACTTTAAGCTGGAAAATGAATACTTTCCATTTAGAAACTTGGAAAAGTGTCTTCTAGGAACTTTTAGTACCTTGGATCTTTTTTCCAATGATACCAAATTTCCATTTTTGGACCTACTGAGTGCAACATATGATTTTTCTAAATTTGACGCACAAAGCTGAAATTTGCCAATTTCTTAGAAAATGAAATTTTGGAAGCTTGACTTCTTATCTTGATATTAATTTATCGTTTTGAACCCGATTACGTGAAGGATATGAGTTTCCTCAGTAACTTTAAAATCCACAATTTTGAATCTTAACTTTCGATAAAATGAAACTCTTATATAAACATTGACTTGAATTCTAAAGCATGTGTGCATTCTTTCTTGTTTGATAAGGAATTTGTGAAATTGTGAGGGTGATTATTGGTCACTTTTCTTCAGGCGATCAAGAAGGTCTTGAAGAGAATCCCGAAGTGGATCATTAACGACTTTCTTTACTCACTTATTTTCAATTGGTGAGTGTTCCATATAGGAGTACGTGACTTGAATAGTTTTACGACATGTTTACTTCATGGTCATTATGTATTTAACTATTAAGTGTTACGATAATTGCTCCTATGAACTTTTCCACCGTTTTAAGGCGAGTGTGTACTTTATCTCATTCGGCCTACTAAGATGATAAATATCTACTGATTAACCGTGAACTACTACCGTTTACCGATTACCGTTTACCGTTAACTGTGATTTCTTACCGTTTACCGATTTACTTGATTACCAGCTTACTTGATTACTTGACTACTTGGTTACTTGATTATTATAAATTACATGTTCATATGAAATTACCGCATATTGCTTACGTGTTTAAGTGTTAAGTGTTACTGATAATTGCTTATATGAAATTGCCCATCGTTTTAAGGTGAGTGTGTATTTTATCTCACTCGACCTACTAAAATAACAGATTTTTACCGTTAACCGAGAACTATTACCGTTTACCGTTTACCGATTCACTTGATTACTTGTGCATGTTGTAAGCTCTAAACTGAACTGGGCCCTGCCCTTGGTTACTAACTTGCTCGAGTCAGAACTGGGCTCGGTCAGGTAGGTTAGAACCCTGGGAAACTGTGATTTCTTACCGTTTACCGATTTACTTGATTACCAGCTTACTTGATTACTTGACTACTTGGTTACTTGATTATTATAAATTACATGTTCATATGAAATTACCGCATATTGCTTACGTGTTTAAGTGTTAAGTGTTACTGATAATTGCTTATATGAAATTGCCCATCGTTTTAAGGTGAGTGTGTATTTTATCTCACTCGACCTACTAAAATAACAGATTTTTACCGTTAACCGAGAACTATTACCGTTTACCGTTTACCGGTTCACTTGATTACTTGTGCATGTTGTAAGCTCTAAACTGAACTGGGCCCTGCCCTTGGTTACTAACTTGCTCGAGTCAGAACTGGGCTCGGTCAGGTAGGTTAGAACCCTGGGAAACTATTTCGGTATACTCGAGTATTATCACTGGAGGGATAAGGTGATGGTCAAACAAACCGAGGGGATCTGAAGTTATAAGGTGAAGTTGACCGAAATGGTTCCACTGGAACACCGTATCCTTCAATATGTACTTATTTCTGTATAATGATAACTGTTTCATGTTAATGTGCCAATGTACGACCTTGAACCATACATGTGTTATGTTCAAATTATTTGATTTATTAGAACTGCTAGAGTGTCTTGGAACCTCACTGGGCTATATAACTCATTCCACGTTTTTGTTTTCCTTAACAGGATTCAAGACTGAGAGTGATCGTGAATAGTATTAAGTTGTTTTCTTTTGGAAACTTTAAGTTGTATTATAGCAGATAGCTGTAGTACATATTCTTTTGGGTTGTATTAAACTTTAAAGCTAACTAATTGTAAGTATGAAGTGTTTTGGAGTATTTTAAATATATATATTGAAGTTATTTGAAGTATCCCTAGTTTTGAATTATGAATTGTAGTGAGTTCCAGCGAGAGTTAGGTAGGCGTCCCGATGAGAGCTGGGTAGGCATCCCACCGATACCCTTGGGTTCACCCTTGGGAGAAGTGGGGGCGTCACAAAGGGTGCGTATTGCTTCCCTTATATTGTTTTTGTTTTTCTCTGCTCTAACTAAAACGAGGAGCTAAAACGTGAGTTCCCTAGCATATTGAGGTCACGTTTCTTGTTCAGAAAATTGCACTTGTTCATTTTATCATCTTCAAATCATCCTCGAATCACACCTAATGCTATTGCATGAATTCTTCTTGATCCGAAATGATCATTAATCTCCAAATCCTACAATGCAACAAGTTTTGCACATTAAACTACTCAAATGCAAGTTTTGGCTATAAAATAAAGCTTGTAAAAATTGAGGCTTAAAGAGCAAATCATTCTTAAAAACCCTAAAATCACACCAAAAGTAATCAAATAAACACACTTAAAATATGCAAAATAAACAATTATCAAACTTCCCCACACTTCAATTATTGCGTGTCCTCAAGCAATAAAAAATACAAACCAATAATGATTCAAATATTTCAAATAACATATGTGCGCGCAGCTTTGAATTTAATTTCTCAAAACAAAGTAAATAACCATTATGGAATCATTCATTTGACCTCAAGTACTCACAACATCAAATAAAAGAAAGATAATTATACCACAATTTAAACACATCAACTCAACTTCCTATCCTCATCCAATTTTGCAAGTCAAGTAACTTGCAAGGTCAATAAAATGCTTCATAAACCTATGATCATCTTTTCTCAAACTCAAAAGAAGGATTTATTCATAACATATCAAACATTCACTCTAGTTATGAAAATCTCTTTTACTCATTTATGAAATGAGCCAAGCTTAGCTCGACTTGTTAACTACTCGACAGGCTCAAAATATAGGGGCATTAGTGTTATTTCATTGCCTATCTGATAATTATACCCTAATTCATTCCCGTTCCTAGCTCTAATTTTTCTTTCCTCTTCCCTTTTCCACAACCCGCAGCCACACCTTCTCACCACCATCACCAATCAGGGAGAATATTGTCCGTTGGCATCTTAGTTTCAACCTCGTGTTGTGGCATTGCCCTAATTTTTTCTCCTCTTCCCGTCTTCCGCAAGACCGTAGCTGTTACCTTCTCAACTTTCCCACCCTGACCCAAACCAACTCACTCAATCCATCCATGACCTCACCAGTCACCACCATCGATTCATTAGGATATTGCTATCATTAGGGTTTAGGCACGCTCCGCCACTTGTTGTCATGAGTTCGTGAGCAGTTTCCTGTGAGTCCGCCATGAAGCCACCTCAATAGAGCTAGGGGTTACTACCATATCACCAATTGGCTACATAATCTAGTACCACTTGTTGATTTTGTAATTTATTTTTGGATTTAAGAGGCTGTCTAGGTTTCGCTTAATTTTTTGTCTTTTTCAGTTTAATTATTTATATTATTTTGTTGAAATAATTGGAAATTGGAATCCCGTATGTTTGTTTGCATTACATTGAAATACTATGTTTGTCTGCATCTATTTCAAGTTTTCAACTGCAGATTTAGTTGTCAATTTGCCTGAAAATTTTGTTAATAGGTTAGACATTTCCAGGTGCTCAAGCTCACTCGAGCTCGTTAAGCTCAGATCAATTTTGATACTCGAGTTCAAGCTTGAAGCTGAGTTTGAAGAGTCGATCTCGAATGGCTTTTGAAGCTCGAACTACTAATCGAGCGAGCTCGAGCTGGCTCAATTGGTAGTTCGAGTTGAGTTCGATTATCAAGTGTTCTTTTTTTTTCAAAGTAAAGATAGTACTCATTCCCTCAAAAAAAATTATAGGAAGAGTAATGCAATTATTGACCATATTTATCACTCAACTATGTAAAATTAAGTAAAGAGAAGAAACTTCATCAAACATGCAAAATTTAGGTATAATTTTCTTCATTTTATAAGATATACTTTCATACAAATGTAAAAATCGTAATCATATAATAGCTATTTACAAGTTAAATGAGAAATGAAATTCTTAAGTCACATATATTTATTTCAAGAGTAAAAGGAATTTGAGTTACTAATGGTGTGGAACATATTGTCCCTTAGATTAAATTGAAAAATTTTGAAAAATTTTGGACAAGATTTTGAAAAATTTTTGGCAAAGTTTTCCCTTGTAACTAAACAAAACTCCCTACCAGCAAATCCAATTTTAAAAACTTTCAAAGCACAATAACATTTCCATGCACTGACCAATATTTCCAACCAATCACATACAATACATATAATCTCAATTCTCTCCCCACATTTAAAATATACATTGTGCTCAATGTGTAAAAAGGGAAACCAAGATAAAGAAAGGAATACTCCCCTATTGGTGTGATTGAAGTTTGCAAATATGAAGTTCCATAATCTATCATGAAGTTTATGATCCATTTACTGCAATTCTACAAAAATGAAACTTCATGAGTTCCATATGTAACCATTATTAATAGAAACCTGAAAAGTGAAAATGAAAACAAACTTCAATGGGTTAAGAAATGCAAAAGTAATAACAAAGACATTAATAAACATAAAATGGCGTTCCGTAACTCCACGCCTTTTGTCTTGACTTTTTACCTATATACAATTCGACAAAAGACTCTTCATGGTATGATTCTACACATCACTTCCATAATTTGTCCTTAATATGTATAGAGTATTGTATATGAAGCATATATCCTCACCTAAGCAGTGCATAAATATCACCATATCACCATAAAACCAAATTAGGAGTAAAATTAAATTAAGGATTATGTATTATGCACATGCTTAATTTGAACTCATAAATTCAACAAAATTTGCAAAATTATCACCACATAATGAATGTATACAGGCAAGCTTGACAAACATATCATAGCTTATGCTTAACAATATTTCAAGACCAAGTACCATATTGATCATAATTGATGAGCGCGGGGTATACATATACAATTAACTCATCCACAATCAAGTTTTACATTTATAAATTCCCAAACATCCTACACGTGATTTTTTGCAAGTATACAAGTCGTCTGTTGAGCATAGGGGTATTAGGTATCGATTCCACAGGGAAGATTGTCAATTGCCGATGGTTTTCAAACTTTTTTATTATTTAGACTATCACTAGTGCAAGAAATTAAATCTGTACTATAAAAGTAACAAAAATATAATAGACAATTTCTAAAGGTATGGAATTCCTTACTATTCTTGCAAGTGAAGTTAGTAGTTAAGTAAATGTTATTATTTTGGTTAGTTATGGTGTAATTTCCGAATGTATGTAAAACCTACTCTCATAGTGAATCAACTTTACTTGTAATTAAGTCATATCTACTCTCATGGTTATGAATTAACTAAAAGTTCATTTCTTCTATGAAATTACGTGAAATAAATCACTTAAGCCACAAAGGTACACCTCTACTCTCGTGAGTATACTCCTTAGGTTCATCATCTCCTTGAACTAGTGTTAAATTCCAATTCTCATTGCAAACTTAACACCTTAAGATTATTACAATTAATGACCGGTTAATCATGATTAGAAAAGCAAAAATGATAAATAACTTGCTCAAAATAATACCATCAAATAACCAAATAAATATCACTAACAAGATATAGAAAGTTCATCCATACTCTAGGCATAAATTTTAACTAAACATGATAAAAACACAAATCCAAACTTATATTATAGCCAAACATGAAATCTAATATAAGAGAGAAAGTAGTAGAAGAGATATCATCCTTGTCACATGAGATCAACCTCTCCATCTTGCTCCTTAATCTTCATCCAAATCTAATTATAACTACAAGAAGGAAAAACTACACTAACTATACTCTAACTGTGAGACCTTGAAATTTTACTTGTCTTTATAGCCTTATTTGAACATACTTGCTTTAGATTCTTCGTTGTTTAATGGTTGAATTTGAGCTAAGGAAGTGAATTTTATTAAGAAAAGTTTCATATTCTCAAGTTGGTAGAAAATTTAGAAATTTTCGCAGGAGGCTCTGCGCAGCTTTAGGAAATTGGTTATAATTTCATATAGGAAAGTCGGAATCAAGTTCCGTTTGTTGCGTTTGAAACTAGAATCATAGGGCTTCCTATGGTATAAATTTCAGAGTTTGATTCAATCTCTATAATTCCAGAAAATTGGCAAAGTTGACTGAAAATTCTGCCCTGCACAAGTAAAAATAGGAATGTTGTAGTAGCTTATGACTCAATTTGGGCCAATTTAGGAACTGAATCTCTTTGAGGTGTCTTCTAAAGATTATTAGTATTTGAAGTCTAGTTTTTAACAGGCCAAGTTGTTTGAATTTTTTATATTTATAACTCAGGTTATGAGTTTTCTAAAGGAATGGTGCATACTAGGGTTTTTTGTGTGTTTTTGGCACATTTTGGTAATGTGATGACTTGGTGAGGTGTGTGTACTAAATTTGGTGGATAAGAGTGAGTATTAAGTAAGAGGAAGTGTGTGATTATAAGTTCTATTAATAATTTAGTGAATCATAAGTTAAAACACAAATACGCGAGAGTTAAGGAAAATAGGCTTGAACCGACGTGCACCGTTTGCTACCGATTGAGTATACTATTTTATTACCTTAATCTCCTTGTTTTTATTTGAACTAATCAGCCCTAAATATCCCCTCAAAGCAGCCAAAAATGTTGACTAAAGAAAAGGAAGAAAGAAAAAAAAACAAGAGAAAAAATGGTGGCTTGACAAGTGTTGGCCAACCAAGTTTGACCAACAAACTTTCCTATCTTCTTAACTTTGTTTTGGACCAAAATTCCTGCACTTGTTTCTTCATCTTGGCCGTGAGTTTGGAGAGGGAAAAGAGAGAAGAAAGCTTGCAACTCCAACCTTGATTCTTCCTTGTTGAGTTGAAATCACACAAACCAAACCGATTAAACTTATCTCTTGGTGCTTAGGAAGTTAGGAGTGGTGCAAATCTTGGGAGAAAGTGTGATGTCTCGCAAAAATTTATTATTTTTAAAATCGATTTCGAGCTTATTTAAATATTTAATTGCCCATTTAATCTGAATATTATTTTTTAACCTCTTTAGACCTAATTACATGGAATTATAGCTTCGTTATATTTTTAAAATGACTCGTTTCAAAATTTAATTTTTGGAAACTCATTAAGTGAAAATAGTGAATACGCGATTTGGGATTTTTGCTGGTTTGGAAATACAATAAACTTGGAAAATTAGAGACTTGCAGGATAGACTTAAGATAGGTATTTTATGTCTAAATACTCAAGTAATAGTTATTAGTACTATTGTTATAAGAAATTCTTGGAGGTTTCGCTTTATCGCGCTTAATTTGGAGATACGCGTTTTTACACGCGCGATTTAATTGAGGGACTTTAGACCCTTGTTTTGGAATAATTAAGAGTGAATAATATTAATATGAATATGAGTGCATTAAAAGTTTAGTGCACTAGTGAAATAAACTCGAGAGGAATCGAGCACAAAACGCGCGCGTATGCTCACTATTGAAGAGTTGACTTTTGCACCAATTCTAGCCACACAAATAAAGCTTCCTTAGGAATCCAAATTAGATCAAAACACTCTCTCTCTTCCTCACAAAGTGGCCGGCCATCAGCTGCAAAAACAACCCAAGGCGTTCTTTATTTTTCATCTCAACATCTTGCACAAATCATCTCCAATTCCTTCCAAATTTCACACACACATAGCTTGATACTTGGAGATCATTTTAAGCTACAAAAAGGAGGAGCTTTGCATGGTTTTCTTGAGCTGAGAGAGGGCCGAAAATTCTGTCTTGTTCACCAATACAAGTAAGTGGCGATCAATCCTCAAATTCTTAGCCTACGGAAGTTGATTTACACTTATGAGCTTAGATATTCATGTGGGTGGCTTGTTATTGTTGGAAAATTTTGAATGTGGGCTCTATGAACTCCCACTCTTGGATTGATGGCTGATGTGATGATTGATGATGGATTTAATGTTGGTTTAGTGATCAAATTGGTAGATTAATGGTGCATAGCTAGTATAAACTTCAAGGAGTGCATGGATGTAAAGTTTCCAATTCTGCCCCTGTTATGATCGTGCCTCATTTTGTGGAATTTTGAGGTTTTAATGGCTTGTATATGATGTTTATATGTTGTATAGATGGTGTATAAAGTTTCATCGAAAAATATTGAGGTTTGGTTGGTCAAATGGATTAATCTCACAAATCTAGCAAACCTGGAAAATTTTCCCATAATGCTCAAACAGCATTCTTGTTTCGTTCATAACTCTGTGCTCCGATGTCGAAATCAACTGCTGTCAGTGGCATTTGAAACTAGACATTGCAGCTTTCCAACGGTATAAAATAAAACCCCTAATTCCACCCGAGTATCCCGTACCAACCATTTAAAGATGACTGTCCTGTTTCTCTGTTTTCCTGGAACGAAGTTCAGAAACTACAACTTGAGGCTCGAATTTGAGCTAGTTGTGTGCTGAATTTCAAAACACTTTCCTCTGTGAAATTATAGTTTTATGAATCTATTTTCCAACGCCACTAACCATGCTCAATTCCCAGTTGAATTGAGTGATTTGTGATCAAAATACGAAACCTGCCCTGTTCTTGAAAACCCTAAATTTTGGGCAGAATTGATGCTAGACTTGGTATGGACTTGCCAATTGAATTTTTTGGAGTTAAAATGATTACCAAATGTACCATGAATGTTCTTTAGGATTTTCCTATACAAATGAACCATGTTTGAAGGATTTTCCCTGGCCAAATGTTTGGAATGGAAAACAAAAAGCTCAAGGCAGTTTTGCCTTAGGATTTTTCGAAACTTTGGTTGTTTGGTTGACTACTTTCCCGAAGGTATTTTTCCATGAAATTTGATAGAGGGATACCATTTATATAGGAGTATTATATTGCCAAATTTGGTACCAATTCGAGTCCCTTTCGCTGCTCGACTAAATTACCAAAGTTCATGACTCGAGTTTGGAAAACCCTTGATTGACAAGGGAATTTTGGTAACTTTGAGTTGCCACATCTTAGTACTCAAAACTCCGTTTCTCGTTCCGCTTGTTTTGTTGTAAACTTGGATTGTGACTCTAATAGATTTCCAAATTTCAAAGGCTAGTTCCAATCAAGTGAATTTCGCCGAATTTTCAAAGTTGGCCAAAAACCAACTTAAATCTGCCTTATGAACCAAAATAGTGACTTTGAGCTCATTTTTAAATGTTTTCCGTTTGGAATCTTAGAAAAGTGTATTCTAAGAACTTTTAGTACCTTGGAAGAGGTTTCCAACGGTACCAAGTTTTTCAATTTTTGATAAGTGGAATGTGAGATACGATTTTTCCAAAATATCATATCGAAACTGAAATTTTTCGAATTTCAAGGAAATGGAGTTTTTTCAAGTTGTGACGACCCCACCTCCCCCTAAGGCGAACCAGAGGGCTTAGCGGGTCGCTTGCCCAACTCGTGCCACGACTCGAAGTCAAAAGCAAATAAAAGCTAAAAGTACCAAAAGAGTACTATTCACATTATATACATCGGCAAAAGAGTTCTATTTACATCCCCAAAAGTAACTATCCATACCATTACAACCTTATGATTATAACCAAAACCAAAGAGTAGACTCTAAGAAGGGTCCTTACACGGATCACTATAATAGGGAAAAACATATTAACTATTTGGTTATTACAAACAAAACCCAACTATACTAATGATGGTGCCAAAATTTCTCCACGTCGGCCCCTGCTAAGGAAAACAAAAGAAAAGGGGGTAAGCTATAAGCTTAGTGACTAACCAGGGGTAAAAATATAATTTTTACATGTCAACATTTGCACAGTGAGAGCAGAGCAAAAGCAGAAAAGTAACACCACATGGTAAGGATACGAGTGGCTCCCAAGCCAATTCATTTGTCGAGCTTGATCACTGGTTGACCCTTGAGATCCTGAGCCACACAGCTCGCTTCTCTTAAAGGATCCCACATAGAGAGACCACGAGCCTCAGCTCAAGTCACGAGCAATATATGCTCTAAAATATTTTTCAAACAATAAATGCTCAAAAATCGTAGTTCAAGCAATAAATGCTCCCAAATTGCGTCACAAGCAATAGATGCTCCGCAAATGTTTCACAAGCAATAAATGCTCCATAACAAATCACAAAATCATATTTCACAGGTATCAATAGCAACTAATGGGGTTTAGATCGAGTGTGATAAAATACACGCTCGCCTAAGTGCCCATTTTTTATAGTAAACTCATATTAGTATTGAGATACATAGAAACCCTGATTACTCACCTAAAGGGCAAGTATAACGAGAGAAAATACGGAAATGAATTCAAGTCGTCAGCTAGTGGGCCCCATCGGCTCCGTCTAGCCCATCACCGCCTGTAGCAGAAGGTTGAGCCATATTATCACACAAACAACTACTAAAGTGCGTAAATTAAGGAACACGACAAAATTAGCACATGTATGTGCGGAATCGGCAAACGGAAATGGCCGGCAAACGGAAATGGGCATGGTTACTGTCCCAAACTGTTTTGACCACAAATTGGACTAGAAATGCCAGATTAAAGTGTATGAGATACCGTTTCGAAACTAAAAGAAAAGGCTACAACTTTCGTGGAGACACCTAAATCTAGATCTGAACAGAAATAGGTTAAAAGTATGGAAAACAGTGCCAAAAGTTCGCACTTTAGGGTGACGGACAGGGTATGTTTGTCGGACCATAACTCACAACTCACAAACCCAAATCAAGAAATTCCAAAGGAATTGAGCTAAGACACAAGGCTAAAACTTTTATGTTTTGTCCCAGACCTGGATCAACTCAGAACAGAATGAAAAATAAGTGCCCAATTTCTTGTCAGAACTGTCCAGTGTTCAAGACAGTTCTGACTCACGATCTTGTTTTGGCTATAACGGGAGCTACGAAACTCGGATTTGGACGCACTTTATACCATGTTGAATCTAAAACAAAGCTCTACATTTCTTATGAAGACACCAACACCCAGTTCCATCGTTATCTATGCGAACTGAGCATGGTCAGAAGCTAATTTACAAAATGTGACCAGACCAGAATTTGAAAGCTGAGTGAGGGTTTTGGCTATAACTCAGCCTACACATCCGTTTGACCTGAAATTTTGCAGGAATAACAAGGACTTAAGAAGCTACAATTTTTGTGTTTTGAGCAGCTTCCAAATCAGCACGCAGCATAAATAAAAATAGAGCCCAATTCGGATTTGTGGACTGCCCTGTTTCCAGTTTTGCCGGTTTTGTGTATTGCAACCGTGTGATCCGTTTCTCTAATTCTTATACAAGTCTTCTAACAAATTTCATACCAAATAATATTACATATATCAGATTCTAAAAGACCTAACAATGGTCCGAAATTTTCTCCACAAATTATCATAAAATTACCAAATACTAACCACCATTTAGATTCCAATTCCACTAGTTCTTTACTAACTTCGAAACCCTAATCAATCAAACCTTAACTTTCCAAGTTCCAACTAAACCAAACTAATTTCCCTTTTCATTAGGGTTTCATAACCAAAGCTGATTTTTGCTAAAAACCAACATACAAGTACGTTTAAGATATCAAGGATTCCATTTACAAGCTCAAAACCAACCAAATCAACTTAATAGTTCATGAGACCAAAAGCCCTAATTCTACATAGCTCAGCCGAAATTTAAGCAACCAAAAATCAACAACATAAACCATTAAACCACACCATAAACACCATACAAACCATACATGTTCATATCCTCAACAAGAAACATCACTTTCATAGCTTCACAACTCAAGCACCCAACTTTACCTTTCAAAGAGAGATGATTTACCTTTCAAATAAGTTTTGTGGATGATCAAACCACCCCAATCAAGTTCCAAAGTTGTTGTTCTAGGCTCCAAGCTCAAGATTAATGGTGAAACTTGAAAAATTGTGGAAGAAATCTCCCCCCTCTCTTGCTCTCTCACTCTCTTGGCCTTCCCTCTCTCTCTCTCTCTTTAGTTTTTTATTTCGTTTTTGATTTGGTTTTTGTCTTCCCGTCACCGCCTGTAGCGGAATTTTGAGGTTTTAATGGCTTTTATATGATGTTTATATGTTTTATAGATGGTGTATAAAGTTTCATCGAAAAATATTGAGGTTTGGTTGGTCAAATGGATTAATCTCACAAATCTAGCAAACCTGGAAAATTTTCCCATAATGCTCAAACAGCCTTCTTGTTTCGTCCATAACTCTGTGCTCCGATGTCGAAATCAACTGCCGTCAGTGGCATTTGAAACTAGACATTGCAGCTTTCCAACGGTATAAAATAAAACCCCTAATTCCACCCGAGTATCCCGTACCAACCATTTAAAGATGACTGTCCTGTTTCTCTGTTTTCCTGGAACGAAGTTCAGAAACTACAACTTGAGGCTCGAATTTGAGCTAGTTGTGTGCTGAATTTCAAAACACTTTCCTCTGTGAAATTATAGTTTTATGAATCTATTTTCCAACGCCACTAACCATGCTCAATTCCCAGTTGAATTGAGTGATTTGTGATCAAAATACGAAACCTGTCCTGTTCTTGAAAACCCTAAATTTTGGGCAGAATTGATGCTAGACTTAGTGTGGACTTGCCAATTGAATTTATTGGAGTTAAAATGCTTACCAAATGTACCATGAATATTCTTTAGGCTTTTCCTACACAAATGAACCATGTTTGAAGGATTTTCCTTGGCCAAATATTTGGAATGGAAAACAAAAAGCTCAAGGCAGTTTTGCCTTAGGATTTTTCGAAACATTGGTTGTTTGGTAGATTACCTTCCCGAAGGTATTTTTCCATGAAATTTGATAGAGGGATACCCTTTATATAGAAGTATTATATTGCCAAATTTGATACCAATCCGGGTCCATTTCACTGCTCGACTAAATTACCAAAGTTCATGACTCGAGTTTGGAAAACCCTTGATTCACAAGGGAATTTTGGGAACTTTGAGTTGCCACATCTTAGTGCTTAAAACACCGCTTCTCGTTTTGTTTGTTTTGTTGTAAACTTGGATTACGACTCTAATAGAGTTCCAAATTTCAAAAGCTAGTTCCAATCAAGTGAATTTTGCCGAATTTTCAAAGTTGTCCAAAAACCAACTTAAATCTGCCTTATGAACCAAAACAACGACTTTGAGCTCATTTTTGAATGTTTTCCATTTAGAATCTTAGAAAAGTGTATTCTAGGAACTTTTAGTACCTTGGAAGAGGTTTCCAATGGTACCAAGTTTTCCAATTTTTGACATGTGGAATGTGAGATACAATTTTTTCAAAATATCGTATCAAAACTAAAATTTTTCGAATTTCAAGGAAATGGAGTTTTTTTCAAGTACTCCTTATTCCTTCGATATTATTTGAACGTTTTATACTTGATTTCCAGGATGGAAACTAAATTTGTCTTGTACTTTGAAACCCCACTTGAGAGCCTTGATTTAGGATAAATAAGGCTCGTTTCACGAGACTTTCTAAGATTGTACTATGGTACGATCTTCTTTAATAGTAAGGGTTTGAAAATGATGGTCTATTATTATTTGCTCAGGTGTACACGAGAACCTTCCAGAGGACCCCACGGTGGACGCTTGAACATCAATGGAATCTACTTGCTCTTGTTATTTGGTGAGTGTCAAGTGTATGAATACTTGATACATGCTTAATTGTTGTAATTGTTTGGAGATTTTAAAAAAGAAGGCGAGTGTGTACTTTACCACACTCGTTCTTATTTGAAATGAATGACCCATGATTAAAATGAAACGAATGAATTATGAATGATTTAAATGAATGACTGAAATGTATTGAATGAATGGATGAAATGCAATGGTATGCTATGGCTGCATACGTCGCTGGAGTGAATCTCCTCGACTTATAAATGTTAACTGGGGGACGCCCAAACTCATAGGCAAACCTTGGACTCGAGCCGGCATGGGTTTGGTCGGGAACCTTGGCGAACCATGAGAATTACCTGATAAGCTTGATCTATTGGAGAGATCTTACTTGGCATACTCGTTGAAGTATCACCTTATAAATGACGTTCGGGCCCGGTGAGGGTATGTACGGTGGACGGATGGAAGTAAGTGGTGATCTACGGAATGGAAATACCGATCCGGTTGACGGAGTGTCATCGCGGGAAGGTATACGAATGACAGTGGCAAAGCAAGTGGAAATTAGCTCCTGAGAGCTCCGATATCCTTGAATTGTTTCTGTTTACTTTCCGCTCGAATTGTTTTTTTTTATTGCAATATTGTTGTTTTACTTGTTGAATTGGGATTGTTACTTGAACAATGTGCTTGCATGTGTGTTCTTGGCCTCACGAGCGTTTTGCTCACTCTGTAGATTTGTTTTCCTTAACAGGTTTGGGCTTGAATTGAGGTTCGGAGGAATTTCTCTTTTGTGTACTCATGTAATAGGGTTCCTACTCGTTTATCTAGACTTTTGGATATTGTATATTTTGGGCTGTATTATGGAAACCCGATGTAAGGATTGGATGATTGTTATAAATCATTAAGCTTGAACACTTCCGCGCTATTTGTATGCATATTTTCTTGTTATCGACTTCTAGTATCGCTGTAAGCTCGAATAGAAATTGTTTGAGTCCTGGCGAGATCTGGGCAGGCGTCCCACGGATACACTTTGGTTCGCCTTAGGGAGAAGTGGGGGCGTCACAGAAAGTGGTTGGTTCTTCACTTAGCGATAAGTATTGGAAGGTATAAGGCTACAACTTCCTTTTCTTTGGTTTAATCTTGCTAAGTTTGATATAGGAGCTTGTAATCTTGGCTTGCTATGGTTGATTGTTTAGTTTTGATGGTGTAGTCGTATGTTTAGCTAGGGTTTGCATCTTTTTCAGCTTTGATTATTGTTGTTTACCTAGTAAGTGATGTTATTGAGCTAGGATATGGATTTGATGAAGTGATTAATGGCTTGGTTGTGACTTGTTAGAGTAAAAATTGAATTTCCAGCATTTGGTAGTGATTCTGCCCTATTTTGGAACCAACTTGAACTACATATTCGTCCATGATAAAGGCCAAATTAGTTCTTTCTCAAAACATGAAAGTTGTAGGGATTTGAGTTTACTTTCTACCCAAAAACTTTCAACTCAATTGGAGGACTGTAACTTGTGAAATGACTAAAATATCCCTGACTGCCCAAATGTCCTCTTTAACCGATAGCTTTCTATTATCTCTGAGATTTCAATTTTGGACCATGAAAATGCATGATTTGGTTTTGGAGGTCCCCATAATAAATGTAGGTCTATGTCTTAATTTCGAAACTCCATAAAATTTACCTCGATCCGATAGACCTAGCTACAGTTACGACCAAAACACTGAAGGATAACATAATTGTCATTTATCAGTTATTCTTTAAACTGGTTTCCAGCTTTGGTCCATGGTGATAAGTTATTATTTAGTTTGTTTAGTTGGTTTTGAGGCCTTGAATAGATGAATGTTGTTGGTTATCACTTGTGGTTGGATTGGAGGGTTGTTGGGTTGTGAATCCAAGTTATAATTGGATGGGAAAAGTAAGGAAATAGGGGAAATACTGCCCAAATTTCTATTACTTGCTTGTGACTATTGGTGAAATGTAAGGTTTGATTTTAGGGTTAGTTGGATCTTAAGTTACATATGTATCCTTGAATCCACTTCAATAGTAGTATATGAGTTGTTTTTTTTACCAAGATTTAGTATCAACTAAGATAAAAAGTGTTAGTTTTCTCTCGAAAATTTTGAATTACATTTGCTCACTTCAATTTGGGATTGGTTGTTCTTTCAACTACTGATTCCTGGAATTTTCTTTCATTATGTTTGAATTTGAGAAATGATTCAAGATTTTTCATGACTTGGAAGTTCAAATGTTATTATTCACTCTAAAACTGTATTTTCATATTTGCACTAGTAATTTCTAGATTTTTTATGGTTCATCGAGATTTTGATTAGTTGAACCATAATACCTTATTTTGACTAATCTAGGTTTCTTTGATGATCCGGAGTACAACCTTGAAGGAAACTTTTGACATATCTCTTACTCACATTGGTGAATGTTCCTTGTATGTTTGTGTAATAAGTGACTATGTGAATATCTGTGAGTGATTGTTTGCATGTTAAATGCTTTCTAATGATTGTTAAATGAATTTTCGAGGGGTGAGTGTGTACTTTATCGCACTCAACCCAAGCCAAAAAGTGAATTTTCAATGATTGAATGCTACTTGTGCATGAATGTAAGCCTTTCGGCTGAACTGGGCCCTTGCCCTTCATTGCCAATCGACTCGAGCCAGAAGTGGACTCGATCGGGCGGCTGGTGACCCTGGGATAGTGTTTTGGTATACTCAAGTATGACCACGAAAGTTGGTGGAGAATTGGCCAGTGAATTGGCTAGTAGCGGGAAATGAAATCAATGAATGATTGTCAAGAACATTGAAGAAGTTTTCACTTGCAAAAAAGAAAAAAAATGTTTTCTAATCTTGGAGGGATAAGGAAAATGGTTGGCGAATGAATGAATGAATGGCTCCACGTGAGCATGTATCCTTGTAATGAGTGTGTTTTCATTGCTTTTATATTGTGAATGCTTTCTCAATATGTCCTTGTTTCAATTGCTTGATTATGTGTATGGGAATCTCACTGGATTTTTACTTCATTCCTTTAGTTTGTTTTCCTTACAGGGGATACGAGCGAGAGCATGAGACTGGTACAGGCTAGCATAATCTAGTTTTTGAATTTTTGCGATTGTACTCGCGCTAGCGCTCGGTTACGGTGGAATGTATCTGGAATTTACAACTTTTGTTATATTTGGAATTGTATGAATGTTTGGGATAGATATGAATGTAAGTACACGTTCCAAGTTTGGGAACTGTTATTTCACTTATTCTTGAGGTTATACCTTATTTTATTTGTTAAGAGTGAACGAGTCCTGGCGAGAGTTGGGCTAGGGAAAGGTAGGGTCGTCACACTAACTAATGAACTAAGAAAATTCTAATGAATGTCTACATTTTTTGTGAGTTTCTTTAGCCTTCCAAAGTTGTGAAAATGTCCTCCAAGAGGAATTCAAGAGCCAAATGATTTCTAGTTGTCATTTTTGACTCTTGAAACTCCTAAAGATTGATTCTCAAAATTTCCATGCATCATCTGATCATTTCCAGCCGGAATCTTTGCAAAAAAATGGTCAAAAAGATTGTGTGAAAAGAGCACAAGTTGCAGCCGAAATCCACTAAAACGCGAGTAGAAAACTCAGACTATGCCTGCGTTTTGACCCCCCGTTTTATTCTTTTTGCAAGTTTGCTAATTTTGGACAAATTTCATCCTTGCTCTATTTTTGGTCAAATTTCAACAGAGATTTTCTTGATGATGAAGGTTGAACTAACTCTTGTGTAAAAACATGAAAGTTGTAAACTTTTGAGTTATATTTCTAATGCCTCAAGAATCATCCAATTTGGAGTTCTGTAGAATAAAAATGACCAAAATACCCTCTACTGGTCAAAACCTTATTTCAGCTTTCGATCATGAAAATATACTTCTGTATTTCGACTTTTTGACAAGGAAAACGCCTAAAATGGACTCCAATATTTTCATACCAAATGTAGATATATTTCTTAGTTTCAAAATGGTACAAAAATCACCTCAATCCAATGCTTGTAAATTAAGATATAGCTGGAACACCAAAAGGTGTCAAAGCTAGAAAACGTCCTTTAATTGCACTTCATATTATTTTAAAACCACTTCAAATCATCATCAATCATCCAACTATCTTCTCAACTCACTCTATTTGATGATTGAATCATTAAAACTATAAAAACATGAAGTTTTTACCATTAAAATCCATAGCAATGCAATTTTTGCCACTTAAACCATAAAATGTATATTTTTACTAGAATCCTAGTTAATTAGTTATAAAAGTAGTTAGAACACACCAAAACTAACTAATAAAACACATTAAAATACGTAAAATATGCATTTATCAAACTTCCCCATACTCGAACCATTGCTTGTCCTCAAGTAATAAGAAATACAAACCAACAATGATCCAAAATTTTGAAAGCACGATTCAACTTCAAATCCTCGAAAACAAGGTAAATAATCATTATGCAATTATTTAACTAAGCCCAAGTACTCAGAATATCAAGTAAAGGAGAGTCAATTATATTATAATTGTAATTCATTCAATTCAATTTCTCATTCTTACCCAATTTCACAAGCATCTAACTCATACAGTCAATAAAATGCTTCCTAAATCCATGATCATCTTCTTGTTTAATTTAAAGAGGGATTTATTCATATGGTATGGTTAAATATTACTCAAGTTAGTTGTGAAATGGTCTTTTTACGTGAAAATTGACATTTTTAAATGAAAATTCCCGATTACTCAACACTTTACATCCTCAAGTTGCCTTGCATTTTCTTAATTGAAGTACCATTTTACGCGAAAGTCAACATTTGTAGATGAACACTCTCGGTTACTAAGTACAAGAACCATTGGAGTAGAACAAACTCTTATTCTCTTTTTTTTCTTCTTTTTTTCATTTTTCATTTTTTTCCAATTTTTTTTGAAGTAAAGATAATAATTAGTCCCTCAAAAGAATAATCATGAGAAGAGTCTTGCAACTATTGACCATATTTATCACTTAACTTATAAAATCAAGTAAAGAGAAGAAATTTCATCGAACATGTAAAAAATAGGCATAATTTTCTTCACTTTTCAAGATATACTTTCCTATAAATACATAAATTATAATCACATAATAGTCATTTCCAAGTTAAATGAGAGAAGAAGTTTTCAAGTCACATATATTTATCTCAAAAGTAGAAAAAATTTGATCTACTAATTGTGTGGAATTTGTTACCCTTGGATAAAATTGAAAAACTTGAAACCTTTTTGGGGGTAATTTTATAATTTTGGACAAGATTTTGAAAAAATTTTGGTAGAATTTCCCCTTAGAAGTGGACGAAACCTCCTGCTAGCAAACCCAAGATTGATAACATTCAAGTACAATTTATATTCCATCATCAAGTCCAAGTCAATAAAAGCACAAATACCACAAGTACGACTCATTTCCTTCTCCATACTTAAAATACACATTGTCCTCAATGTGTAGGGAAAAAACAACAAAAGATAAAAAAAAAGTACTCCCCAGTGCTTGGCTGAGATCTAGATCAACCATGATTCACGAACTTTTGCCAAAAGACACAAAATCTACTAACATTATCCCAAAAGATCAAATGTAAAAGAAAAAATTAACGTCACCATACATAAGAAAAGAAAAGAAAAACTAAAAGAACATAGAAGCAAAACAAAATGTAGCTCAAGGTGCCGGCCCAACGCCTCCCTCACTAGTGGATCCATGACCATCATTACTATCTCCAGGAATAGGACGAGATTGAGGAGTGATGCCTAAATGATCCTCCATTCGACGCATCCTACCATCATAAGAATCTAGGCGAGCATTGATTCGATCAAGTCGCTCAAGCTCAACAACTTGAATCTGGTGGCAGCCGAGAATATCAAAGAGTCGCTGCTAATTGGAACGTTGTGAAGGTGGAAGAGGCGGCGGCGGCGGTGGGGTAGAAGTAGACAGTCTAGCAAAAGTAGAGGGACTGGCAGAAGTAGAGGGACCAGCTTTGCCTTACTCAGTGTGACAAGCTTGTCTTGATCGATCTTCCCTTGGGCGAGGTAAATTGTCCGCCGGAATGCCCATGTCTGTAAGAGTTGCAATACTTAACTCATCCATATGTCTCACCGGAGCTTGTAGGATACCCTCTAAATTGACACCTTCCCTTTCGAAAATCAAGAATAGGAGACGTGGAAACCCTAATCGATAGGAAGTCTGTAAGGATCGAAGATAATCTAAGAGGGGGGTGAATTAGGTGGTTTAAAAATTGGCCAAGATATGTGTCACTTTTTGAGAACTTGCCTTCTTTTTCTAAAGAATCACACAATGGAGCAGTTGATGAGGAAGCACAAATGCTTAGGAGTAGAAGAGATAGACAATTTATATTGCAAGATAGTAAACAAAAGGATAGAATAGTAAATCAAGTTTCAAACTCCACTTGAGTTTGAATACCACTTTATATAGCAAGTTTCTTCAAGTTGATCAACTTACAACCAGTCTCTTGTGTACAAAGGACGGATCACTTCCTCCTCGTCCCAAGCCGCACTTGGTCAAGTAAGGAAGTTTTACAATTATTCAGATAATCCTCACAAAGCTACACTATTGAAGAAATAGAAACACACTTGAAAAGCTTATTGAATGTTCCACAACTAAGAGTACAAATCTTCTTTCTAGAGTATTCTCACACTTGAATCACTCAAGATCTGATGTAGTCTCAATGTGCGAAAATTGTTTGAAGTGGCTGACTTTTTCCTATTTATAAGAGACCAAAAAATTCTTCAATTAATGCTACCAATGGATAGAAGGTAGCTGAAGAGTCAACTAGCCGTTGGTGGTGTCGGACATCCGATAGGCTGGTTTTCTGCGTTCGAACACAGGCAGTGAGTTCAAGAAGTTTTCTTGAAATGTTTAGGACGTCCAGTACCTCCAGAATATGCATCCGAAGGTATGATGTAAAACTGAAATTTCTCCTTCAATTCGTTCGGACGTCCGGTGCCTCCAATGTTTTGCGTCCAAAGTGTCGCAACGTTTATCAGACGTCCGGTACTTAGGTGTTGTGCGTCCGATCGAGGGCAATTGGCTTAGAGGACTTGGGTTATCATCTTCGAACGTCCGAGAGTGGGTTCTTCATGCGTCCGAAGTTACTCAATGGTTGTCGGACGGCCGATGCAGTCTTTACGTGCATCCGACAGCTATACCTGCTCTGCTCCAATTCTGAAAAGATCTAATCAAAAAATATTAGTAACATCCATTTTTTGTAATCATCAAAAGTTACGGATTGAGATAAACAAAGTCGCACTCTTCGGGCAGCTTTTCTTATGTTGCTAATGATTATATTCAGAAGTGGAATATGAGCATAAGGAGACTCCTGGGTTATGGAACATGTGATCCAAGAAGTAGATATCATTGTGTCAAACCTCTCCTTGTCCACTCTTGTTGGGAATCACGTATAACATAAATAATGAGGCGGTGCCGATAGTTGAACACTCGTGCAAGTATGGCCTCTAACCTCGATGAACAAAATAGTTGGTATTGTAGACCAAATTTTGTCATGGCATGTGAGGGGTCCCAATACTTGTTGGGCGAAGTAAATCCCTTCTTCAAATCAATGACCGGTCCTTGATTATTGCACTCAAGAATTCGAGCAATTGTGGCTCTAGTGATGGTCAATCATCTCCCTGGAACAAAGGATCTAATCTCTTTACCATTATGGCACCTTTTGTTGTCAATATTGGCATAGAATTCTTGGACCAAATCAGGGTATATGTGGTGAGGAAAAGTATGAATAGGCACCCAACCCAATAACTCAAAAGTCTCCGTAATCCGATAGACAGCATCAATGTCCGGAACTATGTGCATCTCGTATATAAAGTCCATGTGCCCACTCTCCTCGAACCAATCTTGATTATCCTTGGAAGTGAATCGTTCAACATCATAGTTCGGAAGAGGTGGTCGCCTAGATGTGCCTCTTCACAATCTTCTTTGTTGGGGCACCGGAAATGGTGTCCTCTCGACCTCTTTTTCACTAGAAGATTCACGAATAATAGTTTGTTCTTTTCTTACCATGGTGTCTAAAAATTAAAAAAAATCGTTAAATTTCTCATAGACCTTTCTAAAGTTTAGCACACACTCACATTATACAAGAATTGAATCTTATAAAACACCTAATAGAAGAAACTTTTCATTTATAATAACCGGGCATTTTATAGAATTATCATTCATGTATAGGGATTAAAATTGGCACCAATAACCACAAATACACATCTCCATATTATAAAGAATTAACTAAATATTTAATAATATCCAATATTATAACATGAGAGACATGTCATTAAAATTGCCAAAATTTGTTAAAATTGTCAAAATCACTAATTTATTAAAATAGGCAATAAATATATCCCAATTAATGAAATTAGCAATAATCAAGTTTATAAAAATCATTAATTAGCAACAATAATCCACATTTAGCCATAAACATGATTAAGCAAAAATTATTCCCACAAATCACAAAATTTATCAAAATTACTCTCTATATACAATGTACATACTAAAATATCATCAACCAACCATTTTTAATCATAAACATCCATCCAAAAGGGCTCAATAACAATCCAAACTAATTTTCTAATTTCTTCCAAATATAGCAACTATAACATTTAAACAACTAATAATCTATCAATTTGCTACATCTGAACATGTAAACATGCTTAATCAACCTTAATAAGCATTATGGAGACCAAAACATCTATAGATATCATCCAAAATTCGAAATTAAAAGATGTCAGAAATCTTAGGAAATTGAAAATTTTTAACTTCTAAAATACGAAGATTTGATGAAGAAACTTATCTCAATCATGTAGAAGGATGTTTGGTGATGGTAATGATGTGAAAAGCTCTATGAAACACGCTCTAATTGGACTTCAATTGATGAATTTGAGAACCGAGAACCCTAACCTTTAATCTTCTTAAAAACGATTTTGAGGTGTTTTTGTTGAATTTTTAACCGGTCAAAATGGTTCTATGATGGTTAAATGATGTTGGATTGATATTTGTTTGCAAAGAAATGGAGTAAAAGACAGAATTTGTGAAGGTGTGTGGGTGAGAGTTAGAAAACGCAGCTTGTGTGGATAAAGAAGAAGAGAACAATGGCTGCGTTTTCTAATTTTTAAAAGAGGTGGAGCAAAAACGCGGGTTAAAATGTGGGACCCCCGTTTTAGGTCGCTTTTTCTATTGGACATTTGCAGATTCTAAAATGCAAGCAATGAAAATGCACCTTGGCCGCATTTTCTCAGCCTGCATTTTCAAGTTTTTGATCCAGGCTTAAAACGCTAGGTAAAACTCGGCTAAAGTCGTGTTTTAATCCACGTTTTCTCAAGAATTTTTACAGATCAACTAAAACGCGACTTGAAAACGCGATGGGTGACCGCATTTTCATGGGTCTGTTTTTCAGTTCTGCACTTTTTATGCAGAAATTTCTGCAATTTTCTAAAAATTACGCACTTGACTCCAATTTTCTAAAATACATTCTAGATCATTCCTTTTGACGTGGTGGATCATTAAAAGATGGGTTGATAGCAAAAGCCACATAATCAAATGATATGAGAGGTGAAAGTGATTTACCTATCTCAAGTATGTCACTTGAGTACTCACCAAAGGAATGTTCGTATGACCTTCTTGGGCAATAATACCTTTAAAACCTATACTTTCAACACATTCCTCAAGAATGGTGAAAAATGAGGTATTATTACTCATCACTTGAGGTTCAAAATTAGTTCCAAAGATATTATCTGTGAAATGGACATTTCCTCATTGAAACTCAAACTGGATTCATCATTTTGATCAAAATGCAATCTACTTTCACTTGCAACATGCTCACCATTCATGCTAGAATCAACTTGCATATCATTAGAGAAAATAATTTCACACAAAACATATAATTGTTCTTGTATTCTGCCAAAGTGAGAAACTAATTCATCTATCCTTTTCTTAACCCTATCAAAACAGTCGGAAGTTGCACTAGCTAGCCTTTCTATAGATAAATCAAATTCATTAGAAGAATTTTCTATAGTTTGCTCCCAAGATTAGCTAATAGTTCACTCTCTAATTCCCAAGACAAAGATGCATTAGTTAATCTTTCTATTGATAATTCTCAAGATGGTTTTGATTCATATTGAATACATTCAAGTTGGTAATCATAAAAATATGAAGAAGCACTATTAGCATATTGATTATCCCAATCATAAATGTATGAATTGCCCAAATTAGTACCATATTGATCAAAATAAGGATTGTAATGCCAAAATTCATCAAAATAATCCACATTTTGTGCTTGCCTACATATATTAGTAGCATGATAACCTCCACACAAATCACAAATCATATGATAAGAATTAAAAGCATTAGCATTTCTCTTTCGCTCAATCACATGCATAATGGTGTCCATGAACTTTTAATATTATGACATCAAGTTTGGCCTTTAAGCACTTTAAACTATTTTCAAATGACATACTTTCGAACAACTCTTGGCTACCTCTATTCATGGAACTTTGCACACAGTAACCATTAATTGCCGATCTTTCTTCTCTCATGCATTGTCCTCCATATTGACCTATCCTCCCTATCACCTAAAATTACTTTTAAACAATCTCAAAAAAAAAAAAAGATTAGTCAAGAAGGATAGCTTAAAAGACATAAACTAAAACAAAAAACAAAAAATATGACACAACAAAACACTGAAAATGACATATAACACATAAGACACAGCAAAAATAAGAAAATTTTGTCTAAATTAATAAAGTTGCTCTTAGCACCGATATTGACAAATCTTCCCCAACAACGGCGCCAAAAACTTGACGAGCACCAGGTATACATATAAAATTAGCTCATTCACAATCAAGTTTTACATTTATAAATTCCTAAACACTCCACACATGCTTTTTCACATGTATAGGAGTCGTTTATTGAGCATAGGGGATCCCACAGGGAAGATTGTCAATTACCGACGGTTTTCGAATTTCTTTATTATTTAAACTATCACTAGTGCAAGAAATTTAATCTACACTATAAAAGTAACAAATATACAACAAAAAACTCTTAGAGGTATGGAATTTCTTGCTATTCTCGCAAGTGAAGTTACTAGTTAAGTGAATGCTACTATCTTGGTTAGTTATGGCGTAATTTCCTGATATATATGAAATTTACTTTCGTAGTTAATCAATTTTACTTGTAATTAAACCATACCTACTCTCGTGGTTTTGAATTAACTACAAGTTCATTTCTTCTATGAAATTACATGAAACAAGTCACCTAAACCACAAAGGTGCACCTCTGCTCTCGTGAGTGTACTCCTTAGGTTTATCACCTCCTTGAACTAGTGTTAAATTTCATTCTCATTGCAAATTTAATACCTTAAAATTATCACAATTAATGGTCGGTTAATCATGATTAGAAAAGCAAAAGTGATAAATAACTTGTTCAAATAATGCCATCAAATAACCAATTAAACATCCCTAACAAGATATAGAAAATTCATTCATACTCTAGGCATAAACTTTAACTAAACATGATAAAAACACAAATCCAAACTTGTGTTATAGCTAAACATGAAATCTAATACAGGAGAGAAAGTAGTAGAAGAGGTATCACCCTTGTCACATGAGATCAACCTCTCCATCTTACTCCTTAATTTTCATCCAAATCTAACTATAAATATAAGAAGGGAAAACTACACTAACTATATTCTACTACTCTAACTAATGAACTAAGAAAATTCTAGTGAAAGTCAACATTTTTGGTGAGTTTCTATAGCTTTCCAAAGTTGTGAAAATGTCCTCCAAGGCTTGTATTTATAGATGAATTCAAGAGCCAAATAAGTTGTTTCTAGTTGTTATTTTTGACTCTTGAAACTCCTAAAGCTTGCTTCTCAAAGTTTCCATGCATCATCTGATCATTTCCAGCCAGAATCTTTGTAGAAAAAGTGGTCAAAAAGGTTGTGTGAAAATGGCACAAGTTGTAGAGCAAGTTTCAGCTGAAATACACTAAAACGTGGGTAGAAAACGTGGCCCATGCCTGCGTTTTGACCTCCCATTTTGCTCTTTTTGCAGGTTTGCTCATTTTGGGCAGATTTCATCCTTGCTCTGTTTTTGGTCCAATTTCAACTGAGATTTCTTGATGTTGGAGGCTGAACTAGCTCTTTTCTAAAACATGAAAGTTGTAGCCCTTTGAGTTAGCTTTCCAATGCCATAAGAATCATCCAATTTGGAGCTTTGTGGATCATAAAATGATCAAAATACCCTCGACTGATCAGAACTTTGTTTCAGCTTTCAACCATGAAAATGCACTTCTGTATTTCGATTTTTTGACAAGGAAAATGACTAAACTGGACTTTAATGTTTTCATACTAAATGTAGATCTATCTCTTAGCTTCAAAATAGTGCAAGAGCCACCTCAATGCAATGCTTGTAACTCAAGATATACTCGAAATACCAAAAGGTATCAAAGCTGGAAAACTTCCTTTAATTGCATTTCATCTCTTGCACTTTATATTATCTTAAAACCACTTCAAATCCTCATCAATCAACCAATTATCTTCTCAACTCACTCCATTTGATGATTGAATCATTAAACCTATAAAAACATGAAATTTTTACCATTAAAATCCATAGAAATGTAATTTTTACCACTTAAACCATAAAATGCATATTTTTACTAGAATTCTAGTTAATTAGCTATAAAAGAATTTAAAACATACCAAAACTAACTAATAAAACACACTTAAAATGCGTAAAATATGCATTTATCAATAATATAGGAATACACATAAATTGAAACATTGCATAGATCATCATATTCCCATATTTGATCATATAAACATGCTTAAAAATGCTAAATAAGCATAGTGGAACTCATAAATATCAACAAACAATGTCACAAATTCACCATTAAATGTGTGTCAATAAACTCAAAAAAAAAACAAGTTATGTTTAAGAAACATACCTCAAGTTGGTAGAGTATTGTTTGGTGATGCAAATGAAGCAAAAGCTCTAAAAAATTTCACCCTAAATTGGTCCCCAAATGATTGATTTTTAAATGTGAAGATCATAGAATGCTTGAGCTAAATCCACAAAATATTGTGCTTTTGGATATTTTTGATCCATGAGTTTAGCTCTATGAGTTGTTTATATGATGATTTTAATTATGAAAAATGGATGAAAATAGAGTTTGGTGAAGTGCATGAAAAGGGTGAGTGACTAGAGAAAGAAGAAAAATGAAGTTTGAGGCTGTGTTTTCTCTTTAAAATAGCAAAAATAAAAAAATGCTAGGCTGAAAATGTGGGCTAAGATTGCATTTTCAAGCCTACGTTTTCTAGCAAAACTTGCTAATTCAAATACACAGACTCATGAATATGCAGGCTAAGGTCACGTTTTCAAGCATGCATTTTTAAAAAGAAAACAAGCAAAATATGCAAACCAAAATACAAGCTAAGCCACATTTTCTTTGATTCTAATGAAGATGCACTAATACATAGGGTTAAAACGCATGCTCAGGTTGCGTTTTAAGGCCAAGTATTCACTTTTCTGCACTTTTTGTACAAAAATTCCGCATTTTTTTTAAAAAATATGCGCATGACTCCAATTTTCCAAAATGCAATCTATATCACTCTTTAGAAAAATAACCAATTCATACATATTTAAAATAATCTAAATATGCATTCCAACACAATTGAGGGGTTGCATTCTTTGATCTTCCTTAGCCTCATTGATCTCAAAAAATGACTTTTGCCTTCTTTCATGAACCCTAAAAAACAAATATAAGAAACAAACTTTAAAATATATAACAAACATGAAAACACTCCAAAATGAAATAAATTCATGCAAAATATTGTATTGCCACCCAATTAGCATTTCTTTATAGTCATTGTCGTGCCCTATATTTAGAAAATAAAGAAAAAGGGCCTTAAATGGGACATGGAAAGTACGATGGTTTGGGCCCATAATTTAGTCTAAAAGAGTTTTTAGAAAAAAGTAGAGTAGCCACTTATATCGAGTTTAGGTGTACCAAATCACCAAAAAAATGTTTTTAAAAAAATGAAAACAAATAAAAACCCTTTTAGACAACTCTAGGTTTTTGAAAATGAAAGAAAAGAATTCGAGAGTTATGGTTGAAAAAAGAGAAGGCAAAAATTTGATCGACTCAATTCTAAGACACCCTTTCAATCTAACCAAGGTTAGTTGTGAGGTTTAGTCAAAAAATTTTCCTAATTCTAACATATAAAACTTATCACATTTGAATACTTCTACATGGATGTAAACCTAGACCTAGGGGGTATTGAGAGGGACGAAATGTCTCTTCAAAATTTAATTAGTACAAATCACATTATTTGTGAAACCCAAGAATGATCCCTTTAAGAGGTCATGAATATGCGAGAGATGAGATTAAAAAAAAATTTCCAGCTTCATGAATGAAGCTAGCAAGTACGTGATACCAGAAAAAGCCAGTTGGTTTTCTGTGCCTCTTTAGATTTGTTTTTTGCTTTCCATTTTCTTTCCCCCCATGTTTAGAAAGTACTAGGACACATTATCACCAAAAATCCACCAAGAAAACAGCTGGCAAATGGATCTAAAAGACCAAATAAAGCCACAAAACCTGGTAAAAATCTCAGCCATTGTTCCTAGGGTTATAGCTTGTTGGTTTCATTTAAAAGGCTGAGAAATGAGTCTTTAGATTTAGAGGAAGATTAGGAGGGTCAACAAAAAACAAGAAAAGAGAGAAAAAGAAAAGAAAGGGAGGAGAAAAAAGAAAAAAAAAATAGAAAAATTTTCGAAAAATTGGTCTAGGGTTGACCGAACAGCCCTATTCATGTCCACTTTTCTCCTTCATTTTAACCTATTGATCTATTCTTTTTTCCTGGATACTCTACATCTGCGATAAAAGAATTTTCATTCTGAAAATTTTATGAAAAAACAACTAAAAAGCCACTAAATTTGACATCAAATTTGACTAAAAATCAACCTTGGCACAAATGCAACAACCTTGTTCTTGACTCATTGCGAGGATTGGCGCCTTTTTCGAGGAATTTTCTCTCCTACTTCGACTTAGGCAAACCTCTGTAAATAACTCTAGCCTTTTCTTTTGGTTGGTTTAATGTTTTGCATGTAATTTTTCATGCCATCATATGAGTTTCATAGGTTGAAACTTTTGATCTCGTTTTCTCATGATTTTTTGTGTTTAATGAACTTGTTTGATGTTTAAACAAACCCCCAAGGTTGTAGGAAGCATGTTTATATCCAAATCCGACTTTAAATGCTCTTAAAAGTGGATTCCGGTAAGATTCCGACCATGTTGGCTAGAATTTTTCCGAATCCAACCTGCCGGAATCTTCATCCACTTTCTTCTCTTATTTTTTTCTCATTTTTCTTTGTTTTGTCTGTTGTGGTTTGATCTTTCAAAGATATTTGGGTTATGTTTTTTGTGTTTGTGAGGGCTCAAGATTGAGCCCAGAAGGATTATTTTATTGTTGGGCTTGTAGTTAAAACTATTGGGTTTGTGTTTGGGCGTTTGGTTTGGAGCTTTGTGCTTTTATATTAGGCTATTCATCATTTTGGCTTGGGCTAAGACAGTAAAGCCCAAATCTAACCTAGTTAATAAGGGAAGGGCTTTGTAATATAGATCCAAACTTTGTTTTTCTTTTTATTTTATTTATTATTTTCTTGGTAATTTTAGACATTTAATGTATTTTTTTAGGCTAAATTTTGGGCCTAAACCGTCATACTTTCTATGTCCTATTTTAGGCCATTTTTGTTTATTTTCTAAAATCAAAAACTTATTTTTCTATTCTTTATTTTCTAAAATCAAAAACTCATGTTTCTAACACTTTGATTTTTATTTCAAAAAATGGGGCGCAACAACTTGGCGACTCCACTAGGGACCACTTGTGAGTCCAAATACTTGATTTAGCCAATTTTTTTTCTAACCCTTTTTACATATCACAATGGAATGTTTTAAGTTGCATTTTACTTTTTCTTTTTCTTTTCTTGTTTAGGATATTTTGCATTTCACACGTATATTCGCCTCTCGCTTTCCGTATATGTAATAAATGATATATTTACTTTCATTCATGTTATCGCGCTTTTGCATTTGGGATGGGAGAATGTCACCCTAGAACCTTTATGTGTGCTTAATAATATTAATTCCTACTCTCAAAGGAGCACTTCATACATGTATACGCTATTCCTTTTAACCCTTTATTTTATTTTATTTTAGTGGTTGTCACACCACACCTCCCTATTAGAATTAGGATCGATCCACTTAGACATGTGGTCGTGGCACGACGTACACGTAGCAATGTCTGAGAGATCACTAGAACCACCGACTAAGGGTCTTGGGATTGATGACCCTTTGCCCTTCTGTCTGAAGATTTGGGAGTTTGAAACCTTAATCGAAATTAGATGCATTAGTAAGTTCAACTGCATGGATCCATATTAGAAATCGCCTAGAATATTGTGACAACCCCACCTCCTCCTAAAGCGTACCCCAGGGTTTAGCGGACCGCCTGCCCAACTCTCGTCAGGACTCACTCACTCACTTCAACTCAAACAAGATACAATCTCAAGAGTAAAGGAAATAATAGTTATCAAGTTTTGAAAGTACAATTACATTCATTTCTGTCTCAAACATCCATACAACCCCAAATACATCAAAAGATTGGAGTTCTACATACATTCAACACTAATTGAGCGACTAGTGCGAGTATAATTACAAAATTCAAAAAAACTATACTACGCTAGACTGTACAAGTCTCACGCCTCGCTCGTACCTCTTGTAAGGAAAACAAATGACGTGGAATGAGTTAAAAGCCCAGTGAAATTCCAAATAGCAAGTTGACCATTATTTCAAAGTAAAAGTATCAGAATAGGAAAATAGCGAGCATAACAAGTCAAGAAAATGAGCAAGAACACTTCAAGTAGCAAATCTCAAAATGAGCGAGTGTAAAGTTCATAAAAGAAACAATAAGGGTATGGATGGTTCTCAGGAGCCAAGTTCCCATTGTTTCACCAGAACTTAATCAAGTAGTAGTTGACACTCCGTCAACTTTCAAGCAAAGTAACCAGTCCAGTAGAGCACCACTTAGCTACAATTTCCGTCCAACATCGAAACCCCCTATTGCACCCAAAATCCTCAATAAACACTGGTGGTAATACTCGAGTATACCGATTAGTCGAGAAAATAACACTCCACTTGACAACACTAGATACCCATGACTCGTTATCTAATTGACCAATCCCTTGCCGACTCGACTCGATTAATTAACCAGTAGAATTTGGATTCCCAAGAATTCGATGAGATAACATCTCCAATCGACTGAATGAAGATAAAAGTATGGAGACGGGAATGAGAGGCACTTCCCACTTGGATTGAATGTGGTACATGCTGCCGCTCCAGCACTTACAAATCAAGCACAAGTTTATCAAGTCAATTGCACCAATAAACACGTACATATCATACTAGGGCAAGTGCGATAAAGTACACCTTTACCCGACCATACCAATCAAATATCATTCGAACACATTAGTCAAGTATTGAAAACAAGTGTCAAGTTCAATCAGATATTTAGAAGCACTCACCAAAGATGTAGTGCCTTTATGAGTCATGTTCAGGTATTACTCCTTATTGGGAGTCCAAATCTGCGATAAAATATCGTTTAAGAGTTTTGAAAATCAACTAAGGTTTGACACTTAAATGTTTCCTTTAACGAAAATCAAGTAATTGAAACTCATTTGGGAAATATTCGTATTACATATCATGTCTTAGAAAATTCATGCTCGCTCTTAAAACTTTGAAACTTTGAAGCGATTAAACTTTGAAATCACCATTTGAGTCAAAGAGACGAGGAAATGTATTTCTATTAGTCGTTACTTTCATTTTTCCAATGGTACAAGTTTCGGCCGAATTCTACCTTACATTCCTCCATGAAAGAGGATGTGAATAACCTAGATAATTCAAGCTCAATTCAACCCCAACTCTTCGCTCAAACTACAAGTGCACACGTCTAGTCCTCGAATGAAAATTTAGGCAGCACGTCCTTTGTATTTACCTATTTTTCAGCCATTTATGGCTTCATTATTTTTCTCAGATCAGTAAAGTCACACACAATCAATGTTACCACCATAGCCCTTCAATTAAGCTCCAAAATTATCCAATTATAACACAAGTTTAATAATACAACCGGAAATCAGTTTTGAAGACAAAATGCTAAACAGTGGATTTGATATCGTGTAGCATTTTGGTCACAACTGGAGCTACGTTTATCGGATTGGGGTATATTTTATACTGTTTCGAACCTAAGACAAAGGATTACAACTTTGATGAAGACAAGTCAACCCAGTTCACATTTTATCTAGGTCGAATTTGTAGATTATAGAACTAGAATTTCAATGTCAGTCTGGTTGTCAGCACTGGATTTGAATGACAATAACTGAAACCACAAAATTCCGATTGAGGAATTTTTAGATGCGTTGGAAAGCTGAAACATAGGGCTAAAATTTTTATGTTTTGACCAAAGGCTGATTTGATACAGATCAAAGTGAAAAATGAAACCAAAAATGTGAAATCTCAAAACTGTCCGCAAAATAGTACATTTGGCAGTCAAGGGTATATTTGTCTTATTACATGCTACCATGTTTAGAATGAGCTGAAATTTTACAGGAAACTATATAACACCATTTCCTACAACTTTCATGTTTTGACCTATATCTGATTCAGTCTCTAACATGGACGAATTAAACAGGTCAGAAGCAGGACAGTTTCAATCTTAAAGCTGGAAATTTGGTGAATTCAAGGTTTAAATTCCCATTCATGTCTTGAACCACTATCCCAACTCCCTATCCAAGATTATAAACATCATATGCTATATAAACAACAAGAAATACAACTGAACAACTTAAACCCTAGTTCAAAAATCCACCACATCCATCAAAACTACTTAAATAACCATCCTTAGCCAAGAGTATGAGTTGCTAGCCAAATTTAAACAAGATTAAGGGAGAGAAATAGAAAAGACAGCCATAATATCTCACCAAGATGCTTAAAAGAGAAATCCACAACCTTTCCTTCCAAAACTTTGCCACACAAAGCTTTAATCTTCCCTAAAGAGCAACTTATATGGAGTGGTTTGCAAGATTTGTGATTGGAGTTCAAGATTGAAACAAGAAGGGATGGTGCAAGATGAAGTCTTTCCTCTCTTCTCTCTTCTCTATGGTTTGGCCAAGCAAGGATGAAAAATGGAGGAATTTTGGTCAAATTTTTGTTTTAGGAAAGTTAAAACAAGTTAGTCAAAGTCCAACTTCCATAAGTGTCATGACACTTGTTTTTTTTCCTAGACTTTTCTCTCATTTCTTTTGGTCAAATATTGTGGCTGATTTAAGAGATATTTTTAGGGTTAATTAGCTAAAATAAAGTGAGAAGATTAAAATAATAAAGTAGTGGTCAAGTGGTGTACTCACTCGGTAACAAACGATACACTTCGATTCACACTGTTTTTCCTTAATTCGCACGTACTAGGGTTTTCACTTTTTCTCATCTAAAACTCACTCTTAACTACCAAATTTAGTACACATTCCATACCGAGTAATCACACTACCGAAAGACGTAAAAATCCCAGTTTACCCTAACGATGAAAGTAAAGGGGAAACTCTTCATTCTATTATTTATTCCAACTATTGAGAGAGTAAATAAGTAGTAAATATATTATAAAGTCATTTAATCAAAATAAGAGGGAATTTTAAGAAAATATGTGCGAATTTTCCAGTCGTCACACTCACTCATCCTTAAAAGAATTTCAACCTCGAAATTCATACATGTATTCATAAATATCTGGATATTTTTCTTGCATGTCCGTTTCTAGCTCCCAGGTCTCATCATAGCCAAAATTTAGCTAAACAATAAAACAACACGAATCCTACCTTCTACTACCTCCGATGGTTCAGGTACTGCCTGTTGATCCAAGGCGTACACTCTAACTGGCACACTTGGTCTAGTCCCTCCTACATTGTCTTGTTCAAAGTTTAGGTGTGATTTACGGGGGCAAGTTGCAAGCTGGTGCTCAGCACTACCACACCATAAATATTTTCGTGCCTTTCGCCAACAATTATCCTCAGTATGATTGGTCTTCCCACAATATCCACAAGATAAGTGAGGGGTTGGGGTTTGATCTACTTGTGAGGCACTTCTCGGAATAACTTCCTTAGGTGTCCTCGGGATCCGTACACCACCAGCTCCTCGACTGACCTTAGAGGCTGGACTACCTAGATCACCATGTAACTGCTACTGACCTCCAGCAGGTGCACCCCTCCTTTTGTATGGAAAACCCTTACTTGTGCCCTAACAATTTCTATCCTCTGGGTTTTCTCAAGAATCTCAGTGAAAGTATTAATTTGCACCGCCACCAAGGCCTCCTGTATTTCCACATTGAGTCTCTGTACAAACTTCCTGACCCTCCTTTGTTCCTTAACTATCAATTCGGGAGCAAACTTTGATAGTTTAGTGAACTGAGTCTCGTGTTCAGATACACTTAGGGTTCCCTAACGAAACTTAATAAAATTATCTTTCCTTTTCTCCTGAACTATCGGTGGAAGATATTTTTCGTTAAACTCCCGCACGAAATTCAACTAGATCCATGTGGTTCCCTCTCTCTCCCATTTAGCTCTAACTACATTCCACCAAACTCTGGATAGACTCTCAAACTGAAAAATAGCAAATTGCACCTGCCTTTCCTCTGTATAGTTTAAAGCGGCACATATGTTGATCATGATTTCTAACCATCTCTCCGCTACCTCAGGGTTCGATCCTACCAAGAACTTAGGAGGGGAAAAATTTTGGAATCTCTCTAGGGCTCTATCTTGTCCCATTTCTGTGAGAACCCAAAACTTTTCGTACTTTTATCTTACTAGTTTATTTAATTATTTATTCACCCGATTTTTTCGAATACTTTATTTTAATCATTTTAAGACCATTTGTAATGAATAATGCCTCTCTTATGTTTTTAAAACGTCCCATTAGCAAATTTAATTTTCGGAGGTTCGTTTAAGTGAGGAATAATGAGTACATGTATTTCAAGATGATAATCTATTCAAGAGTGCATTTATCTTAGGAAATTAAGAATGATCAATAGTAGATTAAGAAAAGTTAATTAAGAAATTAATGGTAAATGAGTTCTAAATAAGTGTATACCGCTCGCGCGTCGATAGTTTTTCGAAAGACGCGCTGATACAAATTTATTGGAGATTTGAGAAAGTAATACTAGACTCATGTGAGGACTTGCAAATTTTCTTATTTTAAATTCCTAATTTCTAGTTTATTTAATTATTTATTTGACCAATTGCCGCGAATATTATTTTCTAACCTTTTTAGACCTAATTATATGGATCCATAGCTTATTTATATTTTTAAAGTGACTCGTTTCAAAATTTAATTTTTGAAGGTTAGTTAAGTGAGAATAGTGAATACGCGTTTGGAGTCAATAACCGATTCGAGAATGCAATAAGCTCGAAAAATTGGAGACTTGAATTCGAGAATGCAATTAGGTAATTTTATGTTTAAGTACTCAAGTGATAGTTAGTAGTACTGTCGTTATAAGAATTTTTTGGATGGTTTCACTCTATCGTGCTTAAATTGGAAGTACGCGTTTTCACACGCGCGATTAATGGAGGAACTTTAGACCCTTATTTTGGGACAATTAAGAGTGAATAATATTAATATGAATACAAGTGCATTAGAGATTTAGTGCACTAGTGAAACAAACTCAAGAGGAATCGAGCACAAAACGTACGTGATCGGGGAGAGAGTTGACTTTTGGATAATTTTGGACCACACATTAAAACTTCTCTTGGAAGTTTCATTTGATCAAACATACCCTCTCTCTTCCCTCTAATTCAGCCGGCCAACCAAGGAGGAAAAACACCAAGGAGCTCTTCAATTTTCCTTCTCCATTTCTTCACAAAATCATCACACATTTCACTTCAAATTTCAACCACACTTAGCTAATCACTTGGAGATTACATCAATCTAAGAAAGAGGGCTGCTTTCCATGATTTTCTTGGGATTCATTAGACCGAAAATTCTGTTTTAGTTCATCTAAGAAGGTAAACCACGATCAACCCTTCAAATCTTGCTTTATGGAAATAGTAGTGCACATATAAGTTCATGCATGCATGTGGGTAGCTTGTTTATGTTGGAAAAATTGTTATGTGGGCTCTATGAACTCCCACTTTGGTTGGACGAACTTATTTGATGAATGATGATGCTATTAATATTGGTTTAGTGCTTAAATTAGTGGAATAACGTCGTATTGTTGGTAGAAACTCAAGGAAGGTGCAATGAGCAAAAGTGACCATTTTACCCCTGCCATGTCCGTGCATTTTAGTGAAAATTTTTGAGATTCTAATGAATTATTTATGATGTAAACATGTTACATGGATGGTGTAGAAAGTTTCATTGGAAAATAACATGATTTGGTTGGTCAAATGGGGTGATTCCTAAAGGTTAGTAAAACTGGAAAATTTTCCCGGATTGCCCTGGCAGTCTTTTTGTTTCGGCTATAACTTTTTGATCCGAAGACAAAATTGAGTGCCGTTTGCGGCACTGGAAACTAGACATTTCCAGCTTTCCAACAGTATAAAATTCATATTCTGATTCCACCTGAGTGAGCCAAACCAATCATTTGAACTTGGCTGCTCTGTTTCATTGTTTTCTTGGAAGGCAGAACAGGAACTACAATTTGATGCTCAAATGTGGGCTAGTTGTGAATGGATTTTGATAATTGTTTCTTCTGAGAAATTGTAGCTTTATGAATTTTGCTTTCCAACGCCTACAACCAAGCTCAATTCCAATTTGAATTGAGTGAGTTGTGGCCAAAGTTTGAGATTGACTCGGTGATGGGATTCTTCATTTTGGACGGATCCTTAACTAATCTTGGTTTGGGACTTGGTATACGAAATTCTTGGTGTAAATCACCTACCAAATATATCTTGAATCCTTACTAGATTTGATCATGATAGAGGGGACATGTTTTAGGCTTTTCCTTGGTCAAAAGTTTAGAAAAAGGAAACTTTCACACTCAAGGCAGTTATGCCTTGAAATCTTAGGAAATTGAGTGATTTAGTTAAGTGACTTCTCGCGCTTATTTGTCTATGAATTTTGGTAGAGGAATATCGCTTATATGGTAGTATACTCATACCAAATTTGGTGCTATTCTGAATCCGTTTTACAATTCAACTAAACTTCCAAAGTTTATGATTTGAATTTGGAAAGCCCTTGTTTAACAAGGAAATTTTGGTAACTTTGGGTCACCATATCTTGGTGCTCAAAACTTCAATTCCTGCTCCGTTTGTTTTTTTTAAACTTGGATTGTAACTCTAGTAGAGTACCAAATTTCAAAGGTTAATTCAAATTAAGTGAATTTTGCCAAATTTTCAAAATTGGCCAAAAACCAACCTAAATCTGTTTTTTGATAACTCAAGTTATCAAATTTGAGCCAAAATTTGAATATCTTCCACTTGGATTCATGGAAAGGTGTCTTCTAATAACTTTTAGTACTTTGAAAGAAGTTTCCAACGGTACCAAAATTTTCAATTTTGGACCTTCTAAGAGTAAGTTATGATTTTTCAAAAAATACCAAAAAATTGAAAATTCTTGGCCTTTTGAAAAGAAATCCGCGCGAGAAACTATTCACCAGAATCCGGCCTTGAATCCGGCCAGTTTTTGGACGGATAGTCGGCCTGATTTGTGTTGGGATTTGAAAAAAAAGGGATCTTGGTCACTGCCTCCAATCCGGCCAGAACCCGGCCGGATTGTGACGTGGCCACTCCGATTTCGATTTTGGTCGTTCATTTTAAAACCTATTTGCACGTACTCGTTCCCATCCAATGATTTTAAGGATAACAGTCCCTTTTTACTCGAGTTTTGAAACCTTTTTGAGCATCGGTATTCAAGGGAAACCTACGCTCAATTTTCGAGATATTTTCTAGATTGTACTAGTGTACGACCTTCCTCATCATTTGGGATTTATTAGTAATAGTCCATTATTAATTGCTCAAGCACACAAGAGGAACTTCAAGAGGATCTCACGGTGGACGCTTGAATTTCAAGTGCCATTCCTTCTTGTTTTACTTGGTGAGTGTCAAGTGCATGTTTACTTGAACTCCGGCGAACTTGATACATGCTTACCTGTTATCAATGCTTTGAAATTTTGAAAAATGGAGTCGAGTGTGTATTTTATCGCACTCGTTCTCATTTGAAAACAATAACTCGTGCTTCAAATGCTTGAATATATCAAATGCTGGAATATGTCAAATGCTTGAATTACATGAAATACTATGTTATGGCTGCATACGTCGTTGGAGTGAATCTCCTCGACTCTCAAATGTACATGGGGGACGCCCAAACTCATAGGCCGACCTTGGAACTCGAGCAGGCATGAGTTTGGTCGAGAACCTCGTTGAGTCATGAGAATCATATGATAAGATTGATCTATTGGAGAGATCTTGCTTGGCATACTCGTTGAGTATCGCCTTATAAATGTCGTTCGGGCCCGGTGAGGGTTGTACGGTGGATGGACATGAGAAGTAAGTGGAGATCTACGGATTGAAAATATCGATCCGGATGACGGAGAGTCATTGCAGCAAGATATACTCATGAGATTGGCAAGCAAGTGGAACTTAGCTCCTAAGAGCTACCATATTCTTGAATTGTTTCTGTTTTACATTTCATTTGAATTGTTAATTACTCGCACTGTATCATTTGACCTGTTATTTGGGCTTACTACTTGAACTATGTGCTTGCATGTGTGTTCTTGACCTCACGAGCGTTTTGCTCATCCTGTAGATTTGTTTTCCTTAACAGAATTGAGCATGGAATGAGATTTGGAGGAACCCTTTTGATGCACTTTTGGTTTAGGGTTTCTAATGTATTTTGGACTAGACCTCTTATTGGTTGTACTTTTGAGGACCTAATGAATGACTTGGATATTTGATGTACCTGGATGTTGTATATTTTGGGTATTGATGTAACTTTTGAAAATTTGATGTAAGGATTGGATAATTGTTATATATATTGTTAAGTTTGAAAGTTTTCCACACTTTCTTACTTATCTAGTGTTGTGGAATAGTATTGTGCTAAGTTTGAACGGATATTGCCATGAATCCTGCCGAGAGTTAGGCAGGCGTTCCGCGGATACCCTCTGGTTCGCCTTAAGGAGAAGTGGAAGCGTCACAATTGGTATCAGACCTTAGATTTTAGATCTCTGTAGTGTATCCTCGGTTTAAAAGTTTAAGATGCCGGACTGTGGAACAGGTTAGGAAGTTAAGTGATAACTTGTGAAAAAGAAACTAAAACTTAGGTTTGAATTAGTGGATGACAAGGAGTCTTGATCTTATGTAATACATGTGGGATAGTACGAAATGATCAGATCTAATTTATTGAATATATTTGGACCCACATGAGTTTTTACTTTTGAGGGTAAGCTATGGGTGGTAGGGGTGATATTAAATTGTCTCGAGACGCCTTCCGGTGGTCCATTATCGAGAAAGACCTAA
This sequence comes from Coffea arabica, assembly GCF_036785885.1. NCBI lineage: Eukaryota > Viridiplantae > Streptophyta > Magnoliopsida > Gentianales > Rubiaceae > Coffea > Coffea arabica. The sequence continues at coordinate 52,153,858 of NC_092320.1, read as the reverse complement.
GGGAGCATTGGAGATATAATCCAATTCACAGAACTAAGATTTCATGTGATTTTCAAAGGACTTGCTAGCACCCAGATAATGGGGTGTTAATAGTGGTCGATCATTAAAAGTGGCTATCCGAGGAAACTAAGGTGATTCGAGGGGATAATCGAGAACTGAGGGCAATTGCGGATGTCTAGACTACTAGAATTCCTGAAGTGGAAATTGAGATACTTAAGGAGTGAGGAAGACAAAGTTTTCTTGTGAGAAGCTTTAAACAGCTAAGAATCGACTTGTTAGGGTAGTGTTCGAAATTAAAGACAAGATGGATAAGTCGATGGCTGGGTGTGTTACCTTGGCTGAACAAGTTGAGAATGACAAGATATTCGATAAGGGACATGAGATCTAAAACTCCTAGTGCTGGAAATGAAAATGATCCTACGGAGGTAATTAAGACTTTTGGCTCCGCCAATCACTAAGCTAATGATTTAAATTATTTTAATAGTTTTTGCCAAAGATAGACGGGATGGCGCTCGCTTAAAGGCTATTGCATTTTGTATCTTATTTCCTATATTTTGAGGCAATTAAATGTTACTCATGGCATGTTTGATTTACTGCTTCATGATTTCAAATCTATGATTGGGTTGTACACATCTGCGATTATTTCGGTGTTTTTCCTTTTATTCATGTATTTGTTTGGCGTGATAAAGGTATCACTTTTCAAACTTCGTTTATGTGCACTCACTTTATGTCATGCTTTTAAACATGTTAAATTTATGGGTGGCCAAAGGAGTGAAAAGGATCGAGGGTGAGGGGTTAAGCAACTCCAAGCTCTAGGGGACGATTATAGAACGACTGCTGGACCGAATCGAGACCCTAGAAATGAAGGAAAACAATCACGTAGCTACTGTTATTGACCGTATAATTGCTGCCCTAGCACGATTAGCTGAGCACTAAAGCTCCAGACCAATAAGCCAACCTAAGAATCAAGAGAAATGTGAAAATGGAATGATTCTTAAAGTTCGCCCATCTAAGTTTCATGGAAAATCTAATCTTGAAATAGTAAGATTGATTGGAAAAGATACAATAAGGCACTAGTGAGAGCAAGATGTTATGATTTCTTCTCGAACAACTTTGTAGATAAGTATTGAAGAGTGAACTAAGACGTGAAATTTTTATATTAAGGAATAAGGTTCCCTTATCTTGTTGTGTTTATAATTAATAATCGTAATCTCGTGGAAACTTAAGTGCTTACCCGTATGAAGTAGAGAATAGTTAAGATTTGTATTCCGGGGTAACCTATAAGCAAAAGAACGAAAGACTATTATGACTCAAGTTTCCATTATGAATAGCTACTCATTTTGATCCTTTGATTTACCTGGCAAGCTAGCATTTGACTTAAACCAACTGGTAAGATGACAACTTTGGAAGAAATGCATAAGGAAATGGATATTCTTCGAAATGAGGTAGAATTTCAAAGAAAATTGGCTGACTACTGGGAAGAACAGTGAAAACAAGAATATGCAGAGAAAACTAAGTTGCTACGCCAGAACGTAGAACTGGAGAAGAAACACAAAGGAAATTCTCAAACTAGTCAAGCCGTCACTTCTCACGTAACTTGTGGATACTGTGGCAAGATTAATCAAACTGAGGCCAGGTGCCGGAGAAAGCAAGGAAGATATTTTAGGTGCAGTAGTATCGAGCATAAATTTTCGAATTGCCTTGGTACCCCTAACAAAAAGAGGAAATACTCAACAGCCAACTAGGTCCGCTACAAAGCAAAGTGTCAGATGGGAGTAATTAATACTAATGGTTATGAAGGGGGTTCTAGAAGTGGAAGTTTTATGAGTGAGAATGTTTTGACTACACTCGAGGGATAGGGGTTGTAGTTTTATCCCAAACTAGACTAGCACTTTTGAAAATTTAATCTTTTAAAAATGGGAAAAGCCTTTTGTTGTTTTGTGTCTTGGCAATTTGGCACGTTTTGTTATAATCTTGCTGTTTCCTTTTTTCCTCTTGAAACGATTTGATAAATCTATTCCAACTTGATGTACTATTGTGATCTTGTATAAGATATGAAAAGTTACCTTGTTTTTAATCGATTTCATGGCTTATATGTATATTTACACTTTGCCACACCTTTAGATTGGTAATAAGACATGGACGGTAGTAGACGTGATCGAAACGGTACTTAAGAGCGTAGGCAACCCCGAAATCTTGGAGAAGACCAGGGATCGGTAGTAAAAAAAAAAAAGTCAAGAACTTAGGGTTGAAGTTGGCACCCAATATTTGGTTGCCAAATTGATATATTAAGATTATGAAAATTGGGTTAGTGAAAGGAAATATTTGATAGATTTAATGAGTCTAACGATTAAGGAACCGGATATCATATTTGGAGTGGAAGTTAGAGACTATATATAGACTATCGAGACTGGAACGATGTGACCATTAAGAACAACTACCTTTTGCCTTACTTGGATAAGAATTCGAACAATTGTAAGGAGCCGTGATACTATTTAAGTTGGATTTAAAGTAAAACTATTATCAGTTGAGAATCCTAGAAACTGATGTGTTTAAAACCGCTCACAATTCAAGATAGGAACACTTTGAATTTTCAGTTATGCCCTTTTGGGTTGACCGATACATTAGCAGCAACTATGACCTTAATGCATCGGGGTTTTAAACCGTATTTGGATTAATCTGTGGTGGCATTTATTGATGACATATCGGCATACTATGATGTTTGAGAAGATAATGAAAAACACCTGATGATAGTTTTACAAACCCCGAGAGAGCACCAACTTTCGTCAAGTTCAATAAATGTGAGTTCGATTGAAAGAAATAGCCTTTCTAAGTTATACCATATCTAAGGAAAGAATTGTTATTGATTCGGCTAAAGTGGAAGCTGTTTAAAAGGAAACGACCGGAAAATCCTACCGAAATTTAATGTTCTTAGAATTAGCCAAATATTACGTTTGGTTTATCAAGAACTTTTCTAAGTGTACAAGACGTGACAAGTTATTTGGGATTCTAAATGTCAGGAAGAATTTAAAAGTGAAAAGTGTTTAGCCGATGCACTTATGCTAGTCTTACCAAGCGGGGGAAGTAGTTTTATGATTTATACAGATGTTTCAAAGGATGATTTAGAATGTATATTAATAGTACTTGATAAAGTGATTGTATATGCCTCTAGAGAGTTAAATATCACGAGAGAAAGTAGCCAACTCATGATTTGGAATTAGTGGTTATAATATTCGCATTAAAGAAGTAGAGACATTTCCTATATGAGGTAGACATGAAACCGATTAAACCACATATAACTTGGAAGTTAAAACGCATATTGGGGATCAAAATTTGATTGCTAATTGGGTGGATAGAAAATTATGAGATACGAATTAGAAAGTGTAAGTTATTGATTAATCCGCTAAGCCTGACTATTGAGAGGTGTGATATTTTTCTAAATGTGAATTTCGATGACGAAATTCCTTTTAAGGAGGTAAGGTTGTGAGGACCCAAAACTTTTTGTACTTTTATCTTACTGATTTATTTAATTATTTATTCACCCGATTTTTTTGAATAATTTATTTTAACCATTTTAAAACCATTTGTAATGAATAATGCCTCTCTTATGTTTTTAAAATGCCCCGTTAGCAAATTTAATTTTCGGAGGTTCGTTTAAGTGAGCAATAATGAGTACATGTATTTCAAGATGATAATCTATTCGAGAGTGCATTTATCTTGGGGAATTAAAAATGATCAATAGTAAATTAAGAAAAGTTAATTGAGGAATTAACGGTGAATGAGTTCTAAGTAAGTGTATATCGCTCACGCGTCGATAGTTTTCCAAAAGATGCGCTGATCTAAATTTATTGGAGATTTGAGGAAGTAATACTAGACTCATGTGAGGACTCGCAAATTTTCTTATTTTAAATTCCTAATTTCAAGTTTATTTAATTATTTATTTGACCAATTGTTTCGAATATTATTTTCTAACATTTTTAAACCTAATTATATGAATCCATAGCTTATTTATATTTTTAAAGTGACTCATTTCAAAATTTAATTTTTGAAGGCTCGTTAAGTGAGAACAGTGAATACGCGTTTGGAGTCAATAACCGATTCGAGAATGCAATAAGTTCAGAAAATTGGAGACTTGTACAATGGTTCTAAAATAGGTAATTTTATGTTTAAGTACTCAAGTGATAGTTAGTAGTACTATCATTATAAGAATTTCTTGGAGGTTTCACTCTATCGTGCTTAAATTGGAAGTACGTGTTTTCACACACGCGATTAATTGAAGAACTTTAGACCCTTATTTTGGGACAATTAAGGGTGAATAATATTAATATGAATACAAGTGCATTAGAGGTTTAGTGCACTAGTGAAATAAATTCGAGAGGAATTGAGCACAAAACGCCCGCGTACGCGCGCGGGAAGAGAGTTGACTTTTGGACAATTTTGGACCACACATTAAAGCTTCTCTTAGAAGTTTCATTTGATCAAACACACTCTCTCGCTTCCCTCTCATTCAGCCGGCCAACCAAGGAGCTCTTCAATTTTTCTTCTTTATTTTTTCACAAAATCATCACCCATTTCACCTCAAATTTCAACCACACTTAGTTAATCACTTGGAGATTACATCAAGTTAAGAAAGAGGGCTGCTTTCCACGATTTTCTTGGGCTTCATTAAACCGAAAATTCTGTCTTAGTTCATCTAAGAAGGTAAACCACTGTATATCTCAGTCCATAACTTTTGATGATTACAAAACAATTGGATGTTACTAATATTTTTTGAAGAGTTTGTTTCAAGAATTGGAACAAAAACAAAGTCAAAGGCTTGAAGCCAAAACAGGATCAAAGATTGATAAATGGCTGAAATAGCTGTCGGACGCACAAAAGAACCATATCGAACGGCCGACAACCATTGAGTAATTTCGGATGCATGAAGAACTCACACTCGGACGTCTGAAGATAATAAGCCAAGTCTTCTATGATAACTGATCTCGATCGGACATACAATACCTCAGTACCGGACGTTCGACAAACGTTGCGGTACTTCGGACGCAATACACTGAGAGCACTGGACGTCCGAAAGAAATGAAGAAAGATTTGCAAGTTTACATTCGGACATATATTATGGAAGGACCAGACGTCCTAAGAAACTCAAGAAAATGTCTTGAACTCACTGTCTTTGTTCGGACGCAGAAAATCAGAGTACCGGATGTCCGACACCACCAACGGTTAGTTGACTCTTCAGCTGCCTTCTATCCGTTAACAGCATTAATTGAAGAATTTTTTGGTCTCCTATAAATAGAGAATAGTTAACTACTTCAAAACAACTTTTACACATTAAAACTACATCAGATCTTCAAAGATTCAAGTGTAAGAATACTCCAAAAAAAAGATTTGTACTCTTAGTTGTGTAATCTTCATTTAGCTTTTCAAGTGTGATTCAGTTTCTTCAATAGTGTAGCTTTATGAGAATTATCTGAGTGATTGTAAAACTTCCTTGCTTGATCGAGTGAGACTTGAGGCAAGGAGGAAGTGATTCTTCCTTTGTACATAAGAAATTGGTTGTAAGTTGATCAACTTGAAAAAATTTGGTATATAAAGTGATATTCAAACTTAAGTCAAGTTTGAAACTTGGTCTGCCATTCTATCCCTTTACTTACTGTCTTGCAATATATATATATATTGCTTATTTCTTCTACTCACAAATTACTTGTGCTAGTCCATTAATTGTTTCTTTGTGAGGTTCTTTAGGAAAAAAAAGAAAGTTCTAGAAAAAGTGACTCATATCTTGAGTAGTTTTTGGATAACCTAATTCACCCCCTCTCTTAGATTGTGTTCGATCCTTACAATTGATATCAGAGTTTGGTCTCCTAGAGATTAAACTCAATCAGTTTGGGAGGAAAAATGACAACCAACAATGTCATGTTCTTTGAGGGACAATCTGTCACTAGACCTCCAATGTTCAATGGGTCAAATTATGTGAGTTGGAAGGAGAGGATGATCATTTTCTTACAATCTATTGATATTGAGTTATGATTTATTGTTAATGAGAGTGCATATGATACTTCTATTATTGATGATAATACTCATAGGCCGAAACAAAAAATAAGAAGTGAGTTGACTGCTGAAAATAGAACTCATCTTACTCTAAATGTCAAGATTATGAATGTATTATATAGTGCTCTAGATTCAAATGAGTCCATTAGAGTCAAAGGCTGCAGATCTGTGAAAGAAATTTGGGATAAACTTAGAGAAATTCATGAAGGAAACGAGAATGTGAGAGAACAAAAGAAATCCATCCTGCTCACTAAGTATAAATCCTTTATCATGGAATCTCATGAAAACATTGACAAGATGTACTGCAGATTCAATGATCTTATCAAGGATTTAGAAGTGCTTGAGAAAAACTACTCTCTAGGTGAGAAAAATAGAAAGATCCTGAATACCTTATCAAAGGATTGGGAGAGTAAAGTGACTGCCATAGAGGAAGCCAAAGATCTAAATATCCTACCTATTGAATCTCTTATTAACTCTCTAAGATTTTATGAGCTGAAACTCAAATCCAAAGTGCAGGAAAAAGAAGACACAAAGATGGGGAGGAGTATTGCTTTGAAAGTTTCACAAGATGAAGAGGATACAGCCTCCCTGGATGGAGAAGATATGGAAGATGATGACAGTAACACTCATCACAAGAGATTTCAAAAGAATACACAACAAGAGGAGATTCAGAAAAGGTGGTCAGAGCAATTCCTTCCCGAATCAGTCCAACAACTTGAGAAATAAAGGGAAACTAGAGGTTAACAAAAAGTAAATTGATAAGTGTTTTGAATACGGCCAACCTGGACACTGTGCAAATGAGTGTCTAATAAAAAGGAAGAAGGAGAGCAAGGTTGAATGAAAATCAAGGTTCAATAATTTTCAGATCACCTGGAATGACTGCAATTAAGAAGGTGAAGTCGAACAAGAAGAGGAATCTACCCAAGTGGCTTTCATGGCCATTGGTGATGAATAGGTAACTACGTGTAACTCTCTAACTGATAGTGACAGTGAATCTGATGATGATGTTAATTCATTTTTAGAAAAAATGCATAATAATTTGAAATAATTCTATGCCAGAAACAAGGAATTAAAATAGAAGATCTGCTTTTTAATTCAAGACAATGTAAATCTTTATCGACAAAACAAACACTTGAAAAATGAAAATGAAAATTTGAAAAGGATTGAATTAGATTTGCATGCTAAATTCGACAGAAAAATAAATTTCTATGACATGCTCAAAAATGAACAAAATTGTTTGAAAAGAAAAATGAATGATCTTGGTCAGTGGCTTCAACATCAGAAACAGAATTACTTTCAAAGGAATAATAAAAAATCTCACTTTAGCACTCACCAGAATAAGTTAAATTATCATGCAAATGATTTTACCATCTATAGGAGATGTCAAGTCAATTTTGTTAAACATGTTCATTTGAATGATCCATCAACTATGTGCAACTTTTGTTGTCAATTTGGTCACATGAATAGTAACTGTTATGTTAAGAAAAATATGAGAAATGGTATGAGATGCATGTGGATGGTTAAACATAATGTCAACTCTCAAGGATCCAAAAAATAATGGGTACCAAATATTATCTTGTGGATTTTTTGTGTAGGTAAACTTGGTAAACATTGTTAAAAAATCAAAATGGTTCATAGATAGTGGATGCTCAAGACATATGACCGGTGATGCATCACAGTTCATCAAACTCAAGCTAAAAGCAAGTGGAAAGGTAACTTTTGGAGATGATAATAAAGCCAAAACTGTTGGAATTAGTGATGTTAGTAAGAATGGTCAAACTTTTGTTCATAATGTCCTTTTAGTTGACAATCTGAACTATAACTTGCTAAGTGTTAATCATTTATGTGATAGAAACCTGTTTGTGTTATATAAAAAACATGAATGCCTTGTTCTTAACTCAAAATTCAACATTATTTTCAAAGGAAAAAGAGTTAATAACATTTATGTAGTTATTCTTGAAAAAGTTGATTCTTCCAGCCTTAGTTGTCTCAAAGTAGCAAATGAGGATCCCTGGTTGTAGCACAGAAGTTTTGTTATTTCAATATGAATTTGCTAAAAGAGATTTTCGAAAAAGAACTGATTAGAGGGGTTCCAAAACTCAACTTTTGTAAAGATCGTATCTGTGATGCTTGCCAATTTGAAAAACAAGTCAAGGTATCTTTTAAATCCAAGAAATGTGTTTCTACTACAAAATCCTTAGAACTCTTACATCTTGATCTTTTTGGTCCTACTAGAATCACAAGTCTAGGTGGCAAAAGATTTTGTTTTGTGGTTGTTGATGACTATTCTAGATACACTTGGGTGATGTTTCTTGCATATAAAGATGATGCTTTCAAAAATTTTGTCTCTCTGTTTGCTAAGTTCAGAATCTGATTGGTTTGAAAATCATAAAAATACGAAGTGACAACGGCACAGAATTTCATTTTTGTGGCTTTCTAGAATTTTGTGAAAACAATAACATTACACATGAGTTTTCTATTGCTAGAGTTTCCCAGCAAAATGGAGTGGCTGAAAGGAAAAACAGAATTCTTCAAGTGACTGCTGGAACCATGCTTAGTGAATGCAATTTATCAAAGTATTTTTGAGTTGAAGTTATAAACACTGCCTGCTATACCATGAACAGAGTTCTTTTAAAACCAATTTTGAACAAAATTTCGCATGAGCTGTTGTTTGATAAAAAACCTGTTATTGGTTATTTTAAAGTCTTTGGTTCCAAATGCTTCCTTCTAAATATTAAAGAGTATCTTGATAAGTTTGATAAAAAATCTGATGAGGGGATCTTCTTGGGATATTGTGAAAATAAGTGAGGTTTTAGAGTTTATAATCGTAGAACTCTGGTTATAGAGGAAGCCATATATATCATTTTCGATGAATCTAATGGTGACATTTCCAGGAGTTGTGGTGAAGATGATTGTGACGCCCCGAAAAAAAAAGAGTTTGAGAACCCGTAAAAACCCTAATCTTTTCCGAGGGTTTTATTTCCTTTAATAGCATGTTTTCTGCATTTCCTGGCTTAGGAAATTTTTCCTGAGGAATTTTTATGAGTAATTATAGTTTTTAAATGATTTTTCTAGCCTTGGAGAGTTTTTGGAAAATTAAGAATATATAATGGACGTGGGACCCACTAGTGCGAAAAGTTCGAAAAATTCGGCCAATTAGGTTAAATTCCGGATACTGTATAAAATTTATCGGGTGTTAAGAGATAAGTAAAGTGTGTGAAATGATTGATGTGAGAGAGAAAAGAAAGGATAGGAATGCATTAATGAAGTGTCACGTGTCACTTGGTGATTGGATTTAACTTATGGAACACTATTCATGTTTTTGACTTTTGACCCATTTGATTAAATATCTTGAAAATTCACAAAAAAATCACCATTTCTTCACCTTGGATGGCCGGCCCTCTTAGCTCAAGAAGGAAGAAAGCTTCTTCAATTTTCAAGCTCCCAATTAGCTCAAATCAACCAAAACAATTGCCTAAATTAGTTTCTACTCCATAAAATTCCTTCCTTGGGTGCTAGTAGGTAGTTTAGTGAAGTTTGTTTGAAGAGCTAAGGTGTCCAACATCTCTATCTCTTTTGGTTACTAGGTGAGTGGTGTGTGAATTCCCTCTTGCACTTAATGAAGCTTAAGTTATGCTTATTAGTGATTAAAGTGCTGAAATTTCTGGTTTTCATCTTGGTTTGAAGTGATTTGGTGAAATTTTTATTTTATTGATGATTTTTCTGGTTTAATTGGATTATGATGGTGTGGTTGTTTATGATGATTGGCAATGGCCTATAATGATACTAGTAGGTGTGAATTGTTGATATTTGCAATCAATTTTGGGTTTGGAATGAATTGTGAAAAATTAGGGTTCATAAACCCCTAATTTTGTCCGGTTTTAGATCATAGGGTTAGAGGTCGAATGGACTTTGCTCAAAACATGAAAGTTGTAGGTATTGATGAGTTTGAAGTGCCTGCAAAATTTCAGGTCATTTGGATTAGTGTAGAGTGAGATATGTCGATGTTACTGTTGCTGTTCTGGGTTGATCAGAATGCGGAAACTGCGCTAGTAATTGGCCATTTTGACTGGAATTGGTTTGGATTTTGTTGTTGGTGTCTTCTGATGAAATGTAGCTGAATGTCTTAGGTAACATATTCCTTTGGAATTTCGGCATTTGGACCTGTATAGACTGAGTTGTGTTCATTACAGTATTGTCCGATTTGTAAACCTGTTTTTGGTGGTTCTGGTGTAGTATTTGGCATATTTGACCTAGTTGTGCTAGGATTTGGATTGAGTGGCCTTCTACATTGTTGTAGCCCTGTTTCATAGCTTCGAAACGGTGGGTGTTACACCCACATCCGATAATCATAGTGAAATTGACACCATTACCGCAAAATGACGTCAAAACTGTTTTTCTGGTTTTGAGCTTAACCTTCATTTCCGGACTTTTTCCTAGCTTGACTTGTACTAGCACTACTTGGAGCTTGCTGAATGGATATTAGATGAACTTATTTGTGTGACTTTGGGACTGGCTGAAGAAATAATGAAGCCATGATGGCTGGGAAAGTAAGCAAATTTAGGGGAAGTGCTATCCGAAGTTTTAAAGGACTTGTTTGCATTGAGTTTGTGATCTAAGACTTGGATTTGAGTAAGGCAATGTTATGTGATGGATGATTTCTGAGCTGTGGAGGTGAGTGACCTCAAACTAATTCTAAAGTTATTTATGAACCGTTTCTTACATTATTTACTTTTGAACTGTTTCCAAAGTTACTTTTGAAATGTTTTCTTGCATATCATGCGTGCTGGCATGTGAGTGTGCCTTGTTTGCTATATTTCTTGACTTCATGATTTGTATTTTGGTTGATAACGTGTTAAGCGCTTATAATGATTTCTAAAACGAGTTTTCGAGGCGAGTGTGTACTTTATCGCACTCGATCTCGATAAATGTAAAATTTTCGATTGAAATGTTACTTGCGCATGAATGTAAGTCTTTTGGGCTGAACTGGCCATTGCCCCTTGTTACCGGTCGTCTTGAGCCAGAAGCGGACTCGGTCAGGCGATTAGGAATTTGGGTGAACGTTTGGTATACTCGAGTATTACCTATGTAGGTTGGTGGAGCCTGGCCAAAAGCCAGGGACGGGGTGAATGAAATGAAATAAATGATCAAATGAGCGAGGAAATGTCAGGAGAATGAATGTATCCTTTCATGAATGTTACTATCGCTTTCCATTGTACATGTTTCTTGAATTATTGATACTCCATATTTAATGTTTTGTAAATACTGTAATTGTTTCTGGACTTATCATTTGATTTATGACATCATTGAAAAGAAATATTGTTAAACCGATTTGATTACTGATTTTCTGGTTACTCGCTGAGCTTCTAACTCACCCCAAAAATATTTTATTTCCCCCCCCACAGGGCTCAAGGCGAAGAAAAGCTTGGAGTGCTTATTCACGTGACTGGATGGCTTATATCGTGTACAGTTTAAGTTTGGATCTATTTTATGCACGAGTTGGTCTTGTATAAATATTTGAAATTGATATGGATGTAAGTATACGTTCCACGATTGGAATCAGTTTCCGCTGCATTTGTAATATGTAATCATTGGAGAATTTGATGTAATTTTGAGATTTATATTATAATTGGGTTGAGGACTGTAGTGAGCGACTGAGTCCCGGCGAGAGTTGGGCAGGCGGTCCGCCGAACCCTCTGGTACGCCCTAGGGGGAGGTGGGACCGTTACAATGATAATACAGGTGTTCTAGAAGAACTAAAGTAGCTAGCAATCAGTAACTAAGGCACAGCTTCATTAGAAAATGATTCAAAGGAAGATGAAAATCAAGACAGTCCTGCTCGGGAAGACAATGACAGAGACACTACCATTTCTAATAATCTTCCAAGAGCCTGAAAATTTGTCCAAAACCATCCTAAGGAACTTATCATTGGTGATCCATCCGAAAAGGTCAGAACACGTTCTTCTTCTTGACAACTAATAGATAACTTTGCATTGGTCTCACATTTTGAATCCAAAAATGTTGTTGATGCACTGAAAGATGAGTTCTAGATTTTAGTCATGGAAGAGAAATTAAATCAATTTGAAAAAAAATAAGATTTGGACATTAGTTGTTAGACCACAAAATCATCCTATCATTAGTACTAAGTGGGTATTTAGAAACAAAATGAATGACAAAGGTGAGATAGTTAGAAATAAGACCAGATTGGTAGTTAAGAGATATACTCAAAAAGAAGGAATAGATTTTGATAAATCATTTACATCCGTAGCTAGGTTAGAATCTATTAAAATGTTTTTGGCTTTTGCATGTTTCAAGAATTTTAAATTATTTCAAATGGATGTTAAAAGTGCTTTCTTAAATGGTTTTATAGATCAAGAAATTTATGTTGATCAATCTCCTGATTTTGAAAATGAAAATTATCCAAATCATGTTTTTAAACTTTCAAAAGCTTTATATGGTTTAAAACAAACTCCAAGAGTATGGTATGAACGTTTAAGTGGTTTTTTGATTGAAAATGACTTCAAAAGAGGTATAGTAGATACTACTCTTTCCACTAAACAAAGTTCACGTGATCTTCTAATTGTACAAATATATGTGGATGATATTATATTTGGTGCTACTAATGAGAGGTTGTGCAAAGACTTTTCCAAAATCATACAAAAAGAGTTTGAAATGAGCATGATGGGAGAATTAAATTTCTTCCTTGGACTTCAAGTGACACAAACCCAAGATGAAACATTCATCAATCAAACCAAATATACCAAGGAACTGCTAAAAAGATTTGGAATGGAGGATTCAAAACAAATTGGAACACCCATGTGGATATCTACCAAGCTTGACAAAGACGAAGAAGGTACAAAAGTTGATGAAAAAAAGTATAGAAGTATGATTGGTAGTTTGCTTTACTTAACAGCTAGTAGGCCTGATATCATGTTTGATGTGTACTTGTGTGCTCGTTTTCAGTCTTGTCCAAAGGAATCACATTTAAATGCGGTACAAAGAATCTTTAGATACTTAAAAGAAACTTTGAATTTTGGTCTTTGGTATCCTAAGTGTCATGAACTTCCCTTGTGTGGATTTTCTAATGTTGATTTTGGTAGCTGTAGAGTAGATAGAAAAAGTATAACTAGTATATGTAATTTCCTTGGAAATTACTTAGTATCCTGGTTCAGCAAGAAACAGAATGCTATTTCATTGTCTACAACCGAAACAGAATATGTTGCTGCTGGTGCTTGCTGTGCTTAATTATTGTGTATGAAAAACACATCGAATGATTTTGGTTTAGTGTATAATTGTGTGCCTATGTTTTGTGACAACACTAGTACCATCAATTTGACAAAAAATCTCATTCAACATTTTAGGACCAAGCACATAAACATTAAACATTACTTCATTCGCGATCTTGTCCACAAGGGTGAAATTTGTGTTCAATATGTTTGTTCTAAAGATCAAATTGCTGATATCCTCACCAAAGCCCTTCCACTGGATCAATTTGTGTATATGAGAACAAAACTAGGTGTTTCAGAAAAAATTCTCTAAATTTCTCTTTGGTCACTCTTTATCGGACGTCCGATAGATTAGAACGGACGTCCGACAGTGTTTTTCATCCCTTTTTTAAAAAAATTTTGGTTTGGACGGTTGCGTCGAACGCGTCACTTTGTTCGCCCGTCCGATACTCAAAAATTGCTTCATATAAGGAAGTCACCTACCTCATTAAGTTCATTTACTTTCTTAGTCTCGGACGCAAACCTTCAGTTTTCTCTCAAAATTCAAATTTCAAATTACTCTCTCCTCTAATCAAGTTCCAAGAAATTGATTCAATCAACACCATTACACTCATATTGTCCGTTATCTGGACATAATAACCTCTTCCAACTTCCAACTGCCTCATAATTCCCAATTCACATCCGAAGCCCTAAGCTCTCAAAACCTACTCCTTGTGGTCGGTTCGTGCATCAACATTAGTTCATATTGCATTCTTCATCTATCTCATACACTCAGCACCATTCCCTACATCAACATCCAACTACATTACATCATGGTTAGAATTAGAGGTGGTTCTGCGGGGGTCGAATTCTCTTTTAGACTTAGGGATGAGGATATTGATATTGTGGAACCCTCCACCAAAGTATCCAAAAAGAAAACTGTAAATCGAGGTGGAAAGGTAAAGCAAACTGCTCAAAGGAAGCGAGATGCTCCAACTACTGAGCCATCTGATGAGCAGATGGAAGAGCATCACTCTAAAGAAAATCCAGTTAGTAGGAATGCAGAAAAAATGGAAGAACCCACCCATGCTGAAATAACTGTCACGAAATCACCTGGGAAGAAAAAGATCTGCCAAAAAGAGAAGCACTACTCAATCAAATGCAGAGAAAAATGCTAAGGATCAGCACACCCTTGAACCATCTACCAGAAAATCTCCACGGACAAATCCTGAGGTTCAGAATACTGAGTCGTCTACCAAGCAAACTGCAAAAAGGAAACATTCTGCAAAGGAACCAGAGACTCAGCCTACCAAGGAACCTACTCCTCTGCCAAAATTCATTGATGATGAGGCTAGAGACAGATTTGAATTGGTCTCACAAAAGACATTCATCACTCAAAGGACTATTTCTCCTTTTGAATTTCGTAAGCTTGACCTCGAACCTATCATTAAACTTTTTGAGTTTCAAAAATGGATTCATCTTCTGTCCATCCCGAATACTTTTTACCCTAATATGCTTCATCAATTTTTTGCAAATCTTAGAAAGGGTAATTCACACACAGAACTCATCTCTAGGGTCAACTATGTAGACATCACATTAACTCCTGACATTGTGAACTCTATTCTGAAAACAAGTATTGAAGATGATTTTAAAAGAAAAGTTGCAAATTTCTTTTCATATGAGGAATATCCTTCCGCTTATCATCATTTTCACATTGCTAAATTCATGACCTATTTTCGATCGCACTTCAACAATCTTGCTGAGGCAAGATTAGAAGATCTTAACCCTCAGAACTTGATCACTTTTACCATCATTTCAAATCTGTTGGTGCCCACTGATGGCCACAAAACTGATGCGAACAAAATGGAGCTTTATCTATTTTACTGTTTTGTTGAAAAAATTAGAATTGATTTTGGGTTTGTGATGTGCAAATTTCTATTCAAGATTAGCACTGATAGTCGTAGGAAACTCTCTTATGAAAAATTTCTGACTCCTATCTTTGCCCATTTTAAAATCCCTTTTTACTGGAAAATCACCCAAAGATAGTGCCTCAACAGTTTTCTCACAAGCATATTTTGAAAGAAAGAATCTAAAAATTTTTAAGGGCCATTGGTGTTATAGGGAGACAGTTGCAGAGATTAGGAGAAAAAATCTTCACAAAATCCCTGTCTCTCCTAGGACTCCTCGTGATCAGTCCATGTATGTCTTTTCATTCACCATACACCCTAGAAAATCAGCTTGCAAGTCACTCTTTTCCAATTCTGAGGTTATCTCCTTGCTTGATGATCTCAAATAGCATGTTCTGCTCATTGAAGATGGTCTCATGATGATCGTGTCCCCTGCCCAGCAGTCTATTTTTATTAAAAAAAAGGAATCTCCTTGTGCCTCCAATCCCAGAATTCAATGAAAATGCTCATAAAAAAGAGCCAAGATCTCAACCCACGGAGTATACTCCTGGTACTGAAACCACTCCAGAAGCACAGGCTTCCAGCTCTCAACTCAAAGATAAAGGCAAGGCTCCTGTAACAAAAGAGGCAACTGAAGAAGATGATGAAGAGACTGAGGAAGAAGACCAAGTGGATCCTGAGCAGTTTCGTTTAACCAGGAGAAAGTCTGGATCGTCTAAAATCACCATCTAGGCACTGCTAGGACACTGCACTTCATCATTAGGACAATAGTTCATCTTTTGCACTGAAAAACTTTTAGTATGCTATGTATTGAGGATCATATTCCTCTATTGGTCTGTAAATCTGGTGCTATTCTATTAACTGATGTTTTTTTATTATGTTTCTTCTATGAATGGATGTCTTTATCCTTTGCTGTGAATGATTCTGGTTGTTTTTTGCTGACTACTGCTTGTTTGGATTTTGCTGATTCTGGATGGATGCTGATACTATTGCTAATATTGTTGGATATATTTCGTCTGATTGATAATTTCTATTAAATGTTGACAAATCTGTTTGGTACAACTATTGATCATATGACTGTTTTATGATGACAAAAAGGGGGAGAAAATGGATATGAAACTTATAAGTGAGGGGGAGTTGCAAATACTCTTAACATGAAATCTATAAGTATGGGGGAGTCGATTTGAGAGGGAGTTGCGAACACTCTCGCATTATGCAAGGAGGAGCTGCAATTAAAATTCTAAATTTCCTTTTGCTCCATCCAATGTTTTATCATCATCAAAAAGGGGGAGATTGTATATCTCAGTCCATAACTTTTGATGATTACAAAACAATTGGATGTTACTAATATTCTTTGAAGAATTTGTTTCAGGAATTGGAACAAAAACAAGGTCAAAGGCTTGAAGCCAAAACAGGATCAAAGATTGATAAATTGCTGAAATAGCTGTCGGACGCACAAAAGGACCATATCGGACGGCCGACAACCATTGAGTAATTTCGGATGCATGAAGAACTCACACTCGGACGTCCGAAGATAATAAGCCAAGTCTTCTATGATCACTGATCTCGATCGGACACACAATACCTCAGTACCGGACGTTCGACAAACGTTACAGTACTCTGGACGCAATACACTGAGAGCACCAGACGTCCGAAAGAAATGAAGAAGGATTTGCAAGTTTACATTCGGATGTATATTGTGGAAGGACCAGACGTCCTAATAATCTCAAGAAAATGTCTTGAATTCACTGTCTTTGTTCGGACGCAGAAAATCAGAGTACCGGACGTCCGACACCACCAATGGCTAGTTGACTCTTCAGCTTTCTATCCGTTGACAGCATTAATTGAAGAATTTTTTGGTCTCCTATAAATAGAGAATAGTCAACTACTTCAAAACAACTTTTACACATTAAGTCTACATCAGATCTTGAGTGATTCAAGTGTAAGAATACTCCAAAAAGAAGATTTGTACTCTTAGTTGTGTAATCTTCATTTAGCTTTTCAAGTGTGATTCAGTTTCTTCAATAGTGTAGCTTTGTGAGGGTTATCCGAGTGATTGTAAAACTTCCTTGCTTGATCGAGTGAGACTTGAGGCAAGAAGGAAGTGATCCTTCCTTTGTACATAAGAGATTGGTTGTAAGTTGATCAACTTGAAAAAATTTGGTATATAAAGTGATATTTAAACTTAAGTCAAGTTTGAAACTTGGTCTGCCATTCTATCCCTTTACTTACTGTCTTGCAATATATATATATTGCTTATTTCTTCTACTCACAAATTACTTGTGCTAGTCCATTAATTGTTTCTTTGTGAGGCCCTTTAGAAAAAGAAAACAAGTTCTAAAAAAAGTGACTCATATCTTGGGTAGTTTTTGGATAATCTAATTCACCCCCCTCTTAGGTTGTCTTCGATCCTTACAACCACAATCAACCCTTCAAATCTTGCTTTATGGAAGTAGTAGTGCATATATAAGCTCATGCATGCATGTGGGTAGCTTGTTTATGTTGAAAAAATTGTTGTGTGGGTTCTATGAACTCCCACTTTGGTTGGATGGACTGATTTGATGAATGATGATGCTATTAACGTTGGTTTAGTGCTTAAATTAGTGGAATAACGTCGTATTGTTGATAGAAACTCAAGAAAGGTACAATGAGCAAAAGTGAGCATTTTACCCATACCATGTCCGTGCACTTTAGTGAAACTTTTTGAGGTGACTTTTTTATGATGTAAACATGTTGTATGGATGGTGTAGAAAGTTTCATAGGAAAATAACATGGTTTGGTTGGTCAAATGGGGTGATTCCTAAAGGTTAGTAAAATTGGAAAATTTTCCCGGATTGCCCTGGCAGTCTTTTTGTTTCGGCTATAACTTTTTGATCCGACGTCAAAATCGAGTGCCGTTTATGGCACTGGAAACTACACATTTCCAGCTTTCCAACAGTATAAAATGTATGTTCTGATTCCACCCGAGTGAGCCAAACCAATCGTTTGAACTTGGCTGCTCTGTTTCATTGTTTCCTTGGAAGGTAGAACACGAACTACAACTTGATGCTCAAATGTGGGCTAGTTGTGAATGGATTTTGAAAATGGTTTCTTCTGAGAAATTGTAGCTTTATGAATTTTTTTTCCAACGCCACCAACCAAGCTCAATTCCAATTTGAATTGAGTGAGTTGTGGCCAAAGTTTGAGACTGACTTGGTGATGGGATTTTTCATTTTGGATGGATCCTAAACTAATCTTGGTTTGGGACTTGGTATACGAAATTCTTGGTGTAAATCACCTATCAAATATATTTTGAATCCTTACTAGATTTTATCATGATAGAGGAGACATGTTTTAGGTTTTTCCTTGGTCAAAAGTTTAGAAAAAGGAAACTTTCACACATAAGGCAGTTATGCCTTGAAATCTTAGAAATTTGAGTGATTTAGTTAAGTGACTTTCCATGTTTATTTGTCTATGAATTTTGGTAGAGGAAAATTGCTTATATGGTAGTATAATCATACCAAATTTGGTGCTATTCTAAGTCTGTTTTACAATTCAACTAAACTTTCAAAGTTCATGATTTGAGTTTGGAAAACCCTTGTTTAACAAGAAAATTTTGGTAACTTTGGGTCACCATATCTTGGTGCTCAAAACTTCAATTCTAACTCCGCTTGTTTTATTTTAAACTTGGATTGTAACTCTAGTAGAGTACCAAATTTCAAAAACTAGTTCAAATTGAGTGAATTTTGCCAAAATTTCAAAGTTGGCCAAAAACCAACCTAAATCTGTTTTGATAACTCAAGTTATCGATTTTGAGCCAAAGTTTGAATATCTTCCACTTGGATTCATGGAAAGGTGTCTTCTAGTAACTTTTAGTACTTTGAAAGACGTTTCCAACGATACCAAATTTTTCAATTTTGGACCTTCTAAAAGTAAGTTATGATTTTTCAAAGAATATCCAAAAATTGAAAATTCTTGGCCTTTTGAAAAGAAATACGCACGAGAAACTGTTCACCAGAATCTGGCCTTGAATCCGGCCAATTCTTGGTCGGATAATCGGCCAGATTTGTGTTGGGATTTGAAAAAAAAAGGGGAGCTTGGTCACTACCTCGAATCCAGCCGGACATCCGGCCGGATTGTGACGTGGTCACTCCGATTTCGATTTCGGTCGTTCATTTTGAAACCTATTTGCATGTACTCATTCTCATCCAATGATTTTAAGGACAACGGTCCATTTTTACTCGAGTTTTGAAACCCTTTTGAGCATCGGTATTCAAGGGAAACTTAGGCTCAATTTTCGAGATATTTTCTAGATTGTACTAGTGTACGACCTTCCTCATCGTTTGGGATTTATCAGTAATAGTCAATTATTAATTGTTCAGGCACACAAGAGGAACTTCAAGAGGATCCCACGGTGGACGCTTCAACTTCGAGTGCTATTCCTTCTTGTTTTGCTTGGTGAGTGTCAAGTGCATGTTTATTTGAACTCCTGCGAACTTGATACATGCTTACCTGTTATCAATGCTTTGAGATTTTAAAAAATGGAGTCGAGTGTATATTTTATCGCACTCGTTCTCATTTGAAAACAATAACTCGTGCTTCAAATGCTTGAATATATCAAATGCTGGAATATGTCAAATGCTTGAATTACATGAAATACTATACTATGGCTGCATACGTCGTTAGTGTGAACCTCCTCGACTCTCAAATGTACATGGGGGATACCCAAACTCATAGGCCGACCTTGGAACTCGAGCCGGCATGGGTTTGGTCGGGAACCTCGGTGAGTCATAAGAATCACATGATAAGCTTGATCTATTGGAGAGATCTTGCTTGGCATACTCGTTGAGTATTGCCATATAAATGTCGTTCGGGCCCGATGAGGGTTATACGGTGGACGGACATGAGAAGTAAGTGGAGATCTACGGATTGAAAATTTCGATCCGGATGACGGAGAGTCATTACGGAAAGATATACTCATGAGATTGGCAAGCAAGTGGAACTTAGCTCCTGAGATCTACCATATCCTTGAATTGTTTCTGTTTTACATTTCATTTGAATTGTTAATTACTCGCACTGTATCATTTGACCTGTTATTTGGATTTGCTACTTGAACTATGTACTTGCATGTGTGTTCTTGGCCTCACGAGCGTTTTGCTCACCCTATAGATTTGTTTTCCTTAACAGAATTGGGCATGGAATGAGACTTGGAGGAACCCTTTTGATGCACTTTTGGCTTAGGATTTCTAATGTATTTTGGGTTAGACCTCTTATTGGTTGTGCTTTTGGGAACCTAATGTATGACTTGGATATTTGATGTACCTGGATGTTGTATATTTTGGGTATTGATGTAACTTTTGGGAATTTGATGTAAGGATTGGATAATCGTTATATATATTGTTAAGTTTGGAAGTTTTCCGCACTTTCTTACTTATCTAGTGTTGTGGAATAGTATTGTGCTAAGCTTGAACGGATATTGCAATGAGTCTTGGCGAGAATTGAGCAGGCGTCCCGTGGATACCCTCTGGTTCGCCTTAGGGAGAAGTGGGGGCGTCACAATTTCAGGATCCCTAAGTTGATTCACAGGGGTTTGACCATATTGCTCTACCAAACGAGTACGGATATTTGTCATCTGTTGAATCGCCATTGCCACCTGATCCTCCCCTTCCGCTCGGGGTCCAGGTTGCGGTTCAACAGTTTCACATCTTTCTTCTCTTTATTCTTATACCGGTTCCTGTACCTGTCTATCCCCACGGCCACAGCTAGAATCGCGCCCTCGAGTAGCTCCACGTTCTTGACTCCGTCTACCCTTCATATCTCATTTGAACAATAACCTATATAAGTATAAGCAAAATAAAGTAACTATAAAGTTTGATAAAAGCATTTTCAAATCATAAAACGAAAAATGATAGAACACATTGATAATAACATACTCTCTTTATATACATATCATAGCAATTCACATGTCCTATGGGACATTAACCCTAAATATTCGCATCATACTCTCTTTATAATAACTTGAGGAAGTACAACCAAGTACGTACACATGAATAATAAAGGTCCTCAATCTCACTAATATCTTCAATATATCACAAGTCTAGACTATTCGCATCCCTCGTGGCTTGGCTTTTGCCATCCAGACTTATCCTAATTTTACTCAGGATATCAACTTATCATAAAGATATCATTCTTCGGTACTCGGGTACAGGAATCCAAAAATATGATAATTTACCACTCGAGTTAGCTAGGTTCAAGAGAAAATCAATCACTTTTGAGATTCCTACCCAATATACATATCTAAGGTCCCAAACAATAGACATTTATTCCACACTTAACAAGTCAATCCCCACAGTCCGAGAACCCTCTCTCGGCACGAGCTCGTTAAGGGCTCTGATATCATCTGTGACGACCCCACCTCCCCCTAAGGCATTCCCCAAGGTTTAGCGGACCGTCTACCCAACTCTCGCCAGGACTCACTCACTCACTTCAACTCAAACAGGGTACAATCGCAAGAGTAAAGGAAATAACAGTTACCAAGTTTGGAAAGTACAATTACATTCATTTCTGTTTCAAACATCCATACAACCCTAAATACATCAAAAGATTGGAGTTCTACATACATTCAACCCTAATCGAGCGACTAGTGCGAGTACAATTACAAAATTCAAAAAAACTAGACTACACTAGTCTGTACAAGTCTCACGCCTCGCTCGTACCCCCTGTAAGGAAAACAAATGACGTGGAATGAGCTAAAAATCTAGTGAAGTTTCAAATAGCAAGTTGACCATTATTTCAAAGTAAAAGTATCAAAATAGAAAAATAGCGAGCATAACAAGTCAAGAAAATGAGCAATAACACTTCAAGTAGCAAATCTCAAAATGAGCGAGTGTAAAGTTCATAAAAGAAACAATAACACTACAAGTAATGATTATTTCAAAGTATAAGGATACGGATGGCTCTCAGGAGCCAAGTTCCCATTGCTTCACCAGAGTTTAATCTAGTAGTAGTTGACACTCCACCAACTTTCAAGCAAAGTAACTAGTCCAGTAGAGCACCACTTAGCTACAATCTCCGTCCACCATCGAAACCCCCTATTGGGTCCAAAATCCTCAATAAACACTGATGGTAATATTCGAATATACCGATTAGTGGAGGAGATAACACTCCACTCGACAACACTAGATACCCATGGTTCGTTATCTAATCGACTAAGCCCTTGCCGACTCGACTCAATTAACTAACTAGTAGGGTTTGGATTCCTAAGAATTCGATGAGATAACATCTCCAATCGACTGAATCAAGATAAAAGTACGGAGATGGGAATGAGAGGCACCTCCCACTCGGATTGAGTGTGGTACATGCTACCGCTCCAGCACTTACAAATCAAGCACAAGTATATCAAGTCAATTGCACCAATAAACACATACATATCACACTAGGGCAAATGCGATAAAGTACACCTTTACCCGACCATACCAATCAAATATCATTCGATCACATTAGACAAGTATTGAAAACAAATGTCAAGTTCAATCAGGTATTTGGAAGCACTCACCAAAGATGTAGTGCCTTTACGGGTCATGTTCAGGTATTACTCCTTGTTGGGAGTCCAAATCTGCAATAAAATATCGTTTAAGAGTTTTGAAAATCAACTGAGGTTTGACACTTAAATGTTTCCTTTAACGAAAATCAAGTAATTGAAACTCACTTGGGGAATATTCGTATTACTTATCATGTCCTAGAAAACTCATGCTCGCTCTTAAAATTTTGAAACTTTGAAGCGATTAAACTTTAAAATCACCATTTGAGTCAAAGAGACGAGGAAACCTATTTCTATTAGTCGTTACTTTCATTTTTTCAAGGGTACAAGTTTTGGCCGAATTCTACCTTACATTCCTCCATGAAAGAGGACGTGAATAACCTAGACAATTCAAACTGAATTCAACCCCAACTCTTCGCTCAAATTACAAGTGCACACGTCTAGTCCTCGAATGAAAATTTGGACAGCACGTCCTTTGTATTTACCTATTTTTCAGCTATTTATGGCTTCATTATTTTTCTCAGATCTGCCCCAAAGTCACACACAAGCAATGTTACCACCATAGCCCTTCAATTAAGCTCTAAAATCATCCAATTATAACACAAGTCTAATAATACAACCGGAAATCGATTTTGAAGACAAAAGGCTAAACAGCAGATTTGACATCTTATAGCATTTTGGTCACAACTGGAGCTACGTTTATTAGATTGGGGTACACTTTATACCATTTCGAATCTAAGACAAAGGGTTACAACTTTCATGAAAACAAGTCAACCCAGTTCACATTTGATCTAGGTCGAATTTGCAGATTATAGAACCAGAATTTCAATGTCAGTCTGATTGTCAGCACTGGATTTGAATGATAATAACTGAAACTACAAATTTCCAATTGAGGCATTTTTAGATGCGTTGGAAAGCTGAAACATAGGGCTAAAATTTTCATGTTTTGACCAAATACTGATTTGATACGGATCAAAGTGAAAAATGAAGCCAAAAATGTGAAATCTCAAAACTGTCCGCAAAACAGTACATTTGGCAGTCAAGGGTATTTTTATCTTATTACATGATACAGTGCTTAGAAAGAGCTAAAATTTTAGATGAAGCTATATAACACCATTTCCTACAACTTTCATGTTTTGACCTAAGTCTGATTCGGCCTCTAACATGGATGAATTAAACAGGTCAGAAGCAGGACAGTTTCAATCTTAAAGTTGGAAATTTGGTGAATTCAAGGTTTAAAATTCCCATTCATGTCTTGAACTACTATCCCAACTCCCTATCCAAGATTATAAACATCATATGCTATATAAACAACAAGAAATACAACTGAACAACTTAAACCCTAGTTCAAAAATCCACCACATCCATCAAAACTACTTAAATAACCATTCTTAGCCAAGAGTATGAGTTGCTAGCCAAACTTAAACAAGATTAAGGGAGAGAAATAGAAAAGACAGCCATAATACCTCACCAAGATGCTTGCAAGAGAAATCCACAACCTTTCCTTCCAAAACTTTGCCATACAAAGCTTTAATCTTCCCTAAAGAGCAACTTATATGGAGTGGTTTGCAAGATTTGTGGTTAGAGTTCAAGATTGAAGCAAGAAAGGATGGTGCAAGATGAAGTCTTTCCTCTCTTCTCTCTTCTCTATGGTTCAGCCAAGCAAGGATGAAAAATGGAGGAATTTTGGTCAAATTTTTGTTTTAGGAAAGTTAAAACAAGTTGGTCAAATTCCAACTTCCATAGGTGTCACGACACTTGTTTTTCTTCTGGACTTTTCTTTCATTTCTTTTGGTCAAATATTGTGGCTGATTTAAGAGATATTTTTAGGGTTAATTAGCTGAAATAAAATGAGAAAACTAAGGTAATAAAGTAGTGGTCAAGTGGTGTACTCACTCGGTAACAAACGGTACACTTCGATTCACATCGTTTTTCATTAATTCGCACGTACTAGGGTTTTCACTTATAAATCACTAACTTATTATTATTATTTCCAATCATATACTTTTTCTAATCTAAAACTCACTCTTAACTACCAAATTTAGTACACACTCCATACCGAATAATCACCCACCGAAAGACGTAAAAGCCCTAGTTTACCCTAACGATGAAAGTAAATGGGAAACTCTTCATTCTATTCTTTATTCCAACTATTGGGGGAGTAAATAAGTAGTAAATATATTATAAAGTCATTTAATCAAAATAAGAGGGAATTTTAAGAAAATATGTGCGAATTTTCCAGTCGTCACAAATATAGTCAATCTTACTCTATTAGGAACATTAGACACGAGGGGAGGAATTCTATCCCTCTTTCTTTTCTCTATTTTATATTTTTTTTAATGTGTTATGTGTTATTTATCAATTGAACTAACCTTTCTTTGTTTTCTCTTTTCTTACATTCGTGAGTCCTAGAAACAAGAGTCCTGGTGTAGTACTCTTTTAAGGGCCCACCTAATTAGATAGGTTATCACACGTTTAAATTATAATTTATTGCATTCGTGTCC
This sequence comes from Coffea arabica, assembly GCF_036785885.1. Taxonomy (NCBI): domain Eukaryota; kingdom Viridiplantae; phylum Streptophyta; class Magnoliopsida; order Gentianales; family Rubiaceae; genus Coffea; species Coffea arabica. The sequence goes on along the minus strand of NC_092320.1, from coordinate 52,128,675 downwards.
TAATAATTACACATCATTTTTAAACGTATTCTAGCATATCAAAGGGGTTCTTTTAGGTCATATTTAATTTTTGTTATTGCATATTTACTCGTTTTGATAAACTGGCATCACGTATTAACCATAGAGGGAATGCCACTTAAGAAATCCCGTATTAGTAATAAACTATCCTTTTTTCTCGGATATATAATTCAATAAGACTTGCATGTTAATATTTTTTGTACCATCCAAAGGGATAGTGCACAAGGTAAGGTAGGAGCCTATCTTTTCTCTTGTAATGGCATTGAAAATTATAAAGCAGTTTTTGCACATTAGAATATGAGTCTCTAATATTCACTTTTTGGCCATTTTATCAAAATTGGTAAAATTTTGTACATAAAGATACTAAGTTGAAGAAATTGACAAATGAGTCATCATCATTGAGATAATGAATATATCAAAGCCAAATCTTGATTTTAGAAGACGCATAGACTAATGCATTACAATAAAAATTGTGAGGTTTGAAATAACAAATGGGTGGCCAATCCAGTCAAGTTTCGAGTAAACCATCAATTTTATCCAACCCATTTGACTAGTTTATTCTCTTTTAAGGTTTCGATCCATGTTTCATTGAAGAAACTAGTCGAGACATTGAAATCCTTTCAAGAGCAGAATTTTTTGACTTTTAACATCTTTTCATGTGCCAACTGAAGCATTCAATCCATTTGGATTTTGTCCTCATTTTGTTAGGTAATATTTCTCCTGCAATTCCAATTAGACAAATTTTCAAATTACTTTTTAGTCGAATGTCAATAAATTGATCGGATCCATTAAGTATTGTATGATGCATACCCTAGAGAATTGCATGTTTTCATCCTAAGCCAACCCTTGGTATAAAAAAGCTCCCCCATAGGACATGCATATCTAATTTGCAGTTTTACTTACTAACTTTGGGCATTTTTTTTCTTTTTCCCCCTCCCTTGCATTCATAAAAGATATTTCATTTCAATAAAACATAGATGATTTTTTTTCATATTTGACAACAATTTTGGTTTGATAAAGTTTAAAAAATTAGAAGTATTACTTGATTCTTGAATAGATCTTACAATGCAAAATATGTAGAATTTATTTACAAGCTCCAATTTAGAGCATCTAAGAGATTTCATGATGTAGTTGTTTGTCAAAAAAAAAAAAGAAACGCAAAAAAACCCTTGTCTGTTGTTTCTAACACGTTTTGTCTTAAAAGAAGAGAGAGAGAGAGAGAGAGAGAGAGAGAGAGAGAGAGAGAGAGAGAGGTGTGTGTGAAGGGGAATTTCTTAGACATTTTTCTTTTCTCATTTGTATTATAGTTGAGCAAACTTTTTGTTTCAAACATTTGCAATAATCAAGTTCTTCATATAAACTATTTTAGTTTGCAGTTTTGTATGTATTTATGTGCATTTCATTCTTTTTTCACTTATACGGATACTTCATGATGGATCTCAAGAAACAAAACTAGGTTGAATTTTCCAATTTTGTCATCTCTTGCACAAAATTCACATGTGTGTATTTAGCTTTCTAAAATCTCCACATGCACTAGATTTGTGGCCAAAACAATTCAATGAGAGTATTTGAAATCAAAATCAAAAGGGGTCAGTCGAACTTGTTAGTTTGTTTTAAGAGACCAAGTATAATGACTTTTCTGTTTAATTGGTGCTATGCACATTTTCCTAACTCTATCAAGCGTCTAGAAACAATCACCTTGATTGATAAATTTCAAAATAAAGCCATTTTTACTTTTGAAAGATCCAATGTGTTTAAACGGATTCAATCGACATCTAGTTGAAAGTAAAAATGTTCATTACACTTATTTGTTTCGAGAATTTGGGATGATACTTTGGTATTTGTTTCTCTATCTATACAGATTTTATCATTTGCACTCCCATTTGAGCCATCAAAAGTACAATTTCATTTTAAATAAGAGCCTTGGCGATCACAACCCCACAAATAGGGAAATTTTCAAACGTAAAATGGGAATAAATTCTCCTACTAAGTTATTCTTTACTTTGGTTGTCATGTAATGTAAGAATGATGCTTTAGCCATCTTTTCTACTATCTAAACACTGTTTATCTTTCGTATTTTCATTTGAACTTAAATTGGTGGTTCATTTCAATCGTACACCACACTAGGGAAGGAGATTTTCAATAATAGCAAAGATGCTAAATTTTTGGAAGAGAAGTGAAGTACTCAAAAAAAAGAAAAGGAAAAAGGGCATCTATCTTCTAAAAGTTAAGGGTTTTTTATTTTACCATTGATACTTGGATTTCAGTGTTGAGAAAAAAGAAAGAAAGAAAAAGTATGCAAAAAAAAAGAGGAAACAGAGAAAAAAAATGGAAAAGAAAAGAGAAAATTCAAAACCAAAATCCCCCCAATGATTGATGATAAAAGTCGAAATGGAATCTAAGGTCTTTGAGCCCAAACTGGAACAATAAGTGGAACATTCTTGAAAATCATATTTTAGCTATCGTTTTCAAGTCACATTACAAGTTCATAAAGTTCATTGCTGACTTATCTTTCATGACAACTTGAAGTGAGGATCAAGCTTTTAAGAGATCTACCAATCACTCAGGATCATAAGGTCATAATTTGTTTCAGTGTGTTCATCCATCTCTTCTACCTATACATTTACAAGCCCAAAGAACTTATATGTTTACTAAGTTTTCATAAGAAATAAGGGTGACAAACTATTTGCTTTCATCAACACGTAGTATTAAATGGGTTAAATGCAATCTGGGTACAAAAACAAGACAAATCCTAATATACCATCTTTAACTATCATTTCTCTTAGCCACCTGAAAATCAGGAATAATGTCCACTCGATTGGTCCTATAGGATGAATTAACGAGAAAAAGTGATCATTTTCCCTAAACACCGATCCTAAATGAGGAATAAATCTATTGCAATTTGGTCATATTTTGAGAGATTCATCATGCAGTCTTCTACATGAGTTCAAATATGACATTTTTTTCTTAGTTTAGTTTCTTTTTCATTTGAACAATGCAATTCCATTGTACACTAATGCACATTGCATGTTAACATGTGACTATTTTCTAAATTTTAGGAAGTACAATTCTCTTGTTTTATTAAATAAATGGAAAGTCGTCCAAGCAAAATTTTTGCAATTAAATGGGCTAAATTGATGCAATTTTTCTAATACATTTGTAGGGTCTGCTCAAGGGTCAAGTAGACTTCAAATCTGTTGTTCAAATTTTGATCTCGATAAGTCAACACTTTGCATTAGCATTAATTATTCATGAAAAATTTGAGTGCATATTATACTTTGACAAATCCCCTCTGTGCAGGTGTTTATGGTTGAAGACAAACAAATTCAAGTGAAAATCTTACAAATTTGAAAGTCAATCACGAATAAAAAGGGACAATAATGCTGCATTGCAAAGTGGAGGATTGGCTCATCCATTGAGAACAAGTACATACTTCAAAAAAGGGGGGGAGAAAAGGAAAAAAAAAATCGAGTTAAAATTACACTGTGGCAAATTTTGAAAATTATGATTTCAAACCCGTTATATGATTTGCTTTCAAACATTAACCTTCCTTATTACGATCTCCATTTTTTGCAATATTTTGAGGAAAATTTTTCTTAATTAAGTGGCAAATAATGTGAACACACATTCACCAGTTTTGCAAGGGAAGGATTGTCTCACTGATATCAGCAAATCTTGAAACAAATTTCTAAATTGATAGAGGTTGTCATTAAGGTTGTTCATTAGGTTAAAATCCGAAAGGGCACCTTTTCAAAAAAGAAAAGAGAGGGAAAAAAAAGAATCTTTCGCAAACAACATTTTGGGTCTTGTATTTCATTTCCTTATGGCAATCTAGGCTTTTCATTTTATCCCACCACTTTTGGAAATATTTTTGTTTTTTTTTTGTGTGAGGACCTGAATTTTTCCTACTTTAAATTCTATTTTACTAGCTTATTTAATTATTTATTCAACCATTTTTTCGAATAATTTATTTCAACCATTTTAAATCCATTTTCATGGAACAATATCTCACTTATATTTTTACCGTTAGCAAATTTAATTTTTCTGCGACTCGTCTAGTAAGGAATAGTGAAGACATGTTTTTCGAAACAATATTCGATCCGAGAGTGCAATTATCTTGGAGAATAAAGGATGATCAATAGTAGACTAAGAAAAGTTAATTGAGAGATTAGATGTGAGTTAGTTAATTATATTTTAGTTGCGTGAATTGCCCTTAAATTTCACTTTATTGCGCGCGAGTCGAAAGTTTCCATAAGTGGAGATTTGAGAAATTAATACTAGACTACTAAGAGTGAATAATTATAGTGTTAAAGGAAGTTCCTTGAAGAATTAATGCATGAGTGTATCAAAACCGAGAGAAAACGGTGGTACGAAACCCGCGCGCGACAACTATTCAAAGTTGACTTTTTGCTAAACTTAATCCTTACTTTTTCCTCCAAGCTTCCAAGACAAGCCAAAAACTATCACACACTCTCTCTCTTACCTCTCCATTCGGCCGAACACACCCAAGGAGGAAGGAGGAAGAAAACTCCATTGTTCTAGCTTCATTTCACCCACAAAACTTCCACCAAATCCCAAACTACTTGGAGTAACACTTCATCTTGGAGCAAGGAGCAATTGTGTGGTTTTTCTTGAAGAGTTGTTGGTGGAAAAATCTGGTTCCATCTAGGGTTTAGGAGGTAACCTTCATTTCCTTTAATCTTTCCAATTTCTTCAAGATTGAAGTTTAGTTTTCAAGGGTTTACAACCCTAAGCAAGAAAATAGATTAGAGGACTTGAGGAAACCATTTATTTCGCTTTAAATCATAGGCTAGGGGACTTGATGAGACCTCTAGATAGCTGACTTGGGGCTTGATTGTTTGGTTGTGGTTGTTTATGTGATATATAGCTTGATTACGGTTAGAAAGAGGAGAGAAATCAAAGGAAAACTTGGAAAGGAAGCTGGCCGAAAATTCTGTCCATGTTGTCCTGTCTTTATTTCGAAATTTTGATACTTGGTTGACTGTGAAATTTTTGTATATATGTTGTATATTGTGTGTACAAAGTGCCTTCGAAAAATCGTGTTTAATGGTTGTGCAAAACTTGTGTTTTTTGGTAGAGGTTCGAATCTGGAAAACGTATAACAGTGCACTCGGACAGTTCTTCTTTGTCCGAATGTAACTCTTTGCACAAAAGTCAAAATTGAATGCTGTTTGTGGCATTCAAAACTAAACATTTATAGCTTTCCAACGGTATCAAAATCCCCTACTGGTTCATTTTGAGTGAACCGTAGTGAGTCGGCAAATTTGGCTGTTCTGTTTTGACCGGCTGTTTGAATGAAACTGGGAAGCTGCAGTTTGTGGCTTGATTTTGTCCCACTTGTGAAAACATTTTCAAAATGATGTCTTCTAATAAATTGTAACATTTGGAACCTAGTTTCCAATGCCATCAACCATTCTCAATTTGGAGTTGTATAGAGTTAGATACGGCTTGATTTCGAAAACGCGACCAAGCTGGAAACTGGAAACTTTTCCCTTTCTTGCTGACCGAATGGTCAAATCTGTTTTGGGATATTATATTTTGAAAATTTTAGTGTCATTTAACCATCAATTGCTTATTAAATGTTTATGGAACATTGGTTTCAAAAATGGAGCGAATTGGGGCTGATTTCGTCGGACAAAACGTTTGAGAAAGGAAGAGAACTACGGATGGCAGATTAGCTTTGAAATTTTCCCAAATTTTGGTCATTTTGTTAACTGTCTTTCTGTGTGAATTTTTATCTAAATTTTGATAGAGAGGTAGTTCATGTATGGAAGTTTAAGTGTACCAAATTTGGTGTGATTTCAATACCATTTCGATATCCAAATGATGCCCCAAAGATTGCTCTTCAAATCTGGAAATTCACTGGTCAGATTACAAAAATCAACCGACTTCAAACTGTTGTATCTTGTTGCTCAAACCTCCAAATTTAGTCCCGCTTGTTGTGTTTGAAACTTTGTTTGGGACTCTTACTGTGTTATAAATTTCAGAGACTGATTTATTTTCGGTGAATTTTGCCGAATTTTCAAATATTGCCAAAAACCAAGACAGGTTCTGTCTCACCTTTTTCAATCAGCAACTTTGAGCTGAAAAATGAATGTTTTCCGTTTAGAATCTTGGAAAAGTGTTTTCTAGGAACTTCTAGTACTTTAGATCTAGTTTCCAACGGTATAATGTTTTCCATTTTTGGAATACGAAACTCAAGATCTGATTTTACCAAATTTGTCGCGCAAGCTGAAATTCTTGATTTTTTAAGAAATGAACTTTTAAGAACTTTCCATCCTCCGTTGCAATTGTTGGACGGTTTTAGGTGTAATTTCATGGTGGGATACACGGTTCCATTAGAACTTTAAACATTTATTTCAAATCTTGGTTTCCAAAGGTTAAGCCTCTCTTAATGCGTTTTCTTGGTTGTTCCACTTTCTTGATTAATGACACCTTATTTTATACTTGAACCTTGGAACCTTAGCTTTGATATTTTTTTCTATGAAATGAGTGAAATGTTGGATATGTTTGAAAAAATGTGAATACTCTTTACCTTCCAAAGTTTGGACATGAGATTTAAAGTTTTGGGAAACGAGAACCATTTACTCTTTTCTCGATTTTCGTGTTGAGAGTGAATATTGTACTTTCTTTTGGAATTGAGATTTACTTACCACGACTTGAATCAAAAAATGACTTTTGAGTTCTCTTTGAGCATTACTCCAATGTTTTAGCTAGAAAGCTTCTCTAACTTGACCTGACTTGAATGAATGCATTCTTAGATATTTTCAAATGCTACCCTCGTGGATTAAGTAGTAAGTAATATTTACATTCGATTTGAACACGTTATCTCTTGTGTGAGTGTAGCGGGAATATTACTAGAGCTTGGCTGAATACCTAGGTAATTGGTAATTATACATGTCTCAGGTGATCAAGTGGATCCTGAGGAGCTCATTTGATCTTGTCTTGGTCTTGCTTTACATATTTGATTTTGGTGAGTGTCAAGTGCATGACTTGTTGTCTAATACTTGAAATGCTTCTAGTTGAATATATGAATTTGACTTGTCGAGATGAGTGTGCACTTTATCGCACTCGCTCTCCTTACTGGACTCGTTACTTGATTTACTCGACTAGCTACTTGACTTGCTCATACTTGAAACTATACTTATGTGTGACTCAGTGTCGATTGGGGCGATGTCTCATCGACCACTCCTACTCGTGGGGGATGCCCAAACTCATCGGCTAACTTTGCGAATCGAGCCAGCATGGGTTTGGTCGAGAAGTTTTGTAAACCATGAGCAAACACGAAACTTGATCTATTGGAGAGATCTTGCTTGGCATACTCGCATAGTATTGCCACGATATACTCGAGTAATATCAAAACCTTGACGAGCGGGCCCGGTAAGGGGGTGTAACGCTGAACGGGTCTGGGGAAAGTGAAATCTCTACGGATTTGATACTTATTTGGTTGACGGAGTGTCAACATGGAATTTGATCAAGACCTTGACCCTGCTACGTGGAATTTAGCTCCTAAGAGCTACAGTATCCTTGAATTGTTTTTACTTACTTTTCCTATTTGAAATGTTAATTACTCGAACTTTACAGTTTTACTTACTGCATAAAGATTATTGCTACTTGGACTATATGTTTGCATGTGTGTTTCTTGGCCTCACTGAACATTCCCTCACCCCATTAGTTTGTTTTCCTTAACGGGAGCTCGGAATGGAAAGAATTTTGAGGAAAATCGACTTGTTTACTTTTGATTAGAATTTTGGGATGCAATCGACTAGTTGACTCATAATGGTTATGTGGCGGTCCCACTTCTCCCTAAGGCGAACCAGAAGGTTGGCGGGTCGCCTGCCCAACTCTCGCCAGGACTCACGCAAGCAAACCGACTAAAAATCCACGTATAACTTAAAACCAAAACACAATTTGTCATTCAGACATGCCAAACCTTTAAATGACTGGAATACTAAAACACATTAATTTCAGAGATAGCATTACCAATGAACATCCAACCGTTCACTCTTAAATATATCTCCGACTAGTTCAACACAAACTACAAATATACATTACCAACCACACAGTAAATTCATAAAGCTCAAATAAATTCATACAAGCCAAAACTTAGGGTTTGCACTTTTCCAACTTCAAGTGACAACCCAACACAAAGATACAAGGACAATCCGAAACAATATTTACAACAACGAAAAGACAAACTTCAAGTCTCTCAGTTTCCAGAACCTGTTAAGGAAAACAAATATCGTGTGGTGAGCTAAAGCTCAGTGGTGCCCAAAACATGTAATCATATAAACAAATAGCAAATAATAGTTCCAATCTTAAATTCACAAGTAGAAAAGCATATAACAACACAAGGTAGGATACAGGGGCTCTCAGGAGCCATTCTCCTCGCTTGATCAAAATTTATCGTAGCTGACCCTCCGTCAACTTTCACTACCTAAAGTCCATGTAGATCTTTTTATTTTTCTTATCTCCAACCAACTTATCATACCCCTGTACCGGACCCGCACGCCAAACAAGAGAGTGGTAATACTCGAGTATACCTTTATAGACTAGTCGAGGGATTCACCCAACGACGTTGCGTCCAACAAGTAGTTATCATAGACTGGTCGAGGGATTCACCCAATGACGTTGCATCCAATAAGTGGTTACCAGGTCAGGGTAAGAGGCCTTCCCACCCTAAGGTGTAGTACACTCCCCTGCCTGGTAGATTGGTTGACGAGTCCACGCTCCAGTCAACAATTGCAAGATATTCAAGAAAACATTTCAAGCAAGTCACCACTCGAAAGGCTAGTGCGATAAAGTACACACTGCCACTTCGATGGTTCAGGAAAAATCACTTTCCAACTATCACATAACAAGTCAAGAAAGCACTTTAACACGTTTATCATGGAATAAGCAGGACACTCACCAAGAGTGAAGCTCAAAAGTCAAGCTAGGAATCGAAGTCCACGTCCTCGCTAAACCCTAAAAATCCAAGTTTTAAAAATTATAAGTTTTACTAAACAAATCTTTGGTTTATATCTATAAAAGATTATCTTGTATGAAACCAGTTTAATTCCTCGAAACAAATCAATAAATCTCTTAGAATCAAGACTAGTAAAGGAATAAAATGTTTCTTGTGGTTTCTTTTAAAGATATTTCCTTTCTAGAAGCAAACTAGAACCAAAATAGTTTAAACAAGGTTTCTTGCCGAACAAGTTTTCTATGTCTTTTATTTGAAATTATTCAAATCTAGTGCTTTTAACCAATTCCCTCTAAAACAACTAGTCGAGGATAATTTTATGAAAAACTTAAAGTTTGGAAGTTAATGCAATTATTCCCTGAAGGTAATAAAACTAGTTTAAGTAAAGAAAAGAGTTAACTAGTCGGCAAGGTTTTAAAAGTCCCGGTATCTAAATTTTAATATTAACGTACTATACATAATTTTTATAACTTGATATTAAGATAAAATATTTCCACAAGGCTTGATTTAAAAATACTTGAATTCAAAAGACTAAAATGGACTTCTCGATTCCAATTCATTTGCACATTGTATTCCAAGTTGCTAATATAGCAAAAACACAATTCAAATATCAATTTCACTAGGGCTTCATCAATCATTAGCCCTAGGTCTCAACATATTCGATTCTAAACAAAATTCAATAAAGGAAGTCCAAGGTATCAAGACAATCCAAAATGCAAACCATGGACCTTCCAAGCACATTTCAGCCAACCACTTGAACAATTTACTAAAATTAAATTCTTGCAAAAACTACTCAAATGACCAAGAGCTTCATCAATCATTAGCTCTTGACGACAAACAATCATTCCTTGCAACAACCAACTAGAAATTTAACTCAAGCATAGATGATAAGTCACGGCTAGCTTGCACTCAAATAACTCTAGAAATTCAGATTTTCCTTTCTTGCTTTGGTAATCAAGAAAAATTCTAGCAAATGTCAATTCAAGATGTCTATTAAATCCTCATCTTTTACTTGCGAGATACACCAAACATATAGCTTATAATCTGTCCAAACTGAGCTAAGGTAAAAAAAATGCACGAATCCGGAAAATGAACTCACCAAAAGTCCCAACCAATTCGGCCATGATGGAAAATATTTTCCTTCAGAAATTGCTTTAGTTCATGTTCCAATACACCAGTTTTTCAAGTGTTACAATCAATAAGATAAACATGAAACTAGCACAAGATGTTATAAGACATTTTACTTAGTATTATAGCCAATTATCAAGAACATTTTCCAAAGCAATATAAGAATTTCAGCTCCTTTCTCATTCGGTCATTAACCAAGTTTTCCAGCAATAAAACTTCGACCTTTTACACTCCCAGCTTACCATGCAAATGGTCATTATTATGCTTACGAGGAATCTTAATCAACAACATGAATTTTACAGCTTGTAACATAATTTTAGAACCCAAAATTCGCAAAAGAAAACTGAAAAATTCTTTTCTTCTTCACTCGGCTACACTGGAAAAATTTCAGCAGCTTAGTCTATCATTAATCCGAATTTTCCTCTGCCAAATCACTGAATTATGCACTCAAAGCTAACATGCATGACTAATAAATGAAGTTACTATCAAATCCAGTCCAAAACAGGGTCGGTCACCAACAACATTCATCCGAAATTCCAGAATTTGTTCAACTATTTACGGATGACCTGCATGCAGCTGATTTTTGTTTCATTCAATTTCCTGATTTACACACAGCTAATTAATCTCATGCAGGGCTTAATCATCCATTATTTAATTAGCTAAACACACAACCAAGAGGGAATCACGCACTTTCCAGCAAATTACATACCAAAATGTCCATGCAACTCCTAAAATAACTCCATCGGCTAAGCTGGAAAATTGGTTTAACAGTCAAACAACTTCCAATAAAAATTTCCGACATATCAAGAGTTTCACGGCCATATAGCTTACAAGACTTAAGACACACGTATTTCAGACATTTCTAAACATCATTTCCAAAGAAAATTTCCAGAAACAAGCTGCAATACCAGTTTCACTCCCTAGGCACAATCAGAAATTTTTCCGGCACTTGGTTGGTCGTAATCCAGCTTTTTCTTACGGCCAAAACCTTGTATTTGGCATTCAAATCCAGCATGCAACTCCTTAACTAATTAATTAACGTTTCTAGTTCAAAATCAGATTCGGACAACAGCCACCTCCATCCAAAACTCTAGAAATTTGTTCAGCCCTTCTCGGCTAATCTTGCATGCAACAGAATTTATTCCATTTTTTTTATTTTTCTGGCTTAATCCGAGCTAACTAACCTCATGCAAGACTTAATCACTTAGTTATTAGTTAGCTAATCACATTCATGAGCTCAGATTACTTCAGAGAAACAAGATTAAAGCGGCAGTTCCATTTCAGCTTCTCGGCAAACCCATTCCTTTCAAAATCAGATTTTCCTCTTATTCAATTCATCATCCGAACACCTAAACTGCACATGCATGGCCATAAACAATTTAATCTACCTCTAATCAACTCATCTTAGCTCAGAGATTACCTCAAGTTGAAGCTTATACATGCGACAAGAAAGCTGTCAAATTCTCCTCCTCTCGGCTCACACAAAGACTGAAGGTGTTGGTCCTGGTTGCGGATGGTTGCCACTGTGGTTTTGATGACTGGAGCTGATGAAGGTGGTGATGATCAGCAGCTCACGCAACTGCCTCTTGCTCTCTCTCTCTCTCTCTTTCTCACTTAACTTTCTCGGACAGAACAGAAAGGTTGCAGCTCGTGCGACTTCCTTCCTTTTCTTTCCTCTCGGCTTGCAGAGTGTAGCTCTCTCTCTCTCTCTCTCTCTCTCTCACACTCCTCGTCGATGATAACAAGGCAAAGGAGAATGTTGTTGTGGGTTTGAGGTGTGGTAGTGTGGAGAGGAAATGGAGGGAAACCGTGGCGAGGTTGATGGAGTGTGTGGGTGGAGGTAAGAAATGTAATCCGGCAGAAGGGAGATGTTAGTGGTTTCAAAGGGTTGGCCAATGGATATTTGGTGGTTGCATGGTGATTTCCGAGATAGTGGGGCTATTTTAGTCTTTTCTCATTTCCTCCAAAATTTCCACTTAAATCCTCAATTCTAGTCTAATTCCAAAATTTTTCCCAAATATAATTTGAACGCCTAATAATTTACTAATCTCGCAAAGATTCAATTATCTAGATTTTAACGTCCTAAGTGTACCCAGGGTACTTGTAACGGTTTAGCTAAAATATGTCGATTTCGTCTTAATTCTAGGGTTCCCATTAACACTTAATATTATTAACGCTTAAAATTAGCTATCGGAATCAAAGAATTAAAATAAAAACAATGACACACTCAACGTCAAGAAATATTAACTTAACTTGGCAAAAACTCAAATAATCTAATAATCTAATATTTACACAATTGAATTATTCGTAGTCTAAAACAAATTATTTTTGCACACTTATTTAAGATCAAATAATAATAAAGTTTATTAAAAGTCTAAAATGCACATGCAACACGTACATACTTGTATACATGTATGTCTATACTTTTCAAGGTTCTCACAGGTTATATTTGGGGAAGATTGATGTAATTTTGAGAACTTGTGATGTAAGATTAGAAAGTTTATTTACGGGAGAGACTTTCCCTTATTTTGACTTTTATTTATTGGTCGTGTATCTTTAAGTTTGTAATTGACTTGTATCGAGTCCTGGCGAGAGTTGGGTAGACGTTCCACGGATACCCTTGCATTCGCCCTTGGGAGAAGTGGGGGCGTCACATTTTGTTCCTTCTAATCCAGTGGCATGGATGTTACAATTTTACTTTCTCAAGATTAGTAATCTGCATTTTCATATAACCTATTAGTTGTTTGGGTTTGGATCTAATCCCGGCAACTATCTAGATTTGAGATGCATTTTCGTTTCTCATATTATTTAATGAGTTCGAATTTTATCACAAAAATCTATTATTTATTGGATTCAGATTTTATCCCACCAATCTGTCATTTAATTGAATTCTAATTTTAACCCACTAATCTATCATTTAATTCAGATTTTACCCATCAATTTGTCATTTAATTGGATTCGGGTTTTATCCTACCCATGTGCCATTTAATTGGGTTCGGGTTGTATTCCATCAATCTGTCATTTAATTGGGTTAGAAGTTTATCGGATTTTATCCCATCAATTTGTTATTTTATTGGGTTCGAAGTTTATTGGATTTTATCCCATCAATTTGTTATTTAATTGGATTCGAGTTTTATCCCACCAATATATCATTTAATTGGGTTCGAGGTTTTTCTCACCAATCTATCATTTAATTGGATTCAAATTTTATCCCACCAATCTGGTGGTTGTTAGGGTTTGAGTTGACTCCGACTGATCAATCCAGTTTTGAAATAAATTTTCAAATTTTCACTAGTTGTTTGGGTTTGGATTTGATCCTACTGATCAATCTAGTTTTAGAATGATATTTCAATTTTTCGCTAGTTGTTTGGGTTTGAATTTAATCCCACTAATAATTGGCATTTGGAAGCATATTTTAGTTGATTGGGTTTGAGTTTAATCCCACCAATAGATATCAACTTGCAATTTAATACATGTATTCTCTTATTATTTACTCTGCTCATTTGCTTTCTGATTTTTCTTCGTTTCATTTTGTTTCCAACATGAATTTCATTCTACCTCATATTTAGACTACGTTTGATGCGGCGGGAGACATAAATAAATCCTTGCATATTTCTATCTTGCTTAAAATGTTCACTTTTGTTTGTTTTGATACAGTTGTAACCAAAGAAATTAGGAAAATAATTTGGTGTCTACGTCTTTATTTTAATTTTTTTCAAAACTCAGTCAAAGAGGGGTGAGTTGTAAACACTAAATTTTTTATTTTTTGTTAATTTTTATTGTATCTTTATTTTATATTATTGATTGAGTAATCATTTTTATTTTTTCGTTATTTTGTAGGAAAAAGGAGAAAAGAAAAAAAGTAGAGTTTTTTTTTTGTTTCCAAACCTATGAAAACCCTAGAAATTTTGTGTAAGTTTTGCGTGTATTATTTTTATTTTGCCATTAGAAATAATAATTGGTCGATTAAATGTCTAAATTTAAATTTTACAACAAAAATCGAGAATTATAAAATACTTTGCAATGATGTAAAAATATATATAACAAAAGTTGGGAGTTAATGTGTGAATTAATAGAAATTGCAGCCCTTGGTAAGCAATTAAGTGGATATCAAATGACCTAATTAACCTCTCATCTTAACTAATTCACCATGCGACCAGCTAGCTATCAGATTATTAGAAGCAAGAGTTGAGTGGAGAGCTTCGGTATTGTCTCCACCGACTGAAGAGGAGTGGGAGTGATCAGTTATTTAGGTAGTATCAACCGAGAGAAAAGAAATAAAGAAAACAGGGAGTGAAGCTTTCTTTCTGCTTCATACTTGGAACTGTGAGAAATAGTGAGAGTGGAGGAGCATTTCTAGTTCCTTCCCACCACAACCGAGTGAGTAAGAGAGTTGAGTGAGTGATCAGAGGAAGAGCTAACTTACAACTTCGCATATCAGCTACCATAGGGAGGAGAAACCGAAGCAAGGAGCAGGAGCAATCTGCCATTATTAAAAACTAACAGGGAAGGTAAGAATCTTGTAACCACCCTCTTATTTCTTGAATATAACTGAGAATATGGGCTGCATGTTAGTTTTAGCAAGGAATAATAAGATTTAACAGTGGGGAATTCTGATAAGGAGGAAAAAAATGGGAGCTAGGCTGAAGATGTAGGAATCGAGTGTAAGTTGCATGAGTTGCAGCCTGTGATCTTTGTAAAATGGAAACTAATGACAGGAAATGCATGTAATACGTTAGCTTTATGTATTATGGGTAGTTTAGTTGAAGAAACTTGGGAAAAGATGGAATTTTGGGTTGAGACCGTAGGAAGAAACCTGATGGAATTTTTCCAGTTTCATCCGAGAGCAAGAAACGTGAAGTACTAGTTTTCTTCTTGTGAACTGATTCTAAAATTCTGTATTAAGTTGTAGAATATTGTATAACACCTTAATTTCTTGATGCATGAAAGATTTGAACATAAACTGAAAGGATTGTTGGAGAGATTTGTGCTAAAAAGCTGAGTTGCTGCCAAAAACTGTTCCAGCATGACCGAGAGAGGGAATTAAACTTCAGATCAGCTTGGCCTTCGAATTTTGGCTGTAAATTTTTATATTGATGATCAAGATTACTCTGTGGCATGATAGCTATCTTTTACAAGTTGAGTTGGGTTGAAAACTGAAGAAAATTATGGAAAAATTACCGCATAGTAAACTGTTTATTGCCGAATGTGGTAGCTAGCTGATGTCAGATTGTTGTGCGTGGCTTTTGGGTTGAATAATTTGTTGAAACTAGATGCTCTTTGTCTTGATTTATGTTGGACTGAATGTACTTTAAATATTTAGAGCTTTAAGCAAGTGAAAGAATAGAGTTTTCGCCGAAAGCTTGAAGTAACGTTACTAGTTTTGGTTGCTGTCTGAGAAAATGAAACAGATTGTGCTTCTGACCGTCCCCTTTTGGCCTTGAAAACGCGAGAACTGGATGTCGATGTCTTCATAGGAAATGTAGGTTTAGGTCTTAGCTTCGACACACTTTAAAATTTGCCTCAATCCAATAAATGTAGCTCTAATTATGATCAAAACACCCGAGAATGGCAAAGCTGCCTTTCCTTTTGTTCCCGAATGCACTTTGCTAAGATGCTAATCATGAGGAACCAACTTTTAACCAGCATTTCCTCTAATTTTCAACTTTGTAAGCTTTCAAAAAATGATAGCTACGGTTAGTCTGAGATTTAATAGCTATATATAGCTCCACAAGTAGAGTTAAACTAAAGCAAATGACAAAAAACTCATGATAATTATGTACCTAAATTGGCTTCTAATTATTTAATATTGTCTTCACAAATATTTTAAAAACTATAAAATTTGAGGGACTGGTGTAGTGGAATAAAATTTAATTTACAAATAACCTACAGTTTAATTAATTAAAAAGGGGACCAATGGAGTACTCCTAAGCTATAATCTTAGAATCTTGAGTGGAAAGTGATTTAATATTAAAATAAATATTTTATAAATTATTAACTTGAAGAATACGTATGTTCTTGTTTTAAAATAATAAAGTTAATAAGTCTCGAAATAAATTGGGGAATAAATATTTAGTATATTTTGTATTTTAAGGTCAAACTTGATTTTAATAGTTTAAACGATAAAATAGAATAAATATTGAATAGGTTATATTTTATATTTTAAAGCCAAACCTAATTTGAATAATTTAACTAATAGGTGAACATCTACAAATTGTAAATTTACCATAGAATTATATATTTATCTCAGGAAGTAGCTGCGAGCCAGGAAACAAACCCGAGGCTGGAGAGTAAATTATTTGGATAATTGGTGAGTGTTTTCCGAATTTATGTGTTTAACTGTTTATGTGTATCTAAGTGAAATTATGTAACAAATGTGCTTATCATGAATTATTGCTAAATGATTTCTTGTGAAGTGTATCTCAATTGTCCCTCGCCTTCTAAGTCGAAAGTGTACTTTATCGCACTCGGTTTAGTTAAGCTTGAAGGTTGATAATTGACTGAATGTTACTGTAAGTTTACCATGGAATTATATGTGACGCCCCCACTTCTCCCTAAGGCGAACCAAAGGGTATCTGCGGGACGCCTGCCCAACTCTCGACAGGACTCACGCAAAACATTCAAACTTGTTACTAATCTAAATGTCATAAGTACAACAACATAAATATAATGATGCGGAAGCGTTCAAGTTAACCATGGTCATCCATTATCCACCCCGTACATCGGGTGTTCAAAATACAACCTTAAACCCAAATTTACCTCATGCCCAAGTACTACATTCCAATTACAAAAGTACAACCCAAAACCAGGAGTCATAGTCAAAAAGATGATAGAAACCCTAAACAAAAGTACATCAGGAGGGTTTCTCCAATACGTCCCCGGATCCAGTCCTGTTAAGGAAAACAAATCTACAGGGTGAGCAAAACGCTCGTGAGGCCAAGAACACACATGCAAGCACATTGTTCAAATAACAATCTCAATTTACAAGTCAAGCAATCATATTTTCGTAATTAACAATTTACTGGAAATATAACCAGAAACAATTCAAGGATACTAGAGCTCTCAGGAGCTATATTCCACTTGCACATTCAATAACCTCCACGAATTGACACTCCGTCAATCGGGTAGGTTTAGTCCGTAGAACTTCATTTAACCTGTCCCCTTTCACCTTACATACCCCTGTATCGGGCCCGCCTGTCATTTGTTAGTGGCGATACTACTCGAGTATGCCAAGCAAGACCTCTCATTAGGTCAAGCTTATATATCTCATGGCTCGCCAAGGTTCCTGACCAAGCCCATGCCGGCTCGAGTCCAAGGTCGGCCAATGAGATTTGGGCGTCCCCATATGCACTTGTGTGTCGAGGAGATTCACTCCAACGACGTATGCAGCTATAGCATACCATTACATTTCAATTATTCATTCAATGCATTTCAATCATTCATTCAATATATTTCAATCATTAAAATTTCATTTCTAATGAGAACGAGTGTGGTAAAGTACACACTCGACTCCACTTTCAAGATTTCCAATCATTAATAACAATTAAACATGTAACAAGTTTACATACACCTGGCACTCACCAAGTATTAGGTGTAAGTAAGGTCAAAGAAAGTTCAAGCGTCCACCGTGGGATCCTCTTGAAGGTCCTCGTGTGCGTCTGAGCAAATAATAGTGAATTATCATTCATATCCCAATTATCGAGAAATAATTCATTCACTAGTATTAATCTAGGGAATTCCGTGAAACTGAACCTCAATTACTCGTAAATCGAGATTCGAGTGGGGTTTGATAACATTTAAAGTTTTTAAGTCTTTATCTAGGAAATCGGGGATAAGACGTTTAGATAATATCAAAAGAATAAAGAGTTCTTGAAAAACTCTATTTCCTTGAAAGTTGGAAAATTTCAGTTTTATTATGAATCTTTGAAAAATTGTAACTCACTCGGCATAAGTCAAGAATTGGAAAACTTTATACCGTTGGAAACCTCTCAGAAAGTACTACAAGTTTTTAGAAAACACTTTTCCATGAATCGAAGTGAAAAGTGCTCAAAAATGAGCTTGAAGGTACTGACTCGGTTCACAAGGCAGAATGAAGTTGGATTTTGGCCAACTTTGAAAATTCGGCACGATTCACACGTTGCGAATCGGCCCCTGAAATTTGTAACTCAATTAGAGTTACAAGTGAGGTTTATAGCAGAGCAAGCGGATCAAGAATCGGAGTTTCGAGTACCGAAATACGGTAGCTCGAAGTTGGAGAAAATTCAAGACTGGAGAAGAATTTCCAGATTTGAACTTCCAATACTAGAAGTTTTGTTAGGTATCGAAACGAACTTGGATTGGTACCAAAATTGGCAGTATTTTACTCTTATATGAAGGGTATCTCTCTATCAAATTTTGTGGAAAAATACCTTCGGAAAGGTGGTTAACCAACCAACCAAAGTTTGGAAAAATTCTTAAGGCAATTTGCCTTTAATCCTTTTCTTCCCAAATCCAATCGTTTGGCTAAGAAAATCCTCCAATCATGGTTTATATGTGAAAGGAAAGTGTAAGGATCATTTATGGTACATTTGGTAGGTGTTTAACACCAAGAATTTCATTTAGTAAGACCACAACAAGTCTCATCTCAAATCTGTCCAAAACTAGGTTTTTCCAAAACAGAGCAGTGTTCTTGTTTTGATCACAATTTAGTCGACCTAACTCGAAATTGAGCATGGTTTACTGCGTTAGAAAATAAATTCATAGGGATAAAAATTCACAGAAGGAAACGTTCTGAAATTTGGCAAACAACCAGATCGAAATTGAGTCTCAAGTTGCTACCTCTACAAATCATTCCAGCCGGACCGAGAAACAGGACAGCTATCTTAAAACGAATGGTCCGGCTCCTACACATGGAATCAGACTACGCATTTTATACTGTTAGAAAGGTATGGATGTCTAGTTTCAAATGCCACCGACGTCACTCAATTTTAACGTCGGAGGACAAAGTTATGGTCAAAATACTACCACTGGACAGGGTTATCCGAAAACAGTTTTCCAGCTTGACTAGTTCACAAATAAATTCATTTGCCCATCCAAACGTTAATGTTTTCTAATGAAAATTTTTACACATCTAATACAACATATAAACATCAGGTCCAAGCCATTAGATCATCAAAAATTGGCCTTATTATGGCCGAACAAAGTAGGGGCAGTTTCGGAAATTTTTGTCATGACCTCTACTTTGAGTTTCCAACAATAATACTCCATAAATCTGTCATTTTAACCACTAAACTACCATTAAATCCAACATTAAACCTCTTATTAGCAACAACCCAAGAGTGGGAATTCATAGAGCCAACTTTTCAAATTCCAACAATATCAAGTCATCCATATACATGCAATTGCTTAGAGATGCACTTCTACTACCATAAACCAAGCTTAAGGTGTTGGATGATGTCATACCTCCTTAGTGCTTTAGATCAGAAATTTTCGGTCCTCAAAAGGCTCCAAGAAACCGTGAAATGCAGCCCTTTAGTTAGCTAGGTCCAATCTCCAAGTAGTTTGCTAGTTGGTCTACAAATTTGGTGAAGATTGGTTGGAGTTTTGTGGTTGATTTGGTGAAGAAATTTTTGAAACAATGGAGTTAGAGAGGGAGAAGGCTGGCCGGCTGTAGGAGAGAGAAGAAAGAGTGAAATTTGATCAAGGTTAGCTTCCAAGAGAAGATTAAAATGAGTGGTGTAAATTCACTCCAAGGTCAACTCTCATTAGGGCTCGTTTGGTGCGTTTAGGACTCGATTTTCTCTCGCGTTTGGTTCACTAGTGCACTAAACCTCTAATGCACTTATGTCCATATAAATATTATTCGCTCTTAATTGTCCCGAAATAAGGGTCTAAAGTCTCTCAAATAAAGTCGCGCGTGTGAAAACGCATACCGTCAATTTTAACGCTATAACGCGGAACCTCCGAGAAATTCTTGTAACGATAATACTATTAACTATCACTTAAGTATTTAAATCTAAAATTACCTATTTTAAAACCGTTGTACATGTCTCAAATTTTTCCGGGCTAATTGTACTATTTATTGGCAAAAATTTTTCAAACGCGTTTTCACCTTTTCACTAAACAAGTTCCTAAGAAATAAAATTTTTTTTTTTGAAACGAGACATTTTAAAAATATAACGAAACTATAAAACCATGTACTTAGGTTTAATGAGGCTAGAAAATAATAATCGGGCAAATATTTGAATAAATAATTAAATGAGCAAAAATTAGGGGTCGAAAAATAATAACAATTTTACGAGTCCTCACATCTTCTCCCCCTTAAGAAATTTCGTTCTCGAAATTTACCTTAATTGGCGAACAGGTCTGGATACTTTTCCCGAATTGCTTCTTTGACCTCCCAAGTTGTTTCCTCCAACCCATGGTTCTTGCAAAGGACTTTTACTAATGGTATCTGTTTATTCCTCAATTCCTCCACCTTTCTATCCAGAAGCTTAACCGGTTTTTCCTCATAGGTCAAAGTCTCATCAATCTCAACATTTTCCGGTTGCAAGACGTGAGAAGGGTCCAGATGATACTTCTTGAGCATAGATACATGGAACACATTATGGATTCGAGACAAATTCAGCGGTAATTCCAACTTATAGGATACACTCCCTACACGTTGGATAACCTTGTAAGGCCCTACAAATCTTGGCTGTAACTTCTTTTCTTTTCCAGACATCAAACTTGCTTTCAAAGGTGTAATCTTGAGAAACACCAAATCTCCAACAGTAAATTTCAAATCTTTTCTTCGATTATCGGCATAACTCTTTTGGCGGCTCTGAGCGGTCTGAATTCTTTGGCGTACCAACTTTATTTTCTCACTAGCTTCTTCAATCCAAGATACTGTGGTCGGATCTAAAATTTTCCGTTCACCTATTTCATCCCAACAAATTGGAGACCTACATCTCCGACCATAAAGTGCCTCATACGGAGCCATCTGAATAGAACGTGGAAACTATTATTGTAGGCAAACTCCACTAAAGTCAAAAACTTACTCCAACTCTCTCCAAAGTCCAGAACACAAGTCCGTAACATGTTCTCAAGAGTTTGAATTGTCCTCTCCGACTGTCCATCCGTTTGGGGATGATAAGTGGTACTAAAGTTCAATTTAGTCCCTAACACTTCTTGCATCTTTTGCCAGAATCTCAAAACAAATCTTGGATCTCTATCCGATACGATACTAACAGGTATTCCATGCAACCTAATGATCTCATCTAAATACAACCTGACTAACTTCTCCAATGGGTATTTCATATTAATCGGCAGAAAATGAGTTGATTTGGTCAATCTATCCACGATTACCCAAATCGCATCATGGCCTCTCTGTGTTCTTGGTAACCCCGATACAAAATCCATAGTGATATTCTCTCATTTCCACTCAGGTATTTCTAAAGGTTGCAAAAGCTTTGATGGTTTCTGATGTTCGGTTTTAATCTGTTGACAAATTAAGCATGTTTGGACAAATTGAGCAATTTTCTTCTTCATATTCTCCCACTAATAAAGACTCTTCAAGTCCTGGTACATTTTATTCCCTCCTAGATGTACTGTAAACTTTGATCGGTGTACCTCTTCTAAAATTTTCTTTCTAAGCCTTTCATCCTTTGGCACAACTACCCGATTCCGAAATCTCAATACACCATTCGGTCCCAAGTTAAAATCCGATTTGTCCCCCTTTTTAACCTTTTCCGACCATTTCTGTATTTCAGTGTCCTTTCCTTGAGATTCCTTGATACGTTCTATCAAAGGAGAATTCAATACAATATTTCCTAAAATTACTTTCCTCGGTTCCAGTCGAGGATTCCACTGACCCACTTCTTTCAACAATTCGAATTTCTTAATCATCAATCCAACCATCTGTACTTGACAACTCAAAGCATCAGCCACTAAATTAGCTTTCCCTGGATGGTATTTAATCGTACAGTCATAGTCTTCCAAAAATTCCATCCATCTACGTTGCTTCAAATTCAGTTCCTTTCGAAAAAATAAGTACTTAAGGCTTTTGTGGTCTGTAAAAATCTCAAATGTCACTCCATACAGGTAATGCCTCCATTTCTTTAAAGCAAAAATCACAGCTGCTAACTCCAAATCATGAGTCGGGTAATTCCCTTCATGCGGTTTCAATTTCCTAGAGACATATGCTATCACTCTATCATTTTGCATTAAAACATATCCCAATCCTTTCTTAGAAGCATCTGTGTAAACCACAAAACTATTCTTTCCGTTTGGCAAAGCTAACACAGGTGCCCTTGTCAGCCGTCCTTTCAATTCCTGAAAACATTTCTCACACTTAGGATTCCATATAAACTTCCCATTTTTCTTGGTCAATTCAGTCATGGGTCCAGTAATTTTCAAAAAATCTTGAATGAATCTCCGATAATACCCTACTAATCCAATAAAACTTCGAACCTTGGTAGAATTTTCCGGTCGTTTTCATTTCGAAACAGTTTCAACTTTAGCTGGATCCACTTTAATCCCATTCTCAGAAATTATGTGTCCCAAGAAAGTCACTTCTTTTAACCAAAACTCACACTTACTAAATTTAGCATATAGTTGATGTTTCCTTAAAATTTGCAAAACAATCCTCAAATGCTTCTCATGATCCTTCACATTCTTAGAATACATCAGAATATCATCAATGAACACTACTACAAATTGGTCCAAATAGTGCTTAAAAATCTTATGCATTAAATCCATAAAAGTAGCAGGAGCATTTGTTAACCCAAATGGCATCACGGCAAACTCAAAATGCCCATATCTCGAGTTAAAAGCAGTTTTGGGTATGTCTTTCTCCAAAATCCTCAACTGGTAATAACCCTGTCTCAAATCCAATTTCGAGAATACTACAACTCCTTGTAATTGGTCAAACAACTCGTCAATGTGGGGCAGTGGGTATTTATTCTTAATGGTGATGTCATTCAAACCTCTATAGTCTATACACAGTCTCAAACTCCCATCCTTTTTCTTAACAAATAAAACTGGGGCTCCCCATGGAGAATCACTCTCTTTTATAAATCCCCTTTCCAACAGGTCCTGCAGTTGTAATTTCAACTCTTTCAATTTCGCTGGTGCCATCCGATATGGTGTTCTAGAAATAGGTGCCACTCCCGAAATCACATCGATCTTAAAAGCTATTTCCCGTTTCAGGAGTAGAGACTCCAATTCTTCAGGAAAAATATCTGGAAAATCCTTTACTACCGGTGTGTCTTCCAAATTCACCTTATCACTAGGAGTGTTAATAAGAAAAGCCAAATACCCTTGAGCTCATTTACTTAATAATTTTCTAACCCGAATTCCTGAAATAAGTGCAGACGAAACTAATCTACCCCTTACATCCAGTTTCAGGGTTGCTTCTCCTGGAATACGCAACTCTACAATCTTTGTCCTACAGTTTAATTGAGCATTATAACGGGCTAACCAATCCATCCCCAAGATTACATCGTATCCCTTAATCGTCAATCCCATCAAATCAGCTAATAATTTTCGTTCCCCAATCAAAACTTCACAATCTTGATACACCAAATTAGCAGTTAGACTTTGATCCCCAGTAGGCATTTTAACCTCTAAATCATATGGTAACTTAATTGGTTTCAAATCTATCCCACTCATGAAATTTGGATTTACAAAAGAATGTGTAGCACTTGGATCAATTAAAACCCTAACTAAACGGTGAAAGATTGGGATTGTACCTTCTACCACCTCAGTTGCCTCAGGAACTTGTTGATAATCCAGTGCATAAACCCTGGCCGGTACTTTTGGTCGACTCCCTCCGGCACTGGTCTGCTTAGAAGTTGACTTTTCTGGCCTTTGAGCATTTCCCCCTGTCTTTGGTGTTTTTGGACAATTGGCGACTTGATGTTCAGTACTACCACAAAATAAACATTTCCCCGACTTTCTCCAACAATCGTTCTCAGAATGGTTGGATTTACCACAGTATCCACATGTAACTTGAGGAGTCACAGCCGATCCAGTAGGAGGTGCTCCCCTTACTTGAGTTGTCCCACTACGGCCCCCTCTAGTTAGAGCTCCCCTAGAAGCTCCAACAGACTTCACTCCTCCTACTCCTCTTCCCATCTTGGAAAGTTGTGCACTCTTACTTGCTTGACCAGAGGTATGAGTAGGAAAGTTTCTTTTTCTACTGTGAAAGTCTCTCATTTGCATCCTTGCATTTTCTACCCTCTGAGCTTTCTCTAGTGCCTCCATGAATGTAGAGATTTGGGTTGCAGCCAAGCCTTCTTGTATCTCCACATTAAGTCCCTGAATAAACCGTCTAATTCTCTTTCGTTCATTGACCACTAGCTCAGGGGCATACTTGAAAAGTTTAGTGAATTTTCCCTCGTATTCTGCTACGGTAAGGGTTCCTTGTTTCAACTTAATAAATTCATCCTCCCTCTTCTCTTGGATTAAGGGCGGAAGAAACTTTTCATTAAACTCTCTTGTGAAATTCTCCCAAGTCTGAGGGGTTTGAACCCTCTCCCATTTTCCTTTTATTAGATCCCACCAAGTACAGGCTACACCCTCAAATTGGAAACCAGCGAAGTTCACTCGCCTATCCTCAGTGTAATCTAAAGCAGCGAATATGTTGGTCATCCTTTCTAACCAATTCTCCGCTACCTCAGGATCAGCTTTGCCAAGGAACTTAGGCGGGTTAAATTTTAGGAATCTCTCTAGAGCTCTATCCTCTCCTCTTTCCTGACCCCTAGGCTGGTTGAACGGTCCTGGTCCTTGTCTATCAGTTAAGCGCTCTAGAATATCAGTCATCCTGTTAATTGCAGCAGCCACTTGATTACCCTCTATATTTTTCTGGCCCTGGGTCGGTCCAGTTGCCGATCCCTGGTCATTCCCTTGAGGTTGGGTTGGTCTAGTCCCTCGACCACGGCCTTAACCCCTTCTTAGCCCTTCCATAACTTAGGCGTGCCTAATGCAAGAAATAAATAAATAAATTATGCGGTGCAAAGTAAAGAACAGGAATCGATCAAGAAAATATTGGAATTAACAATAATTTATATTCATTAGTATATCAAGTTCATACAATTAGCAAGTCATGGGATAGTCACAAAAATATAGCACACAGGTGCCACAGAAGTACTTTTAGTCATAGAAGACTAAAGTAAGAGCAAGTGTTTCAAAAATAAGCCACACAGTCATGCAAAATACAATGGCCTCTGCGCTTAGCATCTCCCCAGCTAATTCTAGCTATACTGGTCAAAAGAGTCAAAAGAGTGGTCAAACTGCCTAGACCTAGTCCATAGTAGGACTATCAGGAGGAACCTCCTCCTCAAGATCCTCCTCCGGATCCTCCTCAGAATCCTGGGCTACCCCCATAGCCTCATCGACTAGCCTAGTGGCATCAACTACAATATCGGAAGCCCGACTACGGACCTCCTTTCTCAGCCTAGTAAGCTGAGCCCTAGTGCTCCGGAGCTCCTCATTAACCATAACAAATGTGGCAACCTCGCCCTCAATCACCTCCTGAAGTTCGGCGACCCTCTCGCCCTGAGCGCTCACCATCTGTCAAAACTCGTCCACCTCAGCCTGTAAGTCTAAGTTGGCAGTCACCAACTGACGACGCTCGTCGTCCAAGGCCAGTACAACATAGTTTGGGTAAGCAAAAATCACTCTACAAGCACATCGGGGGTATCGAGGATCAGGCGAGTAGCGTACACGAGCTTCCCCAACTAAAGCTCGGTAATAGATAGGCCTTGGAGGCACTACATGACCATTCGCATGGCCATCCCCGTTAGCTGCCGGAACTCCATTTCCGTTTAGCTGCCGGAACTCCATTTCCGTTTTCCATCCCTGCAAAATAATAGCACTTTTCGGGTTAGAAATTTAAATCACTATCTAGTTCGAATGTCGTTTATGCATGCCTAACCTGATCACTAGTATGTCTTAAATACCCTTTAAAGTATAACTTAATTATCCGGTTTCAGGTCTTAAGGGTAGAGTATCCAATATGTCTCCCATATAGATCTCTAACCTAGCGCTAACCCAGCGCTCTGATACCAACTGTGACGCCCCCACTTCTCCCTAAGGCGAATCAAAGGGTATCTGCGGAACGCCTGCCCAACTCTCGCCAGGACTCACGCAAAACATTCAAACTTGTTACTAATCTAAATGTCATAAGTACAATAACATAAATATAATGATGCGGAAGCGTTCAAGTTAACCATGGTCATCCATTATCCACCCCGTACATCGGGTGTTCAAAATACAACCTTAAATTCAAATTTACCTCATGCCCAAGTACTACATTCCAATTACAAAAGTATAACCCAAAACCAGAAATCATAGTCAAAAAGATGATAGAAACCCTAAACAAAAATACATCAGGAGGGTTTCTCCAATACGTCCCCGGATCCAGTCCTGTTGAGGAAAATAAATTTACAGGGTGAGCAAAACGCTCGTGAGGCCAAGAACACACATGCAAGCACATTGCTCAAATAACAATCTCAATTTACAAGTCAAGCAATCATATTTTCGTAATTAACAATTTACTGGAAATATAACCAGAAACAATTCAAGGATACTAGAACTCTCAGGAGTTATATTCCACTTGCACATTCAATAACCTCCATGAATTGACACTCCGTCAATCGGGTAGGTTTAGTCCGTAGAACTTCACTTAACTTGTCCCCTTTCACCTTACATACCCCTGTATCGGGCCCGCCTGTTATTTGTTTGTGGCGATACTACTCGAGTATGCCAAGCAAGACCTCTCATTAGGTCAAGCTTATATATCTCATGGCTCGCCAAGGTTCCCGACCAAGTCCATGCCAGCTCGAATCCAAGGTCGGCCAATGAGATTTGGGCGTCCCCATATGCATTTGTGTGTCGAGGAGATTCACTCCAACGACGTATGCAGCTATAGCATACCATTACATTTCATTCATTCATTCATTACATTTCAATTATTCATTCAATGCATTTCAATCATTCATTCAATATATTTCAATCATTAAAATTTCATTTCTAATGAGAACGAGTGCGGTAAAGTACACACTCGACTCCACTTTCAAGATTTCCAATCATTAATAACAATTAAACATGTAACAAGTTTACATACACCTGGCACTCACCAAGTATTAGGTGTAAGTAAGGTCAAAGAAAATTCAAGCGTCCACCGTGGGATCGTCTTGAAGGTTCTCGTATGCGCCTGAGCAAATAATAGTGAATTATCATTCATATCCCAATTATCGAGGAATAATTCATTCACTAGTATTAATCTAGGGAATTCCATGAAAATGAACCTCAATTACTCGTAAATCGAGATTCGAGTGGGGTTTGATAACATTCAAAAGTATTTAAGTCTTTATCTAGGAAATCGGGAATAAGACGTTTAGATAATATCAAAAGAATAAAGAGTTCTTGAAAAACTCTATTTCCTTGAAAGTTGAAAAATTTCAATTTTGTTATGAATCTTTGAAAAATTGTAACTCACTCGACATAAGTCGAGAATTGGAAACCTTTATACCGTTGGAAACCTCTCAGAAAGTACTACAAGTTCCTAGAAGACACTTTTCCATGAATCGAAGTGAAAAGTGCTCAAAAATGAGCTTGAAGGTACTGACTCGGTTCACAAGGCAGAATTAAGTTGGATTTTGGCCAACTTTGAAAATTCGGCACGATTCACACGTTGCGAATCGGCCCCTGAAATTTGTAACTCAATTAGAGTTGCAAGTGAGGTTTATAGCAGAGCAAGCAGATCAAGAATCGGAGTTTCGAGTACCGAAATACGCTAGCTTGAAGTTGGAGAAAATTCAAGACTGGAGAAGAATTTTCAGATTTGAACTTCCAATAGTAGAAGTTTTGTTAGGTATCGAAACGAACTTGAATTGGTACCAAAATTGGCAGTATTTTACTCTTATATGAAGGGTATCTCTCTATCAAATTTCGTGGAAAAATACCTTCGGAAAGGTGGTTAACCAGCCAACCACAGTTTGGAAAAATTCTTAAGGCAATCTGCCTTTAATCCTTTTCTTCCCAAATCCAATCGTTTGGCTAAGAAAATCCTCCAATCATGGTTTATATTTGAAAGGAAAGTGTAAGGATCATTTATGGTACATTTGGTAGGTGTTTAACACCAAGAATTTCATTTAGTAAGACCACAACAAGTCTCATCTCAAATCTGTCCAAAACTAGGTTTTTCCAAAACAGAGCAGTGTTCTTGTTTTGATCACAATTTAGTCGACCTAACTCGAAATTGAGCATGGTTTACAGAGTTGGAAAATACATTCATAGGGCTAAAAATTCACAGAAGGAAACGTTTTGAAATTTGGCAAACAACCAGCTCGAAATTGAGCCTCAAGTTGCTGCCTCTACAAATCATTCCAGCAGGACAGAGAAACAGGACAGCTATCTTAAAACGAATGGTCCGGCTCCTACACATGGAATCAGACTACGTATTTTATACTGTTGGAAAGGTATGGATGTCTAGTTTCAAATGCCACTGACGGCACTCAATTTCAACATCGGAGGACAAAGTTATGGTCAAAATGCTACCGCTGGACAGGGTTATCCGAAAACAGTTTTCCAGCTTGACTAGTTCACAAATAAATTCATTTGCCCATCCAAGCGTTAATGTTTTCCAATGAAAATTTTTACACATCTAATACAACATATAAACATCAGGTCCAAGCCATTAGATCATCAAAAATTGGCCTTATCATGACCGAACAAAGCAGGGGCAGTTTCAGAAATTTTTGTCATGACCTCCACTTTGAGTTTCCAACAATAATACTCCATAAATCTGTCATTTTAACCACTAAACTACCATTAAATCCAACATTAAACCTCTTATCAACCCAAGAGTGGGAATTCATAGAGCCCACTTTTCAAATTCCAACAATATCAAGTCATCCATATACATGCAATTGCTTAGAGATGCACTTCTACTACCATAAACCAAGCTTAAGGTGTTGGATGATGTCATACCTCCTTAGTGCTTTAGATCAGAAATTTTCGGTCCTCAAAAGGCTCCAAGAAACCGTGAAATGCAGCCCTTTAGTTAGCTAGGTCCAACCTCCAAGTAGTTTGCTAGTTGGTCTACAAATTTGGTGAAGATTGGTTGGAGTTTTGTGGTTGATTTGGTGAAGAAATTTTTGAAACAATGGAGTTAGAGAGGGAGAAGGCTGGCCGGCTGTAGGAGAGAGAAGAAAGAGTGAAATTTGATCAAGGTTAGCTTCCAAGAGAAGATTAAAATGAGTGGTGTAAATTCACTCCAAGGTCAACTCTCATTAGGGTTCGTTTGATGCGTTTAGGGCTCGATTTTCTCTCGCGTTTGGTTCACTAGTGCACTAAACCTCTAATGCACTTATGTCCATATAAATATTATTCGCTCTTAATTGTCCCGAAATAAGGGTTTAAAGTCTCTCAAATAAAGTCGCGCGTGTGAAAACGCATACCGTCAATTTTAACGCTATAACGCGGAACCTCCGAGAAATTCTTGTAACGATAATACTATTAACTATCACTTAAGTATTTAAATCTAAAATTACTTATTTTAAAACCGTTGTACATGTCTCAAATTTTTCCGGGCTAATTGTACTCTTTATTGGCAAAAATTTTCCAAACGCGTTTTCACCTTTTCACTAAACAAGCTCCTAAGAAATAATAATTTTTTTTTGAAACGAGACACTTTAAAAATATAACGAAACTATAAAATCATGTACTTAAGTCTAATGAGGTTAGAAAATAATAATCGGGGCAAATATTTGAATAAATAATTAAATGAGCAAAAATTAGGGGTCGAAAAATAATAATAATTTTACGAGTCCTCACATTATATATTTATCTCAAGAAGTAGCTGCGAGTCAGGAAACAAACCCGAGGCTCGAGAGTAAATTATTTAGATAATTGGTGAGTGTTTTCCGAATTTATGTGTTTAACTGTTTATGTGTATCTAAGTGAAATTATGTGACAAATACTACAATAAATTTGGCCTTTTGTGACAACATTCTCTGCAATAAGAGAGAAAGTTGTCACAATTGAAAACTTTAGTGACGACTTTTAATGTCGTCATACTTGATCGTGGGTTCACCCATCAACAGTGACAACATGGGATAAGTCGTCACAATATGGATGGCGCGCAACTATCCAGTGTGGCGGGAGATCACCATTGTGACGATTGGAAAACATGTTGTCACTGAAACTTGTCCTATAATGACAACTTAAAATATCGTCACAATATGGTTGTCAGTTCTAAATTAGTGACAACAACTAGTCGTCACTGTCCAAAGCATTTATTCCCATCTCACTTTCACTAATTCTACTATGTCACCGTAATATTTTCAATATGGCCCATATGTTGTAAATAAGTTTTATTAATTCTACTATGACACCCTAACTTTTACGTTTTGACCCCGTATACCACCTTAATTTTTTCAATATGACCCATGTGTTGTAAATAAATTTTATTAATTTTGCTATGACACCATAACTTTTACATTTTAACCCCATATACCACCTTAATTTTTTCAATATGGCCCATGTGTTGTAAATAAATTTTATTAATTCTACTATGACACCCTAACTTTTACATTTTGACCCCATATACCACCTTAATTTTTTCAATATGGACCATGTGTTGTAAATAAATTTTATTAATTCTATTATGACACCCTAACTTTTACATTTTAACCCCATATACCACCCTAATTTTTTCTATATGGCCCATACACTACAAGTAAATTTAATTAATTATGTTATGACACCCGAACTTTTACACTTTAGCCCCGTATTTGGTAAACTAATCTCATTAACCCTACCATGACATCTTATCTTTTGCAATTTAGCCTCATATGTGATAAAGAAACGTTTTATTAATTCTATTATGGCACCCTATGCTTTTACACTTTAGGTTGTGTTTATCATTAGCAAAATGAGGAATGTATTGTAAAAAACAATGTTTACCTATTTTTTAATTATTCCAAACATAGCTAATACCTTGTTATAAAGTTAAAAAATATCATGAATTCTTTATTTAGTTCTCTTGACAACATATGGAAAATTATTGATTAACATAGTGTGAAAATAATGGAAGAGAATAATAAAATTTAATATGAAATTAAGTAAAAATATTGGCAATTCCATGACTGGAGTTTGTTATGTATTACAATTTACAATAATCAAATTGTTTATGGTTTATGAATCAGTACATGTATCAAATAGATTTAGTGTTTCATGCATGTATTAGTAAACTATTTTGGTTATTTGATCAACTAAACAAATTGTTTGGTCTTGTCAGACCACAATTCGTGCATAATTGATAAAATTATTAAATTGATACAAAAAATATTTGCATTAAAATACCTTTTTTTGAATCATAAACATATTTTTAAAGTACTTGTTCTTAACTCACTTTCATTATTTCTACTATGCCACCCTAATTTTTTCAATGTGGCTTATACGTGATAAATAAATTTTATTAATCTTATTATGACACCCTAAATTTTACATTTTAGCCCCATATGTAATAAACCGATTCCATTAACTCAATCATGACACCTTATCTTTTACAATTTAGTCTCGTATGTGATAAAGCGATTTCATTAATTCTATTATGGCACCCTATCCTTTACACTTTAGTTGATGTTTTTCATTAGCAAAATGAGAAAGATATTTAATAAAATATATATACATATTTTTATAATTGTTCCAAACTTAGCTAATAACTTGTACCGAACTTAGCTAAGGTCAAAAAAATATCATGGATTCCCTATCTAATTGTCTTGACAACACATGAAAAATTATTGACTAGCATAGTGTGAAAATAATGGCAAAGAACAATAAAATTCAACATGAAATTAAGTAAAATCTTGACAATCGCATGGCTGGAGTTTATTATTAATTACAATAGTCACATTATTTATGGTTTATAAATCGGTACTTGTACCAAATACATGTAGTGTTTTATGCATGTATTAGCAAACTATTTTGGTTAATTGATCAACTAAATAGCTTGTTAGGTCTTGTCAGACCACAATTTCGTACATAATTAATAAAATTATTAAATTAATACCAAAAATATTTCCATTAAAAGATTTTTTTGAATCATAAACATATTATTAATAAGACACTAAATATTCCAAAAACACTAATTTTCAAAAACACTAAATTTTCCAAAAATTATCCAACAACACTAAATTTTCAATGTTTTAATGTAACAAATAAAGTTTCAGATACAACTTGTGAAGTAAAAAAGTTCAAAATAATAACTTTATTGTTGCGATTTTTTTTCAAACAATAATTTGATCAATTAGCCGTACAAAAGAGGATGAATGTGTTATTTTTTGGTCTTAGCTAAAATGGAAGCGGGAAGCTGAAAATTGAAGAAGTACATGTGGCTGAACAAAAGAAACAGAAACGACATCGTTTTTTGTCTTTTCTCATATTTTCCCTCCACTCTGCCTGCCTTCTTCACTCACAGACTCCCAATCCCCTCACTCTCTCACTATTTCTTCTCTCTCTAGGGTCTCTCTCTATGGCGTCGACCACTGGGGTTTTCGGAAACCGCTGCAGAGCACTCATGGCAGCCGCTAAGAGCTCCGTCGCCTCCACCACTTCTGGATCCGCCGCTGCCAAAACTTCTGGCCGCAGAAATGGCATCCTGAAAAAGCAGCCTGTCTCCCCTACTCTCCGCCAGTTCGTCGGCGCACCTTGCAAAGTAAGGATATCATAAATGTTTTGGCTGATTTTATTCGTATTTTTCTGAGCACTTGCTCAACCATCGTGATTTCTACTAAAAGATCACGCACTGACTACGAATACCATATTTTCTCATGGTGTCAATTTCTCACTTTCCCAAAGTACAACAATTCATTTCACGGATATATGTTTGGCACTTTAGGACGGGTCAGGGTCGGGCCTTCATTCCAACCCCACCCCTTGGCCTATTTGGCATCGGAATCGCAGCCGTTATAACTCACTCACGCGTCCGCTCCCCATTGAGAATCTCAGAGCCAGAGACCAGGGCAGAGACTCCATTCAATAAGAAAAAATTGGTAAGTACGAACAATTCAATAAGTCTCATTTAGGTTCAATTAAATTTAAACCCCCATAAAAATAAATTATTTTTACCCATAAATAATGCACCATTATTCAATAACCTCCCGTGATTAAAAATTAATGTAGTACTACTAATCTAATGCCTTCCTTGTTAGATTAGGTCTCTGTTGTCATTGGACCACTTCATAAACCCATACCCACTCCACCGAGAAAAAGAAAAACAAATGCCATAACAATTTTTAATAAATATAGAGAGAGAAAATAGATTGTTACAAAGGGCAAAAGAAAAAAAAAGGTTTTTATCGTGACAAAAAAAAAAGGATAATCAGGAGATTGCAAAGTAAGGATTTTTATTCTTGTCATAAGGCAAAGATATAATTTGCTTGTTCTTGGCATCTTAGATTCTCTATGAATTCCTTGCATTTGTATATTGAAGCGCTAATCTATAAATATTGAGTAGTTGATTTCTAGATATCAGATGTGATTTTTGAATTCTTCAATCTGATTATGAGAATAATCGGATAAGTTTTCTAGTATTATGCTTTCTCTTGTGTACTTAGATTATAATTTGCCCTGGTGAGTTGCTTGTAGTCATGTTAATGCAATTGTAGGAATGGTATTTTTGGCATGGACTAATGAATGTTCTGCTTTCTTTGGGTTACTTACTTGAATGTATTAACTATTAAGAGGGGAACAGAAAGAAGATTCTAACTTTTTATCTCAAACTTAGGATTAGTTATACAATACTTAAGAATGGATATCCGATGGAACCTTGCTTTCTTCAAACTTGTGGACAAGAAGGTTGCCTATTTCATTTCCTGACATCTTCCTCTTCCCTTTGTAGTGACTCCAATTTTTTGTGCATGAACTATAATGAGGGCATGGAAATACTGCCCTGTTCCCTTTTTTTTCTTGTTTGTTGTGAACAACAAGTGTTTTGATGAAATTTTGTTGCTAGGTTGCCAGCTTGTGTCCGTTCATTTTTTTGGCTAGCTTTTGCCTACTACTGCCCTGCTATTAATCCTTTTTGTCCTGTTTGTAACTAATCTTTGAGAAAGCAAGAAGAGAAAAACTGTAAATGGAAGTGAGTTAGCAAGCAAACAAGAGGATGGACATCATACTTTTATTTTCAAATCAAGTAGATGTAATCAAGTAGAGTGGTTAAGGACATTGCTGCAAGAACATTGAGGGTATATTGCAATTCGTTGCAAATTCAATTATGTGCTACATGTGAAGATCACATAATTTAATGGCCATTTGTGCTCAAGTTGTAGTTATGCTTGACTATTTTCATTTTAACAAGTCATTGCATTCAAAAACACAATAAAATCATCAAGTGACGTGGTAACTGAGGGGAAAAATTTTTTTGGTACCTTGATGTGAAGCAATGAGTAACTTTTTAAGTGTGCTCAATATTTGTACTATTACAGAGTGGAGTAGATTGCTAAAGTACCGGGGTAATTCTTTGTATGTTTCATATTCTGCAGAATTTGGAGTGAAACAGTCTACCATTACTTGGCCTTCTAATAAATTCTTGCTCTAGCTTCTTCTGGTGCAAGTTTTATACGTCACAGAGATTAGTAAAGCATTTTCAATGTATTGAGTTTCCTAGCTTGTATCTTCTCCATCTCAATCTTGTGAATTGGATTTTCAGATGGATGTCACACAACGACTTGAAAAAGCTAGCCCTTTTCGGTTGCCCTTCTCTTGGCAAGAAGATTGTCTTTTCCTCTAAAGATTGCGTAGATTCTTGAAAATTCAAGAGAACACTGTGAGTCGATTCCCTATCTTTTGCTATTCGTTTTGTAAATCATTTAAATTTTGTAAATGGTTGGTTTAGAACTGAAGCTAGAAAAATGTTAGTTTAGTTGTTCTCTTGTGCAGCTATTAAATTAGAAGGGATGTTTTTGATTGAAAGCATTTTCAAAACTACATAAGATATATCTGTTTTCCACATGATATATCACCTGGGACTTCAAAGGGTCGTGGGCTATGCAATTTGGAGGTTAAATGTTAAATGTTACTAAACTTTGCACCTTTGAGTTTTGAACATGGCAGCATTGGCTAGTTAAATTCTTGATGAGATGCCGCATCCTTTTCAACTACATTTTGAGATGGAGAAAATTTATAACATTCCTGCAAAACTTTTTAGAACGAATTTGTTGTATGTAGTTGTGTTCATAACTGTGAAAAATAAATTATTGGTGTGGCTTTATTTGAATTGTTCAAAGTGATCATGTAATTGTCTTTTTCACTGCTACTGTCTTAAATTATCTCAATCATCCCACTTTTATCTATTTCAACAAATGAAATTACCTGGCACAAAGTCCCAATTTGAGTTTCCATGTAATTGTCATGTTGGATATGAATTTGAAGAGTGTATTAGTGATTTTTTTCTGGCCAATATGCAAAAGAGGAATGGCAAAAGTTGTGCTTTTCGAACCTGTTCTCAGAATAAACTTGAATATGTTGATTATGCTGTTAAAAGTGCTAACCTGTTTGTAGCATATGTTGATTATTCATTCAAATTCAATGGTGTATGGTTGTAATAGCATATTTTCTGATTAAAGTATACTCTAATGCATTTAATAGTTTATTTTCAATGCAGTCCAGCTTCATATTGATCATGAGAAGACTATTGGATATGCTGATAGAGATGATTGAAATCTGACATTGGTGCTGTAATCTATGCTTTAGTTTAGAAATCTAGTACTCTATCTCTTGGGAAGTATATGTATTGGTTATTATTATTTGAACTGATTATGTGGGATTTGGGCCCCAACATTTGTGATTCACTTTTATTTTGATTAATTTAAAGATATGTTATGATCATATATATGAATTTGCGGCATATCTTTTATGTTGATTTTATTTTTTGTCAAATTGAATGTTTTACTATAATTGTTGAAAATACCATGGCAATACTATATTTGTAATGGTCAATGTCAACTCTTGAAGACAAAACTCAGTGACAACTTTCAAAGGAAGGTTGTCACTAGCATGCAAGTTCACCAAGCCTTTTTGTCAAATTGAGTTTTGCTATAATTGTCGCAAATGCCGTGACAATGATGAACAATTGCAGCTTGCTAAGATAAAGTTCAGTGACAACCTTTATGCAAGTTCACTAAGTGACGATTATTTCTGTCACCGAATACTAGGACTGATAGTGACAAGTTCAAGTCGTCACTGTGGACTTCAAATTTGTGACGACTTTTGCTCCATTTATGACAAAATATATGTGAAATAGTGACAAGAAAATTGTCACAGAATGATAACCATTAGTGACGACTTTGTCCTCGTCATTAAATAACAAGATTTAGTGACGACTTTCAAAGGGTTGTCACACGTATCCATTTGTGACATAGAATTAGTGACAACGATGTGACAATGGAAAAAGTCATCACTATACTCATATAATGACGACTTTTTGATTTTTAGTGATGACTTTTTGTTGTCACAAAAGGCCAAATTTCTTGTAGTGAAATGTGCTTATCTTGAATTATTGCTAAATGATTTCTTGTGAAGTGTATTTCAATTGTCCCTCGCCTTCTAAGTCGAGAGTGTACTTTATCGCACTCGGCTTAGTTAAGCTTGAAGGTCGATAATTGACTGAATGTTACTGTAAGTGTGTATGAATGTAAGCCGTATGTGTGCCTCGCCGCATCGGCTGAACGAGGCCCCAAAGCCCTCTATTCAACGGACTATTCGAGCTAGCAAAGGGTTTGGTCGGGTAGGATGGTAACTTTGGGTAAATGTTTTGGTATACTCGAGTATTACCATGAGGTTGGGAGATTATTGAATTGATTATTAAATGTAGGGGATTGTTTATTGTTTTGGAGGACATAAGGAGGTGAAGTGGCGGAATGTGCAATGATATTGAAATGAATATACAATGACAGTGAAATGAGTGTCTCTTGACACTGAAATGAATGCTCAATGATATTGAAATGGCTCTAATGCGAGTACCGTATCCTTTTAAAAGTGATTGTTTAGTGAAGTGTTTCCTCAATTGCTTAATGAAAATGATTGTACAGTGAAATGTGCACTACTTGCTTAATTGTACTAATTTAAATATTTATTAAATGTTACTTGCTCGGCAAACCTTACTGAACTTTAACTCAAACCTTTTAGCTTTGTTTTCCTTACAGGAGATTGGTGGTCAGGGATCGATCGAGAGATGTAGGTAGATAGCAAGAAAACTTTTTGTGATTGTACATCTTTTAGTATCTTATTAAGGTTGAAATTTTGTGTCGAACTTGGTATTGTAAAAGATTTGAGCGTTTGGATTTAGTTTATCAAATGTTATCTCTGAAATTAATGTAAGTGAGTAAGTCCTGGCGAGAATTAGGCAGGCGATCCGCTAACTTTTAGGGTATGCCCTAGGAGAAAGTGGGGTCATCACAAAACCCAATCAAATTCCCCCAAATCCCCCCAAAACTCCATAAAATCCAAGCCAAAACACCAAAAAGCCCAAGCCAAAACCCCAACAAAGTTTGGAAAAGAAAGAAAAGAAAAGGGGTCCATCGGCCCATTTCCCTTTCTTTTCAAAAAAAAATTTCCAGCTTCATGAACGAAGCCAGCAAGTACGTGAAACCAGAAAAGGCCAGCTAGTTTTCTTTGGCTCTTCAGATTCGTTTTTTGCTTCCCATTTTCTTTCCCCCCAAGTTTAGCAAGTACTAGTACACATCATCACCAGAAAACAGTTGGCTTTTTCTGGTTCCACATAGTTGCTAGCTTCGTTCATGAAGTTGGAAATTTTTTTTTGAGTCTCATCTTTCGCATCTTCGTGACCTCTTCAAGGGATCATTTGTGGATTTCACAATTAATGTGATTTGCACCAATTAAATTTTGAAGAGACATTTCATTCCTCTTGACACCCTCTAGGTCTAGGTTTGCATCCATATAGAAGCATCCAAATTCGATAAGTTTTATAAGTTAGATTAGAAAAATTTTGACTAAATCTTGCAACTAGTTTTGGTTAGGTTGAAAAAGTGTTTTAGATCAATCTTTGCCTTCTTTTTCTTCAACCATGACTGCTAAATTCATTTTCTCTCATTTTCAAAGATGTGGAGTCGTTTAAAAGGGTTTTATTTGTTTTTTTTTTTTAAAAATATTTTTTGAGTGACTTGATATACTTAAATTCGATACCAAGTGAAAACTCTATTTTTAAAAAAAAATCCTTTTAGACTATTATTTTGGACCCAAACCGTCGCATTTTCTATGTCCTATTTTAGGCCATTTTTCTTTATCAAATACTCATTTTAAATACCCTTCTCTTTTATTTTCAAAAATAGGGAGCGACAGTCATTAACTTAACTACTTCACCTCATTTTTTAAGTAGGTTTTATTAATGAATAATCCACCATTTTAGATTGTGGTAGATCCACAAAAGATGGTTTGATAATAAAAAGCCATATAATCAAATAATATGAGAGATGGAAGAGGTTTACCTATTTCAAGTGTTTCATAGATATTACCTTATAGGAACACCACTTGACAATTGTCCAAAGGAACGTCCGCATATCCGTCTTGGGTAATGACATCCTTACAACTTACTTCTTCAAAATACTCCTCAAGAGGAGTTAATTGTGAATCATTCATGCTCATCTCTTGAGGTTCAACATTATAGTTCCAAAGACACAATTATGTAAAATGGATATTTCCTCATTAGAGCACAAATTGATCAAAATGCAATCCACTTTCGCATACAACATTCTCACTATTCACAATAGTTTCGATTTGCATATAATTAGAAGAAATAATTTCACACAAATCACACAATTGATTTTGAATTCTACCTATGTGAGAAGTTAATTCATCTAATATATTCTTAATGTTATCAAAACTGTCGGAAGTAACATTAGCTAGCATTTCAATTGCTAATTTTCAAGACAAAGGTGCATTAGCTAACCTTTCATTGACTAATTCCCAAAATGGCTTTGATTCAAGTAAGACAAATTCGGATTGATAATCATAAAAACACGGAGAATCATTATATCTACAATTATTATTCCAATTATAAGCATAAGAATTAACCCAATTAGAACCATATTGATCAAAATAAGGGTTAAAATGCTCAAATTCGTCATAATAATCTATATTTTGTACTTGTCTACATGTATGAGTAGTATGATATCCTCCATACAAGTCACAAATCACATGATTAGAATTGAAAGCATTAACATTCCTCTTTCGTTCGATCATATATGTAATGATGTCCAATTGAAATTTTAATATTATAAAATCAAATTTAACCTTTAAGGTTCTTCAGCCATTTTTGAAAGACAAACCTTCGGACATTCTTTGATTACCTCCATAGTTGTAGTTTTGAAAATCACAGTCTATTGCCGAATTTCTTTCTCTCAAGCTTGTATCCACTTTCATTTACCATCCTCCTTAGAATCTAAAAACACTTTCAAGCAATTTCAAAAGCAAGATTAGTCAAGAAGAATAGCGTAAAAGATATAAACCAAAAACAAGACTCTAAACACAAAACAAAAACTCAACAAGACACTAAATATAACAAATAAGACACTTGAAACAACAAAAACAAGAAAAGCAAGTAAAAATGTGTAAACTAATAAAGTTGTTTTTAGCACCAATGTTGAACCAAATCTTCCCAAATAACGGAGCCAAAAACTTGATGAGATTCTACCATACATCAAATTTTAATAAAACCTAAATACCCCATTTTTTGCAAGTATGCAGATCGTTTATCAAGTACAGGGATGTTAGGTGTCGATCCCACATGGCAGATTATAAATTGTCAATGGTTTTTGAATTCCTTTATTATTTAGATGATCACAAATGCAAGAAATTAAATCTACACTACAAACATGAAATAAATGTAGTAAAAATAATAATAATAATCTTTTAGGATTATGGAATTCCTCACTATTTTTACAAGTGAAATTATTGGTTAACTAAATGTTATTATTTTGACTAGTTATGACATAATTTTCTAATGTATGTGAAATCTACTCTTGTAGTGAAATCAACTATACTTGTAACTAAGCCATAGTTACTCTCGTGATTATGAAATTAATTACAAGTTTATTTCTTCTATGAAATTACATGGAACAAGCCACTAAAGCCACAACCATGCTCATCTACTTTCATGAGTGAACTCTCTAGGTTTAACACTTCTTTAAATTAGTGTCAAATCCTAATTCTTATTGCAAACTTAACTCTTAAAATTATCATAATTAATGCCCAGTTAATCATGATTAGAAAAGTAAAAGTGCTAAATAATTTGTTCAAAATAATATCATCAAATAACCAATTAAACATCACTAATAAGAAATAGAAAGTTATCCTTAACTAGTATAAACTTTAGCTAAACATGAAAACAAACATCAAGCTTGTATTATAGCCAAACATAAGAATTAATGCAAGAAACAAAGTGGTAGGATAGAAGTCACTTTTGTCACATGAGTTCCAAGCATCTTCATCTTCATCCTCTATCTCATCCAAGTTTGGCTAGTATAAGAATAGATGGAAACTATACTACTCTATACCAAACTAGTGAATTAAGAATAACTAGTGAAAAATACATTTTTAGTAGTGTCTCTAGCTTTCCAAAGTTATGAAAATATGTTTTCAAACCTCCTATTTATAGAGGAATTCAATCTCTAAATGAGTTGGTAAAGTTGATGTAAAATACTTCTTAATATTCCCAAAATATTCTTCTACAAGTCTCCATGCTCTTCTTTATAGTTGTAGCCGAAATTCTTGTTTGAAATAAGCTGAAAAAACTGTGAGAATGCAGAACAAATTGCTGTGCAAGTTGCACACACATTTACAAAATATGCAGCCTTAAGGTCACTTATTGAGGGTGTGTATTGTCTGCCTTGTATTTTTTTTTTTTTTTTGTCTTTTTCTGCTCCAACTAAAACAAAAAGGTAAAACGTTGGTTCCCTAGCATATTTGTGACGACCACACCTTCTCCTAGGGCATACCCTAAAAGTTAGCGGATTGCCTGCCTGACTCTCTCCAGAGCTCACTCACTTACAATATCACTTGATCAATTATCAACCTTCAAACTCAACTAAGTCGAGTGCGATAAAATACACTACCGACTTAGAAGGTGAGGGACAATTGAGATACACTTTGCAATAAATCACTTAGCAATATTTCATAATAAGTACCTTTGTCACATAATTTCACTCAAGTGCACACAAACAGTTAAACACATAAAATCGGAAATACTCACCAAATACCCAAATAAATTACTCTCAAGTCTCGGGTTTGTTTCCTAGCTCGCAGCTACTTCCTGAGACAAGTTCATAATTCCAAAGTAAATATATATAATTTATAGATGTTCACCTATTATTTATTATTCTATTATTTAAACTATTAAAATCAAGTTTGACTTTAAAATATAAAATATACTCAATATTTATTCCACATTTTATTTCGGGACTTATTGACTTTATTATCCTACATCAAAAAATATACGTATTTTCCAAGTTAATAATTTATAAAATATTTACATTAGGATTAAATCATTTTCCACTCAAGATTCTGAGATTAAGACTTAGGAGGACTCCATTGGTTCCCTTTTAATTAATTAAACTCTAGGTTATTTGAAAATTAAATTTTATTCCACTATACCAGCCCTTCAAATTTTATAGTCTTTAAAATATTCGTGAAGACAAGATTAAGTGATTAGAAGCCAATTTATATATATAACTATAATAAGTTGCTTTAGGGTTTCAAAATATTATAGGGGTTCAT
Source organism: Coffea arabica (assembly GCF_036785885.1). Taxonomy (NCBI): domain Eukaryota; kingdom Viridiplantae; phylum Streptophyta; class Magnoliopsida; order Gentianales; family Rubiaceae; genus Coffea; species Coffea arabica. The sequence continues at coordinate 52,086,782 of NC_092320.1, read as the reverse complement.
TTTACTGCTATGTTATCTGTTAAATCAAGTTTTAGCAATATACACAGTTCGGCATTCATTGTCTCCCCTAAATCCTTTCTTCCAATCTCATGTTCCAACTAGACAAATTAACTACATTTATAAAGCTACAAAGTAGCCTTATACAGATCGTGGAAAGTTTTGCTTTCGGCTAGCATCATAGCAGAATGCATCTGGAAACAAAAGAAAGTCAACAAGAAACAATAAAGATGGAAGCTTTGCCATCCTTTGGTGTTTTGATCACAACTGAAGCTACACTTATCAGATTAAGACAAATTTTATAGCGGTTCGAAGCTAAGACATAGATCTACATTTCCTATGAAGACATGGACACCCAGTTCTCGCATTTTCAGGGTAAAAAATGGACGGTCAGAAGCACATTTTGCTTCATTCTCTCGGCCAACCAACCTGCGGTCCATCGAGTTCATTAGCTCTGCTATACTCACTTTAGTTTCTGCTTGTTTCTGTCTTACTTGTTGAGGTTAAGGGACTTAAGATATGTCACAGCTTGCTATACTAGTTTAGAAAGTTGTAGAGGATCGCCAAAGTTTCTTTCTTTTTCTCTCTCGGTTGCAGTCACAAAGTTTCCAGCAAGACCACAGTTTATCATTTGACATTTTCTTACCTTCACTTCCTCAGTTTTTGGTCTCAATCATTCATGCAGAGGATACTTAATCTACTGCAGGTTATCCTAAGCAAAGCATAGAGGTTTATGACTAGAATTCAAAAGGACAACTGGATTAAGTCTCAGGTCTGTGCAAGGTTGCAAATTCTGACGCATAGCAGCCTGCACCAGGTTTCTTTCCTCAGTCAGTTCTCTACTCAAACACTATATGCAGCGTATTCATTCATTCATTTTTACCGAGTCAGCATGAAGTTATTGCAGATTCTTAACATTATCATCCTAAGAAATATTAAGAACAGTTATAAGTTCCAGTTTCTGCAATTTTCACAGTTTCTGCATAACATTTCTCGCACCAGAAACTAAGTTCTTAGCTAGCTCTACCTGCAGCTCAAGTTTAGCTAATTATACTATCTAATCAGCGAGTTACATCCCTAAGGTTTCTTGTCGCATACTGCTAGAATTGCTATTCCAACTCCTCAGGTCCTATCCCTCGACTTCCCAGTTCCCTTGCCTTCGTTTGTATAATTTTCTTGGTTAGCTGATGGTGAAGCTCGCAAATTCTTTTCCTCGCACTCCGTCTCACTCACTCGATTCTGTTTTAGAAAGAAAGCAAGAAAGGAAGACAGCTTTTGTTTTGCTCTTAGCCACCACCAGTTTTGTTTCTTTAAGCTGCTCACTTTCGGCCACTGCTTACTTAGCAGACTTGGTAGTATAATCCTTCCTGACAGCTGTCTTACTAAGAGCTACTCACCGCCCCAATCTCTGCTAAGTCCTACACTTCGACCGCTTAGTCTAACTGGTGCTTGTATTCGGTTCCAAGCAAATGCATTCTTCTCTCGGTCTGGGTTTTTGAATTCTGATAGTTTATGTCTTGGCCGCATGGTAGCTAGTCTAATATTTAAGGGTAGTTTGGTCTTTTAGTTGTAGTTTATTTGCTCACTAAGGCCTAAAATTTTATGATTTCATGCATGAACTCCTAACCTCATTTGTATTTTTGGGGAAAATTTCTTACGTTGTTCTAATCGATTTTGACATATTTAGCTTTAAGAAAAACTTATTAAACTTGTACTTACCGAACTTCCAGTATATATATTACGTGTCTACTAATATTTGCAAATAACATGAATTACGATATGCACGCCATAATTTATTTAATTCATAAAATTTTTCTATACCATTCTAGGATATTTCCCAAATTCTCAATTTTATAGGGATTCAATTAGGCATTTAATTTAACTGTTTATTCATTATATATAATATTTCTAATATCAAAGTAATTAAAATGAAATAAATTCAGGGCATACATATAATTTTCTCGGGTTCTCACAATATTGATGTTGCATTTCTTGCTCAGAAAATTGAACTTGTTCATTTTGTCATCTACAAATCATTCTCGAATCACATCTAATGCTATTGCATGAATTCTTCTTGATCTGAAATGATCATTAATCTTCAAATCCTACAAATGCAATACATTTTGCACATTAGACTACTCAAATACAAGTTTTGACTATAAAATAAAGCTTGTAAAAATAGAGGTTCAAAGAGCAAATTTCATTCTTAAAAACTGTAAAATCATACCAAAAATAATCAAATAAACACACTTAAAATATGCAAAATAATCAATTACCAGTATGTATGTTCTCAGTTGGAGTCTATAATAGATGTTTAGCATAATTGTCTTCTATGGTGATGAGAAGGACTCCACTACCATCGAACTGTTCTATTTCAAATTGAAGTCTATGAATATGTAGGTGAATGCAGATAATAAGTTCAATCAAATGTGTCATTTTATTAATATAGGTATCATGTTTGGGTCTTATATAAAGTTCAGAATTAAAAACATTTTGTAGGAGAAAAATATAATATCCATATAAAAGTGATAATAGATATTGTATTTAGTTACCTTGGAAGTGATTTTGGATGTATAATATGGCAGTATTGACAATTGAAATGTCTATTTGATGCTGCACCAGAAGTCTTTAAAATAGCTAGATTTGGACAAGACAAAAGTAGAAGCGATAATTTGTTTGTGGTAGTTGTATTTGTACTTTGATCCAACAGGAATTGTTCTTGTATAAAATGCATAGATATTATATAGGAAATTCAAAATATGCATGAATTATTGTTTGGAGTGAATAAAGATTTTTGAATATTTGGTAGTTAGGAGATGAAATGTCAATTTTCTATCAAAATTGGGGCAGAGTTGGAGGCTTGATGTCTTGGTGCTCCTTTTCATACAATGTTTCGTGTATGATTCTTTGCATATATGCATTGTTCTATTTGATACTATAGAATTCTACTAGGTCTAAGTTGTTTCAATAATAATGTAAGAGAAGAAAAGATTTATCTTACCGGTTCTTGAATATTGTGGTTTGTGGTAATTCAAGATTGAAGAGGATAATAGAAGTTGGTTGGGTCACAACCTTTTTTTTAAATAAAATTTTCAACTTTTATTCTCTTAAAGGAGAGACAGAGTCGAAGGGGGACATAGACCTTACCTCCCAGGAGTACAACGCATACATTAAGCTACTTGGATGGGGATGGGAGTTCTACTCCCAGCAACAAGGAACCCTAGCACTTTTGAAGGGAGGGGAGACCAATCCTGTCCAGCCTAAAGGCCCCTCGAGCTTCAGTAGGGCGTTCTGAGAGCTGATGATAGGTTATGGTACAGCCTTCATCACAGCCAATATTAGATAAGCCATCCGCCACTTGATTACCTTCCCGAAAGCAAAGGGAGATGCTAACAACATGGGGTGACAGCTGAAGGAGGGACCGGACTTCCGTGTCAATACTCCACGGGCAACGAGTTGCTCGCTGCAGGACTTGAACGAGCACCAAAGAGTCCACTTCAAGTTGCACTCTCACATAGCCACCTGAAATGCACAAGTTAACCCCGAAGAGAAGGGCATTCGCCTCAGCTTGGATGCTAGTACAATGTCGAAAGAACGTGGAGAAAGCGAACAGGAGCCTCCCCTCACTATTACGCAACACACCACTTGCTCCAGCCCGTCCGAGGTTGCCGCTAGAGCAGCCATTCGTGTTGAGTTTAAGATCACCCAGTATCGGTCTCAACCACTTCACCAACCTGAACGAATCCAGCTTGCGAAGAGAGATGAGAGAAGCATAAAATGCGGGCCATGTCGGGAAGGCCCAAGAATATCCCGGGAACTTCAGACTGAAAAGATGCCGTACATCATCAAGAATAAACCCACAGATAGCGTTTGGAGCGTAAACTTTGTCATCAAAACGCGCCTTGTTCCTAGCCTTCCAAATGTTCCAGCAATCAGGGAAGGGATAATCTGGTGGGCAAACTGCAGAAATGCATTTGTACACGAGATAAACCACAAACTAGCCATGTGACCCCATACAGAGGCACCCACATACAAGACCCCTGCTAGAGAGCCAAAAAATTTCCATGCCGCAACGGCTACCTCACCCCCACAGAAAATATGGTCTAGAGTCTCACCCGTAGCCTCAGTACAACAAAAGCACTTCGAGGGGCCAGATATACCAAACTTACATACCGTAGAGTCCAATGGCAACCGGTTTTGTAGTGGCCCAAGAATGAAGAAGGAGATTTTCAGCGGAATGAGGGGGTACCACACCCTAGAGAAGATAAAAGACCGCGGCACATGATCACGCACTAACTCGAAAGCCGTGCACAGTGTGAAGATCCCAAACTGAGAGGGTGCCCAAACCATAACATCCTCCTCGTCCTCAATCCTCGGGAGAGCAAATTGGGTAATCTCGGCGACTGTGTCGGCAGGCACCCATGCCGCCAGCAATTGAGAATTCCATCCGTCACTCGTAAAGAAATCAGAGACCCTATGATCCAAAACACTTCCTAAACGCGAGGACAAAGGCCCAGAACCTAGCCAGTTGTCGAACCAGAAATGTGAGCTCCCAGAGCGAATAACAAAAGTGATGTGTCGCTCGGCCAAGTCCCGCACTTGGAGCATCCTACGCGACGTGTTTGAAGCCCCCACTAAGGCCCCTGCCATACCTAGATGCGCATGAGCAACATACTTAGCCACCATGAATTTAGCCCAAAGAGTCGAGTTCTGCCGAAATCTCTACCACAACTTCACGGAGAAAACCTTAACAACATCAGTCATAGAGTGTAACCCCACCCCACCCTCCTCCTTAGCAGCACAAAGGTCCCTCCAGCGAATCCAATGATATTTGGCCACACCCTCATCGAAGCCCCAAAGGAAGTTTGCGAAGAGCCTCTCAATTGTAACCAATATCGATTTCGAGGGAGACACCACATCCAATAAGTGAAGCGGGATAGAGGCCAACACATGTTTTATAAGAACAATCTTGCCTCCAGGCGACAAGAGTCTATTCTTCCAGGAGCTGATCTTAGAGAGCACCGAATTGTTTAAATCCTGGAAGAAACCCTACCTCTGCCGCTCCACAAAAAGTGGACAACCAAGATAGCGTACTGGGAACTCCTTTTGAGAGAAACCCGTGATGCACTGAATTATACCCCGCCTGCCCCGAGACAATGTCAAGTGAACCATAAAACCTCTTTTTGCTGCATTTATACTTTGTCCTGAGACACTTTAATATCTTGCCAATGTCCATGAGCAACTTCAAGGGCGACGTCGAAGCACTAGAGAAGATAAGTATATCGTCCACAAACCCGAAGTGAGAAATAGGTGGACAAGACCTAAGAATCTTGAACCCACAAAAACCAAGCCGCAACAGGAGTTGGTTCAACATACGAGAGAGGACCTCAACTCCTAGAATGAACAAGGAGGGGGATAGAGGATCCCCTTGCCGGAGCCCTCACGACGCTGGGAAGAAACCACAAGGCATACCATTAATAAGCACTAAGAACCACGGATTGGATACCAGGAGCCAAACCATATCGATCCACCTTTCACCAAACCTAAATGCATGCAGGACGTTAACCAGGAAGATCCAAGGCACCCTGTCATAAGCTTTTGTCATGTCCAATTTCAATGCAACATTCCTTCCCCTATTTTTCCGTCCAATACCCGAGATTACCTCCTGAGCAAGTAAAAAGTTATCGAAAATTTGACGACCACGGGTAAAACCACTTTGATTAGGAGATATAAAGCAGGGCAGCAGTGGGGCCAGCCTCTCCGTGAGGATTCGGGAGAGCACATTGTTGAGGAAGTTGCACAGACTTATAGGCCAAAACTACGCAAAAGAGCATGGGTTCTGCACCTTGGAAATTAACACAATCAATGTCGCTGTGACTCTCCTCGGCACCTCCACTCCACAGAAAAAACTAACAACCGCATTATAAATATCTTGAGCACTGATTTCCCAAGCAAACGTAAAGAATTTTCTGGAATACCCATCAGGGCTAGCAGCACTGTCTCCATCCATAACGTGAACCACACGCTGCACCTCCTCCAGCGAAGGGACCTTTTTCGACATATCATTATCAGAAGACTGGATTAGCTTGGGGATAATGGGAGACAGAGCCCAAGAAAAGGTAGGCTCAGCCAAGAAAAGCGAGAAGAAATACCGAACCACCTTTGCACCTATTCCATCTTCCGATGTGATCCAATTGCCCTGCTCATCTTGAACCCGGTGAACAATTGATTGCAATCTCCTCTACTTAACTACCAAGTGAAAAAACTTAGTGCTCTTGTCCCCCAACTCTAACCATCGGACTCTCACTTTCTGCTTCCAAAAATTCTCCTCCACTAGCAAATGCCGCCGCCGCTCTACATTGGCGCGCTGTAATGTCTCCTGAGCTTCACTTGAGCCATCCTCCTCTACCCGCTTCTCCGCCGCAAGCACGGCCTCCTCGGCCCTCCCTGTATTGCTGAAAATGTTCCCGAAACTCTGCTTATTCCAAACTCTAATATTCGTTTTTAAGCGGGACAACTTAATGCAAACTATTTGGAAAGGGGAGCTGGTACACTCTTGTTGCCAGGAGGCCTTAACGACATCTCTGAAGCCAGAATGGGACATCCACATATTTATAAATCGAAAAGAATGGGGCTTCCTATCAACCCGCGTAGAGACCGAAAACAAGAGGGTAAAGTGATCATACAGGTCCCTTGCTAGGTGAGACACCGATACCACAAAACCAGTGTCATAGCATGAGTGATTGAGTAAGAGCCGATCCAATCGTTTCCAAATTCACGCCCGACCCAAGCGATTATTATACCACGTAAAAAAGGAGCCAGAAAAGTCGGCGTCAAACAACTCCGCGGACGATAGAAACTCCAGGAAGTCAAGTGCCTCAAAAAGGTGGAAAGGCAGGCCTCTTTTCTTTTCCCCTGTGTCCACCACAACATTAAAGTCCCTATCCACAAGCCACGGTCCATGTAAAGGTTTGTCCTGTCGTAGGGCACTCCACAATGCTCGTCTCTCCTCTCTCGTGCATGCAGCATGGACAATGGAAATAGTCAAAGGGACTGGAAGTCTATTATGGGAAACTAGAAACAAAGCATGCTGCTCCCCCTCACCCACCAACACCAGATGAAAAGGCCCATTATAGAACAACCATAAGGAACCAAAAGTATTACATACTACATTATCGAAACAGAGCCTATGCTTAAAAGCATCCATAAGCATACTACTAACACAAGTTTCACAAACTGCCAGAAGCTGAATGTGATTTTTTGAAATAATTTTCTTAAGCCATCTAAAATGAGAAGGTTTAGACAAACCTCTTATAAATCCAGAAGAGAGAGTTAATCATCAGACAACGCTTGGAAGGAATTCTGCGATTAGGGTATTGAAGAGCGCAAAGTTCTATCTGAAGGGGCGATTGAGCGATAGCCCTTATGCCGACGAACCATCTGGAGAGAGTCATCCCGCACACACAAAGCATCGTTGGAAACGCATGGCAGCACCACCTCTATAACTGGCTGACCTCTTGGGGAGAGGTTCCCTGCTGATGAAGGCAGCCCCACCACTCTCCCTTCTGCCCCTGGTTCACTCGATTCAACCCCGACGAAGGCAGGCCGACACCCCTCCTCCATCTCCGCTGAGCCACTCACTTCGCCAGCCCCCAACCCAGACACAACAGCTACCGCATCAGCAAAAGGTGGAGGAGAAGACACAACCACCACAGCCGCCGTGAAAGTACCATGTTGCCCCGTCGTCACCTCCAAAGAGACAGCCTCCCTAGCGGCAATAGACGTTGCCGCATCAGATCCAGCAGAGAGCCTCTCGCGGCCACGCACCATAGGTGGGAGCCCGTCTTGGTCAATAGCCTGCCCATCTTCAACACAGGCAGCGGTCGCTCCACCCATCAGTAGCAGTTCACTGTGAGGGTCATGTAACAGTTATGACAATCAAAAAAGTTTTCCGGTTAGATAGATTGCATGTTGTGGTAATGGTTTACTTTCACTCTTGTGACAATCATTGTTGGTATTGAGGAATCATCGACTTTAACGTTGCTCCTTCAACAAGTATAAATTCATCCTATATTGAAAATCTGAGTGGTTGTTTTCTGTATGGATAATATTTTTTATTAATATAGGGTAAGGTAAAATAAGAAATTTTATGTAAAGAGAGAATAAGAAACCTACTCTTCATTAACAATAGCAAATTATTGAATTAATGATGATCAATTCCCTCGTACAATAGTGCATTAGGGAAGTGCTTGAAGAACGGCACAGAGTATATCTATGAAGAAAAGAAATGATTCTATTAGTATAACTGAAGTGTATGTTTGGACTGATGATTTATTCATAGTTGATTAAATGAGACTTAGGATGAATTTACTTATCTTTTCAGAGTTATCTCCAATATGTGCATCAAGATCTGCAAATGCTAGAAAGCTATAAATTTGATCAAAGGCAATACATTTTCTGGAAGAACTAGTTTGACAAAAGTTCTTTTTGAGATTGACAATTGATAGTGTGATATTCCTTGGTAGAAAGGTATTGTAATTTTTGTGACCCATGCATTTCCAACGTAATATGTATAGTGTAACTATAGTTTTGGATCAAGAGCTTCGAAATCACAATCATAGATGCCTGGATCATGTTATTCTAGACCAGAAAGTTAATTGTAAGCATTAGGTTCGTCAGTAATCATAAATGAAATAATTAGTATAGGGAAGATATGATAATTTATTCTAAAAGAATATATTTTTCAGAAATTTCTTACAATTACATCAGTAAAAACTAATCAAATATAGGGTATATCATCTTGTTTGCCACACTGAATTGGAGTTTTTTTTTTTTCTAAAATGAGCAGTTTTGCAAACCAATCTGGTTCGTATTTGTGATCTCTAGAATGAGGACACATTTTTCTTCCATGTTGTTGTTATATTAAGTATAAACAAAGCATAAATACAAATTACTCATAAATGAGTGTATACAATGAGTAAGTGATTTATAATTTAAATGCAGGGCTAAAAGGAATATTTTTTTATTTAATACTAATGCATTTGTATAAGCATAAAATGAGAAAGATTGGACAGGAAGATATTGTGCTAATAAGAACCATAATAATATATAGAATTATACACAAGCTTTTGAGCTCTTAGAATATTTTGATTACTGTAATAACACAAGCGTGAATTAAAATTACATTGATAATATGGATAACAATATTTTGAATAGTGTAATATCAGAAGCATGAATTAAGATGACATTGATAATATGGATAATAGTAATGATTATTCATGAATGAAAGAGTTAGATATATGAAAAATGCATGTTGGACTGTTAGAAACAAGAAAAAGTTAGTCATGTTTAGCAAGTAAAAAAACTTCTTTGTAAACAATATTCTTTATGAAATTCTTTTGTTTGGAGAATATAGTTAAAGGTCAAATAAGAGCTTTAACATTTTTAATGCTATAACATATAATTGTCCATGCGAGAAAATAGGTTCCTTCAAGTATAAATCAACAAAATCTAAGATTTGTCCTTAGGCTTTATTAATAGTCATTGCAAAGTAGAGACTTAATGGAAATTGTGTTCTTTGAAAGGGACAGAGCAAATTCATCATCTAAGCATTCTAATGGAAAGTCAAGGGATAAAGAGACATTTTCCTACAAAGAGTCACAAATTAATTCTGCGTGTATCAAATTTCTTTAAAAATCTTGCATAGGAGTTGAATACCATTCAACAATCCTTCTGCTGGATTGATATTTCTTATAAGCAGGATTGGATAGTTTGATTTTAGCCTGAATTCATGTGAAGGTAATGCTCTTAGTGTGTGTGCTGAAGAGGTCTGCATTGCTTGACCTATGTGATGCATCAAACGCTTCATCAAAACTAAAATACTTTTTTTCAATCCCTAGGAATTTCTCAAGCAATTTCATATTAATACCATGCACATAGTCATTTTTCATTGTGAGAATGCTCGATTCACAATTGATGCTGCATCATTTAAGAAATTGTTCATATCAGAAAATATTGCATTGACCAATGCTTTAAGAGCTAAATTAACTAAATTGGCATTAGTAGTGCCTTCCTTTTGACCTTTAGTAACAATTGGTAGTGTTTGCCGAAAGTCACCTCTAAGAACACTAATTTTGCTATCAAATAATGCATCAGAAGCAATCAAATATTTTAGTATTGCATTGAATTTTTTGATTGATTTGCATTTTTCCATGCTTGCCTCATCCCAAATAATCAACTTTACATCACGGATCAGTTGTGCAATGGCACTTTGCTCACTAATAGTGCAAGTTGTCGAGTCATCATCATTTAGTGAAATTTTAAATCTTGAATGAGCAATGCGTCAACCTAGTAGGATTGAAGTAGCTACGCCCGAAGAAGCTGTTTCAAGAGCAATATGTCCTTGTGATCTAATTTTTGTAAGTATAGATTTATAGGGAGAAGTCTTTTTAGTCCCTCTTGATCCATCAATAAAGAATGCTTGTGCATGGTTATTCATAACAACAAATAATATTCTGTTAAAAGCTGTTTTTTTATCCTCATTTAAGGAATCAATGGCTAAAATATCATCATCAGATACAATTATATTTCTTTCTACTTTAATCTCTTTGGTTACTAATGCTTATTGGCTTCTGTAGCATAAATAGTTGTCAATGATTTGTAAAACTTTCATCTGAACTGCACCTTCTCTAAATGATCTATGTTGTCAGATATCCTTTGATAATAAATCTTCAAATTTAAGCCATAATTCTTGAGGTAATTTTTAGATTATTGTATATTAAGATTGTTGTGATAGAGGATGGCATTTGATATACTACTGCTTCTTCAAGACATAGTTCAGCTACATTATCTGATTATAAAAGATTTCACATATTTGTAACATCTCTACGGGTTAAGCAAGTGAATCCATTTATAGTTCTTAAGTCTTTGGATGAGGTTAGTTTCCTAATATGCATTAATAATATCCTAATACAGTATCCTTCACCTTTTGATGGATGAACACTAAGAATTCTACCAATTGTTTCCTTATGTTGATGATGGTGCCAGCTTTTTGTTTGAACACTCCATGTGAAATGCTCAGGAAACTCAATATATAAACAATTAAGCATCTTAACATGATCTAATGTGCATTCCTAGTAAAAGATTTCGTTAGCATGATTCTTGACATACTTAGATTAATGATAGTAATCTATTCTCTAGAAATGCTATAGGTTATATGTTCTCTAAATAAACTTGAAATATCATCACAAAGGGATGAATTTGATTCAGATCGAAGGCAAAGATTTGACACATAGCTTCAGGAACAGAAACACATCTTGCACGGACAAAATTATTGATTTCATCTACAATCTGATTACTTTTTGTAGCATCAAGTTGATAGAGAATGTTAAAATAAAAGCCAAAAGTTCTAGAATTACTATTAGTGCCCAAGAAGATGAAGGATATTTTAACTTGAGCATTTGAGAATTTAACCAAGTAGCCCTTCCCTTTTTATGAATAAACTAAAGAAATAAATGGTCTCTAGATATTAGATTTTAAATAACTAGACACATTTGGAATGGTTTAAATGAAAAAAAAGGAAGGTCCATTGATAAAATGTGAGTCCTAAAACTTTATCACGACATTAAGAAGGCTCAATTTATGGGGTGTCACATTTGATATGTGCTTAAAATATTTATATAATAATAAATGGCATTTTTATTATATTTATTGCTTATATTTTAATATTTGTACGATAAAATCTTTAGAATAAATTTAATCAATGAAATTGGGAATTATTATGGTAAGGTTGATTTGATCATACCTAGAGTTTATTTTTAAAAATCTTTAGTCAAATTATTAATAATATGAAACATTATTAATACGATTAAACTAGCATATAGTATAATTTTACTATGTGAGAAGTAGTAGACCTCATTTATTATGATATAAGATATCTAAACTAGTATATGAGTTCTTGATAAAGTGATCAAATTCAATAAAATCATCTGCGTCGAGATATTTTTAAAGTGTTAAAGGATTAATCTCTAAATGAAGTTTGCGTAAGTGATCCTTAGACTTAATGTTTTCATAATAACTTAAGTATGAATTACTATACTTTGACTCTATATATTTAATTGCTTTTTGACAGGTGTCAAATCTGTGTAATAATAAAATCCTACTCAAAAAAATGTATAATTGAGTACAATGGTAAGTAGGGTCATCTCCATAAGGATTGGGGGAAATTTGTTTCCTTCCAAGCAAGAATTAAGTAGGGGATTTGAAAATTAAAATAAATAATCAACTTAAGTAAAATCAATCAAATGAAAGAAAATTAAAATTAAATCAATAATAAGCAAGCTCTGCCAAGGAGGAGACTTCAGAAGTGGTTCACACAACTGGCCATTGATATAATGATAATTTCATTTAATTATTAATAAATAAATTATAATTCTCAAACAAGCGATGACAATCAACTTTTCCTTACCATGTCGATAGTTAAGATACGTCCATTAACTATTTCTCTAACCAATAAATAACCCTAGGTATGACCATCAGATTTAATTTCCTAATTGCATTAAAAACTAAAAAAGTCATTCAAATCAATAAACACGCTACAAGAGTTTATTTAGATTACGTTGTATATTTTCCTAACATGAAACCAATCATGCTAGTTATCACTAATTTAAAATAATTAAATAATTAAATCTATCTCAATTAGCATTAGATTATTAGGTTGAATTAAATATCAGACCATTGATATTCAAACAACAAAATAACCATAAGAAATTGAATAAAAAATATACGAATATTAATAAATAAAAGAAACAAATAACCAGGGGGAGGGTTGGATTGGGTGGTACGGGAGGAGGGAGTGTAAGCAAGAGGTCTCGGGTTTGAGTCCTCCTGCTTACACTAAAAAAAAAAAAAGAAACAAATAACAACAATTCAATCTCACAATTGTAATTGAATCAAATCCTTAGTTATCTCTTGACTAGAATAAGAAAATTAGTTGTTTCTCAATGGGAACAATCCACGCAAATTCCTTGATAAAATTTGCATGCTCCATTCCTCAATAAGAGAACAAAAGAAAAGAGAAGTTTGCTACTTAAGTGCGAATATAGATGGCTGACTAAAAGCAAGAGACATCCGCCCCAATCTTCCTTGCATTTCTACTTATCAATCTTTTAAAAGGAAATAGAGTCCTACTTCTTCCAGGAAAAGAATATGATCTTTCCTAATCTTTCCCAACTAGTTAGCAATACAAATTGATAAGGACACGAGTCTGCCCACTCTAGCCAAGTGCCCAATTATAAGTAGGGTTGGGCGCGGGTTGGGTACCCCTCCCATGTCAGGCCCCGGGGAATCAAGGAAGAATTAACAGAATGGCTGGTAGGAAGATGAACCAAGAAGAAAAAGAAACTGAGAGAGAGAGAGAGAGAGAGAGGGAGGGAGGGAAAAGAAAGAATATTGGATTTTGGAAGAATGATTGCATAAATTTTCTTATCAGATCTCTACACATTTTGGAGTTTTATACACTCAATAAGTCGGTGCCAGTAGCAGTAGTATACTGCATGCAACTAACTAACTAACTTTTCCAAATTCTGTTACAACTTCCTCTAACTACTTTTGGCTCCACGCGGTAATTGTACTAATAGCCCCTAGCAGTTTTATAGTTTTTCAAGTAAACCCCTACTCCTGACAATATCCCCCCGTTAAAGAGCAGCCTTGTCCTCAAGGTTGGAAGTCTGGAAATTAGCTGTTGATGAAAGATTGATCTTCCCAAGAGGCTTCCTCTTCTCCTAACTGTTGCCATTTGATGAGGTACTGGATAACAGGAGTAGAATTCCTCATGATGACTCTCCTTTGTAAGATTGCAACAGGTTTCAAAACGCATTGATCATGACAGTCAAACTCTAGTAGTGTAGGATTAGTAGCCTGATGAGGTCCCAACTTAGGTTTAAGGAGGGAAACATGAAACACTGGATGTATTTTAGCTTCTGCTGGAAATTGGAGCTTGTAGGCTACAGCACTGACCTTCTCTATGATCTGAAAGGGGCCAAAAAATTTAGCAGCCAGCTTCAAATTCTTCCTGATTGCTATAGATTGCTGGCAATATCGATGTAGCTTAAGGAAAACCCAATCCCCCATCTCAAACTGTCTCTTTGTCCTGTACTTGTTAGCAAAGACCTTCATCCTGTTCTGTACTTGATACAAATGCTCCTTGATTCTTTGGAGCATCTAACCTTTGGTCCGTAGCATGCTGCTGGCTGCAGGTGTTACTGTGTCATGATAAGGGCCTATAGGCAAGGACAGTGGTTTATAACCATAAAGAGCCTCGAATGGAGTAACTCCTAAGCTAGTGTGATAAGAAGTGTTGTACCACAGTTCTGCTAGGCTTAGCCATTGACTCCACTGAGTTGGAGCTTCCCCTGTCATGCACCTCAAGTAAGTTTCTAGGCATTGATTTAGCCTTTCACTCTGGCCATCAGTCTTAGGGTGGTAGGAGGAGCTATAGTGCAACTCAGTCCCAGCCATCCTAAATAACTCTTGCCAGAACTTGCTGGTAAAGATTTTGTCCCTATCTGTTATAATAGACTCAGGCAGACCATGGAGTTTATAAATGTGATCCAAGAAAATCTAAACCACCTGTGTAGCTGAGAAGGGATGTGAAAGAGCCACAAAATGACCAAATTTTGTGAGTCTGTCTATAACTACCAAGGTAGTGTCAAATCCTTTGGAACAAGGTAGCTTCTCTATAAAATCCATGGTAATGTGTGACCAAGCTTGGGTTGGTACGGGAAGAGGCTGTAGCAGTCCTGGGTATGGTACATGTTCACGCTTATTCCTCTAGCAGACTTCACACTAGGAGTGTCAAAGAATCGAATCGAGCTCGAATAGTAGGTTGATCGAGTGCGAGTTCGACAAAGTGTCTAAAGCTCGAGATCGACGAATATCAATTTTTCATGCTCGAATTCGATTCGTAAGAAAATCGTGAGGCTCGGGCTCATGCTCGAAATTGCTCGAATATGTGTTCGAGCTCGAATTCGAACTCGGGCTCGATTTAGAACTCGAGCTCGAGTTCGAATTCGAGCTCGATTAAATACTGTGCTCATTTATAAAAGTCTAAACTGAACCAAACAATCTGCTATTCTTAGCAAGCAAAATTTGCTCTTTCATTCAGTCTTTTCATCTGTCATTTGCATTCGATAATTCAAGCATTCCCACAGAAATTTACAAAATAAAAAATTTCAAAATCCAAACTCATCCATATGATAAACTGGTTTGAGACAAACCAATTTTAAGTACCAATTTAAAGTCCAAAGCATCAATCAAATTGTCAACACTTTTCAACCATTATGCCAACCAATATCCAAATTCATCCGTATTTTAACATCAAATCTAACATCCAAATTCAAAGATAAGTCACACAACCAACATCCACCAAGTCACACAAACAGGAAAAACAAAGCCAAAGTGTCAACATTCAAATTAAAAATGTGAAACAAATTTTGCAATTAAAGACAGTAGCATGTTGTCCATTCCACAATAATCTTTTCCAGCTTTTGCTTATGGATTCCAAATTTTCAACTCCAGGCCCTACATAAAATAAATAATTTAGGTAATTAAATAGTAGCGGTAAAATCTAAAATAAGATGTTTGAAGAAGAATCAAAATATTAAATACAAACAATATACCTTTCCAATTATCACATTCATTTTATGGGAAGTAGAATCTCTTTTGCTGCCTTCACTTTCTGCAAAATAATAATAATAATAATAATAATAAGTTAGAACATAACCATTTCATCACCATCTTATCATTGTACATCCCTATCAACATATATTTGATCTTTCAAAAAATTGAGTACGCAATTATATATAGACCTCTAGATTTACGCTAGTTGCAAAATATACAAGTTACTGAATTGTTGGATGCCTCATTCTGCTGGAAACAAAGCTTCGGCGCAAGTTTTTTGAAGGGAACATATTTTAGATTTAAATACTTGGACCCTTACAGCATGTTACAAGTGTTTTAATACACATAATGATTATTAAAAAAAAAAGTCTTCTACTCACATAAATTGATAAATTACTTGTTAAATCTTCTTGAATCCTTCCAAGAAATTTATTCATGTTTCAAATGGTATAATAAATCATTTTAGAAATTAATTCCAAATAAATATATTCATCCTTCAATCATTATAATTTAAATCATTGAAAACACCAAATTCTGAATTCAGCCATTGCAAATTCTTCCCACAACTTAATTAACATGATATTCAAATTAACTGTATGGTTGCAGCCACTGATCACCATAGATGAAAGAAATATTCAGAAAAGGTGTAGCTTGTGTATCATTGAGCTTTTGGGCATAAGGCACCCTTAGTCTTACAACCAACTACGTTTCGGTATTTTTAGCCCCAATAGTCATCAAAGAAATGCAGAAGGGAAGAGAAAAACTCAAGATCCAAGCTTCAAGAAATACCTGCTGCACGCCTGCACCTGCTTCAAGATCCAAGCTTCCGCACGCCGCACGGCTGCACCGGCTGCACAATCCAAATGGGTTTGATTTGACAACAAATGGGTGGAGTTGGCAACAGCAAAATGAAACGGCTGGACTGCTAGAGTTAGCAACCCAAATGGGTTTGATTTGAAATTGGAATTAGGGATTGAGGTGAGGAATGGGGATTAAGGAACAGGGACTGAGCCACTGAGGTGAGGAAGCTCTCGATTTGTTGAAAGAAAGAAGACGGCGGACAAGAATTGAAGCTGCTTGACCTAATTAGAGTCTAATATGTGAATTTCTTTTTTTTTTAGAATTATTTGGAAAGACAAGAATACCCCTAATATATTTTGAATTTTAATAGGTACAACATGTAATTAAGCTTACAACTATATATATTTAAGTAATTTTATAAATATAAAATTATATATATTTAAATATACCTTAAGCTCGAAAAGCTCGCGAGCTTGTCGAACATAACATTTTTAAGCTCGAATTCGATTCGTTGGAATATTCGAATAGTTCGAGATCGACTCAAGTTCGATTTGACCGAGCTCGAGCCGATCATTTGAACGAGCTGCTCGAGAACTATTCGCGAGCAGCTCGATTCGTTGACACCCCTACTTCACACCCTTGCACAAATTGGATGATGTCCTTCTTCATTCCTGGCCAATAACATATACTTTGCACCCTCTGTACACATGCCCTTTGGCCAGAATAACCTCCAATAGGGGACTCATGCAGTGTCCTGATTATTTTATGTTTGATCCCTTGACTGTTCCCCACATACAGCCTCCCTTTATACCTAAGTATCCCCTGGTTGAGTCGAAAATCAGAACCTTGTGGCTCTGGATCCAACAATAACTGGCTCAATTAGTCTTGGCACTGTTTATCTTCAAAATAACTGTCTTGTAATTCCTGCATCCATACAGGCTGAGCTGTAGTTAGTGCCATGAGTTGTTGCTGCTCAGGTATGGACTCAGGAACAGCCCTCCTGGATAAAAACATTAGCAACTGTGTTTTCTGAGCCCTTCTTATACTAGATTTTATAGTCTAATCCCAACAGTTCTGTTAGCCATTTGTATTGAGCAGTAGTGGTTAATCTTTGCTCTAACAAGAACTTCAGTGATTTATGGTCTGTTTTGATAATGAAGTGATTTCTTACCAAATAATGCTTCCATTTAGTGACTGCAAAAACCAATGCCATCAGTTCTTTCTCATAGACAGACAACCCCATGTTCCTAAGAGAAAAAGCTTTGCTGATAAATGTTATAGGGTGTCCCTCCTGCAATAGTACAGCCCCCATGCCTTGTCCACTGGCATCAGTTTCTACTACAAAAGGGATATCAAAGTTAGGTAGCCTCAGCACAGGAACACTGCTGATAGCTTGTTTAAGGTGATCAAAAGCCTTTTGAGCTTCTGCACCCCAATTGTAAGCATCCTTCCTGAGTAAGTTTGTTAGTGGCTTGCTGATTACTCCATATCCTTTTATGAAATGTCTATAGTATCTTGTAAGTCCCAAGAATCCTCTAAGCTCTTTAACAGACTTAGGAGTAGGCCAGGACAAAATACATTATACCTTGTTCATGTCCATGCTTACCCCTTTGCTGGAGACTACATGCCCCAAATATTCCACCTCCTACTGAGCAAAAGAGCACTTAGAGAGCTTGGCATAAAGTTGATGATGTTTGAGCACTTCCAACACCTGATGCAGATGCTTTTTATGAAGTTCCAAACTAGTGCTGTAGACCAAAATATCATCAAAGAACACCAAAACAAACTTCCTCAGGAAAGGTTCAAACACCTGGTTCATTAAGGCTTGAAATGTTGCAAGTGCATTTGTTAATCCGAAAGGCATCACCAAGAATTCATAATGACCTTGGTGAGTTTGAAAAGCAGTCTTGTGTGTGTCTTCCAATTTTACTCTGATTTGATGGTATCCTAATCTCAGATCAATTTTTGAGAAGAATTTGGCCCCATACAATTCATCTAAGAGCTCATCAATGTTGGGTATGGGGTACCTATCCTTGATTGTCAAATCATTAAGGTGCCTATAGTCTACATAGAAACGCCAAGTGTTGTCTTTCTTTTTAACTAGCAGCACTGCAAATACATAAGGGTTGTTACTTGGCTTAATGATTCCAGACTTCAACATGTCAGGTATCTATCTCTCAATTTCTATTTTTTGTGAACTAAAGTACCTGTATGGTTTCATTTTGAATGCCTGTGCCCCAGGTTTTAGAGGAATTTGATGATCCAAGCTCCTGCTAAGGGGCAACTGAGCAGGCTCCTGAAAGACCTCTGGAAATTGGTCCAACACTGCTGTGATTAACTCTGGTGTCCCCTCTATAATTACCTTTCCAACTTGTGCTGAAGTGGCACAACACGACCTTTAGCTTGCAAGAATCCCCTGAGGTCCTTTCTTCTGACCAATTCCATAGTTGCATCATTCACTGCTCCATGTAAGGTGACAACCTCCCCTTGGTGGAACATGGACCCATAGGTCCCAGTTACCTAAAACAAGGTAACTTTGGTCCTAAAACAAAACACTACTCCTAAAACAAGGTCCCAGTTACCTAATTCCATAATTCTGAGGTGAGAACAGAACCCATAATTCTGGACATTCCATAGGACTTTTGGGCATTGAGCTCCACTGGTTACCAAACTCCTATCCCCCATTGTGACAGTGAAAGGTTTAACATACTCAAATGGAATCCCCTGTGCAGATACAAGTTTGTGATGGATGTAACTATCACTGCTCCCTATGTCTACCAAGATTTTAATATTGTCTCCTGCTAATTGTTCTTGCAATAAGATTGTATTCATATGAGGGAATCTGAGAGGGCATTCAGGGATATTTCTACTGGCTCCCCTGGGTTGCCAGTTAACTCATCCTATTCTCCCAAGGCAACTTGGAACTTTGTATCATCATCTTCTTCATAAAGCATGAAGTTCAAGTGTTTCATCCTGCACTGATATCCAACTCCAAACTTCTCTCCACATTTAAAGCATAACCATTATTCCTTCAATATTGCACTTCCTGTGGGGACAACCTCTTAATCTTAGGTTTCTTGATTTCTAGTTTTGGTGTATTGTTCTGGGGTAGTTTGTAAGTGCTGACCCCTCCCCATTCACAGCTATAGGGTGCCTGTGCATCCCAAACCTTGGTTCTGCTATCACTTTATTACCTTCTTTCACTGTCTTCTCCTACAACTTAAGGGCTTACTCTTGCAGATGAGCTATCTCTATAACTCTAGAAAGGGTGTTTGGCTTAAGCATTTTTACCATAGGCTTAATTTCCTCCTTGAGGCCACTTGTAAAGCTGGAAATGAAGTACTCCTCACTCAGGTTGGGATTCTGAATCAGCATCAATGTCTTTAATTCTTCAAACTTTTCCTGGTAAACCTCTACTGTGCTTGTCTGCTACAATTTATTGAACTCCTCCACAATGTCCCTACAATAAGTCCCCTTGAACCTCTGGCAAAGTAATTCCTCAAATTCGCCCTATGTCAGTCTCGGTTTCTCCAACTTAATCCCCTGGAACCATACATCAGCCTTCCCTTCTAGAAATATTTCCACCACCAGTAACTTATGGTCCTCTTGGATCCTATGCAACATGAAGTATTTGTTGCATTTCCTGATCCATTCATGTGGATTCTCTCCACGGAACATGTGCAATTCATGTTTAAGGAGAGAGTGGCCTGAGATCTTACCCAAGAATTTGCAGCCCCTTGCTTCAGTTTCTGCTCCCAAATCCAACCTCTAATGGCTGGGAGGTGTTGGCAGTAATGGTGTTCGATCTCTCCTAGCCTTATCCTCTCCATTCACACTCTTTTCCTTGACCAGCAATGTCTTCATCATTGAACTGAGTGCCTTGAATTTCTGCTCCATTCCAATAACGATCAAATCCATCCGTTGATCCCTTCCTGCCATTTCCTCTTTCACTTGCAGCTGTATACTTTTGACATCATCCATCACTTCTTGCAACTTGAGCTCTTGCTTCTTGCGATGATCCTCCAGTGTTTTGAAGCGAGTGCTCTCTACCATTGCAATTCCAAGAGCAGTCCAAGGTTCGGTCAGCTCTGATACTAATTGTCAGGCCCTGGGGAATCAAGGAAGAATTAACAGAAATGGCTGGCAGGAAGATGAACCAAGAAGAAAAAGAAACTAAGAGAGAGAGAGAGCGAGAGAGAGAGAGAAAGGGACGGAATAGACAGAATATTGGATTTTGGAAGAATGATTGCATAAATTTTCTTATCAGATATCTACACATTTTGGAGTTTTATACACTCAATAAGTCGGTGCCAGTAGCAGTAGTATAATGCATGCAACTAACTAACTAACTTTTCCAAATTCTGTTACAACTTCCTCTAACTACTTTTGGCTCCACGCGGTAATTGCACTAATAGCCCCTAGCAGTTTTATAGTTTTTCAAGTAAACCCCTACTCCTGACATTCACCATTTGGCTGACTCGACTTGCACCTTGCAAGTCAGCTATTTTCTGACCCTTACCCACCCCGCATATCAACTAGTACCCGGTTATAAGGTACCCGCTAAGATAGAATTGGGTCAATGGGTACCCGCCCCGCCCCGTATCATTTATCATTTAATTTTTTAAAAAAATGATTTATACTAATTTATTTTTATATTTTATACATTCATCTAAAATTTAATAAAGATTTTTTCTCAAAAAAAAGTCCCTCACCAAAAACCAAGCATGCGAAGAGAATACAAGATAAAGGAAAAAAATTAAAAGAATTCAAAATTAATAAAAGTTTGAAATAAGTAGCATACTTTTTAAAATATATGTTCCACATTAATTAAATTCTTTTCTATAAAATATAAGATTATGATCTCTACAAATGAATCTTGTAAATAAACTATAGTCTCTCATATTTGTAATGCAATTTGTTCAATAAAATTACTTAGTTAGCTCTAAATTATTATTTTATAGTATGTGTATAAAAATAAAAAAAATAAAAAACATATATATGTGTGGGGCGAGTCGGGTACTCGTGAATTTTTAATTATATGACCCTAACCCGCCTTGCATCTTAGCGGATACTCGACCCTTTTTTGACCCGATCAAATAATACAAATCGAATATCCTAATTTTCGAATCAGATTGAATCGGATATGACGGATTTTCGGGTTAACGGATAATTTTGCCCATCCCTAATTATTAGTTGATTTAAGTCAAAAACTCCTTTGTCGGTTAGAATCCCGAACTTCCGGACTCGGACACTTGACTTAGGCGGGCCCACACTGATCATGCCAGGAGTCTTTCTACTGAAAAGTTTCTTCACAACCTCCTTTACCCTTTTTCGCTCCAAAATTCTACAATCAACACCAATTGCCAAATACAAGTAGAATCAATCCAATGATACTATATTTGGCCAAAATCACAAGAAAATATTCACAATTTCGCTAGCTAATATGCACCTATCACTCTTGGCAAATGATTTGCTCAAATTATTAGTGATTAGATAAAGTACGAAATATATAAAGATGATAAATAACCTATGAAAATTTACCACCTCTTATGACAGACGAGTTATCTCATTATTAGCCACTTGTAGTATAACTTAAAAAATCTTAGTATAAGCGCATAAATCTTATAAAGGTATTTCTAAGTGCTTTTTTATTAGAATATAATATTAGTCTTAATGAAATAGGCATATATTCCATATGCTAAGACTAATATGAGATAAATATGATAGACGATATTAGTTATTGGGAAACATTCAATGAAAAGTGAAATGTAGTCAAGATGCATTGTTAGATGCCTGTTTTGATCTATAAGAATAAATTATTGATTAGTTGAGTTAATGATAAATTAAAAGGTGTTTTAATTTGTCTAATTCTTATTTAGAATTATAACTTATTGTCAACATATATGAGAACCTACTAGTTCACACATATTAAGAACTTCATTAGTTAGATTAGAAGAAATTCAAATGGAAATTTTGAAGATAATTTTTTATAACATATAGTTTAATTTATAAAATGAATTAAAGTTAAGGGATTTATGGTGTAAATAAGGTTAAGCCTTCTAATATAAGAATTGTATTAGAATAAGAAAGCTGAATATGAAAGGAAACAATTTTTTATTTCCATATATATACAATTAAACTTTTTGTGTATATATACCTTCACAATTTATGCTACCAAGACTAATCAATGCATTAGTTGAATTGTGAGATTTTTGAAAGAATTCTAGTAAAGAAAGCTACAGAATTTTGGTCAAAGAAGAGAGAGAAATCCTCCTACTTTTCTTTTCTTTTTCTTTGAATTCTCCCAATTAGAGAACCAGAGTTCTTCATCTTCTCGACAACTTGTGTGTTGAGGTATTAGCTATAAGTTAGCACTTTTCTAGTTTAAGTAACTTCGACCTTGGAGGTTCAAACTAAAAGAGAGTGCATAGATCACTGTTAGAGGTTGAGCACATTCATACCTTGATTGGATTGTTTGGGGTTCGCCTACATCAAATTTTTGTAAAAGCAGATTGCTTGGACTGCGTCAGCATCAAATCTCCTACAGTTTGAGAAGTTTTTTATAGTTTGAGACAGTCTTCTTAAACTAACTTATACCTATATAGAATAAATCAAAGAATATTTTTTCACTGTGTTACTGCATATTTCCTTACAAGCATTGCAATCCTGTGAGCTCCCACCTTCTACAAGTGAGATGCATCTGTCTAGGTCCACCACATTTGATCCCCCATAGATGTGTGTCACTTTAGATTTCTTTTCATTGAAGAATCTGGCAATATCAGTAGTAACTTCAATTTTGGCTTTTTTAAGCTTTTTTTTTGTTGAGTTTTTGGGCAAATGGCCTCATTCCTCTTCTTTATCCATTCGTTCTTGGTCCAGAGCCTTTCCAAGAGATATAATCTGATGTTTTAAAGCAAGCCAAGAATTGATTTTTTACTAGCATCTAGTATTACTAAGTTGAGGCTTTCACATAGGTTGTTTAGCATAATATCACACTTAGATTTTGTTCTAAAGTGTGATCTTGACTAGTGGTGTGGATGTGTATTGTCAATAAGCCACTTGTGTGCATTCTGATCATATTCTCTTAAAACCTCTATCTCATTCAAACAACAAAAATTAGTTTATGATTACTTGTTACTTTTACAAGTAAGCAAGTATTTTACACTTGTAAAAGACAAACTTTGTCAATTTGCTAAAAACTATATTTGTCTATCACTAACAAGTCGCATTTCAAGAATTCGATGAAAAACTTCCAAGAACTCTTATTTTCAATCTTGACTACATCATATGCAACATGATAGATGCAATCATTTGCATCAATCCCTACTGCTATTAATGGAACTTCCAAATGTGGACCCCCTTAAATGGTTGTCATCTACTGCAATTATGCGTCTATAATTTGTGTTGAAACCTTTCTTCAATGGTTCAAAATATATGTACAATCTTTTAAATCTTTCCTTACCACTAATATCATCAATACATCTCTATATATGCATCATTTAGCAAGGACAATAACTTAGCAACTCTTCTCGATCGTTCCATAACTTTGTCTATATATTGTTGTTTTTAACTTCCATGGTTTAAAAGCTTGGCTTTCAAGAAAATCTTCTAAATCTGGTGTTTTGTAATGTTGACATTTAACTCTAAGTGCATTTTTCTTGTGAAATCTACAAGAGTCACCCTATTGTTCAGCCTAAGAAAGTCCATCATTCTTCTCCAGAAACCTAAATTGCACGCTTGTTATAAAAAGTCCTACCACGTTAGTATAGTGGTCCCATGATCCTGATAACAAATGCCTCACTATCTTTCTCTTTGGGATAATTTCAAAAACCTCCCCTGAGATTTCTAAAATATCATAAACCTCCCTTATTAGGTCATTGGGGACCAATTGTCACATCAATCATCGAGAAATGACTTAATTACGCACACAACTTAAGAGATATTTCCAATTATGTTCACATGATTAGTTAAATTGTTATTAACTAGATTTAATAGAAATAATGACAATTTATAAGTTCTTTTTAGAAATTTCTAATATGCCATTATACAAAGGGTGCCAAATATGGGCGGCTTTCTATGATTGATAATTGATGTGCGTGAGTAGAAGCAATGATTCGGACTTTAGTGGTTTTTGTGGAATAAGAGAAATAGAGCTCTTTTAGGCATATCTACGGATTTAGGAGACTTGAAAAGGAAATTTGTTCTCAAAATTTTGATGATTGTGAAAATCTTAAGGTCAGCCTCTAAGATTTTTCTGCTTTTAAATTTTGGAAATTTTTATTATTTGATTGTAGATGTTAAGGTAATTCTTGATGGTTATGCTTAATATGACCCTACAAGTGGAAAAGAATACCTTGGATCAAACAAAAAATGGAAACTATGGCATTATGTAGTTTGTCTTATGTTCTGTATGATCTGCTCCATTTGATGATTGGTATTCTTTTTTTTTTTCGAAATGATAAGTGATTTTATAGATAAACAAACACTTTTACAATTTCAAGTAAAGACTTGAGGGGACTGTACAATCAATGCTAACTATCACTGAGGAATCCAAAATTCCTGATCTTCAAAAAAGTCTAACGCATAAGTGCTAATTCTATAACTAATATGGTTAAGATTCCTATTAACTAAGCAAAAGAAGCACACGCGAAACAGGTACTTTAGGTTGTGTATATCCTCCAGCAATGTAGTCAATCGCATCTCCTGAGATTTCCTCTGCTTAAT
Source organism: Coffea arabica (assembly GCF_036785885.1). Lineage (NCBI taxonomy): Eukaryota > Viridiplantae > Streptophyta > Magnoliopsida > Gentianales > Rubiaceae > Coffea > Coffea arabica. Next base: position 52,061,582 of record NC_092320.1, on the reverse strand, counting down.
GAGATGAAGCGTCGGCTTATTCTAGACCTGAACTTCTATCTTATCCAAATTCTGAACTGCAGCTTTACTCATCAGGAGTTTGATGGCTGTTAGCTCATCAATTAGCTTGTTACCAGAACATCTTTCCTGTAAAGCCCATCCTCTCATCAGGTATTGGTTGTCCGTAGAGACAGTGACTCCAATCCCAAGTTGAGGACTGTCTTTGCTCTTTTTTGTAGCAAAACTTAATCTCAAAATGCCTTCTGTTTCTTCCTGTTGCTGAGGGGATCTCATCTGATTTCCTGTTTCTTCTGTGCTCATCCTTGAAGTTTTTATCATAGCTTCATCATATTCCAGCCATTCCTCCTGCGCTCTCTGCACTGTTCTGAGTGGGGGATGCTGTTTTCCATTGAATTCCTTCTCGTTTCTGCTCTTCCAGATTTGCCAAAGAATGTTAGCAGCTAGAGAGATGTGTTTATAACCCTCTCTTCTCAAAGTGGCCTCCATCACCATAGTCCACCACCTGCTGAAACTACCTTGCTGGTTTAGAATTCCCTCCCATTGGATAGGTGCCATTCTCCACACCAGTTTGACATGATTGCAGTTGAGCAACACATGTTCACTTGTCTCGTTTTCCTTACCACACACTCTACATGTAGGATCACCTTGTTTGATCCTGTTATGAATGAGTTTTCTTACTGGTAATGCATGGTTCAAGCATTTCCATAAGAAAATCTTCACTTTGTGCTTGATATTCAATTTCCATAGGTGCTTCCAATTTCTCTGACTTTGTTTGCTCCAGCTTGTGCTAGCTAGCCCCCTGGACTCCTGCTCATGTTCCTTCAGTCCTTCAGTTTGTACCCTATAGGCTGAGCTAACTGAATAATTCCCATTTGTGCTATAAATCCAGAAGTTGCTATCCTCTTTATTTGCTAAGCTTATAGGGATGCTTAGTATTCCTTCTGCCTCCATGGAGCTAAAGTTCCTGAAGATTAGGTGCTTGTTCCATCTTTTTTGGTCTATCAAATCTGCTACCTTTACCAGGTTGCATCCTTGTGGCTTCTGTGTGGTTACCTTTCCATGGTGTGTAACTGGAATCCATCTGTCCTCCCATATGTAGGTGCTCTTTCCATTGCCAATCCTTCTTCTAATCCCTTCCTCTATCAGCTGCCTAGATCCCATCAGGCCTTTCCAAATCCAGGATGCATTCCCAGCTACTTGCACTTGAGGAGTGATTCCTTTGGATGATATCTAGCCTTTAGCACTCTACTGACCAGCAGGTTTGGTTGTGTGAGTAATCTCCAGACCTGCTTTCCCAGTAAGGCTAAATTGAATGCCTCCAAATCCTTGAATCCCAATCCACCAGCTTTCTTGTCCAGTGACATCTTACTCCAAGCTTTCCAGTGCATTTTGTTCTTCTCATTCGCCTCACCCCACCAATAGTTTGCCATTGTGGAGTTAATCTCTTTGCACAATTTTTTAGCTAACTTGAAGCATAACATTGTGTATGTTGGCATTGCCAATGCCACAGACTTGAGCATCACCTCCTTGCCTGCTGCACTTAACAGCTTATTTTTCCACTTCTTAAGCCTCTGTTGAATACTGTCTTTAATGTATCCAAATAGCTGCTGTTTGGATCTTGTTACCACCATTGGGAGACTCAAATATTTACCTTGATTGACCACTTGAATATTTCCTAGTGCTTGACTAATTTCCACGTTGGCTTCCTGCTCCATGTTGTTGCTGAAGATGACTGAGGATTTTTCTAAGTTGATCAGCTGGCCTGTTCCTCTTTTGTATACTTTAAGTATTCTTTTGAGCTCTTCTACATTATGGGAGTCAGCTTTACAAAAGATCAAAGAATCATCTGCAAAAAATAAGTGGGTTAGTCTAGGTCCCTACCTACTAATTTTCATGGCTTCAACTTTTTTCTCAACTGCTGCTTTTTGGAGGAGGTTGGAAAAGCCTTCAGAGCATAAGAGGAATAGGTAAGGTGATAGTGGATCACCCTGTCTAATTCCCCTCTGTGGTATCACATACTCCTTGACCTCTCCATTAACAATGTAAGGTGATAGTATTTTATATTTTTTTTATCCGAATTGTTACTTTTATTGTCATCGAAAATAGGTGTTGGTGTTGTCTGAAATATAGGTAAAGATTGTTTGTTGTATGCTATTAAATTGAAAAGCCTTTTAATTATGACAATTGTTTTTCTTATTTGTGATTATTCAACAAATGGTCTTTTTTCAATCGAAATGTTGGCTGTGGTAGGGTTTACATGTTTTGTTTCTCTTGTAGTAGATTATGCAACTGATATGTTATAATAGATGTAATAGTATGATATTACAAGTGCAATATGTAGATAAGACTTTGAGTTGCTAAACTTGTTGTAGAGTTAGAAATCTGATCTTTTGTTTACTCTCTATTAAAGCGGTAACAGTTAAACTACCTCACATTTGATAAAGTTAAAATAGATGTATATTGTTCGTAGTAAATTAACTATTTAATGCAAAACTTGAGGGTAGTTATGGAATTAAATTATTTTCTCTCTCCTGATGCCAATTTTATATTATTTTTGTATTTGAATTTGGTTGATTTGTTACTAGTTAATTAGTTTTAGGGGAGGTTTTCAAAATATTGAAAACCTCAGGGGAGGACAGTGAGAGTGTTAGAAACCTTAGGGGAGATTTTTGAAATTATCCCTTCCTCTTTTGTGGCATAAATGTGGTAGCCTCAAGTTTCAGTCTTGCATTTTATCGTCATTTTGCCAATATCATTCTTCACCTAGTAATCAAATGCTCTCTTAAAAAACTGTTTATCATGAAACAACATGCCAACGTAGAATTTTGGATCTTTCATGTCAAAATTGGCTTGAAGCTGACAAAATTGGCTTCTTCCTCCTTGAATACCTTCATGAAGGTTCATACCTGCTATTTAGCTCTTTTGAGCTCATTGAATCTGATTCTTCATGTACTAAAATCTGGTCTCCATCATACATGTTGAAATTATCATCACCGACTTCAAACATATTTTGTCTTGCCAATCATGCTTGTCTTCTTGTTGTTTATAGTTCATCATTGTTAGGCCCAATTTTCCCTCCAACAGCAGCTGTTCCCCTCTTTCCTTCAGAGCTTCAAATTCCTAATCAGAATAAGCAACAAAATTCTTGAAGATCACATCATCTTCATCTTTATTGAAGTCATAATCACTGTCATTAAAACTTTTAGCTTAGCTTCTGAAGATTTGGGTGGTGCATTATAATCAGGCCCGCACTCATCATCTACCTCAACTGGTATTGTGGCATCTTCAAATGCAGTAAAATCATCGAAAGTGATGTCAACATAACATGCATTTTCATTTGATATATACATCATCCTCACCATATCAACATTACAACAGCCCAATTTACTATCTAATAATTTAATATGAAATTCTTGGACCAAGTACAATTCAACTTCACCAGTTTGTTTCCCTAAGCCATGTTTGCGGCATGATCCTCACCATGTATTTTGCGAAGTTTATACTTGCAATCTCTACACGGAACTCTATACGTAATTTTCACATTTTTTGTACATTCAAGTGCAAAAGTCATGGACAGTTAATTTTTTAACTCTAATGGAACATGCGCCTTTAAAGCAGTCCATATTGCCCCACACATATTTTTCTTCTAGTGGTCCAAAATATACCCACTATAATAGTTTTGCGGATTAAGTAAGACCAGCCCCTATCCTTTTTTCAGAAAAAATAATTTTGTTAATTATAATCCACATGCTCTGCCACTATTTTGTTACTCTTTCTAGGAACATGAAAAAGCCAATATATTGCAATTTCGAAGGCAAAAGAATCACCTAAACTTAAGAGAAATAAAAAATAAAAAATAAAAAACAACAACCCCCACATCAAATTCCACATCTCTCAACACCTAAAACCCTATTTTTTTAAACCCATTACATGGACATAATATGAAAAAATCCGAGGCCCACTACTTTAATTGAAGAACCAACAACTTATTTGAACACAAACTGCATATCATTACAAATATCAACTAGAAACGAAATTAAATATAAGTGTGTGTATTATAGGAAATGCTCACTACCTTTACCTTAGATTCGTCCTCCTTATCCTTTTCCTCACCCAGTTGCTCCATCCTTAAGATTCCAAGCCATTGGGTTTGTTTTCCATCATCAGATTCCTGTCAATTTTCATTGATTTTACTCTCCAGATTGAGCCCTAATTTGGCTATTTGAACACAACTGCATATCATTACAAATATCAACTAGAAACAAAATTAAATATATGTCTGTGTATTTATTGGAAATGCTTACAACCCTTACCTTAGATTTGTCCTCCTTATCCTTTTCCTCACCCAATTGCTCCATCCTTAAGATTCCAAGCCATTTGGTTCGTTTCCATCATCAGATTCCCGTTGATTTTGCTTAATTTTACTCTCCAGATTGAGCCCGAATTTGGCTATCCTATTTCACTCTCAATTGTTCTCCTAATTTCGTCCTTTTAATTATGTTTTTTTATTTTGTATTGTCTCATTAGAAGGATCCTCAAATAAACTTCCTAAAATGCCTATGAGTGGTTGTTTGTTTGCTTGAAGAACAAGATGTTTAGGGACTAAATTGACAATGATAAAAAAAAAGTTTAGAAACTAAATCGTTCTAATTATTCTTCAAATTATTTAAGTTATTCTTTTGTGAAGCCATGTATCAAAAGGAACCAAGAAAAATCTTTTGAGGCCAGCATGTATGCACACATAATGTTTCATGTAAATTAACCACAAAATTGATACTTCCAAGGTTTTGTTATTTTTTTTCGAGTAACAATAACAATTGTATAATCTATTCTATTCTAATCTAGAGGAAAATGAGAATCTAAAGAGACTTGTGTATTAGGAGTTAGTAGGTATACAAACCTAACTAAATCAAGAAAATATTATAATATTACCCTTAAATTATTTTTGCTGCAGTCTAAGGAGGGATTTAAGTCCCTCTCCTGAGAAACTCAGTGGCTTCCCAGGGTTTTGTTATGAATTTTAGCTTTTAGTATCATGGTACTAATTCTTTAAGTACACCAAACTTTAGACCCCAATATAAAGTTGTTAATACCAAACCTAGGGAAAGTGACAGATGGAGGCTTTCCCATCCAAGAAAGGAATCCCCAAACAATTCATCTCTACTCTTCCATCGTCATTATTATTCCCTCCTAAATCAGACTCCAACAGCAACCACCACTTTAAAACTTTTAACTACCCACCACTCCTCTTCCATTCTCAAAACAGCAGCTTCTTCATCCAAATCCCAATCTAACTAATACAAATTCTTGCAAAATCCTTACAACAATGATCACCAAAATTTTCTTGTTCACATTCATTTTAACTTCTATTCTACTATCTCTTCTCTACATTCCCACTCGGCTGTCCCACCCCATCACCATTTTCAGGCCACCCAAAAGCTTCATCATCCCAAAAACCAGCCAGCCATATCCAGTGACTTTTGCCTACTTGATCTCAGCATCTACAGGAGACACTGTGAAGCTTAAACGCCTATTGCGCGCCCTGTACCATCCAGGAAATTACTATCTGCTACACCTGGAAGCTGATGCAGAAGACTTTGAGCATAAGGAGATAGCAAGATTTGTGTCCAGTGAGCCTGTTTTTAGCCAAGTTGGCAATGTTTGGATTGTTGGAAAGCCTAATTTGGTTAGCTATAGAGGTCCAACCATGCTTGCCACCACTCTCCATGCAATAGCTATGCTTCTTAGGACTGCAAAATGGGATTGGTTCATCAATCTCAGTGCCTCTGACTACCCTTTGGTAACTCAAGATGGTATGGTGAGTGGCATGTAACATATTGTTGTTTTAATTTTCAGTATCTGTTTAACTTTTATGGAGTTCTTAGCAGCCCTTTTATTCTTCTTTCAAACTCGTGTCAATTCTAAGAAACTTATATGATCCCATTTTATTGGCGAAATCTCAGATCTGATGTCAGCATTTGCTAACTTGCCAAGAGATCTTAATTTTGTTCAGCACACTAGCCATTTGGGCTGGAAAATGTAAGAGCACATTCTTGATTTCTGAATCATTAGAAATGGAATTTGGTTGTTGAAGCCTTAAAGGTATTCTAATTTTTTATTATGAAATTTGAGATGGATAATTGATAACTTTCTGCAGGAATAAGAGAGGAAAGCCAGTTATAATAGACCCAGGTCTGCATAGCCTTAATAAATCTGAGATCTGGTGGGTTATAAAGCAAAGAAGTCTCCCAACTGCCTTCAAGCTTTTTACAGGTTTTAATTCCAATTTTCTTTTTCCTTCTTAGCTGCAATGTATTCTGTCCACCAATGTGATTCCTGATGACACAAGTTTCTAGATGGTGAAAGTTTCGCTTAGTTTCGTACATAAGCAATGTCTATAGATGCATAATCTTGCGATAACTAGAAATAAAAATATTCCTAACCAAGGGGCAAGAGATCATATTAGAGGAATAAAGAATTTGGTGGGGGAATTTGTGGACCCCTCAGACCAGATTGTGAAGAATTTCATGTTCTGATGTTGTGGTTTATGAAGAATTTCATGAAGAATTTCATGGTTTTAGTTGACCATCTCCCCTTACCCCTTCCCTCTAGATTAGGCTAGATTAGGTTATAAGACATCTACCGTTGCGAAAAAAAAAATGTTGTGATTTATGAGATGGTACAAGCTTATCATCTAGTAGGAAGATTAAAGTACTTGATATGTCATCAATTTGTTGTTAACATGAAAGATAACTAGTTGAGTATATAAATCAAATTTTGTACCTTATCATGGAGCCCATGTGAAATGGTGTAGCATATCAAGGAGTGACCGAGTGAGAGTTTTATCATTAAAAAGTTAGAATAACAGGCTTATCCTTTTCCAATGAAAAAGTGCATTTTTATAATAGGGTAATTAATTGGTTTGCTGTGGCACAAAAACTGTATATATGCGTTCTTTCAAATAGTTCAATTTATTCTTCATATCTTCTGCAACTATTTCACAATTTATTACGACCTTGAGTTACAATTATGCTTTGAAAATGAAATTTCATCGAATTAGTGTAAAGTTAAGGAATCTCTACTTTTGAATCGACGTGAATCGAATTAGTGCAAAGTTAAGAAATTTTAGCCCACCATGGCCTATCTAGTGGGGTGGTCATAACTTACTTGGCGGTTTCTCCAAGCAACCAATGGCGTAAAACAAATGGAACTGCTTGGTAGGTGAAATCTATTTTGGTTGTTACTGGTAAGTTCGTTGCTCAGTTAAGTATACTCTGATAAATTGGATAGTTTAGTCATTGCATTATGCTCTCTCCACATGGATATAGAATGTACAAGTTCTGGGATGATAGGAAAGAGACAAAACTAGACAGCACGAAGCTTCTTCTTGAACGTACAGGCAGATGTACATTTTTCTTTTCTCTCTCTTTTCTTTTTTGGGGTTTAACTTTTAGGAGCATATGGCCTTTGTGACGAAGTACTTACTCAACCGGTAGTGAAAAGCAAGAAAAGGACACACTAAAACAAAATCCAGAAAAATTTTGTGCAAATCTCCTGTTGCCTAATTTTAATATTTTTGTTGTGTCAATTCAAGTGAAAACCAAAAACAAGGGATATACATATTATTAGCACTTCTTTCCCTTGTTTCTTGGACATTGGTTACCATAATCTCATGACAAGTTTCCCTTCTTGTACTTGATATGTCATTTCCAAAATCAAAATGCAATTAAAAACCAAATAACATGCACTAATTAATTTGTTTAAATTTATCTTAACAGACAAGCCTAGTCTACATAATTAGCTCTACATTTTGTGCATTTGAAACAAGTGAGAGTAGAATAAACTTCTTTGCCTTGGAATTTTGTGGAATACGGTAGCTAACTATGGTGGATTTCTAGATTATGGCAACAATTGGTCGTTGATGAAGCTCAAAAGGCTTGCTGCATTTTTTTTATCCTTAATATAAAGAACGTACATTCTACAATATTTGGGGCTGCAGAACCTTATTTTTCATTGTCTAGGGATATTGCCAAAACTCAATTTTTTGATGATATATACCAACTTACCCTTCCCAACTCATCGTCACAATTGGACTTGGGAGGGGTAGATCATTTTTTCACAAAAATTGCTGTAACTGTTAAAATTTGAGCTGTGACACTATTATTTGTCTTTTCCATTTTCTTGTAAAATATTAAGCATAAAATTTTTATTATTGTATACAGCAAGGCAACTCTAATATATATCAAAAAAATATTCAATTTAAATTTCTATTTACAGTTAGTAAAAATTGTATCTTTTTAACAGTCTTCTTTTAAAATGAAGGGGGGTTGAGGTAAAAAGAGAGTGATAAGAATGAGAACAAATGCTATTGGTAACTGTGGTATACTGGTGTATTGCTCTGTCTGAATGTGCTGTACAATTGACTTCAGCTTTCCCCATTTGAAAGTTTGGGTCACATTTCTCTAGAACAGACCATCTGGTTACATGGTCTACAATAGGCGCATGCTCTTGCTGATTTTCACGTGCTTTCCTGATTGGACGACGGAGGGCTTTCTTGATATCTGTTCATAGATTCTGTTCCGGAATAAGTTCATTGATCAGAAAGCTTTTTGGTTCCTAAATTATGTGTTGATAACACAACATGCAGTGTCAGCAATAGTATTTGCTTACTCTTGTCGTGAAATACATGCTTAGATAAAATCTTTGGTAATTTTTTAAGATTTAATTAATGTCCTCTAACAGCTGCACTTGTTGTGAGGTCTCAAACCTCGGGATCCATAAATTTTGCAGATCTCTTAGATCGGAAATTCTTTTCAATGGTTTTGCAACATTCATGAAAAATCAAGGGATGATGGAACGTCACACTTGTTACTCTTTCCTATTCCGGCTTTATGAGTGGAATGTAGTTTGAAATATTATTTGGTGTTATTATTAAACTTTGTCCGTCAGGCCTCATGTTTTTTGTTACTTTTTTGTTCCCTTAATTGACATAACTTGATAAGAAGCAGATAAGCAAATAGTAGAGTGAGATTGGGCTAGTCTACTTTCGTTGAATGACCAGATGAGAGAAAAAACGGTTAATCAAAGATGCTGAAGTCAAGAAGGGTCTCTGAGCAATAGCTAGTGACAATTGGCAATTATCGGTGACAATTGCTTGAAACAATTCATGTTGGAGATCTTATCATTTAAAATTTCAGTAGTGAATATTGAAAGTTGAATAAATTTTTAAATCGTAGTAGTTCTGGTGGATGAACAGTACCTGTTTATAGTAACTTATTGTTTCATTAGAATAAGCGCAGGGCTGCATTTATCTTCCCCAAAATATTGATATCATATAATGGAAATGAGCACACAAAATTACAAAATGACACTTGTAGTCTTTGAAGTTGAGACTGCTAATTCGGTTTAAAACTTGATCTTTATCAACAATAAAATTGTTGACTGTTTCATTTGACATCATGAAGGACCAAATTGTAAGTCCATTAGTCATGATCCTACCTGGTTAGATTCATTGATATCATTTGCTGGTACTGATGACTAATTAGCAGGTTTTTACTTTCGCAGGATCAGCGTGGACATTTCTATCCAGATCCTTCTCTGAATATTGCATTGCTGGTTGGGACAACCTGCCAAGAACCCTTCTCCTTTACTACACAAATTTCGTTTCATCTCCTGAAGGCTATTTCCAGACAGTAATATGCAATTCTGAAGACTACAGAAACACTACAGTCAACCATGATCTTCACCATATTACATGGGACAATCCTCCGAAGCAACATCCACGGTCACTTGGGCAAAAAGACTATAGAAGAATGGTCTTGAGCAATCGTCCATTCGCTAGGAAATTCAAGCAGAATGACCGTGTTCTTGATAAAATTGATCACGAGATTCTCAAAAGACACCATAGACATTTTACTTATGGTGGATGGTGCTCCAAGGGGGCTGATGATCTGAGTCTTTCATGCTCAGATTTGCAAAGTGAGAATTATGGTGTTCTGAAGCCTGGAACAGGTGCTCGAAGATTGAGAACTTTATTATCTAAACTGCTCTCTGCTCAAAACTTGAATAAGAGGCAATGTAAATGATTTGTGCAAATTATGTTCAGTAGCAGTGATGGTAGTTTTGTGAGTCACTTTGCGACAACTGTATGGTTAATTGCTTAACTTCTTATATAAGTTCATAATAATACGAGGATAAGAAGTTGCAGATCTTAAGGAGATGTTTGGTGAGTGGGTTTTACCCAGGAATCGGCATCAACTGCCATCATACCTGAATGTGTTGTTTGGTTAAGGTCTATAATAACCATTCAATCAGAATGGTTAACCGCACTGTGAGTTTTCTAATTTTCCTCAAGTTTTGCTACTATTAAAGTGAGGCGAACTTCTAAGAATATTGTCTGTACAAAAAGACATCACAAAAGTGGTGTTGATTGAGTTTGTTTTCTAATTATGGGTCGCCACAATTGCCATTTTAGTTTTCATTAAAAAATTGATTTAAATTCTTTTTTTTCTGTTGAGAAAGTAAAAACAATGTTTTTTTTAATATGTTGAAAAGGCTTCATCGCCCATGTGACATGCAGCAAAGCCTTTAGTCATATACATTGATGCGGTCATTTTTTAGCAACAAGTAAACCCTAACCCTAAAACCATAATCTGTAATCACTAAAAACCTAAAATCCTAATCCGTAAACCCTAAAACCCTAATTCCTAAAACAAAAATTCCTCTAAAAATTGTGCTATTTTCATAACTGGTGATTAATCCTCCTTTAAAAATTCCTTTAGCTTCAATTGAAAATAAAAATTAATTTAAAATGAAATATGTTGAAATCGTTCATTTTTCAATTTTTTAGTTTAAGGTTAATTTAAATTAAGATAAATAATGCAGCATTCAATGATAAATGGATACAATAACTAAATTAAAAGTTCAGTGATAATTAAACGGAAGTTTTGATAAGAAAAAGTCCTAAAATCTGAATATCGCCCACCAACGTGCCTCTTACCCTTGTTGCGCTGAGTGGTAGAGTAGCCACATTGCCAATGTATCCTCTCGTATGGTAGATCTTGCAGCAGGTGTAGTCGTTCGGACCTTCGAGGTGGTGTCTGCACTCCTTCAAGCATTTGGCCCTCCTCATCATCAACCAAGAGGTCCACCACAGAAGTCTGACTGCATCTTAGACAAAAACGATCTATAGACATCGTGGAAAGAGCATAAACGAGAGCGCTGTCGGCATCCATTTGAAAAGCAGGTGAAAAATCCATCAAGGTCCCTAAGAAGTTGAAGATATAAGTAAGATCATCCTCGAACTCATTTATGGGATGAAACGATGTATATGGAGTAGCAGAGGACAATGTAGCAGCAACTGTGTAGCCAAATACAGATATGGAAGTAAGTGTTATATTGAAATGACATCCGAAAGTTAGAAGAGTTGGAGGTGGGAAAAAAGTTGCAGTGTGAGGAAAGTGAGTGCCTATAGGCGGGTCATATTCGACATGTGATGAAATCTGCATAAACTCTGTGTCAGGCACATCAACCTCATATATGGAGGTGCCCCTTCTGTGACGCCTACATGCCTGGCTCCTATTACACACCTGTCTTGATAGATGCTTGACAGGAATCTCAAAAGGGACAGTACAAGAGGTAGATAAGCCATTATCGTGACGGTCAAAAGGACCAACTACCATCCGCATTCCTTGATTCAAGTATTATAATATCTCGAAAGCCTCCTCTTGCATAGCTGTTAGAGCGCGATGAGCACATTGTGAAAGATTGACGGAATTGAAATACATATTACAGATTGATCCGATCTAGACCACAGTATCCACCTGTAAAAAAAACAAATTTTGTGTATTACAGTAATTTCGTACGTTATTTTATAAAAAGTTAGCATATAGTTAGAAGAAAAATATAAGTGTGTAATAATTTACCAAATAATCGAACTATCCCCCCATTTTCTCGATGACTGTCACGGCGGAACTGCTTCAAAATAGGAGGTGTAATGTAGCGGACAGTATGATTTTGATACCATATTATATACTTATACGTAGCCGTGTTCGTATCCGATGGATGGCCGTGAACATTCGATTCAGCACGACGCTCCCAATATTGTACTCAACTATGGAACTGAGTTCAATCCTTCCCAACATGGCCTGAGCGACACAGAGAATGCAATTTCTTTTTTGTGTCTGTGTGAACAAATGCTGGTATCGGCTGATGTATCCCAAACTATCATAGTACCCGTTGGAAAAAGTAAAATTCAACAACCTCTCTATATATCAACGGAACTATTGACCGTTATATGTGTTGTCTGGCTGAACAATAGGCGAGAAGATGTGCAATAAGATCAACACAATAAAGCTCCCAAATAAACTATGGCAATGAGAAAGTGGAGTTAGTCTCGAGACTAAATACATAATGAAACTACAATTGCATCATTCATCAATTATGTACCTCATCGACGCCCATCTTGGTTATCTCATCACGAAATAAGAATACAATATGCGAGGGCACGTATTTCATCGTACACTCACCTACCCAACAATCGCCTCTAGAAAATTCATTTCCCTGTGTAGTTGGATCCAACACGGTCAGACAAATCATTGGCATCCTCTCCCATGCCCATAACTGTTAAAAATAGAGACATTGTGAAGTGCATATTATTTACGCAATCAACTGAAATATCGATGCTCAAGCATCCAAAAGTCTGTCCATTCTCACCTGTAAAAGTATATATGGACCAGCAATACAACTTATTGTCGCGTACGACGCTTTGCATAGACAGGAGTATAAACAAGCAAGTGTGGCACTACCCCAACTGTAATGACTCATACTCTCTATGTCTCACAAGTAATCCAATCAATGACAACTTACAACATTCCCACAAGTGTCGGCGAACAACTGGCTTGCAAATAACATCAAAATGTAGCATCGAACATGTTATCGAACTAATTCCTTCGGTGCATCCTTTGGAAGAGGCTCGTATAAAAAGTCGAATATAGATACAAGTTTCAACCTCCCATCCTTGAAGTGCCGGTTCTCTAGTCTAAAGTCTAAAAGCTCCTCAATCAAATCCTTCTTTTATGCCACCAATCTATTTTGATTGACCAATGTACCTGGTAATCCATCAACATGATGGCTCCATAATATCTCCACGTCCTGTAAAGTGACAGTAGCCTCACCCACGGGAAGATGAAATGTATGGATCTCCCGCCTCTATCGCTCAATAAGCACGGTAATCAATCCATGATCAAGTTCAAAGTAGCTTGCTTGTACAATTCCCCAGAAACCTGTAGCATGAAGATAGTTTGCTATCCGAGAGTTCAGAGCATTTCGCACAAGGTCCCAGAAAAATCCATCAACTCGCTTAATTTTCAGCTAACTCTCATGACCCAAAAACACTGCCTTAGATCTATGTGTATCATGTAAATATAATAAGTCGGAAATGTATGGACCCTGTATAGGATCTGTGAGGACCCGAAAATTTCTTTAGAATTTCCTCCCATTTTTTTGAAAAATTAATTTATATTTCCTTCTATGTTTCTTTACTTGATTATTTAACTACTTACTAACCCTAAATTTCATGGTGATTTCATTAGTTGAGCCAAGAGTCTTACTTTTACTTTTCAAATTAGAGTAAGTTAAGATTTTGGTGTATTTTGGTAGCGTGATTAATTAGTAAGGTGTGTGTATTAAATTTGGTGATTAAGAGTGAGTTTTATATATGAGGAAGTGTGTGATTAGAAGTGCTATTAATAAGTTAGTGAATCATAAGTTAAAACACTAGTACGCGTGAGTTAAGGAAAATCGACTTGAACCGACGTGCACCGTTTGCTACCGATTGAGTACACCACTTGACCAATACTTTCTTACCCTAATCTCCTTGTTTTTATTTCATTTAATTTCTCTTAAATTAACCCTTAAGTCAGCCACCATTTTGGACCAAAGAAAAGGAAGAAAAAAAAAACCATCTTGTGGTGCCAAGTGTCGAAAATCCAAGGAATTTAGACCAAGTTTATTTCTTTCCTTCTTATCTTGCATTTTTTACCGAGTGTCGAAATTTTGGAGAGGGAACAGATAGGAGAGAAACCTTCCATTTCGGGTAGTAAGAGAAGTGAGAAATCGAACGGAGAATATTTTAACGGAGCGTAGGATGTTTGTGGAGGAGTACAAGTAAGCGTAGTAGAGGGAGATCAAGGGAATATAGTTGAATTTGAGAAAGAAGTGGAATCAGCTGGTTCGGTGATGACCTAAGCTAGAAACGTAAGATCTTGAGATTGTAGGAAGTAAGTTAGGGTGGCTGGGACGGCATGTCGTGTTTTTCTTCTTATTTTCCCACTGTATGTAATTTGCTCGTGACATGTCAATGCTCCCACGTATAGTACTTGCTGCACTTGATTTTGATCAGTTTGATATGTATTTTTGTGAACTTGGTGTGTTATAAATATGCTAAGCATGTTTCCTTATCTTTGATTTTATGGTTTAAAATTGCCTTTATCTTGCCATTTTAGCCAATTTATTTTGTTTACGTACTATATCACCTTTTGAAAAAAAAAGAGAGAGAGAGAGAGAAGGATATGGAGGGGAGACGTAGTCGTAGCCGTGGGCTAGGTAATCACAAGAACCAAGGAATGAAAGAGAAACAGTAGCCGAGCAAGATCGTAGACCGAGGGTTGAAGCAGGGGATCAAGTGGCGATGGCGATATAACAAATTACCAATATCTTAGCGTGATTGGTAGAACAATAAGGCCAAACTCCAATGAATCAATCTCGGAACCCTGAGATAAGAAAGGATAGGGTCCTGGAGCGGTTTCAAAAGTTTGTTCCTCCTAAATTCCTTGGAGGGTCTGATCCGGAGACAACTGAGCAATGGTTAGAGGCGATGATTAATATCTTTGCAGCTTTGAACTACACGGAGCAAAGACAGGTGAATTTTGATGTATTTCAATTCGAAGGACCGGCCCAGGTATGGTGGAATGTTATTAGGGCAAAGTGAGAGAGAGGACAGACTGCGTGGACGTGGATAAACTTTATAAGGGAGTTTAATGAGAAATACCTTCCACCTTTGATTCAAGAAAAGAAAGAGGATGAGTTTATTAGATTGCGTCAGGGAACCCAGAGTGTGGCCGAATATGAAACGCAATTAAGTAAACTGTCTAAATTTACTCCTAAATTGGTGGTTACGGAATGAAGGAGAATGAGACGGTTTATCCAATGATTGAATTTGGAGATCCAGGAAGCTTTAGCGGCGGTTCAAGTTAATACTTTTACGGAAACTCTTGAGAAAGTTCAAAGAATTGAGAATGCGAAAGCACAGGTAAAAGCTTTCCAAATACAAAAAAGGAATGCATCTAGTAGTACATATAAGGAATCTAGAGAAAAAGTAATGCCTTCCAAAGTGCAAAAAGTGAACCATTCACCTTACCCACCATGGACACTAGGAGCACTAGATGAAGGGTTTACAAAAGAAAGTCAAATAGAACAAGAGGAAATTTCTCGAGAAAGCCAACAAGTGGCTTCTCGCTTGGCCTGTGGATATTGTGGGAAGACAAATCACACTGAGCATGATTGTTGGAAGAAGGGGCGAAAGTGTTTGATTTGTAGGAGTAGTGACCACCAAATTAACAATTGCCCGAAGAAACAGCCACGAGGGAATAGCGGCGGTTCAAGTTAATACTTCTACGGAAACTCTTGAGAAAATTCAAAGAATTGAGAATGCGAAAGCACAGGTAAAAGCTTTCCAAATACAAAAAAGGAATGCATCTAGTAGTACATATAAGGAATCTAGAGAAAAGGTAATGCCTTCCAAAGTGCAAAAAGTGAACCATTCACCTAGGGCTGCAAACGAGTCGAGTCGAGTCGAGTTTTGGACTTATCGAGCCGAGCTCAACTTAAAAATAGATGGGCTCGAGTTCGAGCTCGAGCTCGACGAGCCTAGAGAATTGAGCTCGAGCTCGACTCGACTGAAAAAAACTAAGCTCGAGCTCGACTCGTTAAAGCTCGCGAGCTGATGCTCGATTTCTGGCTCGCGAGCAGCTCGATTTGTGAGCTCGAAATTTTGACTCGTTAACGGCTCGTTAGCTCGAATTTTGGGAATTAATCTAACAAAAATATCATTTTATCAACTAATTCCTTACCAAATTATGAGCATAATCGTAGCTTACAATTCATGCGTACAATTGACCATAATTTTTCACATTATCATAATAAAAAAAGGCCTACAAATTTTTCACTAAATACAATCATAAATTTAGAAATACATACCACATAAGTCTAGAATTTAAATGCCCAACACTTCATACAAGTTCAACATTCTCGGTCACAAAGTTCAATATCAGAAAATAAGTAAATAACAACCAAAAGCAAGCCAAGAACTTCTTACTACAGAAACAAATTGAATTAAAAATTACAAACTAAGCACAGTCATTGAAGTCACGAACTTCTTGTCTTCTTAGAAATGTCAGAGGATTCATAGTCCCAACTCCAACCTGCTCAATACGTCCCAAAATAAATAAGTGCCAATCAAGAAGCTATACAAAAACATCACTAAGCACTTTTGCTGGATGCTTACGGTGAAATGGTAGTCAGAAATGCCAAGAAGTATTAGCCAAAACATCACTGCAAATGCTAAACCAAAATCAGATATTCAATATTAAAAAAAAAACTTCCAATAAGCTGAAGTTAAGTTTCCGCAATTGTTCTTTGTAAAATGGCTTAGACAGTGTTTAGCATTCATTGGCTGCTCTTTCGGACATGTACTCACTGAACATATAACTAAACTAATCAAGGGGACTGAATCTAGTACCTAGTTGAATGAGGAAAATCTACTCTGTAAGTTAACTAGATAGCTTAAAGCAAGTATTTTACTCAAAGAGGGGAGGAAAACTGTCTTATAATTTAAAGGAGAAATTCATTCACATTCGAGTGCAAACTAATCAATCATATCAGCAGCTTATATTGATCATCCTAATTTTGGAGATGGCACAGTTAAAATTTGGACAGCCCACCAAGACTAACAAGCGCAATTCTCGAAAAAATTCATTTTGTTTAAGCAAATCTCCATTGAAAAAATTGACCATCTGCGACATGAATTAGATCAGACTAGGAATCCAAACGAGCACCATGCACACTCAATGCTAACACCATTTCTATCCTAA
Source organism: Coffea arabica (assembly GCF_036785885.1). Taxonomy (NCBI): domain Eukaryota; kingdom Viridiplantae; phylum Streptophyta; class Magnoliopsida; order Gentianales; family Rubiaceae; genus Coffea; species Coffea arabica. Next base: position 52,044,432 of record NC_092320.1, on the reverse strand, counting down.
CAAGGATATAAACAGCAATAACTTGACCCCTTCAGCTATGCCAAAACTGTAAACTAGTCAGTCATATGAGTAGCTATGCCAAGGATATTTTCCAAACTAAGTTATAGATGGGAAATTTCCAGCCTAATGCAGAACCCCTTCCACAAAAATACCAACAAATGGTAGCAGATAAAGAAGATTTTACTAGAATAAAAGGTCAAGCAGCATCACAACATCTTCTAAATCATAAATCACTTCATTTTACATAAAGCAGCATCTTATATTCATTCACATTCACATTCGAGTGCAAACTAGTCAGTCATATGAGTAGCTTATATTGATCATCCTAATGTGTCTCTATGAGTGATTACACAGTTTCACACGCAGCTGCTGCACAGCCAAGAAAATCAGCCAAATAACTTCCATTTTAGTTGCAATGAAGCACAGCCAATACACTAATAAATCATATACACATATAAAGAAACCAGCAGCCAAAAAACTGAGAATATAGATTACCTAAAACATGAAAAAGTTCAAGGAATAGGCAATGAAATCTCTTGTGCTGACTTCATTTTCTGCAAAGTAAAAAAAATAATAAAGACCAAGATTAAGCCAACTATAAAACATATTGTAATAGATGAAATAGTAATTTGCAACATAATTACCTTATCCCTTTTCTTCACCCCGTGTAGCTTACGACACCAATCCCCAGCACACATCAACATCTCTACAGTTTCTGGAGCTAAAGAAGCACGGTAGGAGTCAAGCACTCTAGTTCCAACACTAAATGTCGCTTCCGAAGCTACGGTGCTAACAGAAATGGCTAAAATATCCGCAGCCATCTTAGGCAAAATCTTGTATTTTGTTGTGCTTTTCCACCATTTCAAAGCATCTAAGTTGACAATATCCAGGCACGACTTATCCATAGCACTGAGAAGGCCATCTTCAAAGTAGATATCTAGCTCATTTTTCTCCGGTTGAACGGGTTCCACAGTAGCAATGTGAGATAGAAATTCACACATTCCAATAACGTGTGTCATTGTAGAGGATGAACTATTGCTACTCTTGCTACCTGGATCATTTGTCACTACTTGAGAGCTTGCTCCAGAATTTCTTGAACTTGAAACATGCACCTGCACATACTCGGCATATAAATCATACAATGCTTGCCGGACTTTGTTTATGTTCGCTTGCACTTCATGTGGAGGATATATCAGTGGAAAGCAGTAGTTGATAACTCGCATCTTCAGCCTGGGATCCAAGATGGCTGCTATGGACATCATCAGGTTACACTCACCCCAATACTTGTCAAATTTCATCTTCATCTTCCAGACCATTGCTTGAATAAAGCTGTCTTCATCATTTGCTCTGCTATCTAGAAGCGTTTTTATCCGACAAACTTCATTTAAATATAAATTAGCTGTCGGATAATCACTCCCAGATATTATATGAGTCGCATTCCAAAAAACTCCTAAAATACTGCACACCATTTTTACCTTTTCCCAATCTTCTGTGGAAGGACAAAAAGTATAGCTTGGCTCTCTGTCTTTGAATCTCGGGAACACCTCATTGAACTTGAGAGCGCAAGCTAGCATCTCATAGGTCGAATTCCATCTTGTTTTGCAGTCATAAATCAGCACTCTTTCAGGCAATCGTAGCTGGTGTACAATTTCACCAAAGATCAATCGCCTCCCTTCAGTTTTGTTTACAAACTCTACACTTGTCCGTATGTCATGAATTATTTCTTGAATTTCACTAAGGCCATCTTGAACCATCAGGTTAAGTATGTGAGCACAACATCTCACATGGAATAACTTTCCTTTGGCTAACAAGCACTTGTTTCTCGAGAAGGTGTCCTTCAAACATCGTAGTGCGGTGTCATTATTTGACGCGTTATCAACTGACACTGTATAAATTTTGCTCTCAATGCCCCAATCCAACATGCATTTGTAAATAGCATCTGCAATGGCAATGCCCGGACGTGGAGGGGGAACATGCACAAAGTTGAGGACCCGTTTTTGTAATCTCCATTGGCTGTCAATCCAATGTCCAGTTATAACCATGTATTCAATTTTTTGGTTCTTGGACTTCCAAAGGTCTGTGGTCAAGCTGATTTTCTTGACTTTACTTAACAAATGCTTCAATTTCTGCTTCTCTCTTTCATACACGGAAAGACAATCTTTCTTGTTAGTAGTCCGACTAATTTTTTGCCATTCAGGCATCCCCTTTTTCATCATTAAGTTGAAGCCATCTTCCTCCACAATTGAAAAGGGATGCTCATGCATAAGCACCCACTCAGCCGCGCTTTGTCTCATGGCAGCCATGTCAAACTTGCCAGTATGAAGGAGGGAATGAGCATTTGAGCTAGAATCAGCAGCTGGAAAATTGAGTTTTTGCTGGCGTGCCTCTACTATTTTGAGTTTCTCCAATCGTTTTGGACAATTTTTCCGATGCCTTAACAAACTTGAAGTTGTACCGGTCTTCGTCTTTTTGAATTTAGACTGGCAATGCTTACACTCTGAGTAAATTGTCTTCTGAGGCCCAACTTTCACATCTTCGAAATCATCCCATGCTTCAGATTTTCTGGCTCTCTTTTTCTTTTGAAAAGCGTCTAGAGTATCACCTTCAATAGCATCTTGGTTTGATCTTTGAATAGGTGCTTGTGTATCGCCTTCTAACTGCTCCTCTTCGCTTCCTAATTCTTCATCGCCAAGAGAGTATTCCAGCTCTTCCTCGTTGTCATTTCCACCCTCTGTATCAATGATATTCACAGGACTAGTGGAATTCGCACCAGTCCTACCTAGCTGTGAAGACGCATCTTCGGCAGACTTATCCATATTATGATCCAACTATGAACAAAGGAAAATAATGTCAGAAAACTGGTAAACATCTTGATTGAAGCATAATGTCAGAAAACACAAGTTGCAGTTTTGTACTTAAATCATAGTAGTAAAAAATATCTACAGGAACTTTTCATATCAGATCACAGCTCCCAAACATATCACAATGATACACATATGATTGGATATTTAAGAGCACACAAATGAAACCAAATTCAAAAATATCTAAACCGACATCTGCAAAATGAAGCCCTTTCAAAGTCATCATTCTAAAAACTAATAATCAAAAGTCCAAATCTGCCAAGTAAAATGCCTCCACATAACAGTGCAGACATAAACCTCAAATGTACTTTGTCCAACCAGTTCCATATATACAGTCTTTCCATCTAAAGCAGAATGAGGACAATTTATGGATCCACGGTGGTTTCCTTTACCACAGAACCTGACCAACAAAAAATTTTCAAGTACAAGAAGGGAAGCATTTAAAGAAATATGCAAACCTTCTTCACATTAGACCTCATGACTCAAAATACACCTGCTTGGTCAGCACACCAGTCATAGTTGGATGAACAATCAATCAAGGAAATTGCAATAACCAATTCACAGAGACATGTTTGGGGTTGGGATTTCCAGCGTTCACTCTCGAAGAAGGGAAAACAGAAAACCGATATTTAAACAGAAAGGAAAAGAAAACGGCTTACAGTGATATTGCTTGGTGAAGCTTTGCAAGCAATACTGGCAGATTCTGGTGGTGGCAGCAGTGGATTCCGACGAATTGGTGGCAGTTCCGGCTCCTCCTCCGCCACTTTCTTTTGCTCTGTTTTCTTTGTCAGCCGCAAGCCTCCCCTGCTTTCCCTTCTTCCAGATTTTCTTTCTTTCTGTTTTTTTTCTCTCAAGCTCACTCCCAAATCCCAGTTTCCCGTTTTCCTTCTATCTCTTTCGTTTAGTCCCCGAAGATCGCCCCCCAAATTCCAGATTTCCCCCTTTTCTCTATCTTTGGCTGCCTTTCACCCTCTGATTTTCTTGCCCGTAAACCCCCTCCTACTCTCTCTGGCCTGGCTTTCGATTTTTCTTCTTCCTTCCAGCCCCAAAGCTCTTTCTTTTCTCCTTCTTTTGCTCCCTCTATTTTTTTTTTCCTTGTTCCGCCGTCCGCCGCCCGTTTTCTTTCCTCTCTTTTTTTCAATTTTCCTTGCCTTTCCGAAGTCCCCCCCAGCCTTTCTCCCCGTCGCTTATTTCCTTTTTCTTCTTGCTCCTTTTTGCTCCCTGGACTCCGAATACAGCTGAGCCAATAACGAAGTCGAATTGCAGTCGAGAGGAAGAAGGTTTCTCTCGAATGAAGTCGAATTGCAATCGAATGAGGCCTGAAGGGTAGCAGTGGCGGTGGTGGCTATGGTCAGCGTGGTGCAGTCGTGGGTAGTGGCGGCGATGGCTAGGGCTTGAGAAAGTGTGCGGGAGAGGAGAAGTAATTTTACAAATGGAATTCAATTTGGGGAAAGTAATTTGTCTGATAGACTGATAGTCTGATACTGATACTCTGATTACTCATTAGTCATTACTCGAATTCAATGTGTTATAACTTAGTAATTAGTTATATAAATAGGGGTATTTTTGTAATTTCACAAAGCTCGCGAGCGGCTCGACGAGCTAACGAGTCTAATATAGGATGGCTCGAGTTCGACTCGATTTATAAACGAGCCGCTCGAGCTCGACTCGAGTTCGAGTTTGACCGAACTTGAGTCGAGCTTTGACTCGAGCGGCTCGCGAGCGGCTCGAATCGTTTGCAGCCCTACATTCACCTTACCCACCATGGACACTAGGAGCATTAGATGAAGGGTCTACAAAAGAAAGTCAAATAGGACAAGAGGAAATTTCTCGAGAAAGCCAAAAAGTGGCTTCTCGTTTGGCCTGTGGATATTGTGGGAAAACAAATCACACTGAGCATGATTGTTGGAAGAAGGGGCGAAAGTGTTTGATTTGTGGGAGTAGCGACCACCAAATTCACAATTGCCCGAAGAAACAGCCACGAGGGAATAGTGCTCAACGAGTGGATAGAACCAAACCGAAACAAACTAATGAAAGAAGGAACCGACCAAAAGTACCAGCACGGGTATATGCCTTAGACAAGCAACAAGCTCCGGAGTCATTTGAGGCGATAGAAGGTAAAAATTTCGAGAACGAAATTTTCTTAAGGGGAGAGAGTGTGAGGACCCGAAAATTCTTTTAGAATTTTCTCCCATTTTTTTGAAAAATTAATTTATATTTCCTTTTATGTTTCTTTATTTGATTATTTAACTACTTACTTGCCCTAAATTGCATGGTGATTTCATTAGTTGAGTCAAGAGTTTTACTTTTACTTTTCAAGTTAGAGTAAGTTTGGATTTTGGTGTATTTTGGTAGCGTGATTAATTAGTAAGATGTGTGTATTAAATTTGGTGGTTAAAAGTGAATTTTATATATGAGAAAGTGAGTGATTAGAAGTGCTATTAATAAATTAGTGAATCATAAATTAAAACACTAGTACGCGCGAGTTAAAGAAAATCGGCTTGAATCGACGTGCACCGTTTGCTACCGATTGAGTACACCATTTAACCAATACTTTCTTACCCTAATCTCCTTGTTTTTATTTTATTTAATTTCTCCTAAATTAACCATTAATTCAGCCACCAATTTTTACCAAAGAAAAGGAAGAAAAGAAAAAAAAATAAGAAACCATCTTGTGGTGCCAAGTGTCGGAAATCCAAGAAACTTTGACCAAGTTTATTTCTTTCCTTCTTATCTTGCATTTTGGCCATTTTTGCTTTATTTCTTGTTAGCTTGGCCGAAATTTTGGAGAGGGAAAATAGAGGAGAGAAACCTTCCATTTCCAACCTTGAATCAAGTCTTGTTTGAATAAAATCAACAAAACTAAACCGACTAAAGTTTTATCTTGGTGCTTAGAAAGTTTGGTGTGATGAAATTTTTGGAAGATAGTGGTTTGTTTTTCACTTGCAAGAAACTTTTGGAAGGTATAAGGCTTGAACTTTTTTTCTCTTGCTTAATCTTGTTAAACTTGGTATAGAAGCTTACAATCTTGGCTTGCTATGGTTGATTTCCTAGTTTTTGATGATGTAGTGGAATTTTCAGCTAGGGTTTTATAATTTTCAGCCATGATTATGTTGTTTAACTAGCCAATGTTGGTATTGAGCATGGAAATTGAATTGGGCTGCGAATTTCTCCATGTTTTAATTGAATCAGTTCTTACTCAAAACATGAAAGTTGTAGGGAGTTGAGTTAACTTTCTATCCAGAAAAGTTCAACTCAATCGGAGCACTGTAACTTGTGAAATGACTAAAATACCCTTGACTGTCCAAATGCCCCGTTTAACCGACAGCTTTCTATTTTCTCTGAGATTTCAATTTTTGATCATGAAAATGCATGATTTGGATTTGGAGGTCTTCATAATAAATATATGCCTATGTCTTAATTTGAAAACGCCATAAGATTCATCTCAATCCGATAAGTGTAGCTTCAATTGTGATCAAAATACCAAAGGATGGCAAAGCTGCCATCTTCATTGTTTCTCATTGCCTTTCTCTTGTTTTCCGTTTTCTTGGTCCGACTTAACACGTACTTCTCAAGTGTTCTAAACCTGATTTCTAACATTCTAAACAAGTATTCAAAACATGGTTTTTAGTTGCATATATTAGCTTTGAACTTAACCGTTTTTGATCATTTTCTTTACAAATTATGTGTATACCTTGCCTATACGATTTACTATACTTTTCATACCTTTTACCTTTGATATAGAAATATAAGTTATGCAGCTTGAACTCGTGTATGATTGGCTCTTTGTGGGACAATATTTGACTATAGATTTCGAGAATGGCCAAAGTGCCGGCCCTGAACTGAATTTTGATTAAACGTGACTTATTTAAGGTGAGTGTTTCTTGCATGTTTATGTATTAAATGACTGTGTACTTATTGTGAATATTCGCTTGAGTGTTAAATGCTTTCCAATGATTGCTAAATGGATTTTTGACAGGCGAGTGTGTACTTTATAGCACTCGAACCAAGTAAAAGTGAATTTTCAATGATTGAATGCTACTTGTGCACGAATGTAAGCCTTTTGGCTGAACTGGGCCCTTGCCCTTCGTTGCTAGTCGACTTGAGCCAGAAGCGGATTCGGTCGGGCGGCTAGTGACCCTGGGACAATGTTTGGTACACTCGAGTATGACCACGAAAGTTGGTGGAGAACTGGCCAGTGAATTGGTTAGTAGCAGGAGATAAAATCAATGAATGAGTGTCAAGAGCACTGAAGGTGTTTTCACTTACAAAAAAAAATTTCTAATATTTGAGAGATAAGGAAAATGGTTGGCGAATGAATAAACGAATGGTTCCATATAAGCATGTATCCTTTTAATGGGTGTATTTTTATTGCTTTTATATTGTAAATGTTTTCTCGATTGATTGTTATTAAATGACTAATACCCTTGTTTCAATTGCTTGATTATGTGGATGGGAACCTCACTGAGCTTTAGCTTATCCCTCTATTCCATTATATTTGTTTTCCTTACAGGGTTTGAGAGCAAGGACGAGTGATTAGAGAAAGACTAAATTTTTTACTAGAACTTTTGTTGTGTAATAGTGATAGTATTAGTAGTTAGTTGGATCCTGAACTTTTGTACTTAACTTGGATGATTGTATATATGTTAAGCTTGATTGGTCCATCTTTATTTGCTCTTGAAGTGATATGTGAGTGAACCCCAGTGAGAGTTGGGTAGGCGGTCCGCCGAACCCTTTGGTTCCTCTTAGAGGGAGGTGGGGTCGTCACAAGATCGAGGGTCTGTTTGGGCCATTGGTTCATATCTACGAAAATCTGCACATACAAAAATTGAGTTGGTAAAATTGAAAGAAATTGTTGATTTATAAAATGAACATCACTAATTACATGGTGGGACTCTAAATTAAACAGGTGCAAAATGATTCCCAAGGGATGATAAAATTACAGCAAATATTGAAATATAGAGTCAGGCGATCAAATAGCTTATTGTATATATTTTCTATACATAATGGTTTTATAGATGAAAATGACTAGAATAAGAACAATTAGATGCATCATATTCTGTCTGCGAACAATGGTTGTAGCAACGAGGCGTATTTGGGCACCGATGATCTATCTGGTTATGTATTTTAGTTATGATCTTAAGATCATGTCTCTTTTATTTAATCCTACTTGTATCGTAATTAAGTCGCAACTCCAAAAGGATCAAGTAAACTATGTCTCATAGTGGTTGAAACTGCCCCTGAAGAGAAGCTTATCAAATTGAAAACATGTGCACGTGACCAACTAGATGGTATGGATTAGTGTCCGACCGATAATAAGCTGCAAACACGTGCGAGCATGGGAATCTGAGTTCAGTCCATTTGCCACACGTACATGTGCTATTTCAAAAGTGGACAATCTATGTGTTGCCACCCTTCCCATTATCGCATCGGTTAGGGGTTATGCAGTAAATCTACCTCTGTGATCGTACACTTGCATCGAGTGTATCCTTGCCTTTAGCTCATTTGTTAAGAAGTTCTCTCATATTTATTTGGGAAAAGGGTATGTCGTATTGAAGGTCAACTTCCACTTCTTTGTGAAAAGTTCAACGTTTGGTTGAAATTGAACTGTACACATGTTATGATTGGTGATAATCGAGTATTGTACAATAAGTTGTTGAAACACTAAACTATATTTATGAATGTGTGGCCCTGTCAATATCCCTCATCCTTGCAAAATGCCCACTGCTCTGATTTGACAGAGCGGCTATTCAGCCATTTATACGCCTCTTCATTTAACAGTCAAATCTATTTCATAAATACTTCATATTTCTTGGTTTAATTTACAACCTTGGCAACCCACATAGATCCTTAAGTCTAGACAAAGATAATTGTGCATGTTTAAACTCACATTTAGCAAAGTATATAATGTATTAACTTACATCCACTGAGTTTCAAATCTAATTAGTACCTGATTCCGAAATTTTTTCTTAAAATTGTTCTGCATGTGTACTAAACAGTATCGATGCACAACTATTGGTTCTTTCTACTCTAGCAAAATATTCATAACGTGTGTTATGCCCTTGTGCCGATCTGAAATAATGCATATATTCTTGACCTCTCAGCACGCATGAAGTCGCAATTGTTACATTAATCATATCCAACTCCAATTTGTCTCCTCGCCCACAAGTGCGAATGCAATTGGGAACTCCTAATTGAAGGTATCAAATCCAACTACAACTAATAATTTTGCCTTATACGTTCCCTTCATAAATGAGTCATTAACACAAATAACTGATTTAAGGTGTTGAAATGACTTGATATGAGACCAAAAATCCGAAACACGTAATGAAAAATTATGCATCTAACAATGCTTTGTAGATAGTGCTCCCACACTACAGTTGTTTTCGGATTGGTTGTCACCAACTCCTATATACACATAGTTAGTTAGACTATTAAAGTTGATCAATCACCATACACAGTATCAATCGCACATCATCTAACATACTATGCTTTTTTGTACGAAACATTTGTATCAAAAACACGCTTAATGGTAGTCCGTATTTCCTTGATGATATAAAGTGGACCATTCTCGACGTGATGTATAATGTGTTCTGCTATGGGTTTTGAAATCAACTGTCGGTAGTCATTGCTATTCAAAACTCGCATACATGTGTGCTCTTTTACAATTATTATAATCTTTCACATGTTATGTGTGCATCTCAAAGTAACTCTTAACTACCAATTATATGGTGGAGAAACGCTATGGGACTTGTAGCGAATATACTACGTGGTTGGTTTACTTTCGTTCACTTTGTACTCCCTATTGTGCTTTGATTGTCTAAAGTTTAACAATTCATTGCACATATTTCTTTGTTTCAAACACCATACCCAATCTAACCTCCTTTGTGGGCTCATCTCATAGATTGTACTTCTCTGTAACTGCCTTGTTACAACGGTCGAAATCCAATAAAGCATCAACTGCTTCAAGGTCCTGCAAATGGGGTGATTTATGAAATAAGGTCAATGGACTGGGACCTGAAAGACCAACCTGATGAAGGGCTCAAGGCTATGCAAACTCCACATGTTCAAGTTGTTCAAGTTCTAATTGGTTCGATTATAAGAGCTTGTGTAAGAAAGTTTAGAGATTCACTACAAGCACTTATTTGCACAATTCAATATTGAATTGGTGATGACACAAGGACCATTGAAGGTGTTCAACTTGAAGAGTTTCCATGTGTTACTTTACTTGTTGTCACACATGAAGCATTAAAATCTATTTAGTTAATTTCCCTATTTAGTGCATCATTTATTTGGTATTGATAAGCAAGGGTTTAAATGTCAATTTTCCTTACTATTTTGAGTCGTTTAGCTAGTTATTTAATTTTGGTCAGATTAAGTCATAATTGAACCGAATTTTAGCTAGAAGTTTAGTCATTTAAGTAAGTCCAAGTCACATTAAGTTTTTGAAACCTTGTAAGGCTATAAATAGCCTAACCTCTTAAATGTTTAGGGGGAATTAGAATTTTCTAGCAAATATTGTGTGTTTTATCACATTCTCTTGCCAAGAGAGCCTTTCTTAAATACTTGAGAGTTTCTTGAAAGTATTCAAATCAAACTTATCAATCAAGTATACACCTTAATTGTAGCGTTCTTCTACAAATACGCTGGTTAAATTATTAGGTAGTGGGTCAAGAATTCCTCTTGGTTTGCAGCTTTGTGGTTTAGAAGGGTCAAGGGTTCCGCAATCAACTTGATTTTCTTCATCTAGGTCCAGGGCTTGGTAGGATACGAGTTCATGCCATTCATGGTGGGTTAGTGTCAGCTTGATAATCAGAATTAGTTGACGACGTCAAGTATATCTAGTTTGTGTTTTCGTAAGTTTTCTTGTTTTCAAATCTGGTCATTTTTATTTTTTATAGAATGGCTAGGATTTTAATTATTCCATTGCTGTCCACATGTTTAATTGTTGGTTGTGTCCTTTTACTTGCTATCCGAATCATAAATTTTGTTGGTGACGTGTTTCTTGGCTTTAATTGCGTATTGTTGCCTTGTTTCTTGAGTCTTGAAACCGTTTAGAGTAAAAAAAAATAGATATTGTACATCAGTACTGTTCATTGGCACTGTTCATCACTACTATTCATGCTACTGTTCACCTTACTATTCATCAAAAAAAATTTTGGTCGTTGTTTTCTTGGAAATCCGAAACTTAGCCTAGGATTTCTTGTCAATTTGTGTTGAGTCTTGTGTTTCTTGAAATTAATCCATGGCTAATCATTCTTGTTCTTGGTTGTCTTCAAGTTCTTGAAATTTCTTGATAAGAAAACTTTAATTTCTGATAGTTTTGGATACTTTCTTGAAGTTCTTGGCTGGCAATTAGGGTTTTTTGGATTCTTGAACAAAAGTTTCCAAATCTTGAAAATTCTTGCAAAACCCTAGTTCCTATTTCTTGAACAAAGTAGCAGCTGATTCTTATTTTTTGTTGCAGTTTGAATGCTTGTCCTTGAGTATTTGATCTGAAATTGAAAAGAAAAGAAAGAAAGAGTTGTTGTGAAAAAAAAAAAGAAACAAGAAGTCGGATCACTTTTGGTTTGAAACAAGAAAGCAAATCTGATTTGGGAAACCAAGTTGACTGGGGATTGCTAACAAATCCTAGTCACAACATAGTAAGCAATTCGGATTTGCTAGCTGCTTGCACACATGAAAACCTTCAAAATTAGCAGCTTTTATCTTCCAAAATAAATCCAAGAACTAATTGGATTCAACTTCCAAATTTTCAACCAAGGTGCAATCGGGTAGAGAGTTCTAGGTTCCAAAAAAAAATTCTGCCGCGTTTGTGTCTTGCTTAGGTGAATTCTATAATATGTCCAACCTTGTAACTTTGTGTTTTGAGTTTTTTTCCAGGTCTTAAACGTGTCTAAGAAGTCCAAAAAGAATCCAATCAGTCTTGATTCTTGATTGCTTCCGTTAGTTTCCTAAAATTGAGTCCTTGTCAAAGTCAATACTTTCCAATTCTTAAGTTGTCTTTAGCAAACAAATCTGGAAATTTTTTCAACTTAGATATAGTGTCTTTTGCGCCTTTAAAACAGTCCATTTTACCCTCAAACTTTCAGCATTAATCAAATACTTGAGAAAATTTTGATTGAATCTCATTGAGAAAAATTTTGATTTCTTCAAAAGAGATAATCAAGTAAATTGAGAAGTGATTGGTGAGATCATTAGCGTGATTAATACACTTGAGTGATACACGAGCGTGAGTAAACACCTAAGGGAGTGAGTGAGGCATTTTCTACTAATGTTTGTTAAGTATTGCAGGTTTAAAACATGGCAAGTGGAGATAAAATGACTATTGCTCAACTTGCTCTAAAATTGGACGCCGTATTAGTGGAGTCTCAAAGAAAACCTGATATTAAACTCAACACAATCCATGAATGCATTGATAATCTAGAAACTTCAAGGAATTCCTCTAAAAAATCTCGAGGGAAACAACCTTTGAATGAATCTAGAGATTCAAATGCGGACACCAAACTTGAAGATTGGGAACAAAGGCCGAGGCAGCACAAACATAAACCGAAGCATGAGAATGAATATCTCAAGAGGAGGGGTTCCATGCAATCTACCTCTTTAAAGCTAATTTATACAAGAAGTGATAAGAAGGCTCAATCAACATCTCCTAGGCCTAAATCTAGACTTAAACCATCTTATGCCAAATACGGAGGCATATCAACATTCATTATGCCAAAAACAAATGGAGTCAAATAAATGCCATCAAAATGAGTCTTCTAAGGAGGAAGTAGTTGAGTCTAATCCTAATGAAGGAATATCTCTTTCCATTGAACCGTTTGTTGAGGAGGTTAACAAAGAGTTGAAGCCGAGCAACAAACATGTGCTCAAAAATCTTGGAGTTACATCAACATTAGAGTCTAGTCATGAACTAGTTGGGAAAGTTTGTTAGAAAATTATTATAACCCATGAAAATAAGAGTAGTGTTATAGAACTTGAACATGAGGTAACAATTGAGGGCATTAAACTGGAAAACGAGATGGGAAAATCTGATGAGAAGATGAAAACAGATCTTATGTGTTTGGCCAAGGGAATGAGCAAAGTTAGAAAACATAGGTTGTTTACTAACTTATTTGCTCCTAGTTTCCTTCCTTTTTCGCAGGTTAAGCAAGGCCAAATGGAGGTGATCATACAATGTTCTATTCCAACGTCGAGTTTGTACAATTCACTGGTTTCTATGGAGTTTATCTTCTATGAGTTAAATCAATATTATATCCTTTCATGGAATTGGTTAAATTCAAATCTGTTTGTACCTTTGGAGAGTCAATCCGTGTTCATCATAGAGGGAACTTTCCAGATTCTAATTCTAATTTTTTTTAACTATGGTTCATTCATCATGTTTACCTTGTTTTGAGCATGTTTCTACTCATAATTTTTCCTTTTCTTTTAACGATTTTCAAGGAAAGTTTGATGAGCTAGCTATGAATAATCTAGTGGAATCTGATGCCTGTGCTTTTGCGCCTCGTCTTTGTGACAATGAATATACATTCCTTTGCTATGAAGATCCTTATCTAATGGGTGCTAATAGTAAGTATTCAAGTGGTTTTGTATCTAAGCTTACCGATAAAAATTTTTCTTGTGTAGGTTCTTCCTTACCAGCTAATTTTGAGCCAAGGAGTGTGCTGTCCATTAGATCATATTTCGCATTGTTGCTCCTATGGATTTTGTAGTTATCCAAGAGACATATTGCTTGGATCTTTTTCATGAAGATTGTCACTGTGTCGTCTCTTTCTAGCCATACCATCGATTTGGGATAAATCGCCTTCAAGAGGAGGGGAGTGATGAAGCGGTCAAGGCTTTGCAAACTCCACATGCTCGAGTTGTTTAAATTCCAAGTGGTCCAATTACAAGAGCTCGTGCAAGAAATCTTAGAGATTCACTACAACCACTAGTTTACACAATTCAAGATCAAGTTGGTGATGACACAAGGACCATTGAAGGTGTTCAACTTGAAGAGCTTCCATGTATTACTTTACTTGTTGTCACACATGAAACATTAGAAGCTAGTTAGTTAATTTTCCTAATTAGTATGTCGTTTATTTGGTATTGTTAAGCAAGGGTTTAAATGTGAATTTTCCTTGCTATTTTGAAATGTTTAGTTAGTTGTTTAATTTCTGTCAGATTAAGTCCTAACTGAGCCAAATTTTAACTAGAGTTTTAGTTATTTAAGTAAGTCCAAGTCACATTAGGTTTTTGAGTCCTTGTAAGGCTATAAATAGCCTAACCTCTTAAACGTTTAGGGGGAATCAGAATTTTTCAGCAAATATTGTGTGCTTTATCACATTCTCTTGCCAAGAGAGCCTTTCTTGAATACTTGATAGTTTCTTGCCATTCAAATCGAACTCATCAATCAAGTATACACTTTGGTTGTGATGTTCTTCTACAAACACTTTGGTTAGCTAAATTATTAGGTTGTGGGTCAAGAATTCCTCTTGGTTCGTAGCTTTGTGGTTTAGAAGGGTCAAGGGTTCTGCAATCAACTTGATTTTCTTCGTCTAGATCAGGGTTTGGTGGGATACGAGTTCATGCCATTCGTGGTGGGTTTGTATCACAACCAGATTGCTAACTTCTTCATCGACTCGATCCTACTCTTGACAACTGTCATCAGAGTCATCGCCGTCAGGTTCTGGTTCGGTGTCAGAATCAACATCAATGCCCTCATTTTCCAGTATATTCAGTAAAAAGGACATCGAGGAAATTTCCATTTGAGAAAATTCAACAACAGGACTATTATCAAACATGCATTTATGTCTGCTATTCTCGAGCTTTTGATTTATATGGCCTTCCTACAATTTGGCTTATCATGCAACATTCGTTCGTACTCCGATTCTACTACCATGCTTTTACTTTCACATGCGGGAGTAGAAAGCATGCTATTTGACTCTGCTTGAAAGCCTAATTGGACAAATGATGTTTGTCCGGCATCATGATCACTGTGGTAATAGCAGCTTTGTAGCTCCACCTCCACATATATCTCACATGTCGTATACGATGACGTCAATTTCATATGGTACAGCATGCCAATGTCATCTTCACACCCCGATTACACTCCAACAAATGCACTTAAGTCTACAGAATTTCTAAACCATAGATTCAACTTAAAAATATTTCAATCTAGCCCAATGTAAATGTACACTCTATCCATCAACTCATCATAATTTATTTGATGTTTCACTAAGATGACTTTTTTGTACCTCGGAGGGTCATATGCGAATGATCCTCCAATATCCACTATTTTGCATCCCCAATAAAATTGAATCACCAATGCAATGTTCGTTGACATTTTTTCCTAATCTTGTTTAAATCAACTTATACTCCTCGACAATTTGAAGTAATTAATAATGTTGACCCAACAAACGTCATCATTATTAATAACATCAGTAATAAAACAATCATGAATTACTATTCAGTCCTAATAAATAAAAATAATTTCATACCCAGATAATTATAAATGAATAATTAAAGATAAAGTTATCAAACAACTGTTATTAATTAAATTATGATTAATGGTTCTTCTTTGCTACTAATCAAATAATTATTACTAACTGCTTTTAAATACTATTTACTATTATTTATTACTAACTGCTTTTAACTTGTAACAACTGAATGCTACTTATTATTTACTATTATTTATTACTCACTAATCATAGTTACTATTAAACTACTGACTACTAACGAACATTAGTATTAGTATCAGTTATTACAACTTATTTCTTTTGACTATTAGTATTAGTTACTATTACTATTACTTATTAATTACTAGTACTAGTACTATTAATTATCAATTACTACTTCAGTTTAAATTTATTATTACTATTTACTATTTACTATTAGTATTTAATTTTTACTATTAATATTACTATTACTCTTACTATTTATTATTAGTTCATTACTATTACAATTAACTATTACTATTAATATTTACAATTATTGTTAACTATTTATTATTTACTATTACTATTTATTATTTACTATGTACTATTTGCTAGTTACTATTTACCATTTACTGCTACTCTTTACTATTTACCATTTATTGTTTGCTATTTTTAGTTGCCATATAAACCAACTATTTCAATCGGACCTAGCATACCCCCAAAGCATAACATTCATTAAAAAGAAAACATAAACGAACCAGACATTTAACCAAGCAAACGAAGCAACAGGAAAAACACAAATTAGGCTTTTAATCAGAAAAACACAAATTAGAGAAGCAAAACAAGAAAAACACAAATTAGACATTTAACTAGTACCTAAAAATCAAACCGGCAGTTCATCTACTTAGGACTAGTGCTAAAATCAAGCAATCAACTACTCGAAGTCAATGACCACCAAATCCAATAAAAAAATAACACTATTAATTACTCAAAACTTAAAACAATTGCTAATATTATAAAACAATTACTAATAAAACAATTAAAGAAACGCACCTTACCTTATAATGACAGCGGTTCTGCACTTCTTCAACAACCCTTTTGCTGATCCACCACTTTTTTTGTCTACCTGGGACCTGGAATGACAATGCCTATGAACAAATTTTGACAGTGGCTTTGTGAATACACTTGCCACCGAATCTGCTCTTGAAACTATTCTTGTTGACACTACTCATTTCAGAAGACAAAGGAGAAGATGGGAGGATTTGGGGTAGTGCGAGGGAGAAATGAGCTGAAGGTTTAGCTGAAGTTGGGGTTATGCGAAAGAGAATACACTCGTTTTGGCTGAAGTTGAACTATTTTTATAGCAAAACTTCAGCAACAGCTTAGGTTGTATCGAAACTACTTTGACTACAAAAAATTTTTTTTACTGAAGCTGAGACCGTTGATCACTTGGATCAAAGGGCCAGAGCTACGGCATTTAAAAAAATTCCAAATTTGTGGCAAGGAATAAAAAATTGGCGCATAAATCACGACCGTTGATCAATATTGATCAATGGTCCAAAGGTTTGGCCGCAAATCTAATGTGTGGCTTCTAAAAAAAATTTAAATCAGCCACAGATTCAATCTACAATTGTTAAAAATTTTTTTAGCCATTAATCAAATGGATCAACGATGCAGCTCTTTTGCCGCAAATCTAATGAGCGGCTTTAAAAAAAATTAAAATCAATCTTCCCCGCAAATTTTATGTGTGGCTGTAAAAAAAATTTTTAATTCAGCCTTCACCGCAATTTTTATGTGCGGCAATAGAATAAAAAAAATTTAGCAACTTTAAATCACGATTGTTGAGCAAATGTTGATCAACGGTCCAATAGTTTTCACCACATATTGGATCCGCGGCTACAATAAAATATTCAGCTGAAAAAATCTTAAGCTGCTGAAAATTTTTCAAAAAATAAATTGGATTTTTTGTGCGTTGATTTTTTCAGTTGTGGCAACCCTTATTCAGAAACAAATCCCACACAACACTACATTTCTGATGTTTTTGTATATCAACAATCTATCGAGAAATTCGCTGTAAAGTAATTATTCTTAATAATTATCCTTGAGATATAAAAGGAAACTAAAATATAGTGTCTTGTAGCAAAATTCCATAGAAACACAGTCCTTAGATTCAGTGGTGGATTCACAATGGGAGCCATAGGGAACATGCCCTCGCTACCTACAAAAAATTGCTATAACCACCTTGAGAAAATTATCAATCTTTATAATGTACCCCCACTAATACAAAAGTTTACGTGTTGCCCTTATTAATTTCAAACAATAAAAGATGATTATAGTTAATTGTATATTTGAAATACCTTCTTTAATGTTGCAATGATATCAATTTTGTTGTATATCTAGTTAGTAGTAGATATTAAGTATAGATTTATTGATACTACATGAGTAAAACTTTTAAAGTAAATTCTCCATTTTCGTTTGCTTGGTTATTAAGCAGTTCATTATATCTAATATCTATATATATAATGTATTAATAGAGAAAGTTGGATTTGGTGATTTAGTATTTTAGTTTCACTTTCCAATAATGCCCCAGTCATTAATATTTAAGATTGCATTATGTCTCCAAATTTGAAGCCTTTTTTAACATTTAGAAGGTGTTCATGTAATATCAATGTTGAGGTCTTATATTAGAAAGTGAATTTAATTACGCTAAAACTACCTTATGAAATGGAGTTAGATTTGGAATAAAGAACTCTAATACAAATTTTAAAATTAATAAGAATATATGGAACGTAGTTTTATTATACTTTTGTTCGAAGTTTAATTAAAAGGGAAAGAAAATATTCACGTTTGGAATTTCTAGGAAGTCGAAAGTCGAAACATACCTACATGGTAGAAAGTAAAGGGAATAGTGTAAGGCCCGGTGCAACCCAATGACTACAAACAATTTCACAATGATGCACAAAGATATATCAAATTTAAGCACAATAAAGAAAACTTAATTAAAGAGAAAAGATAAGAAATGCAAACCAAATATCAATCCAATAGTTTCTTCAAAAGATGGCGATGTTAACCAAGATGTACAAGTGAAGGCTCACTCCTTCCTCACCCCAAACACACTTTGGTTGAGCCAAGGAGTTTTACAACTATTCTAGTTAACCCTCAACAACCTACACTTGAAAGATCACACACCCAATTAAGAACTATTTTATACAAATGAGGCAACCTTCACCAAGGTTTTACCACTTCAAGTGATAGGTTCACCTTCACCAAGGTTTTACTCCTCTTAGAGAGTAACCTTCACTTCAGCAACCTCACAATCCAACTTTCCCAACCCCTTATACAACCAACAAAGAATCTTTCTATTCAAAAATCTCACTTGTAAGCTTGTATTTTGTGTTGGCAAAAGTCCCTTGTCTTCTTGTGCTTTGGAGTTTTTATAGAAGGTGAGAAATGGCTCCAAAAGGCTCTCCAACGGTCAAATATTAAATGCTGTCAAAACTAGCCGTTGGCCTGTCGGACGTCCGAACCACCTGTCGAACGTCCGAACCCTGCGTCCAAACCACCTGTCGGACGTCCGAACCCTGCGTCCGAACGTCGTCAGAGAGTCATCAAATCTTTGCAAAATTTCTCGGACGTCCGATGCGATCGATGTGCGTCCGAGGCGTGCGTCCGATGCTTCCTCACGAGCGTCCGACAGAGTTTCCTTCTTGATGTTCTTCATCCTTTCGGACGTCCAATAGCTTCCTTTCGGACGTCCGACATGAGTGTCCTGTTTTTGCTTCTTCTTTTGTGCCACAAGAATCTGTTCTAACAAATTGCTCACATAAAAACATTAGCTCAAATCTACATTTTGGTTTGTTAATCATCAAAACCAAGGATTGATCGACCAAGGTCAACAATCTCCCCCTTTTTGATGATGACAAACAAAATGAAGATTTCTTTTATCAAATAAGTTCAAATAAATCTCCCCCTTAGAAAGTGCCAACATACAAAGAAATTTCAATAAATCCTACTCCCTCTTTTGGCATCAATCAAAAAAACAAACTCCCCCTTTATATTTCAAATCAAGATCATATTGAATATCAAAATTTTCAATTGTACTTACAACCATATAGCACTTCTTGGATCAAATCTTCATGATGTACCTAAATATGAGAAATTTCATTTGGTACCCTTTCTTTATATGGTCCTTGGGAGTTAATACGACATGATCTAGCAATCCACATGGATTTCATGCCTTTTCTCCTATTTTTCTTTACATAGCAATCATTTTGCATATGTCCAAATTTGCAACAAAAGTGACACATGATAGAAGTATTTTGCACATAGGTGGATTTAATGCAACTAATTTTCTTACTTCTTATCATAGCAAACTTATTTGTGTCTTGAAAAGATTTGCTTTCTTTTGTTTGAGAAAACTTTTGTTTTTCATTTTGGAGAAACTCGTTCAAGTCATTAATTCTTTTCTTTAACAAATTTTGTTCCTCCAACATTTTTTCATAAAACTTTGTTTTCTCTTCCAACTTCCTTTTCAAATTATTTTTGCAATCAAAAACACTTTTTTGATTTTTTAAATCATCATTTTCCATTCTCAAACATTTGTTTTCTTGAAAAAGTTTGGAGTTTTCTTCCAAAAAATTATTTATTTTTGTTTTCAAATCTTTATTTTTAGAATAAGATTTTCTCAAACTTTTATGCATTTTAATCATAAGAATTTTCACATCATCATCTTCATTATCTTCATCACAAGAAGAGTGATAAGAACTTACCTCATCTTCTCCAACGGCCATTAGTGCCATTTGGGCCAACTCTTCTTTTTCTCTTTTTGAATTGCATTCATCTCATGTAATTTTGCAATCTCCTCTTGAACATCTCTTGTTGAAAATCTTCTTGAAACTTTTGATGTGAGGAGTTATATCATTGTCCACTTCCATGATTTCATTACCTATGAAGGATGGGTTATCCCCCACTTGAGATGCTTTAAAAGCTATGCCTCTCTTATACATTCTTGCATTTTCTTCCTCTTGCACTTTGAATTTCAGCTTTAATTCATAAGAGGTTAGGGTATCCACAAGAGATTCAATGGACATAGAATTTAAATCCTTTGCCTCTTCTATAGCATTTATTTTGTTTTCCCATTCTTTTGGCAAGGCATTCAAAATCTTTCTATTTTTCTCACCCAAAGAATATTCTTTTCCAAGCAATTTAAGATCTTGAATAATGTCACAAAATCTACTACACATCCTATCAACATTTTCAAGAGGATGCATTTTGAAAAATTCATATTGAGAAACAAGTAAGGATTTCTTTTGTTCTTTAATATCTTGGTTACCTTCATGAAATACACACAATTTATCCCAAATATCTTTAGCTGATTTACAGCCTTTAATCCTACTAGATTCATTTACATCTAATGCATTGTACAATATACACATGGCCTTGGCATTCAAAGAAAGGTATCTCTTGTCTTTTTCATTCAATTCTTGTCTAGTCTTTAATCTACTCAAATTAGTGGTAGAGTCAATTATTCTGGCTTCATAAGGACCATCTTCAACCACATACCATAATTCAATATAAACGGATTGTAAGAAAATCATCATTCTTTGTTTCCACATGCTAAAATGAGAACCATTAAACATAGGTGGTCTATCAATAGATTGCCCTTCTAAAAAAGAAACTTTTATGGTTGTCATGATCTTTACTCTAAGCGGTTAAGCTTGATCAAAAGAGACCAAGCTCTGATACCAATTGTAAGGCCCGGTGCAACCCAATGACTACAAACAATTTCACAATGATGCACAAAGATATATCAAATTTAAGCACAAAAAAAAACTTAATTAAAGAGAAAAGATAAGAAATGCAAACCAAATATCAATCCAATAGCTTCTTCAAAAGATGGCGATGCTAACCAAGATGTACAAGTGAAGGCTCACTCCTTCCTCACCCCAAACACACTTTGGTTGAGCCAAGAAGTTTTACAACTATTCTAGTTACCCCTCAACAACCTACACTTGAAAGATCACACACCCAATTAAGAACTATTTTATACAAATGAGGCAACTTTCACCAAGGTTTTACCACTTCAAGTGATAGGTTCACCTTCACCAAGGTTTTACTCCTCTTAGAGAGTAACCTTCACTTCAGCAACCTCACAACCCAACTTTTCCAACCCCTTATACAACCAACAAAGAATCTTTCTATTCAAAAATCTCACTTGTAAGCTTGTATTTTGTGTTGGCAAAAGTCCATTGTCTTCTTGTGCTTTGGGGTTTTTATAGAAGGTGAGAAATGGCTCCAAAAGTCTCTCCAACGGTCAAATATTAAATGCTGTCAAAACTAGCCGTTGGCCTATCGGACGTCCGAACCACCTGTCGAACGTCCGAACCCTGCGTCCAAACCACCTGTCGGACGTCCGAACCCTGCGTCCGAACGTCGTCAGAGAGTCATCAAATCTTTGCGAAATTTCTCGGACGTCCGATGCGATCGATGTGCGTCCGAGGCGTGCGTCCGATCCTTCCGGACGTCCGATGCTTCCTCACGAGCGTCCGACAGAGTTTCCTTCTTGATGTTCTTCATCCTTTCGGACGTCCAATAGCTTCCTTTTGAACGTCCGACATGAGTGTCCTGTTTTTGCTTCTTCTTTTGTGCCACAAGAATCTGTTCTAACAAATTGCTCACATAAAAACATTAGCCCAAATCTACATTTTGGTTTGTTAATCATCAAAATCAAGGATTGATCGACCAAGGTCAACAAATAGAAAGTGGTAATTTGTCTTATTAATATACTTTCCATGGACACGATTCATCAATGAGACAAAAGTTCATCAATGAGTGGCATTATTTGACTATGCATAATGAACTAGGAACTGAATTTTATTGCATTTAGAATTAAGTTAACTCTAATTTCTAAAATGAAAAGAAAAATAAACAATCTATGAAAAGGAATTAGATTTGGATAAACTTACGTTAAATATTAAATTGTTAAAAAATAAAAGAAAACTAAACCATAAATTCGGGGTGTTTTTCTCGGGAGTATCATTAATGTTAATTTGTTAAAAGTCCAGTTTGTTTTCTTAAATTGTAGTAACTATTTGTTCACCGGTCCATTGGATTCTGGTCCATTAGTCCGTTGATGCTTAGTTAGATACTTGGTTTAGCATGTCTTATGGTTTGCATTACGAAATTCAATTTGTATTTGTGTATAAATATTATGCAAAAAGTAAAAGAAAAACTGTAAGAGCAATTGTATCATTCATGATGTAGATTTCGAGTAAGTGTCAACTATGTTCTGGTAGGTTAAAGGTTATGGTCGATTTAGTTTTGGATGTGGATTTGAATGAAACATTGCAACTAGAGATTAAAGGGTAATGGCTTGCAAAAGGGAATTTAGTGAAGTTGAACTACAGCAACCTAAAAATGAGGGAACAAATTTCACTTGAAAGTGGCAACACCTCCTGAAAGTTAATTTACATTTACCCCAAGCGAATGGCAGGTGGATTGACCAAAATAACATGTGCTTAAAGGTGACAATTGAGTCCAGACCCTAATACGCTACTCACGTCCAAGGAGACTCTCAACGGGATGTGCTCAAGGGATTAGATATTGGGTATAACAGGGGTTAATCACATGAAAATCCAGGTGACAATGGGAATGCTTGGGTATTATTTGGGATCCATTAGGACCCATCACATGGTACAATTATCTTAGACAAAAAATTAATCCAAATTTTACAACAGCTAAAACTAGGGAGTTTTACGTAAATAACTCAATATTTTTCAGTCTTAAATATTTAAGTTAGTCCTCAAGTAGAAATTTTATACTAATTTTATTTTTTTGTAACAAACAATTTGTTACAAAAAAATTGTGTAAATGATTAAGTTGATTATTTAAACTAGATGTATATGCCTTTCTAGAAATATTTGACTAACAAAAGGAAAAACATAACTTTATCTATTTTTTTAAGCATAGCATAGCACTTTCTTTTGCATAGCACCATCTTTTATTCAAGCTAATTCTTTAAAACTACAAAATCACTTGAAAAATTAGATTGATTATTTCCATGATTGCTTTCATGCTTATCTAGGTAAATAGTTCTTTGAAATTAGTCAAATAACAGTAAAGAAATTAATAATTAAATTGTAATTTTATTTTTTCAAACTCTAACTACAATAAAAGAATTTCTCATCAGAAGGGTATTTTTAAAATTAAAAATAGTTAAATTGTACCAAAACTTTTTCCCTTAGGCTACATATATGAGATTAAATAAGAGGATTAGGAAAAAAAAAAAAAAAAAAAAGCTATGTTCCAATCACATTATAGGAAAAAGAATTACATGCAACTACGTCTTGCTAAAACGTACTTAGTATCATACACTCACTCCATACTTCGTATACATCTATATTGCCTTATAGACACTCTTTTAGGCAAAAAATTGATATGATTTAAAATTGGTTAAAATGTAACATAGTGAATGTATCAAAGATCACAACCATCACTTTGAATACGAATGGTAGCACGCAAGTCAAGACTGCATTTCTGCAATTTGAAAGAAAATAAGAGCGACTAAACAAAAGAACAAATAAGAAATAATAAAATAAAAAAAAGTTTTACTGGGCTTGTGACAAATGTCTTGAGTCAACACCGATAAAAAAAAAAATTTATAACAAATAATTTGGGTATTTGGGCAGGACTAATCTATACCCATCCCGTATTGATTACATCCAATTAAGTTTCAAAATGAATATAGGTAGGGATGGACATGAACTCATATTTTGTAATCCTATATTTAGCCAAAGTAAATCCGGCCTACTCTACTCATTTTGTCATCTCTACACATACACTATTGAATTTCAAATTGTTCTTTTCTCTATAATTTGATGTTAAGTGTTTGTTCTTATTTCCAATAAAATGTATTTCTTTTTTTTTTAAGTGTTTGTTCTTTTTCTCCAAATGGGTGTTTTTGTACCCGAAAGGAAAAATTAAATCTTGGAGGTGGATTAAAGTTAATAATGTATTCTATTTAAAAAATGAAATTTGAATATTTGCATATACGCGTGGAAAAACGCTTTTCATGTCCAATCGTAATATTAGTGGTAAATCAACTAAATTGGTGCTTCAAACATGACCGTTACTCGAGTTTTGGTTATATTAGTCGTAACCTATAAGTCCAGTTGAAAATTTAACTCAAGTAATTTAGTGATTTAGATTTCTTTCCTAGAATACCCTTAACTTTGAAACTTTAAAGAAGCTTTTAATTTTCAAACATGAATACTTAATTATACATTGAGGCTGCACTCCCACCCTGAAAGGGTGGTGTAGTTTGAAAAAATAATTATACATTGGGGCTTACAATGTTTTAACAAATACTTGAAAATCCGTAAATTCCTGATCCTCTTGCTAAATTAAAAAAAAAAAGTACTAATCAATTTTCTAGACAAGTTATCACATTCTTTAATTTAGGAATCAGAGATAAGCCAAATGTTTTATGAAAAGGACTTTAGATTAACTGCTAGGTGATAGGGAGCTTTTTCTTATATTTTCCCTCACAAAATTATTTACTCCTTTTTTTAACGAATTATCCTGGTATGCATCGTGAGAAGAAATCTTTAAAACATGCAACGCAAGTACTCTTAATCTCGTACCGGTTATCTCAGATGTAAATCTAAATAATTGACTAAATTGGCTTGGAAAATTTTGAGCTTCTCGTGTATATGTTAACTTTGTGGTTTACTAGTGTTTTGATCATAGTCTTAGTTTAAGTTGACTTATCGACTCAAATTAAAGTGAAACTTTAATCGTACAGTTCAGATTATAAAATGGAATAATTTTAAAAACCTCCATGAGGTTTTTTACTATTGCATTTAGTTCCCTCAAAGTTTTAAAAATTACAATTACCTCTCTTGATTTGACACATTAGTTACCAAACCTTAGAATAGGGTCAAAAATTGAATGAATATTCTAAAATTTCTTATCTTATAAAGTTTAATTTATTTTTCTAAACAATTGTAAAATAATTTAGCACAATTATAAAAAAAATAAGTGTCAAGTACTCCAGGCCAATATTTATTGTTTGATGATACAACAATAAATCTTTAGCTATAATAGGCTACTTTTCATAGTGCGTTAATAGAGATATAAATTAGTTTTAAGATAGAGAAGAAGATGTTATCTTATTTTTTTTTCTTTTAAGTTTATAGACTATTGTTTTTTTTTGAAGAAAAGTTTATGGAATAGTTTAGTGATGGAACTACCATAGTTTGGCAGAAATTTGGGCCATTTATTTTTATTTATTGTTGATTTATTATTTATTTTGATACAAAAAAAAAGAGCTACAAAAAAAATGGATGATATTAAAAACATTATTAGTTTAACATTTAATGAGGACAGAGGTTAGGGACAATATTGATAGTTCTTCTACATTTCTAATGAAATATAAGAGAAATGAAAAAGAAGGAAAAAGGAAAAAAATTATAAAATCCATCCTTTTTATAAACATAGCAACAAGGAAGTTTTATTAAAATATTAGGTTAGTATTATCATTTTAAATTGGCAAGGGAGGTAGGTGTAATTTTTGAAATCTTAGAGTGCTAAGTGAAATCATCAAAAATCTCTGGGGGTAAGTTTCTGAAATTATCCCTTATAAAATTTATGTTGATTTTTATGCAGTGTAAAGTTTACAAAATAGTCGTCAAAATTTTCATTTTGAGAATAAAAGATTTTACCGGTTGAAAAGTGCCCCCACTAACAAAAGTTTCTGGATTTGCCACTGCTTAGATCTCGAGCATTTAATTGCAATTGTCACCTACTAGAGGTGGAGGATGGTGGCAAATCCATGGCCTGTTGGAGGATGAATGACAATAGTAAAATTGAACAAAAATATTATTTAAAAAAGAAAATGAAGTTTGAAACTTGTCTGGAAAAACCAAAAAAGGTGTGTTTGAATTGGAGATTATTTGAAATAATTATTATAATATTTTTTTATGATGTGATATATGCGAAATAAAAAGTTAATTAAAAAAATAAAAAAGTGTGTTAGAAAATGTATTTGTGATGCAAACAAATAATTTTTTAATTAATCTTTCCTATACTGACAGTGTATATACACTGTTAGTATTGGATGATGCAAAACCTAAATTTGAAATTCAACTTTTGCTCATATATCATGAATTCAATAATGATAACATATACATTGTCAGTGTATATAAGATTTACTCATAATTTTTTGGTAAAAAATGACAATCCAAACAAGGACAGAAGATTATTTGCAATAATTAATGTAGTATATTTTGTAATGTGATGCATATGAGATAAAAATATTGTTAAAAAAATAAAAAATTGATTGAAAATTGTAACTGTGATATAAGCAAAATAATATTTGGCAAAATAATGGCTAATGTATGTTCACGGGTATATAAACTACAAAGATGAAGGTTGGTAGATTTCAGTAATTTACCCCTTGTTCTTTTCACTGCAGAATCCAAAATAATAGAATTACTGGAGGAACTTTAGCATATGCTCCCACAGGCCTAACAACATTTGTTAGCCCGAGGTACTAAGAGTCGATCAATTCAGAAAAGTTTAAGCACCACTGTCATTTTTATTGAGCAAATTCAGAAACATTTTCTGATTAACGATACTAATGATCCTTCGAAAGCAGAAACCTGCATAAAATCCAGTTGTAATCTGCATTCCGTATTGCAGATACATGTAGTTGATTGCCTGCCATATACTTTTTAACAAGCGGCCTTGTTTGGATTGCCATTTTCCACCGAAAAATGGCCTTGTTTTTCGTGAACACATTTCCCTATCACCTTTTTACCTCACATACATCAAATCGCTACAGTAATTTTCCAACGAAAAATTCATGGAAAATGCAATCCAAACGCAACCTTACTGTTCAATTCGCAGTTTCCATTTTGAATCAGAAATAAGAAATGTGGATGGCTGTTGTCACTTACACACACACACACACACACACACATTCACTTGATAATGAGCATGAACATTCTCTAGAATTATATACCTGACTTTTCATCAGTTGACCAAGTTGTATACTCTCCCCATTACACCTACTATGAATATAATGTGACTGACCTAACAGGATCATGGATTTCAGGTTCACTATCTATATAGGTAATAGCTATACTTCATCATTTATCATGCTATGAATTGCCAAAACCTTCAGGCCATATACCTGCTTAATTCAAGGAGCTCCTCAGAATTTGCATACTTTAACTGCCACTGTTTTCAGATATTTACTTTCCTAAGCCTTGATCCACTAACCAATACATTCTCTAACCAAGAAACAAGAAAAGTAATTTGGTGTACACAATTTACACATTTATATTCAAAAAATGACCCTGACAAGAGTAGAAAAGTGTATCAACAATCAAGAAATAAGTGATCCTTGGACGGTTTGTGTAGATCGCACCAACATTGGCATTAACCTTAAGAACATCATCATTTTCACTGGATGAAGGTAATCCTCTTATCTAACCTCTAATCACAGGAAGCCTAATAAGGAAGGGAAAAAAAAAAAAAAAAAAGTGATCCAGCTTAAAAGCTGTCTGGGAGTTATTTGAAAACCCATTAAATTGGTTTAAATTGAAAAGAGGAATTAAAATGTCATACAAGAAGTATTTAGAGAATTAAAAAGACAGAAAGAGTGAACAAACAGAGTCATGTCAAGTCAAAAAATAATGAAAAAGAAAAAAGAAAAAAAAATCTCATCAGAAAAAGTTGATAATTTGAAATCATACCAGCCTAATGCATGTAGAATCACATGAATTACAGAAACCTTCACGCTGATATCACTGCAACCAAAAGGCGCTCCACAGGCTCTGCATGATCTAACGGTCACTTTTTCAAACGCTCTTTTTCCCATACATTAATTACTTAACTAGAGATTCTTTAGCCAAGAAACTAAAACAATACGGCACCTGTGAAACCAACGGTCATTTTTTGACCAAACAATGCTCAAACAACTGCAACTTTCTGTCTGCCGCCGGCATTTACTTACTGGTCATGTGTTAGAAACAAATCATCAAATGTATTAAAACTTTGCCACGTTTACAAAATGTAAGCACCTAAAATATAACTGTTACACCGGGAAAGTGCATTAATGTTTTCTAACTAAAACCTCTTCAAATATTTTTCCCAGGCCCCAAAATGGGGATTAAATTTCAAATGATTTAAAGAATTTGATCCGAGAGTGGTGGAAGTCGTCGGAAAAAGTTGACCGGCACGGAGGGCGTGTCGTCGCGAAACCTTGGGTGGCGGAAATAATAGAGCCCGGAACCCAAAACAAAGGCCCTAAATGGTACAACATAGAACGCCAATGAGGCAATTAGGCACACTACAACAAAAATTCCAGTAGCCCTTGGATCTCTCCAGTTGAACAATGCTTCCAATCTCTCACCCTGTGCTGCCACGTCACCTAGAAGAGTTTGGGCCCTTCCGGCCAGGGCCCGCAACCTATCATATCTGACCCGGACTTGGTCAGTTAATCGTGTGGTCGGGAATCCATCAAACTCTTCATCGAGCTCGTCCGGTCCCACCCCGTCGACATGGGATAATCTACCATCCATTGTGATTGCTGCCCTTTGCCTATACCGGAATCTCAATGCTATGATCAAGAATGCGTACATGCAAATTGTGGGCAGAACTAGGTGCGGCCACAACACAACTGCCACTAGCAAAACATGGACCAAAATTGTAGTGGATGGGTGCACCCAAGTTCGAATTCCGTCGAGCCACCGTGCAAATGTGGCTGCTCTAGACAAGCACCCGATCACCCGGAACCAGTTAGCCTTGCTGCGCCTCATGCTCCACATGTGGTGGTCTGAATCCAACATGAATTGAACCACTTCTTGACCCAAAGCCGGCTCAGACCGAGCCAATTTAGCTGTCACAATCTTCATAGCTGTGTGTCTCAAAATGTCTTGTTGGGCAGGACCAAAAGGGCGCACATAATGCATCCTAGGCAGCGTTGGATTTGCATAAGCTTGAATTAGACTAATCCATGATGAACATGAAAATCTCAATGCAATTTCAATCTCACCCATTTTCTTAGCTCCATTTGGAAGCAACACCATAAGAGAGTATGTCCCCATGTACACACGATTAGTATCAAGTGTCGAAAGTCGTACTCGTAACTTTCCTAAACGTACATCCTTCTTATCCCCTTGATCGTGCTTATACCTTCCATTATCAAACATTCCAATAGTCAACACTGTGCATGGATCATACACATCCCACGTGTATTGCTCGTTCCATCTTGGATTAAACCGATCGAGAATCGTACGGGTGCGAACCCACTTGGGCCCATACTTAGCCACCACATAGGCATCCGTCGTGCCACGAGTACCATCTCTAGTTTTCACCGGGAGTAGATTAGTGGCTCCTCTGAGACCAACTTCAAGCAACCCTATAGGTGGCTTGGACAGTTGCTTGGCTGTGGCTCTAACATCACTGGTCACGTGAGCAGCTTCATCAAGCACGTGATAGCCACCTTCCAAACACAGCCTCACATGTATCCTACCGGCATAGGGCTTAGTTTTTTCGTCACCAATCAAGTTAAACCACCTTGATCTCGGCTCTGATTTATCGTCCATACGCTTATCTATAGTCGATAGCTGCACCTTAACAAACCCCACTGACTGCCCATTGGTCACATCTTCGACTGTAATTACCAAAAATGGCTCAAACGGCTCGGCTGCAACAAAAATGAGATCCTCGTTCCACGTAGGAGTAGAAGAGGCCGAGTTGGATAAGCCAACACTGGTTCGGCTCGTTTTGAACAGCTGTGCTCCAAGCTGACCTTTAACGAAAAGTTCAGGGTTCCGAACCCCAGGCTCGGACCGTCCCGAACCTAACTGCAAATCTTGGGTTTGGATAACCGTTAGTCTCAAATACCAAAGCTTCGGGGACAAGTACACCTTGGCTCGGGTCTCCGGGATCAACCCACCGGAATCCGACTGCCAGGCTTCTTGAAACGCCTCGTCCGCCTGAGTCCCCAGCCACACCGACAGCATGACGTCATTTCCCGGCGATGCAGATGCTTCACCTCCTTCTAGACTGTACCACTGGGGAGCTAATGGACTATCTGGAGGCACTCTTTTAGGTACTTCTTGCAAATCAAACGACACCGTTCCGAGGCAGCTTTCTTCAATGTTGCTCTTCTCGTTCTCCGCTGCTGCAACATTTTTCTCAGTCCAAACCGAGATTTCTAAAGAGGCCGAATTCAAGCCTTCTTTATCGAACGCAAAAACCTGATCCCACCCCTTGTCGTTACAGGCCTGGGATTTTGTTTTGATCGCGTGGGTTCCAATCACGAGTTTTGCAAATGCTGAAGAATTTGCTGGTGGATTAGTAAGCTTCACCTTGGTGACACGAACGTAAAGAAAAGGCATTTGATCCACGAGATCAAAACCAGAGCGGCGGTCCATGCTGCCGGAGAGAGCTTTGTCTAGCTTCAGTCTCATCATTTCCACGTCTTTCTCAGCCATGGCAGCCTTTTCCTTCTGGGTTTTTTGTGGGGTCTGAGACAGCGCAGGTTGCTGCACCTCTGGCGGTGGTGGTGGCGCCGGCGCTGTAGCCTCCGTAGCCGCAGGTGCTGCTGCTGTAGTTGAAGCATCCTTGCTCTCCGCTGGCTTCTCTTCCTCCTTAGCTCCCTCGGCTGGCTTTTCCTCCTCTTCTTCTTTCTTCTTCTCAGCTGGCTCGTCCTTCTTCTTTTCTTCTGGAGCAGCAGCTTCAGGCTTTTTCTCCTCTTCCTTCTCCGGTGGCTTTTCCTCCACCACAGCTGGCTTTTCCTCAGCCTTCTCCTCCTTGGACGGCGGCGGAGGAGGTGCTGAGGGATTCTCATCATCAACATACCAAATTTTCAGGCCGATCTCGCCTTTAATCTGCGAAAAAACACTCCTCTTCTCTAAGGGATAGTAAATCAACGCCTCAGAACCAGCTTTCACAAAAGTACTCCCAGAAATCTTCACCTTCCCCAAAAACGTGCTTCTTTTACCCGTCTTCTTATCATTATAAACGTTCAGCTCTAAAATCTCCGACCCCATGGACTCTGTATCTTGTACCAAGAACTCCAGCCTCTCATCCCATTGCGGGTTGAGATCTCTGAACTTGGTCTTGGTACGACGTCTTTGACCGTCGAAATCCACGATCACATATGCACTCGCCGTCCCTTGCCCGTCTTTAGGCATCAGATTCTTTGCGTTGCAGACTTCAACTATCAGTCTTCTGCTGCAATTTTGATCGCCCATTTCTCTAACAACTGAAGAAATTTGAACTAAATAGATTATGTGGGATAATAGGTAGGAAATCAGCTATGGAATTTGGTGATTCAGGATTTGAAGTTTTGGTTTGATTGATGAATAAAAGAATTGGAACAGAGCTTTGGAAAAAGTGGTATGTGATAAAATGGGAAAGTGAAGGTGTACTGATGGAGAGAAGTGGGACAATGAAGACTATTTAAAAAGCGTTGAAAGTGAGCGTGGTGTCTATACACGTGCCTACTGGAATAGGTAAGTATATTAGTACTACTAGTTAGTTTGGTCTAATTTCTTGTATTATAATTACAGATTAATTACGCAATTAAGTTCTTGATTTGGTGATAAATACACTGAGAAGTTAGATATTTTGGATTTAAGTCTTACTGTGAATTTTTTTTTTAAGAGACAAATCCCATAGTGGAATGTCAATCCTAGATTTTATTAAAATAAAAGGGAAAATGATCGGTTTGATCCTTCACATTTGACAAAAATATTCTTTTCGTCTCTCACTTTTAAAACGAAACAATTTCATCCTTGACATTTAAAAACTAAAGTTCTTACATCCCTGAACCCAAATTTCAATCTAAATCAAACCATCAATCAACATGATTACAAATTTGGGGGGTATAATTGGTAGATCACTTGGTTAAATCAACTTGATATTCATGTAAAATTTAATGAACCCAAAAAGAAAAAATAAAAATTATAACATAAAAAAGAAAGATTAATTTATCCTACATTATCATTGTATAAACTGACGATTTTATGTACCGCCATATCATTTCAATTTAAATTTAAACACCAAATTTTATATTTATGATACACATCTAGATTTGCAAGCGGATATACTAACAGTGTATGAAAAGATTTACCAAAAAAAAAAAAATCCTACTATTCCAAGACAAAGAATGGCCTTTTATGTTATAATTTTATTTTTTTGGTTTAATAAATGTCATGTGAATATGATGAAATTGATCGAGTGATCTATCAATTCTATATCCGAAATTTATTACTGGGTTATTGAATAGTTTGATTCAGATTGAAAATTAGGTTCAGGGATGTAATAGCTTTAATTTTTAAATATCAGGGATGAATTTGTTTCATTTTAAAAGTGAGGGACGAAAAGAATATTTTTACGAAATATGAAGGATGAAACAAATTATTTTTCCAAAATAAAATAAATAAAATAAAACAAGAAGAATGTTGAGTGTAAATCTATTTCAACTTATATGTTGGTGAATGATGGAATGTTATTTATTTGTACTTTTTCCTTTTTTGAGAAAAATAGTTAATATAATGTAATTTTTTAATTATTTTAATATAAGTGGGAGGATTCGAAACCAAAATTTCTTGCGTGTACTCCATCTCTCTAAACTACTAAACCCATTCTTCCCCATTGTATATAATGTAAAAAGAGGAGGAATGTTACGTATAAATCTAATTCCACTTATATGTTGGTGAATATTGGAACATTATTTATTTGTACCGTATTTTTTCAACTTTATTTTTTTTAAGAGTTTGTATATAATGTAATATGTTTGTACGAATTTGTAATATTTTGATATGCGTTGATTTCAGTTGTAATTTTGTAAGTAAAAGAAAAAAATGGGTATATGTTAATTACTGTTTGAGTTAAATGAAAAGTATAGATAGCTAGATTTTACCCTTTTTAAATTCAACCCAAGTACAAAAAACATCATCTTGATTTATCTATATGATTGCCAAGTTTTATACTTATGAAGTTGAATTGAAATATTTCAAAAAATTTAATTATGAATGTCAAGTTTTAAACAAGTTTTTCCAAAAGTAATTAAAGATTTTCCCAAAAAAAATGACCAACATGAAATATTAATCAATTTTAATGTCTTACAAGGATTCAAAATTTTAGTATCTCTTTTGAATTGTAGCAAAATTTGAGTCTCTTAATTTGACTCCATTTTCATTTTTCTTTCTACAAAATTTGGTTAGCAATCGTTATGCCTTGTCACTATATTGCTTATTTTAATACACGTGAAATATACACACAGCGTCTGACACAAATAAGATAAAATAATGGTGCCACGTAGGCAAAACACGTAGGACAAACTAAGCTTCGTGGCGATTGCATCGGGTTGCGGGATTTGATGTGGACAAAAGGCATCTCTGTTTCAGAATAAATGTGGCAGTGGGCTAACGGATTTCTTAACGGAGCTAAAATAATCACGCTCCTGGATGCAGCGCTGGATACAGATTATCTTGTACTTCTCCGTTTAAATTTTTTTTTAATTTATATTCCCAGTTATGGAAAGGTTAAAACTTAAAAGAAAATAAAGAAAGGTAAATCGTATTTTGCTTACGTTTTGGATGTCAATTTTAGTCTAAATATTATTTTACTTGAATCATAAATACATTTTTTAATCGTTTTTTTTATCTTTCTAATCATTCTTTTATTTCACAAATACCACATTACAAAAATATTGTAATAATTATTTCAAATAATATTTTAAATAATTTCACATCCAAACAAACACTTTCCTTGTTATTAACAACTTATACTCTTATTTGATTATCGTTATATTGTATATTATAATTATTTGCATCATAAACATATTTTTCAATTATCTTTTTATTTTTTCAATCATTGTTTTATTTCATAAGCATCATATCATAGAAAATATTGTAATAATTATTTCAAATAACATTTAAAATAATTTCCTGTCCAAACACATATTATGAACAACTTATTTTCTTATTTGATTATAATTATGTCTTCTTTTGTATATTGTACTTTTATTGCAAATAGATTCTTTTGTCATATTGATGTAAATGTAATTACTGCTAAGGATACTATATGGATGTGTGATTAAATAGTCATTAATTTTCTATGTGGAATAGTTTATATATAGTTTTCATTACTATATCAAAAACTTTAATCTTTTATTATTTGCTTCCATAATATGATGGTTATTTTTGTTGTTACAAATTAAGTTTATTCGCAATTATGTTGACAACCTGTTTTTAGATAGTTAGGGTAATAATAATTTTTACAAGAGTTGAAATAGGAGTTTAAAAAATGACAAATAATTTTTACACCAAATCCAATGCTCCTGCTCGATGTGTGTGCAATAAAAAAATCTTCATTTGAATTATTGGATATAGAATCCTTATTTGATAACAAAATTTAGAAGTGGTAAATTGAAAAGGTTAATATAAAAAATATGACAAAAATTTAAATTAAGCAACTACCTGTAGTGATTGATTAATGAATTTCGTAAGAAGGACAAATTTTTTTCAAAACGTACTCTTACATAGAGATGAAATCATTTATAGGATTATTGTATCCAAAAATTGGAGCCATCTTTAAATTTCTTTTTCAACAATTGGATTATTATAATTTTTTTATGGGAAATGTTCTTTGCACTCCGTATTTTGTTAATTGCACACCCACCATTTATTTTATCATATAGTTTAATAAATAAAAACCATGTGATAAAAATGATAGTGGGAGTGTAATTAACAAAAATTGGAGTGCAAATAATATTTTCCTTTTCTTATTGCACTCTTACAATTTTTTATGGCGTATATGAAAGATTTGGAGAAGAAGTTTTTTATGTGGGTATAATTTGTAGTTCGGAGGTTTTTTTATGGGAGTGTGAGTTATAGTTTAATAGTTATATAATATAAGTATTTATCTTGGTGAGTTATTTAAAGGGTAAAAAAGAAATTACAAAAGTGATAGCGATTATTTATACCAAATCTTCTGCTCTTGCTTTATTGTCATAGAGATGGTATGAATAATATTTTCAAAACCAACTTAGATCGGAACATTGACGAAATAACCTTGAAATACTTTATTTGACTTTCAAATTTCTCATTTTTTCCAGTCTCCTTCTAAGGTTTGGAGTTTCAATTGAACTACGGTCTTATTTGGCAAGCAAGTTTTTTGTCAAATTTGTTTGCTACAAATTTTTTAACTACTTTAACTACATTAACCTCAAAAAACTTCTCAAAGTTTTTAAATTATACGCTTCAAATATCCAAAAAATTTACATATTTCAAAATTTTTTTCTATAACTTCTATAGTAAGTTACAGTAAAGTTTTAGACAAAAAAAAAAAAATTCACTTGTCAAATGGGGTCTAAAAAAAATAAATGAAATACTTAATTAAGAAGGACAAAGATTTTGTTCAACATGACATTTTTTGTCATCAAGAATGAATAAATTATCATGTTTAGGTGCATGCTTGAGGAGCATTGAATTGAGTTAAAAAAATGAGATAAATAGTAAGTAGGAGGTTTTGGATGGAAGACATATTCTATTAACGAAAAAATTAATTAAAAAAAAGGTGCGCACATGGCCTCTTACACTGTTAGAGCCAGAACAAAAGCGCACCACTTGCCTGAGTGGGCGAGAGTTGTGATCGGTGTTACAGTTCCTTTGTATCAATTTGTGCTATTTTTTGTACTTCATCATATTGGATTTTGAACTTAGTCTTGTTTTTTTCTTTAAATAAATAAAAAGGTCTCGTATAATTTCATATTATTTGGTCAAATTGAATTAAAAATCGGTCTATATAGTATCATACCATGGGAGGAAATATCATTCTATTAATATTTATACTTTGGAGAAAGCAATAGCTTCAAGGAAAGAAAGCCTCGGTTAAGATTGAAGATAACAATCTCACATTAGCAATAGATCATCAATGATCAAGTTTTCTATCTAAATCCATTTCATTATTTTCTTTCCAGCTTTTGTTTGTTACTTTCCTTTATCTAGCCTGGAGAGAAATTCTGTATGTTCAACAGAGTAATAACAAACCCTCGTTTTTACTACAGAAAAATATATTTCCTGTATAACTTTAACTTTGACAGCTTTAATAAGTGAACTTTTATTCCAAAAAGAAATGGAAGAATTAAACGTACCTCCAATAATAAATTGTCACAACTGGATTCAAATAGCAACTCCTTAGAAGTATAATTTGTTGGTCATTTTGAAAATTCTATATCTATAATAGTTCTGTAAATTTTGAAACTATTTGTATGATTTTGTTAAAAAATAAAAACTATTGCACCAAAATTAAGGTTAATTATACCCTTGACAAAACTGTGGCACTGTAAAAAGAATGAGGAGAATCATGACATACACTCATAAACTCTCATGATAAAAGCATGGTAAAAATGCACAAGTGGGGTTCTTAAATACTCAATGCGCTGGTACTAACTCACAGAATACGTGACCAAAAATAAACATATTGGTAAAACACATGTCCAACAAGTGTGAAAATTCTATATCTATAATAGTTCTGTAAATTTTGATACTATTTGTATGATTTTGTTAAAAAATAAAAACTATTGCACCAAAATTAAGGTTAATTATTATTGAATAGTGGATTTCCTACCTTATTTTATAATGACAAGTTATAAAACTTTTTTGAGCCTAATTTTTTCAATTAAAAGAACAATATCATATAGGGCTCATACATGATGTTCAAAACAATGTACAATAAATATTAAGGGATGCACTCACCCTCTAGTTCTCAACTCGTACCAAAAGTTATACAAAGAAGGGTTAATTTTTTATATATTAACACTGTATTCATTAGTGGGTCTAGTTCTCAACTTGTACCAAAAGTTATACAAAGAAGGGTTAATTTTTTATACATTAACACTGTATTCATTAGTGGGTCTAAATGGATGACATATAAGTAAAATTTGTTATTTAAATTACAATTACGATGATATGATACGCATTTAAATCTGTTAGTATATATACTGATAGTGTAGAAAAGATTAATAAAAAAAATTAAAAAAGAGTTACAAAAGAAGTGGGTTTGTGGCATTTCGAGATTAAAGAATATGGGTATATCTCAGTTTCCAGTATGCCAACTTCAAAGTATTATAATTTATGCATCATAGAATTCAATTCATTTGGCCTTTTGCTTGCATCATTTTAAGAAAGGCAACAGTTGGTTGGCCACTTGCTGGTCTTTCTGCGAATGTGAACGTTACATTTTCTTGTGCTCCATAAAGTAATATACACATATATACATATACATATACATATATACATATATATATATATATATATATATGTATGTATGGCATGGTAGTGAAAATCAAGAAATAACTTCGGTGATCTTCCCCAATGATTAATGACAATTTCACTTAGCACTCATAAAGTAAACAATATGACACTTATACCCTTATTTTGAAATAAGTGATAAGGAAAGAGAAAAGTTTATACTTAGACATTACTTTTGGCAGGCTGTAAAGAATTTTGATGAGGTAAATTAGAATGAAGCATTAAGAGAATTAAAAGTCTGAATCTTGATGTGAAATCCCAAATTGTTTGGTCTTTACCCTGTTTCAACTATTTAATTGAATAATATTATTAATTATTCTATTAGTAGTTGAAATACTTCATTTATCTCATTAGAATTTTATATTAGATATCTTATCTTATATAAAACACTAAGGGTTCATTTGGTTCATGAGATGACACAAGATTGGATTAATAAACCTATCTCATCCTATGTTTGGTTGCATTTTACACGTGGGATGACACATCTTAACTAACTGAATTAATTCCCTATTCATGGGATAAAATAATCCCATAGGGGAGGTGGTATTAGGTATTAGTCATCTCGGGATGACCAACATGTAGGATGATAAAATTTTAGATAAATTTATCCTTACCAAAAATACAAATTTATACTTTTATAATTATATAACCCTACTCCAGCATGACAATATAATATGAATGGACTAATTTGCCTCTAATAATTAATTTTTAAAGTTTTTTTTGACTAATTTGCCCCTGCTACTGACATAACAATATTTGGAATAATTTGCTTTTATGAATAATTCAAATTCATACTGACTATTATATAACCATACTCTCACATAATAATTTGACAATAAACGGACTAATTAGCCTCTACTAATTATATTAATTTTTTTTTACTAATTTGCCCCTATTTATTATTTTAAATATTTTGACTAATTTACCCCTATTGATTAATTTGAATTTTTTGATTAATTTGCCATATTAACATCATAATAAAAGGACTATATGGTCCTTGGACTAAATTACCCTTACCAAGCTTATTTTCTCAACCAAATTCTATATAAATACATAACATTATCAATTGGGGTCTGTGAAATGAGGACTTCAATAAGTTCAAGTTCAGTCCAAAGAAAAATCTTCTATATTAACTTAAACTTAGCTCATTTAAAGCTCTTAAATGGGTTAGATTTTAATCAATTTAATCCTAATTTAGCCAAAACTCAATCCATTATTTAAGTGGATTTTAAATTGAGGTTCAAAAATGTGGTCAAAAAATATTTTTAAGGGCTCGAATAGGTTGAGTTTAAGTGAATGCAAATTTTTATATATCAAAATCCTTGATTTACTTTATAATTCTAAAGTTTCAAATAACTGTATTTTAATAAAATTTATAAATATTAAATTTTTTATTAAATTAAAATATTAAATTATATTATTAATATTTTACAAAATATTAATAATATATTTATATTGTTTTATTATAAAGAATCTACAAATGAAGTGGTATTTTGGTCATTAAAATAGTAATCCTACCCAATCCAATCTCTAACCAAAAACAGGATAAGATTATTTTCCAACATATCCTATCCAACGTAAAACCAACCAAATACTAGATAACTTGGATTATTAATCCGATGATGACTCAACCTAGCATTAATAATTTGAGGAGTCATCCCATCTCATCCGATCCGTGAACTAAATGGACCTAGAATTAATAATCTGAGAAGTCATCTCATTTCATCTACTCCGTAAAGCAAACGAACCCTAAGGGAAAATAGGGATTAATAATTTGAGAAGTCATCCCATTTCATTCGATTCGTGAACCAAAAGGACCCCAAGGGATAATGGGGAGTTACCTAACTTAGGGAGATGTTGTGGAGTTGGAACATTAGACTAGTGGTGAATAATATTGCTAGAACTGGTGTGCGTTATCTTTTGGAGACATGGAGATAATGTAGGAAGAAGTGGAATACGTGGAAACTAATCTCTCACGTTACTCCATCTAGTAGCGGTTAATTACTTTTATCCATAAGACCATGCCTCAGGATTCAAAACACTGAAGTTGAGAAACCAAAAAAAAAATGTAAAGCGATTGGGAGCCATTACAACTGAAATAGGATCAAAGTAGAGTAGAAGTTGTGGGAGAGTGTCGAGTAAACAACATTCTCTTCCTTTAACTTGCTTGCTTCTCACTTCATTAATTTGGTAAACACCCAATAGGAGAGAGAGCGTGAAGAAGGAATAAAGAAATAGTGCATCTTGTTGGAGTAGCATCTTGAGAAAACCAACACATATATGTGCGTCTAGGAAGAGAAAGAAGACTTGGAGGAGATAAAACACAAGGGAAGAAGGACGAGTAGAGCAGCATCATCTAGAGGCTAACTTGACACTATTGTCTTCACAGCCAGGAATAGTAAAAGAAAACTTCAGGTTCCCTCAATTCAATTACACTTAAAGCATGATTTCCTAGGCTTAAACTCGTCACCAATCGTTCCTAGCTTATGTTTGGACTATAGTGTAAATATAATGTTGTAATTCACTGGTTTCCTTTGGCACGACTCTTTTATGAACTTTTGATGGTAGCTACTATGTCTTCATAGCGTTATTTACTGAAACAATTAAAGGAAAAAAAAACATTGTTATAGTGTTTGTTTTTACAATAAAGGGTGAAAGGATATAAGAAATTACCCAAGCTTTGTAGCAGTAATTTTGATGGGAAAATTTATCATATTTTTGAAGGAATTCAAACTTTAACTTAACGGGTGTTATTTGGTACAGTAGTTTGAGAATTTCATGGCAGAAATCAATGGCTTTTGCATCAATAATAATAATAATAATAAGGAAAATTGTAGAATATTGTCAAAAGAGATGTTTTCTTGAATGTCGGGAGAGATGGTACAATTGGTGATTAGTCCATCTAGTAGCAGTTAGTATTACCTTTTCAAAAATATGGATGAATCCAGGCTTGGAAGAAGTGTAACCGGGGAACCTAACTAGGGGACAAAGTGTTCAATCCGTCAACTGGTTGTTGAGCGTAGGAAAATCCATTGAGGAACCAACATTCTGGAATCGTTGGACAAATCTGGTGGACCAATCCGATGGCATGATCTGGAGCCCCCCCACTCTAGTCCACGAAGATCTCATATGCGAAAGTTATTCAAGTTTCAAGTTGTGTCGTTCATTTGGTCTTGTTGAGCAAGGGCTTATTTGTCATTTATTTGCTGTTTTGGTTATTTATTTTAGTTTAAGAAATTCGGCCAAACAACCTTTCAATTTGGCTGAACGTTAGGCCCAAAAGAATCCTAGTCTAGCCGAGTTTTACTTAAGTATTTTTAGTTTAAGTGAATCCAATTCACTTTAGATCTAGTTTAAATAAATCCAATTCACTTTAGGTTGTCAAGTGTACAACTATATATAGCCGAGGCAAGGGACCTTCGAAATTAGTTTTGATCAATAAAATTTCGTGAGTTATTCACTTTTCTGTTTCCAAGAGAACTCCTTTGAATAATTGAGAATCCTTCTCAAGTTATTCATATCGAACTTATCAATCAAGTAACTCCTTAGTTGTGGCGTTTCTCTACCTATAATTTGGTTCGCTAATTCGTTAAGTCGCGGGTTGAGATTATATCAATATTGTTCGCAACTTAGAGGGTTCCTCTACTCTTCTCTAAATTATAAGTTGAGGTCTACGCTAAATGAGGTCTGAACTTGCACCAACTTAGAGGGTTCCTCTATTACGATGAACAGTAATGATGAATAATAATGATGAACAGTAACGATTTTTTTTTAATCACGAATCTGACTTGGGAAAACGAGGATATATGACTCGAACACAAAAGAAAAGAAAGATATAATCTGATGGTTGTCAACTAGCTCTGATTACCAACTGATGTGAAACACACTTGGACATGATTAGAGCTGTAAACGAACCGAATCGAACCGAGTATCTCATGTTTGAGCTCTGTTCGTTAAGCAGTTCGAACAACGTTCGTGTTCGTTCGTTAATTTTCGAACTCCAAACCTGTGTTCGTGTTCGGTTCGTTAAGTAAAATTCGTGTTCGAGTTCGAGTTCGTGTTCGGCTAGTTTAACATAAATGAGCCGTTCGCGAACATGTTCGAAATGCTCGAATCCAAATTATTTTATGATTTAAATATGCTATGCAAATTATTAATCATTCTAAAAAATAATTAAAGCACTAAGTGACTAAATTCTATTATTCATTAACTATATAACTAACCTTAACATAAAAACAACAAATAAAACAAAGAAATTTGCCCTCCAAAATAAAAGTCTAGCCATAAAATAAACCCTAAAATTTGTCAAATGATAATTATGTCTATGTTCACGAACATTCGTTAAAACTCGCGAACATACTCGTGTTCGCGAACGTTCGTTTAGCATGCTCGCGAACGTTCGTTAAAACTCGCGAACATGCTCGTGTTCGCTCGATTATTAATCGAACAAAAAAATTCGTTCGAACTCGGTTCGTTTAAAATTTCGAACGAGCCTTTCACGAACACGAACGAGCCGAAACGAACCGAGCTAACGAACAGCTCGGTTCGTTTAACAGCTCTAGACATGATCTAGACAATGACACCGACAGTTTGGCAGCGGAGAATTTGACCCAATCTAACCCTTTAAGTTGCGAACAATATTGATACAATCTCAACCCATGACTTAACGAATTAGCGAATCAAATTATAGGTAGACGAACGCCACAACCAAGGAGTTACTTGATTGATAAGTTCGGTATGAATAACTTGAGAAGGATTCTCAATTATTCAAAGGAGCTCTCTTGGAAACAGAAAAGTGAATAACTCACGAAATTTTATTGATCAAAACTAATTTTGAAGGTCCCTTGCCTCGGCTATATATAGTCATACCTCATTTATAAGTTGGTGCAAGTTCAGACCTCATTTAGCCGTTTAACTAGCCATTGCTTTCACCTGATGCTTAAGCTGTTGCAGGTGCATTGGAAATGGTTTGCACTTATACCCCTTGAAGTTTATTGATCCTTAATAGCTTTTGTCCTTCCTTTGCTAATACTACTAGGCAAGCAACATAAAGGGCAAATCTGGTACAAATTTCTCATCTCACTCCTTAAGATAATTTTTTAATGGGACTCTTTCTAACTTGGACCAAATCTACAACAGATTCCTTAAGTTTAGGAGTGGTCAATGCAATTTCTTAAACTAGAGGGGAGGTGAGTGCTACTATTAGAAACCTCAAGGGAGGTTTCTACAATTTTTTGTATTTATAACTTTAATTAAAATAGAGTAGTTTGAAACTTTCGAATTATAAAGTAAATCAAGGATTTTGAGATATAAAATTTCGTATTCACTTAAACTTAGCCCATCTGGGCCCTAGATTTTGACCAAGTTTTTGAATCTAAATTTGAAATTCAATTAAATAATGGGCCAAGTTTTGACTAATTTAGAGTTAAATCAATTAAAACCTAACTCATTTAAGAGCTTTAAATAAGTTGAACTCAAGCTAATATAGAAGATTATTCTTTGGATCGAATTTGAACTTATTGAAATTCTCATTCACAAAACTCAATTGATAAGATTATGTATTTATATAAAATTTGGCTTAGAAAATAAGCTTAGTAAGGGTAATTTAGTCCAAGGGCAATATAGTCCTTCTGTTATGATGTTGGTATGGCAAATTAGTCAAAAAATAAATTAATAAATAGGGATAAGTCAAAATATTTAAAATAATGAATAGAAACAAATTAGTCAAAAAATTTTAATATAATTAGTAGGGGCTAATTAGTCTATTATTATCATATTATTATGTGAGAGTATGGTTATATAATAGTCAGTGTCAATTTGAATCATTCATAAGGGCAAAGTAGTTCAAATATTGTTATGTTGGTAGCAATATTGGTAGCAAGGACAAATTAGTCAAAAAAATTTAAAATTAATTAGTAGGGGCAAATTAACCCATTCATATTATTTTATCATGTGGGGGTAAGGTTATATAATTGTAAAAGTATGAATTTGTATTTTTTATAAGAATAAATTAGTTTAAAATTTTATCATCCTATATGTCAATCATCTCGAGATAACTAATACCACCTCCCCCATGGGATTATTGTATCCCATGACTAGATGATGAATTCAGTTCAGTTAGGTAGGATGTATCATCCTATGTATAAAATGCAACCAAATATGGGATGATACAAAATGATTAATCTAATCCTATGTCATTCCATAAATCAAACAGACCCAAAGTGTTTTAGAATTCACACAACGAAATATAATAATACAGTGAAATGTCCAAATTAATTAGGCCAAGTTGTTTTCATAAATTAGATTAATTTAAAGGCCCAAATTTATAGTAA
Source organism: Coffea arabica (assembly GCF_036785885.1). Lineage (NCBI taxonomy): Eukaryota > Viridiplantae > Streptophyta > Magnoliopsida > Gentianales > Rubiaceae > Coffea > Coffea arabica. Next base: position 52,000,486 of record NC_092320.1, on the reverse strand, counting down.
TGCTCAATTTTTATCAGGCACCTCACAAAAGTTATTTTAAATGTCCAATATTTTTATAAAGACCCAGTTTTGATCAAATGAACCCAAAGACTCTTTTAAGTGCCCAAGTGAATCATAAACCCAAATATAAAAATAAAAAAGGCATTTTTCATTAATGGGTTTAGCTTTAGGTCCAAACTCAAAATTCAAATTCGGCCTCAACTAATGTGGGCCATTTTAAAAATGTAATTAAACAAATAATTAAGTTAAATAAATAAACAAGGCTTATTTATGGACAACCAAATTATGGAATCTTCTAAAAATCGAAACTTTCTAAATTAGAAAACTTTCGAAAATGGGAAATTCTCTATTTTCAGAAATTATTCAAGTACATTTTAGAGAATGTCCAAATATGTTTTCGAGAGTTATTTAAGGTAGGATTAGGTGCTTTAAGAATAAAATAAGTGAACTAATTAAGGTATATATATGCTATTGATTATACATTTGAAGCAAGTTTAAGAACACGTTAAGAATCTCTTCAATCAAGTAGTTTGCAATAGGTGGTACTTACCCCTCTGTGTTTTTCAAAATGTTAAATATGAGTTTTCTCAAATAAAAATCTTACTTTGTTATATGTAAAATGGATCATGTACACTTGTTTGAAGTACTTGGCTATGCTATGAAATATGAATTGAATGGCATATTTTTATTGATAAGTGTGTATTTTACATGTTTTAAGTGTGTTTTATTATTTAGTTTTGGTGTGTTTTAACTACTTTTATAACTAATTATCTAAGTTTCTAGCGCGAATATGTATTTTGTGGTTTAAGTATAGAAAAATTGCATTTCTAAGGATTTAATGGTAAAATTATCATGTTTTTATAGGTTTAAGAATTCAATCATCAAATGGAGTGCATTAAGAAGATAATTGGATGATTGATGATGGTTTGAAGTAATAAAAAGAGAATATGAAATGCAAAAGATGAAATGCAATTAAAGGAAGTTTTCCAACTTTGATACATTATGGTATTTTGTGTGAGGACCAAAAAAATTTTCACATTTTCTCATCATTATTTTATTTCTTTGATTATATTTTATACTTTCCTTGGAATTATTGAATTTTCTATGCATTTTTACAAGTAAGTACAGTTTTAAAATCATCTTCCTAATATGAGTTAGTGTACGTTAATTTGAAGTGTATTATTGACGTGGGACCCGCTAGTGCGGTAAATGCGTTATATTTTGGCAACTTGTTGGAGTTTTGTATTAAGTGATATTATTTTACAAGGTGCTAGGAGACAATTGAAAGTTAGCTAGACAAATTACCATTGGTAGACAAAAGGATAAGCTTAAAACCCTAAAAGGAGCCAAGTGTCACTAGGCTATTAGAAGTTGGACTTTTGACCAAGATTGGTAACTTTACTAAAATCAGATTTTTGACCAAAATTCATTCATTTTCTTGTCTCCTTTGGCTGAAATTAGTGAGAGAGAAACCAAGAGAGCTCTTCAATTTCTAGCTTCCAAATTTGCTCAAATCTTGAGTTTCAACCAACCAAATAACAAACCACACCATACAAGTGATTATTAGGGAAGGTTAAAGGTATTGGTGGAGTTGTTTTGGAGGAGGAAAGATTAAGCTCCTATCTTTCTTGTGGTTTTAAGGTATTTTGCCTAGAACATTCTCTTTACTTCAATTAATTGCTTATTAGTGGTTTTTAGTTGCTTTAGATATTGATTTGTGGAAGATTAGCACTTGAATGCATGAATTCCAGCTTGGATGATAACCTGCCCTGCTTCTGTATGGTTCTATTTCACCTTGTTAGAGGCCGAACTAGCCTTAGCACAAAACATAAAAGTTGTATAGAATGATGTTTTATAGTTGCCTGCAAAATTTCAGCTCAATCAGAGCAACGTATCCTGTGAAAAAACCGAAATACCCCTGCTGCCTTGTTTCTGTCCGAAAATAAAAATCAGCCTCTGTAAGTGGTTAGTTTGACCAGGAATATTACCAAATTGGTTGATGATGTCTTCTTAAGAATTATATCCTTGTATCTTAGCTTTCAAATGGCTTTAGAATTACCTGAATTGGAGTTGTGTGTGCTGAGATATGAGTGAATAAAGCAGGACTGCTAGTTGATTTCTACAGTGAATTTCGAACTGGAAAATCTGGAGTTGTTTTGGTAAATTTAACCTAGTTAGGGTGAGAACTGGACTGAGTGGTCTTCATGAAAGTTGTAGGTCTTTGTCTTAACTTTTCAACGCCTTCAAGAACGCCTTAAACGGACTTTGGCAGCCTGCGATATGGCCATTTAAAGATAGTACGGTTAATTAGCCAATTAGTTGGAACTTGGTTCTGGGAATTGGGAATTTGACTAGGTTACACTGGAATTTGGACTAAGTGGTCTTCATCAAAATTGTATCCTTCTGTCTTAGTTTCGAAACGGTATAAATTACATCCCAATCCGATAAGCGTAGCTTTAGATGTGTCCGTTACGCAAAACCCGTCAAATTTGTCTTTTGTTAAACTTCATTTCCGCACATGTTGTTAGCTTGATTTTTGTACTTATATGACTTTGAGCCTATGGAATGGCTATTGAAATGAGATGATATTTTGTGTAACTTTGGGATTGATTGAGGAAAATAATGAAGCTATATATGGCTTGGAAAATAGGTAAATACAAAGGACGTGCTGTCCAAATTTTCGCTCGAGGGCTAAGTTTCTATTTGAATTTGTATATTTTCATTTGACAAATACTATGACCGTTTTCCATCTTAAAACATGATCCTTCTTCAATTGGAAACTCCAAATGTTTACTTACGCTTACCAAATAAAAAGGAGTGGTTTAGAATTTTCTTGGGTATTTTGTCCTCCTTTTTACATGAATTTCATTAAGACATTTAGTCTATAATATCTACTTGAATATGAGATGATTTTGAACCATATAAACGATCCCGAAAACAGTATTTCTTAGCTTATCTAGTTGGATTCCGACTTGTCTTTGATTCAAGTGTTTCTATTGAAAAATTTTATAACCCTTTTGAGTTGGGTTTTACATTTCGACTATGAAACCCTAGTTATTTTTGTCCACGGGTCCAAATGTCATCGTTTCACTTTAAAGTCTTTTATACGTTCTACTCATCAATTGTCGAGTTCTTTGATTTCACCTAATTGTTTGTGTTAGATGAGCTGTAATATTCTTTCTTATTTAATCTTATGTTTTCTTGGTGACTAAAGATAATATCCGGAAGGATATTTTGCACGTTGTTTTGCGTATATAGGTGAGTGTTCCTTGTTTGTTATATTTTCTTGACTTATTGGCTTGTTATTATTGATTGATAATGTGTTAAGTGCTTTCAATGATTGTTAAAACGAGTTTTCTAGGCGAGTGTATACTTTATCGCACTCGACCTAAATAAATGTGAAATTTTCAATGATTAAATAATTAAATGCTAGTTGCGCATGAATGTAAGCCGTTTGGCTGAACTGGACCCTGCCCTTCGTTACCGATGGACTCGAGCCAGAAACGGACTCGAGCCAGAAGCGGACTCAGTCGGGCGATATGGTGATCCTGGGTGTGAACGTTGGTATACTCGAGTATTACCTTGTAGGTTGGTGGAGCTTTGCCAACGTCCAGGAGGGGGTGAATGAAATGAACGAACGAACAAGGGTTTTACTTACAAAAATGCATTTTCAAACAATTGGAGGAATAAGGGAAAATGTCAGGAGAACGAATGAACGAACGAAAGCATGGCTCCCTGTGAGTCCGTATCCTTTTAATGAATGTGTTATTATCGCTTTCCATTGTAAATGTTTCTTGAATTATTGATACTCTATGTTTAATGTATTGGATTGATTGTTTGGTTATGTGTTCAGAACCTCACTGAGCTTTTAACTCATCCATTTAGTTTTGTTTTCCTTAACAGGGAAGGCGAGCCAGGACGGGAGTTTTGGATAGACTAGCCTAGACTAGTTTCTTGGTTTTCTTTTGTAATGGTTCTCGCCCTAGTGCTTGGCACGGGTTGGATGTATGAAGAATTGAGAACTTTTGTATATTCGATGTTTGTACTTTAATGTACATAAGTTTTGCGTTAAGTTTTGGATTGTCGTTATATTTATTCTTGTGTTTTATTTCGATTTTAATTGAGGACTGAAGTGAACGACTGAGTCCCGGCGAGAGTTGGGCAGGCGGTCCGCCGAACCCTTTGATTCGCCTTAGGGGGAGGTGGGGCTGTCACAGTTGGTATCAGAGCCTGTTTCGCGTGGTCTCTGCGCAGAGTGAGCCTGGACTGAGTGGTAAATAGGTATGAAGGATTAAGTACTCGTTCGAGCATAAGCTATGAATTGCAAATGTTATTGGCCTTAAATCTTTCCCGTGGTATCTGACGATCATAGATAGGTACATCGGGTAGGAATTTCAATTGTAGATAATTTACTCTTGGGACTGACCAGTTCGAGATGTGAATTGTCTTATTTCGGATTCTTGTGCCCGAGTACTCCAAAGTTGAGGTGGCGTTAAGTACTTGAAAATTGCATTTTGGGAACATGAACAGGCTTTGTCTGGTTAGAATGAGCACAAGAGGTCAATGGATATTTAGTTTGGATAGTAAGTGACGTGAGAGATCGGACGGGGTTATTCAACTGAAACAAGGACGATATCACCTTTTCTTTTGATTTGTCCTTATATTATTATTACATGACGTTAGTTGGTGTATTTGTGCATATGATTATCTGTCTAATTTGATATGCCTTTGTGTATTTGATCATATGTCTTCTTGGTATATGGTGTGTTATGTGTGTATATGTTTATTTGTATATTTGGTATGCTGGAATTTGTTACTTTAGTCAATTTACTGTGTTTATTCACTCAATTACCTTTTTGGGGGGAAAAGAAAAGAAAAGAGAGAGGGAAAACATATATATGGACGGGAGACGTAGTCGTGGACGTGGACGTGGCCGTGGGAATAAACGAACTCAAGAGCCAAGAGAGGAAAGGGAAACAACAGCTGCACAAGAGCAAGGACCGAGGGTTGAAGCCGGGGACCAAATGGCGACGGCAATTCAACAAATGACAAATATTTTAGCAAGGTTGGTGGACCAACAAGGTCAAATACCTGTGAATCAACCTTCGAACCCTGAAATAGGAGAAGATCGAGCTCTTGAGAAGTTTCAAAAGTTTGCTCCTCCGAAATTTCTTGGAGGGTCTGATCCGGATGTAACCGAACAGTGGCTAGAGGCCATGATCAACATCTTTGCAGCTTTGAACTATACCGAACAAATGCAAGTGAACTTTGCGGTATTTCAATTTGAATGACCGGCCCGAGCATGGTGGAACATGATTAAGGCAAAGTGGGAAAGAGAACAAACTGTATGGACATGGGCTAACTTCCTAAGGGAATTTAATGAAAAGTATCTCCCACCTTTAGTCCAAGAAAGGAGGGAGGATGAGTTTATTGGACTACGCCAGGGAACTCAAAGTGTGGTCGAATATGAAACAAAATTCACCAAACTATCCAAGTTTGCTTCCGAATTAGTGACCACGGAACCGAGAAGGGTAAGACGATTTATACAGGGATTGAATCTAGAAATTCAAGAAGCACTAGCGGCGGTTCAAGTGAATACGTTTACGGAGGCCCTTGAGAAAACCCAACAAATCGAGAATGCAAACACACAGATAAAAACCTCCCAAAACCGAAAAAGGGGTACACCTGGTAGTGTGACTGAGGAACCAAGTGAATCGATAGTCCCTTCCAAAGTGCAGAAAATGAACTTTTTGTCCCATCCACCATGGACAATAGGGGCGTTAGATGAACGATCTACAAAAGAAAGTTAAGTAGGCCATGGGGAGATTTTTCAAAAAATCCAACAAGTGGCTTCTTCCTTGACTTGTGGCTACTGTGGAAAGGCCAATCACACTGAGAGTGATTGTTGGAGGAAAGGACGGAAGTGTTTGATTTGCGAGAGTAGTGACCACCAGTTACCAACTGTCCGAGGAAACAATCACGTAAAAGTAGTACCCAACAACTGGAGGGCTCTAAATCAAAACAAGCAAATGAAAGAGAGAACCGAACAAAAGTACCGGCAAGGGTATATGCTTTAGACAACCAACAAACTCCTGAGCCATCTGAAGGTAAAATTTCGAAGACGAAATTTCTTAAGGGGGAGAGCGTGTGAGGACTAAAAAAATTTTCGCATTTTCTCAGCATTATTTTATTTCTTTGATTATATTTTATACTTTCCTTGAAATTATTGAATTTTCTATGCAATTTTACAAGTAAGTATAGTTTTAAAATCATCTTCCTAATATGAGTTAGTGTACGTTAATTTGAAGTGTATTACTGACGTGGGACCCGCTAGTGCGGTAAATGCATTATATTTTGGCAACTTGTTGGAGTTTTGTATTAAGTGATATTATTTTACAAGGTGCTAGGAGACAATTGAAAGTTAGTTAGATAAATTACCATTGGTAAACAAAAGGATAAGCTTAAAACCCTAAAAGGAGCCAAGTGTCACTAGGCTATTAGAAGTTGGACTTTTGACCAAGATTGGTAACTTTACTAAAATCAGATTTTTGACCAAAATTCATTCATTTTCTTATCTCCTTTGGCTGAAATTAGTGAGAGAGAAACCAAGAGAGCTCTTCAATTTCTAGCTTCCAAATTTGCTCAAATCTTGAGTTTCAACCAACCAAATAACAAACCACACCATACAAGTGATTATTAGGGAAGGTTAAAGGTATTGGTGGAGTTGTTTTGGAGGAGGAAAGATTAAGCTCCTATCTTTCTTGTGGTTTTAAGGTATTTTGCCTAGAACATCCTCTTTACTTCAATTAATTACTTATTAGTGATTTTTAGTTGCTTTAGATATTGTTTTGTGGAAGATTAGCACTTGAATGCATGAATTCCAGCTTGGATGATAACCTGCCCTGCTTCTGTATGGTTTTATTTCACCTTGTTAGAGGCCGAACTAGCCTTAGCACAAAACATAAAAGTTGTATAGAATGATGTTTTATACTTGCCTGTAAAATTTCAGCTCAATCAGAGCAACGTATCCTGTGAAAAAACCGAAATACCCCTGCTGCCTTGTTTCTGTCCGAAAATGAAAATCAGCCTCTGTAAGTGGTTAGTTTGACCAGGAATATTACCAAATTGGTTGATGATGTCTTCTTAAGAATTATATCCTTGTATCTTAGCTTTCAAATGGCTTTGGAATTACCTGAATTGGAGTTGTGTGTGCTGAGATATGAGTGAATAAAGCAGGACTACTAGTTGATTTCTGCAGTGAATTTCGAACTGGAAAATCTGGAGTAGTTTTGGTAAATTTGATCTAGTTAGGGCGAGAACTGGACTGAGTGGTTTTCATGAAAGTTGTAGGCCTTTGTCTTAAGTTTTCAACGCCTTCAAGAACGCCTTAAACGGACTTTCGCAGCCTGCGATATGGCCATTTAAAGATAGTACGGTTAATTAGCCGATTAGTTGGAACTTGGTTCTGTGAATTGGGTATTTGACTAGGTTACACTGGAATTTGGACTAAGTGGTCTTCATCAAAATTGTATCCCTCTGTCTTAGTTTCTAAACGGTATAAATTACATCCCAATCCGATAAGCGTAGTTTCGGATGTGTCCGTTACGCAAAACCCGTCAAATCTGTCTTTTGTTAAACTTCATTTCCGCACATGTTGTTAGCTTGATTTTTGTACTTATATGACTTTGAGCCAATGGAATGGCTATTTAAATGAGATGATATTATGTGTGACTTTAGGATTGATTGAGAAAAACAATGAAACCATAAATGGCTGAAAAAATAGGTAAACACAAAGGGCGTGTTGTCCAAATTTTCGCTCGAGGGCTAAGTTTCTATTTGAATTTGTATATTTTCGTTTGACAAATACTATGACCGTTTTCCATCTTAAAACATGATCCTTCTTCAATTGGAAACTCCAAATGTTTACTTACGCTTACCAAATAAAAAGGAATGGTTTAGGGTTTTCTTGGGTATTTTGTCCTCCCTTTTACATGAATTTCATTAAGACATTTAATCTATAATATCTACTTGAATATGAGATGATTTTGAACTATATAAACGATCCCGAAAACAGTATTTCTTAGCCTATCTAGTTGGATTCCGACTTGTCTTTGATTCAAGTGTTTCCATTGGAAAATTTTATAACATTTTTGTGTTGAGTTTTACATTTCGATTATGAAATCCTAGTTATTTTTGTCCACGGGTCCAAATGTCCTCGTTTCACTTTAAAGTCTTTTATACGTTCTACTCATCAATTGTCGAGTTCTTTGATTTCACCAAATTGTTTGTGTTAGATGTGCTGTAATATTCTTTCTTGTTTAATCTTAGCTTTTCTTGGTGACTAAAGATAATATCCGGAAGGATATTTTACACGTTGTTTTGCGTATATAGGTAAGTGTACCTTGTTTGTTATATTTCCTTGACTTATTGGCTTGTTATTATTGATTGATAATGTGTTAAGTACTTTCAATGATTGTTAAAACGAGTTTTCTAGGCGAGTGTGTACTTTATCGCACTCGACCTAAATAAATGTGAAATTTTCAATGATTAAATGATTAAATGTTAGTTGCGCATGAATGTAAGCCGTTTGGCTGAATTGGGCCCTACCCTTCGTTACCGATCGACTCGAGTCAGAAGCGGACTCGGTTGGGCGATATGGTGACCCTGGGTGTGAACGATCGTATACTCGAGTATTACCTTGTAGGTTGGTGGAGCCTGGCCAACGTCCAGGAGGGGGTGAATGAAATGAAACGAACAAACGAAAGAGGGTTTTACTTACAAAAATGCATTTTCAAACAATTGGAGGAATAAGGGAAAATGTCAGGAGAACGAATGAACGAACGAAAGCATGGCTCCCTGTGAGCCCATATCCTTTTAATGAATGTGTTATTATCACTTTCCATTGTACATGTTTCTTGAATTATTGATACTCTATGTTTAATGTATTGGATTGATTGTTTGGTTATGTGTTCGGAACCTCATTGAGCTTTTAACTCATCTCTTTAGTTTTATTTTCCTTAACAGGGAAGGCAAGCTAGGACGGGAGTTTTGGATAGACTAGCCTAAACTAGTTTCTTGATTTTCTTTTGTAATGGTTCTCGCCCTAGTGCTTGGCACGGGTTGGATGTATGAAGAATTGAGAACTTTTGTATATTCGATGTTTGTACTTTAATGTACATAAGTTTTGCGTTAAGTTTTGGATTGTCGTTATATTTATTCCTGTGTTTTATTTCGATTTTAATTGAGGACTGAAGTGAACGACTGAGCCCCGGCGAGAGTTGGGCAGGCGGTCCGCCGAATCCTTTGGCTCGCCTTAGGGGGAGATGGGGCTGTCACATTTTGGCTATATCTTGAGTTACAAGCATTGGATTGAGGTGATTCTTGAACCATTTTGAAACTAAGATAGATATATATTTGGTACGAAGGCATCGAAATCCAGTTTAGTCATTTTCCTGGTCAAAATGTCGAAATACAGAAGTGCATTTTCATTGCCAAAAGCTGAAATATAGTTTTGACCAATTGAGTGTATTTTGATCATTTCTCGATCCACAGAACTCCAAATTGGATGATTCTTAATGCATTGGAAAGCTAACTCAAAGGGTTAAAACTTTTGTGTTTTTCACAAGAGTTACTTTAGCTTCCATCATCAAAAAAATATTAGTTGAAGTTGGACAAAACACAGAGTAAGGATAAAATCTGTCCAGAATTGAGCAAACCTACAAAAGACAATACGTGGGATACGATACTCGACCTAAGATCGCGTGTTCTAGTTTTTTTGCTGCAACTTGTTTTGCATTCATACAACCTTTCCAATTCAACTACAACTCAGAATTTCGACTGTATCTGACCAAAAAGAGTGTGGAAATTTGGGAATAACTCTTGGTAAGTTCAAAAGCCAGCTTTGCCAACCAAGAAATAACTCACATTGAGCTTGAATTCTCTATAAATAGCAGCCTTTGAAGACCATTTTCGTAATTTTGGAAAGCTAGAGAAACTCCACAAAAATGTAGTCTTTACTAGAATTTCTTTAGTTCATTAGTTAGACTAGATTAGTCTAATTGGTGTAATTTATCCTTTTTTGTATTTGTAGTTAGATTTGGATGAAAATTTGAAAATTAAAAGTGGAGAGTTTGAAGCTCATGTGATAAGGGTGACTTCTCTCTTATCACTTTCTCTTTTGTATTTAAGTTCATATTTAACTATAATACAAGTTTGGATCTTGTTTTTCATGTTTAGTTAAAGTTAATACTTAGAGTATGGATGAACTTTCTATATCTTATTAGTGATATTTATTTGGTCATTTGATGATATTATTTTGAGCAAATTATTTATCACTTTTGCTTTTCTAATCATGATTAATTGGCTATTATTTTGATAATATTAAGGTATTAAGTTTGCAATGAGAATTGAACACTGGTTCAACAAAGTGATAAACTTAGGAAGTATACTCATGAGAGTAGAGGTGCACTTTTGTGACTTAAATGACTTGTTTCATGTAATTTCATAGAAGAAATGAGTTTGTAGTTAATTTGATGACTACGAGAGTAGGTATGGTTTTGTTACAAGTATAGTTGATTCACTACGAGAGTAGGTTTTACATACATTAGGAAATTACGCCGTAACTAATCAAGATAATAGTAGTCACTTAACCAGCAAAGTCATTTTTAAGAGTAGTAAGGAATTCCATACCTCTAGGAGGTTTCTATTGTATTTTTATTACTTTTATAGGGTAGATTTAATTTCTTGTACTTGTGATAGTCTAAATAATAAAACAATTTGAAAACCACCAGTAGTTGACAAACTTCCCTATAAGATTGACACCTAATACCCCTTAACTCAATAAACGACTTGTATACTTGTAGAAAAATCGCGTGTGGGGTATTTAGTATTTTATAAATATAAATTTTGACTGTGGAATGAGTTTAGTTGTTATATGTATACCCCGCGCTCGTCATTTATGAAATGAAAGAAAAATACATGTGATGTGTGAAATAAGTTTATATTATGAAAAGCTATGAATGATGATAAAATAGACGATGAGGGGAGTGACGACCCCACCTCCCCCTAGGGCATATCTCAGGGTTTGGCAGACCGCCTACCCAACTCTTGCCAGAACTTATTCATGAATCTCAGAAAAACTCCAATAGCATTAACTCCAAGGTAAACATCAAATTTCATGGTTAAACATTACAAACCAACCAACATTCCATATCTATACTTACATATACAACCAAATAGATAAAAACACAAATTCCAATCGTTTAATCAATTCACTAAGTATAACTAAGATTACAAGTTACTTAAAGTAGGATATCAACTCTTGAGTTGTCTATTTCTCTGATTCAACATTGCCAATGCCTGTTAAAGAAAACAGCTAAAGGAATGAGTTAAAAGTCCAGCGAGATTCCAAGAAACAATGCAAACAAAATAGCAAGTGAATAAGCAAAATAGCAATATAACAAACACGCAAATTATATTTTCAAAGCATAACTAATACACCACAAGAAAGTAAACCATTAACACCTTAATTAACACATCAAAACAAGGAGCATTTTCAAGCATAAGGATACAGTTTGCTCTCGTGAGCCAATTCAGTTGCAGCCATTTGCTCAAGAGCCATTGACACTTGGTCAACCAAAAGATAAAGTACAATATCCAGTAGATCACCACTTCACACCAATCTCCATCCACCGATCATCCTCCTTTACTGAACCCACACGCAAAACAAGAAACACAAGAGGTGTTATTCTTGGTTTTGATGATCACAAAAGTTCTTTGAAATGTTTATACAGACCAAGAAAGTGAACACTTTGATCAGACCTGATGGAACAAAGAAAGCATTTGTTCACTACGATGCTTTGGATGTGGCAAACAAGATTGGAATAATATAAACAAATTTAGTCATTGTTTTGTTCCGATCAAAGATACTGTCTTTTAAGTATGTCAATTTTGTTATTCTCGGTACCTTGAAATGTTTATCTAACCTTCTTCAAATATAAGTGTTTTTGCCTATCAAAGAATCAGGTACGAATATGTTATGAAATGCAAAACAACCAAAAGAAGAAGCAAAAACAGGACAATCATGTCGGACGGCCGAAAGGAATCTGTCGGACGTCCGAAAGGATAAAGAACATCAAGAAGGAAGCTCTGTCGGATGCTCGTAAGGAAGCATCGGACATCCGGAAGGATCGGACGCTTGCCATCGGACGCACAACAACCGCATCGGACGTCCGAAAAATTCCAAGATGACTTGCCAACTCTCTGCCTACGATCGGACGCTGTGGTGTCGGACGATCAAGACACATCGGACGTCCGAACTTCAACTTGGCTATCATCGGACGATTGGTTCGGACGATGATTCGATCGTCGGACGTCCGACAGCCCCAACGGCTAGTTGACTCTTCAGCTGCCTTCTATCCGTTGGAAGCATTGATGAAACCCATTTCTGGTTCCCTTTAAAATCAAATTGGTCTGAACCAAGCAGGGACTTTTTGCACACTTTGTTTACAAGATCTCAAGAGATATTTTAGCAAGAAAATAGTCTTCAAAGCGAGATTTGTTTGAAAGTGGTGTGAACTTCTTGTGAGCATTTCTTTTGTGGTTGAAAGGATTTTTAGTGTAGCTTTGTTGAGGGTTTTCTGAGTTGTTGTAAAACTTCTTAGCTTGACTAAGTGAGGCTTAGGGCAAGGAGGAAGTGCTCCTTCCATTGTACATCTAGTTGATCTTCTTTCATCAAAGAGAAGTTGCTCAACCTAGTGATTGGTCTTCAAGTTTGAGGATAGCTTGGTAGACACTTGGTTTGATTCCCTATCTTACTTTTCTGTTTAATAAAATTCTCATTGCTTATCTATACTTGTTTTTCTGATCAATATTGCTCTTGTCTTCTAATCTACTTGGTTGATCATTACTAGAAAAGAAGGTAAATTTTTATTAAAGAAAAAGTGCATAAATTTAGTTAAGATTTTAATCAACCCAATTCACCCCCCTCTTGATTGTCTTTGGGACTTACAATTGGTATCAGAGCTTGGTCTCCTTGAGATTAAGCTCTAACGGTTTGGAGTAAAGATGACAACCAGTCATGCTATGTTTGGTGAGGGACAATCTGTTACTAGGCCTCCCATGTTCAGTGGCTCCAACTATGTTAGCTGGAAAGAGCGGATGATTATTTTTTTGTAATCTATTGATATTGAATTATGGTTTATTGTGAGTGAAGGACCGCATGAAGCTAACTTTCTTAATGCAGATACAGGGTTGTTTCGGCAAAAAACGAGAGCTGAAATGAATGCTCAAGATAGGACTAACCTCACATTGAATGCCAAGGCCATGAATGTTCTTTATAGTGCCCTAGATTCAAATGAATCAATTAGAGTAAAAGGCTGCAAATCGACCAAAGAAATGTGGGATAAACTAAGAGAAATCCATGAGGGTGGTGACAATGTGAAAGAACAGAAAAAGGCTATCTTGGTCACAAAATATGAATCATTTAAAATTGAACCTCTTGAGGATATTGACAAAATGTATTGCAGGTTCACTGACTTGATCAAAGATCTCGAGGCGTTGGGCAAAGAGTACACCTTGGGAGAGAAGAACAGGAAAATTCTCAATGCGTTGGGCAAAGAATGGGAAAATAAAGTGACTGCAATAGAGGAGGCTAAGGATTTAAGTTCTGTGCCTATTGAATCTATCATTAACTCACTAACCTCTTATGAGTTGAAACTGAAATCTAAAGTGCAGGAGGAAGAGGATGCTAGAGCAAAGAGAAACATTGCTCTAAAGACTACTCAAGGTGAAGATGATACAGCTCACTTGGATGATGAAAACTCAGATGGTGATGATAATGATCTTGCTCTCATCACCAGAGGCTTCAAGAGAATCTTGAATAAAAGAAAGTTTAGAAGGGGAGGACCTAGCAATCAATTCCAGAATCAGCCATCTATCGCAAAGTACAAAGGAAAACAAGATTTCAACAAGAAACAGTTGGACAAATGCTTCGAATGTGGACAGCCTGGACACTATGCAAACGAATGCCCCATGAAGAAGATGAAAGATGGAAAAGCTGATCGGAAGCCTAGATTCAACAACTTTTAGATTACTTGGAATGAATACAACTCCGAAGGGGAAGTTGAAGAAGAGGAAGAATCAGCTCAAATGGCCTTCATGGCTATTGGAAATAATGAGGTAACTTCCACACACTCTCAATCTGAAGGTGATGATGATGAAGATGATGATCTTGAATCATTTGTTGAAAAATTGCATAATGCCTTGAAAGAATCTTATGATAAAAACAAGCAGTTAAAACAAAAAATGGCTTTTCTCATTCAAGAAAATGCAAATCTTTTTCAACAAAATAAACAACTAAAGACTGACAATGAAAGTCTTGTAAGAGCCGGATGTAATGTTCAAAATGAGCTTGATAGAAAGACAAATATTTGTGAAATGCTGAAAGAAAGACATGGTGATTTAAAAAAAAGGATGGACAACTTGGATGAGACTTTGAAAGCAAGAAAGCAGGAGTTTATCAAAAGGAACATGTCATCTACACATCCTTCTACTTTTCAAAGAACATTTGCACACAACAAAAATGCACATGGTTTCACAACATATAGAAGAGGTGGATTGAGATATGTCAAACCAGTACATGTTAAGGACTCTTCCATTATGTGTGGTTTTTGTTGTCAAAGAGGGCATTTGAAAAGTGATTGCTATGTGAAAAGAAATCTGAACAAAGGGATGAAATGCATGTGGTTAGTTAGATACAATGCTAACTATTATGAACCCAAAAATTAAAATGGGTACCAAACACTTTCTCTTTTCAGGAAAAATGCTCAAACAAGTCCAAATGGTTCATTGATAGCGGTTGCTCAAGGCATATGACCGGTGATCCCTCTCTGTTCATAAAGCTGAAATCAAGATCAAGTGGAAAAGTGACATTTGGTGATGATGTGAAAGCTAAGACAATTGGAATAGGTGATGTTGGTAAGGATGGTGAAACTTTTGTTCATAATGTGCTCTTAGTTGATAACTTAGGTTATAATTTGCTTAGTGTTAGTCAATTGTGTGATAAAGACTTGAATGTGTTGTTTAGAAAGCATGAATGCATTGTGCTTGATTCCAAATACAATGTTGTGTTCAAAGGTAAGAGGTTCAACGACATATATATTGTGATTCTTGATAAAATTGATTCTTCTAGCTTAAAATGTCTTAAAGCTTCAAATGAAGATCCTTGGTTGTGGCATAGAAGACTTTGTCATTTTAACATGGATTTAATAAAGGAAATTTCGAAAAAGGAGCTAGTTAGAGGCTTGCCAAAAATTAGTTTTGAAAAGGATAAAATATGTGATGCATGTCAATTTGGAAAGCAAACAAAAGTTTCTTTTAAATCAAAGAAGTGTGTATCTACTTCCAAACCTTTAAAACTCTTGCATCTTGACTTATTTGGCCCTACTCAAATCTCTAGCTTGGGTGATAAGAAATACTGTTTTGTGATTGTAGATGATTATTCTAGATACACTTGGGTAATATTTCTTGCTCATAAGGATGATGCATTCAAGAATTTCACTTCATTGTTTGCTAAAGTGCAAAATCTGCTTGGATTAAAAATTGTTAGAATTAGAAGTGATAATGGAACAGAATTCAAGTATTGTGGTTTTCCAGAATTTTGTGATTATAATGGCATAACTCATGAGTTTTCTATTGCAAGAACTCCACAGCAAAATGGTGTTGTAGAAAGGAAAAACAGGACTCTCCAAGAGGCTGCTAGAACTATATTGAATGAATGTAGGTTGCCTAAATATCTTTGGGCTGAAGCGGTAAACACTGCATGTTATGTGATGAATAGAATTCTCTTGAGACCTATTTTAAAGAAAAATCCTTATGAGCTAATTTTTGATAAGAAACCTACAGTTGGTTATTTCAAAGTATTTGGTTGTAAATGCTTTATTTTGAATCTAAAGGAACATCTTGGTAAGTTTGATAAAAAATCTGATGAAGGAATATTTTTGGGGTATTGTGAGAATAAAAGAGGATATAGAGTTTTTAATAGAAGGACTCTTGTGATTGAAGAAGCTATACATATAACATTTGATGAAACCAATGATGATAATTCCAAAAGTTCATGTGAGGATGATGATGTAGGTGTTCGAGCAGGAATGGAAAAGCTATCAATTGGAAATGAAGGAAGCTCTAAACCAGCAGCAACTGAAATGGAAAATGAAGTTCATAATGATCAAGAAGAGGAAGATGAAGACAAAAATGATGATCCACTCAAAGATCTTCCCAAGGCTTGGAAATTCAGCCAAAATCATTCAAAAGAGCTTATAATTGGTGATCCATCCGAGAAGGTAAACACTCGTTCCTCATCTAGAAAATTGATTGACAATTTTGCTTTAGTTTCTCTTTTTGAACCCAAAAATGTCAATGATGCTTTAAAGGATGAAAACTGGATTTTGGCAATGCAAGAGGAACTTAATCAATTTGAGAGAAATGAAGTTTGGACACTTGTTGATAGACCTCAAAATCAATCTATCATTGGCACAAAGTGGATTTTTAGAAATAAGTTGGATGATAAAGGTGTTGTTGTAAGAAATAAAGCCAGATTAGTTGCTAAAGGATATGCTCAAGAAGAAGGAATTGATTTTGATGAAACATTTGCTCCCGTAGCAAGATTAAAATCTATTAGAATGCTTCTTGCTTTTGCATGCTTTAAAGGCTTCAAATTGTTTCAAATGGATGTTAAAAGTGATTTTTTAAATGGTTTTATTGATCAAGAAGTATATGTGGATCAACCCCCCGATTTTGAAAATGCAAAATTTCCAAGTCATGTGTTTAAACTATCTAAAGCTTTATATGGTCTAAAATAGGCTCCAAGAGCTTGGTATGAAAGACTAAGTGACTTTTTGATTGAAAATGGTTTCAAAAGGGGTGTTGTGGACACCACACTTTTTACTAAGCAAGTGTTGAATGACCTTCTTATTGTGCAAATATATGTAGATGATATTATTTTTGGTGCTACTAATGAGTATCTATGCAAGGATTTTTCCACCACTATGCAAAGTGAATTTGAAATGAGTATGATGGGAGAATTAAATTTCTTCCTTGGACTTCAAATACATCAAACTCTTGAGGGAATTTTTATAAATCAAGCAAAATATACCAAGGAATTGCTGAAAAGGTTTGGCATGGAGGACTCAAAACAAGTTGGAACTCCAATGTGCACTTCTACAAAGCTTGACAAAGATGAAGAAGGTAATCATGTGGATGAAAAGCATTATAGAGGTATGATCGGAAGCCTACTCTATTTAACCGCAAGTAGACCTGATATTATGTTTGCTGTTTGCTTGTGTGCTAGATTTCAATCTTGTCCAAAAGAATCACATTTGAATGCTGTAAAAAGAATTTTTAGGTATTTGAAAGGTACATTAGACTATGGTCTTTGGTATGCTAGATCTAATGAGTTTGCACTTTATGGTTATTCGGATGCTGATTTTGGAGGTTGTCGTGTGGATAGAAAGAGTACTAGTGGAACTTGTCATTTTCTTGGAAATTGTTTAGTCTCTTGGTTTAGCAAGAAACAACGTGCAATCTCTTTGTCTACAACCGAAGCGGAATATATTGCCGCTAGTGCATGTTGTGCTCAACTTTTATGGATGAAACACACTTTGAATGATTTTGAATTGTTGTATGACTGCATGTCTGTATTCTGTGATAATACTAGTGCTATAAATTTGACCAAAAATCCTATTCATCATTCTAGGACAAAGCACATAGACATAAAGCATCACTTTATTCGTGATCTTGTTAAAAAAGGTGAAATATGTGTAAATTATATTTGTTCTAAAGATCAATTTGCTGATATTTTTACAAAAGCTTTGCCATTAGATCAGTTCATTCATCTAAGATCAAAATTAGGAATAATCGAAAAATCATCTTAATTTTTTTTGGATCTTCGGACGTCCGAAAGAAGATGAACGGACGTCCGATGATGTTCTTCAGCCATTTTCCAGATTGCACCTGTTCGGACGCAACTGTCGGACGCACAACTTCGTTCGGCCGTCCGACAGTGCAACGGCTCATTTTTTAAAACAACTTTCTTCCTCATTTGCTTCAGACTCTTCCCATTTCATTTCCTCTCGGACGAAAACCCTCTTGTCTCTCACTCTCAAATTCATATCATTTTGAAGCCCCCATTCCCAAATTGACTAAACCAAAACAGTTCCTGATCAATTGCGAGTCATTTTTCCTGATCATTTCACAGAATCATCTATCACTTCGCACATTCCCAAATTTTTCTCAAAACCCTACCTTCTCATAACCGCTCTGTCAAATCTTGTACAAGGTCTTTTGTTCCAAAATTTTTGTTCAATTCACTTCCCTACTGCTGTGTGCATCATTTGCATCCTTCATTCCACACATTTCGCACAATGGTAAATCTAAGGGGAGGAAAGGTTACTGCCGGACGCAAGCATCCACTCAGGGATGAGGATGAGGATCTTCCTACTGTCAAACGGACATCCAAACGCTTCAAAAGGGGAGCTATCAAGGGTCAAATGTCACGGCCTACTCCACAACCTACATCTCAGCCTGAG
Source organism: Coffea arabica (assembly GCF_036785885.1). Classification (NCBI taxonomy): domain Eukaryota; kingdom Viridiplantae; phylum Streptophyta; class Magnoliopsida; order Gentianales; family Rubiaceae; genus Coffea; species Coffea arabica. The sequence continues at coordinate 51,981,902 of NC_092320.1, read as the reverse complement.
TCTGGACAGGGAACATCTTTTCAACCGCCTCCTAAATCAGCCCCTCTCCCTCCATTCTTTGATGATGCTGCGAAAGACAAATACTCTTGGATATCCCAGAAAGGTGTCATCCCTCAAAGAACTGTAAACCCCTCTGAATTTCGCTCCATAGGTTTAGAATCCATTCTGAGTCTATTTGCTTTCCAAAAATGGTCACATCTCATTTCTATGCCCAATGTCTATTACCCTGATATGCTGCATCAATTTTTTGCCAATCTTAGGAAAGGAACTGACCAAACTGAGATCATGTCTAGGGTAAATGGGGTAGACCTAATCTTTGATTCTGAAACTATGAATTTCATTTTAAATACTACCATTGAACGTTTATGCAAAGATAAAATTGTAAATTTCTTTTCCTATGAAGAGCTCCCTACTGCTGATAATCATTTTGATGGGACAAAAATGTTAACTTATTTCAAAAGAAGTTTTTCCTCACCTGCTGATGCTAAATTGAATGATCTGGCCCCTGTGAATTTAATTACCTTTTCTATCATTTCAAACCTGCTTGTGCCCACTGATGGCCACAGAATTGATGCAAACAAAATGGAGTTGTATCTCTTTTATTGTTTTCGAGAAAAAATTCGTATTGATTTTGGTTTTGTCATGTGCAAGTTTTTACTTCGCTACGCCACTGATTCTCGCAGAAAATTATCTTATGGAAAGTTTCTTCAAAAGATATTTGAGTTTTACAAAGTTCAAACTCTAGGTGTTTGTCCCAAAGAAGCATCTTCTTATGCCTTTACCAAAGCATATTTTGAAAGAAAAAATCTTGTTTTTAAAGATAATCTGTGGGCATATAAGGGGGCATCATCTAGTGAACAGAGGTCTAAGACTGTACATGATCCTTCATTCATTTCACTTACTCCCATTCACCCTAGGAAGTCTGCCACTAAAGCATCTTCCTCTTCCAGTGATGAAGTAATTGAGCTTCTTCGTGAACTCAAACAGCATGTTCTTCTTCTAGAACATGGTTTAATGCTCACTATGTCCTCTGAGCAACAAACTGCCTTCCTAGACAAAAAGAACCTCCTGTTTCCCCCCCTGTGGTTGAGGAAGTTTCCCATGACAAAGAGTCACACCCCACTGATCCGAGTTCATCAATTCCAGACCCTGGTTCATCAACCCCTGTGACTCCTCATGGCACTTCCACATCAGATAAAGGCAAGGCACCAGTTGAAGAGGCTGCTGAAGATGATGAAAAAATTGAAGAGGAGGATCTCGACCAATATCAGCTCTCTCGGAGGACACCTGGATCCACATAGTTCACTACTTAGGACATTTGCATTCTGTTTGTTTATTTTATGTGTTTGTAATGTTCAACATTTGTAATGTTTTTCTTGTTGGTACTGTATGTTTATGTTAAGTATTTTGAATGATGACTGTGTTTATGGATGTTTCAGTATTTTGGTGCAATGAATTTGGTTTTCATTGATGAATGTGTTTGTGGATGTGTCGATGTGATTAGTTGCCCTTTTATGATGACAAAAAGGGGGAGAGGACTGGATGATGATTGATGATTGGTGTTGATTGGTGATTGATGATTGGTGATTTTGGATATGTTGGATTGATTGTTTAAATTTGGATTGGCATGATTGATGTTTGGTGTTGATTGGTGATTGATGATTGGTGATGTTGGATATGTTGGATTGATTGTTTAAATTTGGATTGGCTGATATGCTTAATTGTCATATTTTTTGGAAAATTGTTTAACTCGGATGGGCAGTCAAGTGAGGGGGAGTTTTTAAAAATTTTTAAAATTTTATGATTCACTAAATAAGGAGGAGTTCTTGAGAAAGGGGGAGTTTATACTGCAATCATCAAATTTCATTTCAAACTTTTGTTTTGTCATCATCAAAAAGGGGGAGAATGTTATTCTTGATTTTGATGATCACAAAAGTTCTTTGAAATGTTTATACAGACCAAGAAAGTGAACACTTTGATCAGACCTGATGGAACAAAGAAAGCATTTGTTCACTACGATGCTTTGGATGTGGCAAACAAGATTGGAATAATATAAACAAATTTAGCCATTGTTTTGTTCCGATCAAAGATACTGTCTTTTAAGTATGTCAATTTTATTATTTTCGGTACCTTGAAATGTTTATCTAACTTTCTTCAAATATAAGTGTTTTTGCCTATCAAAGAATCAGGTACGAATATGTTATGAAATGCAAAACAACCAAAAGAAGAAGCAAAAACAGGACAATCATGTCGGACGGCCGAAAGGAATCTGTCGGACGTCCGAAAGGATAAAGAACATCAAGAAGGAAGCTCTATCGGACGCTCGTAAGGAAGCATCGGACGTCCGGAAGGATCGGACGCTTGCCATCGGACGCACATCAACCGCATCGGACGTCCGAAAAATTCCAAGATGACTTGCCAACTCTCTGCCTACAATCGGACGCTGTGGTGTCGGACGATCAAGACGCATCGGACGTCCGAACTTCAACTTGGCTATCATCGGACGATTGGTTCGGACGATGATTCGATCGTCGGACGTCCGACAGCCCCAACGGCTAGTTGACTCTTCAACTGCCTTCTATCCGTTGGAAGCATTGATGAAGCCCATTTCTGGCTCCCTTTAAAATCAAACTGGTCTGAACCAAGCAGGGACTTTTTGCACACTTTGTTTACAAGATCTCAAGAGATATTTTAGCAAGAAAATAGTCTTCAAAGCGAGATTTGTTTGAAAGTGGTGTGAACTTCTTGTGAGCATTTCTTTTGTGGTTGAAAGGATCTTTAGTGTAGCTTTGTTGAGGGTTTTCTGAGTTGTTGTAAAACTTCTTAGCTTGACTAAGTGAGGCTTAGGGCAAGGAGGAAGTGCTCCCTCCATTGTACATCTAGTTGATCTTCTTTCATCAAAGAGAAGTTGCTCAACCTAGTGATTGGTCTTCAAGTTTGAGGATAGTTTGGTAGACACTTGGTTTGATTCCCTATCTTACTTTTCTGTTTAATAAAATTCTCATTGCTTATCTATACTTGTTTTTCTGATCAATATTGCTCTTGTCTTATAATCTACTTGGTTGATCATTACTAGAAAAGAAGGTAAATTTTTATTAAAGAAAAAGTGCCTAAATTTGGTTAAGATTTTAATCAACCCAATTCACCCCCCCTCTTGGTTGTCTTTGGGACTTACAAGAGGTAATACTTGAGTATATCAATTCAAGTAACAAGTAACATGACCCATGGTTTGTCAATCTCCTTGACCAAACTTTTGCTGGTTCGATTCGATCAACTAACCAATGAGGTTTGGGGCCCTAGTCACTCAGTATAGTCGATGAAATAACACACCCAAATGACTTTCAAGTCAGGCACATGTAAACAATATAACAGTGATCCAATCAAATTAGGTCAAGTGTGATAATGTACATACTCGTCTAACCAATATCAATTCAAGAGAGCTAACATTTCAATCAATCGATACTCTCATCAAGACAACATTCAAATCAAGTACAAGTCAGAACATGCCATTGAAACACTTGCCAATCAAATATGAACTTTACACTTCCGTCCAAGCTTATCTTCTCACCCATTCTCGAATTCTAAGACCAAATATAATTACACACATGTGCGTCGATTCCAGCCATCAAGTATATCACAAGAAAGTTAAACTCATCCACTTTTCTCAAAAGTTCTACTTATGTTTCACTCTTTCAAATCAAGAGTTCAACATATAGTCCATCACATGTATAGGAAAATATTTGAAAAGCAATAGGGCCTTAATAATTCATCTAAATTCAAGGTTTAAATCATTAAAGTCAGCCCCAAAGTTCACAAATACAAGGTTTTTCTTGTTTATAACAAGGGAAAAATCACGTACATACAAGTTCAATATTTTTTTCAGTGGTATATGGGTAAATACACAATAGCTACATATCTAATAATGAACAAGATATATAACATGCTTTGTGATACCCCAAATTTTAGGATACTATTTTTGTTTAATCTCAAAGAAAAGATTATGGTTTCTTTATTTTATTTTTGTTTTAAAACATTGTTTTATTTTAAAGACTAGAAACCCTACTTGTACTTTAAAACCCTAATTTACTTGTGACTAACAGGTTGTGTTTAAATCCCTCGTATTTGACTCAAAACCCTAATTTTATTCTATGAAATTGTAAAATTCATCACATTTTTCTTAAAATTCCCTTTTATTTGAAATACATTACCTTATTATAGCTATACTACTTATTTACATCCTCAAGGGTTGGAATAAAGAATAGAATTAAGGGTTTTACCCTTAGTTTTATAGTTCGGGTAAATTAGAGTTTACTCGTATTTTGGTAATGTGATTAAGTGTGGAGGGTTGTGTACTAAATTTTGTAATTAAGAGTGAGTTTTAGATGAGAAATAATATGAGATTAGAAGTGAGAATAATAAGTTAGTGAATTATAAGTAAAAAACCTAGTACGTGCGAGTTAAGGAAAAACGGGTAGAACCGACGTGCACCGTTTGTTACCGAGTGAGTACACCATGTGAACACCACTTTATTACTTTAATACCCTTGCTATTAATTGAGTTAAATCAGCCCCAAAATATCTGATAAAGCAGCCGAAAAGTTGGACAAAAAAACAAGAGAGAGAAAAGAAAATTTTGACCACCAATCAAATTGTAACATGTGTTAAACTTTGACCAAGCCTTTTTCTTGCTTTCTTATCTTTCCTTGTGCTGCATTTCTTCTTTATTTTCTGCACATTTGGCCGTGAGAGTGAGGAGAGAAAAGGAGAGAAAGAAACACTTCATTCCATTTTGATTTCTTGCTCAATCTTGCAAACTAACCGATAGATTCACCAAATAATTCATGGAAGTTGCTTAGGAAGGTGGATTGCCATCTTGGAGTGGAGAGTTTTGGTGGTTCAAGCTTCCTAGAGGCTGTTGTGCTTCTCCAATACTAGGTAAGGAAGGTATTAGTTCATGGTGGTACTACTTAATGGTTTACAAGTGAAAGTTATGGTTTGTTGGGTAGATCTCATGGTTTAGTAGTAGATTTGGTCAATTCCAGCTTTGTAGTGTAAAATTTCAGCTTTGGGTTTGAATGATTTTCTTCTTATACTTCCTGTATGTATGGTATATGATATATATAAGCTTGTATATGAGGTTGTAGTGCTGGTTTCAAGCTTAAAATGAGAGTTATACCTTGAATGGAGCAAATTTCCAGAATATCGGTTTCTTATGCTTCAGTTCTGTCCGGTTTCAGTGCCCTATGTTAGAGGCCGAATTTGATGAGAACATGAAGATTTGCATGGATTCCTTTCATTTTACAAGTCTTAACATTCCAATGATGGTTGATGGTGCAATCGGGCTCGAGAATCATTGAAGATCCAAATCGTCCAAATTTTAATTGGCTTCCAAATCTTGATTGGTATCTTGATTGATTTCCAAATCTTGATTGATTTCCAAATTGAGAGTTAAGTAAGTTGCTTGAATTAGAGAATAAAGGCTAAGGTCATGTTGACCATAGTTAAGCCAATTTGAATTAGTTAGTTCCTATTCTAGTTGAATTAGAGTTTTAGGAAAGCAGTTAATTGCTTCCAAATTTGTTTAGGAAATTGTATCAAGTTTAGAAGTCAAGTCAAATAAGGAAACTTGTATTGTTTCCAATTTAGATTAGGGTTTTGAGTCTTGTAAGGCTATAAATAGCCAACTTTATTTAACTATTCAGGAGACGATTATGAGATGAATCAAAATTGAGAGTTTTCTCTTTCTTGTTCCCTTGGGAGCGTTCCTTGATACAAAGTGAGTTGTATCTCCTTTGTTCAAGTTTCGGCTTATCAATTCAAGACCATGTTGAATTGTGGCGCCTTCTACACTTGCCTGAGGTTCACTAATTCGTTTGGTTACGGGTTGAGATAATATCAACAAGTTCGTAGTCACGGGGATTAGAGGGGTGGTAAGGTCTTTCCATCTTTGTATCCATAACCTGGTCAAGATAGATCCTTCCGCTGCCTGATCGATTCGGTTCTTCAAGACAGGTTCTTGTTGGGGCGAGTTCGTATCATCTGGTATCAGAGTTTCGGCTCTTGATTCAGGTTAATATCCTTTTTCTTTTCTTATTTGTCTATTTTTTTTTCTATCGAAACCCTAGGCGCCTTTCAATTTTAAAAGAAAAAAAAATTTTGATTCTTGTTTTTTTTTTTTTTAATTTTATCACTTAAGTCTAACCTACCCCCTTGATTGATCGAGGTTGGAATTTCGTGGTGTGCTTACGTTCTTGAAAACAGGTTTTTCAAGGGTTTAACTCCCATTAAATTTCTTCCAAGTGAAGTCCTAACCTTGCATCGAGTCGTCAAAAGCAAAAAAAAAAAAAAAAAAAAATACTGTTCACAACTATAGCAGTACTGTTCATCGCCGCTACTGTAGCAGTACTGTTCATCATACTGTAGCAGTACTATTCATCCGGAAATTATTATTTTTTTTCTTTTTTTCCCATACCTTGTGGTTGTTTCTTGTTATTCTTGCTTCTTGTAGTTGGCTTGATAATTTCTTGAAGTTCTTGGATTACATATAACATTCTCCGAGTTACTTCTTTATACACAAGCACTCGATTTGAGGACAAATCGTCTTTCAAGAGGAGGGGAATGATGAGAACATGAAGATTTGCATGGATTCCTTTCATTTTACAAGTCTTAACATTCCAATGATGGTTGATGGTGCAATCGGGCTCGAGAATCATTGAAGATCCAAATCGTCCAAATTTTAATTGGCTTCCAAATCTTGATTGGTATCTTGATTGATTTCCAAATCTTGATTGATTTCCAAATTGAGAGTTAAGTAAGTTGCTTGAATTAGGGAATAAAGGCTAAGGTCATGTTGATCATAGTTAAGCCAATTTGAATTAGTTAGTTCCTATTCTAGTTGAATTAGAGTTTTAGGAAAGCAGTTAATTGCTTCCAAATTTGTTTAGGAAATTGTGTCAAGTTTAGAAGTCAAGTCAAATAAGGAAACTTGTATTGTTTCCAATTTAGATTAGGATTTTGAGTCTTGTAAGGCTATAAATAGCCAACTTTATTTAACTATTCAGGAGACGATTATGAGATGAATCAAAATTGAGAGTTTTCTCTTTCTTGTTCCCTTGGGAGCGTTCCTTGATACAAAGTGAGTTGTATCTCCTTTGTTCAAGTTTCGGCTTATCAATTCAAGACCATGTTGAATTGTGGCGCCTTCTACACTTGCCTAAGGTTCACTAATTCGTTTGGTTACGGGTTGAGATAATATCAACAAGTTCGTAGTCACGGGGATTAGAGGGGTCGTAAGGTCTTTCCATCTTTGTATCCATAACCTGGTCAAGATAGATCCTTCCGCTGCCTGATCGATTCGGTTCTTCAAGACAGGTTCTTGTTGGGTCGAGTTCGTATCAGAATTAAGCTTGGCACAAAACATGAAAGTTGTAGAGAATGATATTTTATAGTTTCCTACAAAATTTCAACTCAATCGGAGTAACGTAGCCTGTGAAAAAACTGAAATACCCCTGCTGCCCTGTTTCTGTCCGAACCTCAAAATCAGCTTTGGTAATTGGTTAATTTGATTGGGAATACTACTGATTTGGTTGTTGATGTCTTCTTAAGAATTATATCCTTGTATCTTAGCTTTCAAATGGCTTTGGAATCACTTCATTTGGAGTTGTATATGCTGAGATATGACTGAATGAATCAGGACTGCCACAGTAAACTTTGAATTGGAAAATCTGGAGTTGTTTTGGTAAATTTGACCTAGTTAGGGTGAGAACTGGACTGAATAGTCTTCATGAAAGTTATAGCTCTCAATCTTAACTTCGAAATGGTGTAAATTGCACCCCAATCCAATAAGTGTAGCTCCAGTTGTGTCCGTTCCGCTAAATGATGTCAAAACTATCTTTTGATTTTAGGGTTTATAATTGGGGCTTTTCTAGGGTTTCTTTATTGAGCTACCATTTGGTTGTTTTGAAGGGTATTGTGGCTCTAATTAAAGGTGTTTGATAGTTTGTGATTGGGTGTTGAGGTTTGGTTGGAAAAGTAAAGAAAGACAAGGGAAATGCTGTCAAAATTTTCGCGGGAGCTTCTATGCAGTCTCGGGAGATTTACTTTATCTTGATGTAGAAATGTCGGAATTAAATTTTGTTTGTTGAGTTTTAAACTAGATTCATAGGGATATAAACCATGTAAATTTCAGACCCTGTTTCTAACTGTACAATGTATGGTGATTTTTCAAAGTTGACTGAAATATTGTACCTGTTCTGTCTTCCACTGGATAAAGCAGCAACTTGCGGCTTGAATTCGACTGACTTGCGTTCCGAATCTTACCATGGTGTTTTCTGACAAGTTATAGTCCTTTGAATGTATTTTCCAACAATATAAATTTTATTAATTTTGGACTTACAAAACTTGAGATATGATTTTTCATATAGGGTTGCGCGAAACTGGAAAATCCTGTTTTTCTAGTATTGACCTTACTTTCATTTTCTACTTCAAATTTGGAGTTCGTCAATTATTGTAGGTAGAGTTTTGAGGTTATTCATGTTTTTAGGACTAATTGTTATCTTTTCACTCCGAGATCACCTCTTTACTTTGCATTAATGGTTCTTTTGACTAGGCATATGGCTCGTAACCGAGTCTCACTTGCGAATTCCATACTAGGTCTTGGAGTTGAGTCTTAAGTGTTTGCCTTGATTGTTCTAGGAGGTGCCGATGATTAAAGCCAGTTTGAAGTGAAAATTTTTGAAGTATCCGTACTTGAACCGGTGAGTGTACCGCTCCCCTCACTTGTTGTTTAACTCGGTTTCTGTACATGCAATCTGTGATATGAACGTCTGAACTATCTGTTTATTTTGTTGGAGATGAGGGTGTACTTTATCACACTCATTCTCTTGTTTGTTCATATGCCAATTTTGGTGCGAATCTGAATCTGTATCTGTATCTGTATCTGTTCTGATGACGTTTGGAAACTGGTATCCAACGACCTTTTTGTGACCTTTGAGCTCAACACCTGTGGCTAGTTACTCGAGTTGGGCCGGCAAGGGCCTGGTCAATTAGATAACGAACCACGGTAGTCTATTTTGAGATTTTTGGGTATTGAGACCCTTGATTCCAGTATACTCGAGTATTACCATTTCTGAACTGATTGGGGTTCGGGCCCGGTAGGGGTATGTGAGGTGGAAAGAATCGGAGAAAGTGGAGTCTACGGTATTGGTTACTCCTTTAGCGTTGACGGAGTGCCAACTATTATTTCGATCAAGTTTCGGTGAAGCAAATGGGAATTTGGCTCCTGAGAGCCACCCGTATCCTTTCTGTCTATGGTGTTTGTTCATTTCTTTATTTGATTCGCATGTGTGGTTCATTGAATATGAAGTTCCACGTTTCTTACTTGCTATTATTTTGGTACCTCATTGAGCGTAAGCTCACCCCCTTCTCGTTATCTTTGTTTTCTTTACAGGGAACCACTTTTGGAGCTAAGATGTTTCGAAGCACGAGTCGAGCTAGTTTTAATATATTTTTGCAAAGCTCCTCGATAGTTGGAAAACCCTAAATGTATTTTGATCTAATTATCTTCTTTTATTTCGTAAATTATAAACGTATGTGTATAAAACTATTTACCCTGTTCATGTCTGCTATTTGGATTGAAAATGTTTTCCCGAGTTATATGGCCATATCTGTATTCGTTTGGCTCCTGGTTGGATGGTGACGTGGCAACCACTATTCATTGTAGTTTCGATTTTCGTTTTGCCATTTGGCGACTTCGAATCGTTTGAGCGCGCTATTACCTTCCGGAACGTTTTCGATTTCTTTTAACTGCTCGATAGTCCTGGCAAGAGTTGGGCAGGTAATCCGCTAACCCCTTTGGTACGCCTTAGGGGAAGGTGGGGCTGTCACATGCTTCATATGCTAAGAAAAGCAACAACAACTCAAGTATCAAGTCATATTTCACCCGCTCAAAGAAACTTAGAAAACAGCCAAGAAAGATGAACTTTTTCCTTTTCAAAATCACCAAGTTTCCTTGCTCAAATCAAGTGAAATATTTCAGACATGTTAAGATTAACACGCCACTAAATATTTCAAATCAAAATATGCAAGACTTAACCAAAGAAAGTTAGGTTTAAAACCCAGAAAAATTTTCCAAATCCCATTCAATCCATTTGATAAAATACCCAATTTTGGTGACATTATTTGAAAAGGTATAACTTGAGTTCCATAAGTCAAAAATCACAAAACTTACACCTTTAGAAAATAGACTCGAAGCACTAACAGGTTTAAGAAGACATTTTCATGAAATTTAGCTCATAGATTAGTCAAATTTCAGTTTAAAAATCACTGCTATCACAAGTACAGAAATAGAACAGTCATGATTTTCAAGAAACTTTGTAGATTTCTGGTCTTTATAGAAATTGAACCAAACCCTGAAGTTTATACCGTTGGAAGCTCTATGAGTCTAGTTTCAAATACAACAAACGAAACTCAATTCTGACTTTTTTATACGAAGTTATAGCCAATTTCCCAAAGCTGCATAGAGTTTCCTGCGAAAATTCCCAAATTTATAAAAATTTAAGAAAATGAAACTTTCACTATCAAAATCTCATTCTCTTGGCTCAAATTCAACATATAATTGAAGGAAAACATGTATAAAGCAAGAATTAACTAAGAATTACCATAAAAAAAACAAAAATAGGTTCAAAACCTCCTCCCCTGTTTGGACAGCTTAACAGAACTTCCAGCTAATTCTTACAAAATTCTCATTTAAGTTTTTCAATTTTGTTCTAGATTTTTAGATACAACAAGAAGGTAGACATATAACTTAAATTTCTAGAAGAAAACGCCTCCAAAATTTGGATAACAAGCTGCATAACCAATTTCCTTCTCTTGACCAAATAGAAAATTTTTCAACAACATATCCAACTTTTAAACAAGTTTTACTTTAGCAAAATGCACTTTCTTAACTAAAATCTATCATGCAACATGAATAATCAAGTGTATTAGAAATATGAGAGGTTTTATTGCAGTTTACCTCCATATTCATTCACGGTTCAAGGCTGGAGTGGAGACAGATTGCCCCTTCCTCTCTCAACTCCTCAAGGTTAAATCATATTAAGAAGGTAGAGTTCCCTCACCCTTTCCTTTCTCTCTAACTTTCTTTCCCTCGGCTTCAACTGATATGGAGATGAACCAGAAATTCTCTCAACCTCTCTCTCTCTGTCTCTCTCTCTCTCTCTCGGTTGGAGTAGAAAACAGGGGAACTAGTCTTGCCCACTCTCTTTCTCACTCGTTCGGATGATTGGGTTGAGGAGAGGTAGAATTTGTTTCTTTTACTTGCTTCTCTTGGTTTGGCTTTGAAGGGAAAAGGGAAACGTATGATTTACTTCACATTTTCACTTGGTTCACTAACAAGAAGAAGAGGAATAAATTTGGACTTGGTCTTGCAAGAAATGGGAAGGCTAGTGAGTTTTGGTCAAAGCTTTGATTGCCTATTTGACAAATGGCACGAATACAAATGATATATATCTAATTTTTCGAAATATCTTTGGCCATGTCGCATCCCTAAGCACAAAATATCTCTTACTGTCACAAAATATCCCTTTTGCACACAAATCCCTCTTTCTCACTCAATTTATGCCACATGTCCTATTAGTTGGACTAGGTAGTATATCACCCCATGAAAAATAACATGCAATAAATTAAAAGTGGTAATGAAGTACAATAATCCTTTATCATTCACCAAATAAAAGCATGTAATCCAAAGAAAAACTAAAAAACACAATATGCAAATTTCGGGTCCTCACATTCTCTTCCCCTTAAAATAATTTCGTATTCAAAATTCTAACCTGTGCTTGTAAAGCAAAGCTTAACTTCCTCTCACCCCAGATGTTTTCGTAAAAGTTTACATGGAGAACAATCTTATGAACATAATGTCTAACTAATATGCTAAGAAGGGTCAAAGAATGTATACAATATGTAAGGGAATATAAACTTGGAACTCGATGAAAGAAGAAACCATAACTACGAAATTCATATACTACTCTTGCTAGACTTGGAATCATACACTATGCGCTGGCAACTAGCCCACAATATAAATATCCTATCATTTCTACAATTAAATCACTATACATGTACTATGTCTAATCGAAATTCATTCATTACAACCACAAATGAAAAATCTTCGCTTAAGCCCAAGAATAGCAATGCACAACGCATATAATCAAATATAAGGATGTAACTCCAATCAAAGACAAACATTGACTATCACTAGGGAGAACATCAAGTACAAAGTCCCGTGTTCATCAAGTAGATACATCCTACTACGTAAAGCATTCATGATACACCTTCAAAAACATAGCTAGTTGTTCACTTTGGCTAATACAGTAGAGTCACCATAGCCTAATCGATTTGTTTGGATAGTTCCTCACTTAGTGTTCAAGGTTGCTACTTCTAAAACATACACCAGTTATCCACTAACACGTTTCGGTCTTAGTTATAACATTCGCACGTAGCAGTTACAAATCTCTTCTTTCTTTTCTCCCTTCTTAATCACCAATTCATCTCCACCCATCTCTTTGCGTTTTCTTTTGGTATCACGAAACTCCCTTCACCACATTAAACTTGCTTGCCAAGAGTGTCTTTTTTTAGTGCGCCATTTCAAATTGCTGTTACAACCCAGTTAATATCTCTTCATCTTCCCCTTTCATTTCCACATACTTGCTCTGTTATCTCCACATATTCTTGTTTCAACTGATTTCTCTTGGAACTCTATCTTCCTTCAAAGAATCTCTATTTCCTCCTATATACCTTCCAAATTCATCATATCACCGATTCATTCAATCATCCAAATGACCATCAAATCACAAATTACAATGCCAATGGTATATTCTCTAAGTTCTTTTCCTTTCAATGCAAGGACACCAATTCATCCATGAAAACTAGTCTTCACAAAGACACAAGTCGGATCAAGTCGAAGGTTAGCACCAAATCAACATTGTTCACATCCAATCGTCTCATGTACTAGAGTGTACCTTATCTATAGTGTACAACCCAACTCATAAGAGTACATCACTCGATTCATCATATATTGTCAAACCATGCTCTTGCAATAGACATATTTCTCCTCGCTATACTACTATCCAAAAAAAAATCCAATGCAACACCTAATTCATACGAATGCTCATCAATATTCATTCTTTCTTACGTAAATCGTCTATCATCGATCCCTCAAATTAGTCAAAATACAAAGCTCTTCAAATGCATGTACAAATTCAAATACATTAGTAGTAAGCCAATCCAAGATAGCGAAAATCACGTAGTAAACTGTTGATTTCTGGTCCAAAAGCAATTCACATAATCGTGACCTGAACGCACCAAATGGCCCTTCATCATTGAATTCTCGTATCTCATATATTGAATTCTATAAGTGCAACTAAGAAGGTTACCCTATTGACCTAAGGAATCCTTCAAGAACTACACTTAATCAAAAACTCTAAACATTACTATGATGACCTCACCTTCTTCTAGGGCCTACCTTAGAAGTTAGCGGGCTGTCTGCCTGGCTCTCGTCAGGATTCACCCACTTACATTAACTTCAGAGATAACATTTTACACTAAACATCCAAACATCCATTCTTTATACTATACTAACTCGAAACAAAAGATTCAACCATTTCAAGGTACAAAAGAAACCATGACTACAATATATACACATTAATGAATCTTCCAAAATAAACTTTCTAATTCAACTCGATCATTTTTCAAACTTCAATTCCTGTAAGGAAAACAAACAAAGCTAAAAGGTTGAGCTAAAGTTTAGTGAGGTTTTCTAAACAAGTAACATTCAATAAACACTTAAACCAGTAAAATTAAGCAAGTAATGAACATTTCACTGTATAGTCACTTTCAAAAGGATACAAACTCCTTCAAGGAGTCATTTCATTATCATTGCACACTCATTGCAATGTCATTGTATACTCATTTCAATATCATTGCACACTCCGCCAAAATTACCTCATTATGTCCTCCAAAACAATAAACAATCCCCTACATTCATTAATCAGTTCGATAATCTCCAAATTTCAGGGTAATACTCGAGTATACCGAAACACTTACGCAAATCTTCCGTCGTATCTGACCAAGCCCTTTGCTGGCTCGAATAGTCCATTGAACAGAGGATTTTGGGGCCCAGTTCAGTTGATGTGGTAAAGTACACATATAACTTACATTCATGCACACTTACAGTAACATTTGATCAATTATCAACCTTTACATTCAACTAAGCCAAGTGCGATAAAGTACACCCCCGATTTAGAAGGCGAGAGACAATTGAAATATACTTTAAAATGAATCACTAGCAATATTCCATAATAAGCACGTTTATCACATAATTTCACTTAAGTAAACATAAACAGTTAAGCACACAAATCCAGAAACACTCACCAAGTTTCCAAATAAATCACTCTTGAGCCTCGGGTTTGTTTCCTGGCTCACAGCTACTCCCTGAGATAAGTTCATAACTCCAAAGTAAATATATAATTTGTAGATGTTCACTTATTATTTATTACCCTATTATTTAATCGATTAAATTCAAGTTTGAATTTAAAATACAAAATATAATATATTTTATAACTATTTTACATTTTATTTCGAAAATTATTAACTTTATCATTTCAAACCAAAAAGTATACATTTTTCCTAGGTTTGTATCTTTGTATAATATTTAAATCAGAAATATATCTTTCTTAATTCAATATTCATTAATTATGGCTTATAGACACTCCATTTGTTCCCTTTTAAATCAACTAAACTCTAAGTTGTTTGTAAATTAGGTTTTGTTTTACGATACAAGCCCCCCTTAGGTTCTAGGGTCTTCAAAATGTTCTTGAATACAAGATTAAGTGATTAGCAACCGTCTCATGTATCTAATTATAATAAGTTGCTTTAAAATTTCCAAAACATTAAGCAGTTCCCTTCATTACTATGTCAGCTGTCAAATCAAGTTCTAGCAATATACTTCATAATTTCCATCAATATTTCATCTTCGACTTGGTTAAAATATTGATCACTCAGTATTTACCCCATCCCTGTTGAAGTTGAATCAAATAACATATACTATTAACACATAAACCGAACAAAACAACAATAAGTTCTATTTTTAGCTAAATGTAACTTCCTAACAATGTACACAGTCAAGCATTTATTGTTTCCCTTAAATCCTTCCTTTCAATTTTATGTTCCAACTAGATAGACAAGTCATGTTTATTAAGCCATAAGATTGCCTTAGTCAGATTGTAGAAAATTTTGCACCAAACTTAAAGGAGAGGCTGATCAAGACTTTTCCCTCTCAGCCATGATGTACTTCAGCATTCTAATTCACAGCTTTCTCCTCATTTGCTTTAGTTTAACTCTACTCATGTTGCTAACTATAGTTAATAATCACAGGGCAACCTTAGTTCCACCTATGGATGTCCGCAGAGTTAGAAAAAGGAAGAAAAGCTATTTCAAAAGCTGATTTCCTTCCCTTTAGTATCATAGCAGTTTGCATCGGCTTCCTATTGCCAAATTTAGCTAAACTTCTTGAAGTCTTCTGATTTCCAAGACATCTATCTATTAAGTTAAAAGATTAACATGTCATCCATGTATTCATCAGTAGGAGTTCCAGAGTCAGCAACATTAAATTAAGCCTGCTTCTTTCCCTCAGCCAAGCTACCTGCAACCAGTCAAATGCATTTGTTCTGCTATGTTCACTTTAGTTTCTACTTATTTTAGTCTTGCTTATTGAAGTTTACGGTTTACATGACATTTTACACTTACTACACAGGTTTAGGAGCTAAAGTTTATATAGGACAACCAAAGTGTCCTTCTTTTCTCTTTCAGTTACAGTCACTAAATTTTCAGCAAAACCATAGTCTATCAGTTGACTTTTTTTACCTTTTCCTCAGTTTTTGGTCTCAATCACTCATGCAGAAGATACTTAATTTGCTGCAGATTATCCTAAGTTAGACATGGTAGTTTCTGACCAAAATTCAAAGAAAAACTAAATAAAATTACAAGTCTGCACAAGACTGCTAAATTTGGTGCATAGCAGCCTGCACCAGATTACTTTCATGTCCATTGTTCCCATTCTTACAAGCTCCTACGGTTAATCCTTCTTTCGTTACTTAAAGTGGACATAATTCATGCATTCCTAGCTGTAGTTTCCATTTTTCTTCGGATGGCAAGCTGCACGATCAGTATTTATCTCCTGGCTTAAAGTCAGAGTTTTCTTCCAATAGCTATCAGTTCCAAATAAAATTCTCTTGTAACAAAACTAAATTTTTCTTGGCTAGAATCCAGCATACAATATACATATTCAGGTGTACTAGGTGATTACGAGATTATCACATAAATTTTTCATCATTTATAAGCTAAATTTAAACAACTTTCCATTCTTTTCATTTCTGTTCGTTAGCTTCATTCCTTCCAAAACAACATCTCATCTTGGCTAAGAACCTATTTTCTTTACTAAATTCACATGCGGCTCATGTGTTATTCCAATGATACCAAATAAACAGAAAAATTAGTACAGGTTCTTACTCTTTTTCTCCTAAGAATTCGATGTTGTAGGCTGCTAAAATTTCTAGTTCTGGTTCCTCACTCTTAGCTTCAGTTTCCCTTGCTTTCTGACTATATTCTCTCGTCTTTGTTTAGCTGGTGATACAACTTGCTAATCTTTTTTCCCCCACACTCGGTTTCTCACTCTCAATCTTGTTTTTGTAAGAAGCAAGAAAGGAAGAAAGCAGTTTGTCTCACTTTTCTTGTCATCGCCCAACTAATGATCCTGCTGTCTAGTTATTTCCTCTCAATCACCGCTTGAACTCAGCAAGCAATTGGCAGTTGTTTCTCTTCAGTCTCGTCTTTATTTAGAAGGCCTAAAGGTCAGATGAAACAAATACTACTCGGTGGTCAAATTGTCATTTGGTGCTCACCCTTCAAAGCTACTCTCTCCTGTGACTAATCCTCCAAAGCCTTCATTCTTGGTTTTTCCTCAGCCACCGCCCCAATGTCTTAGCATTTGATTGCCTTACTTCCATTCGGTTCCAGATTTCTTCAATTATTTTCCTTCCCTCGATTCCTGTTGTCAAAATTTTCTAATAGCTTTTTTTTAAGCGAAAAATTTGTTTATTTCCAGAAAAGGAGAGACACCACGGAGGGGGACATAGACCCTACCTCCTGAAAGCTAGGCGCCCTAGTATTTTTTAAGGGAAGGAAGACCAATTCTGTCCAGTCTAAACGCCCCTCAGGCTTTAGTAGGGAGACCCACAAACTGGTGATAGATTTTGTCGCAACCTTCGTCGCAGCCAACGTTTGATAAAAATTCAGCCACTTGATTACCTTTTCGGAAACAATGGGACAAGGTAACGAAATGGGACGAAAGTTGAAGGAGGATTTGAACTTCTGTATCAATACTCCAGGGACATCAAATTGCTCGCTGCAATATTTGAACAAGTACCAAAGAGTCCACTTCAACGTGTACTTTCTCATATCCACGTGAGATACACAAATTAACCCCAAAGAAAAGGGCCCTTGCCTCAGCTTGGATGCTAGTACTACTCCCAAAGAATGTGGAGAAAGCGACCAGGAGCTTCCCCTCACCATCGCGCAAGACTCCACCACCCCCCGCCCTCCCAGGGTTGCCTTATGAGCAACCAGCCATGTTGAGTTTATACCCTCCCATAGGCAGCCTCAACCACTTTACCAATCTAAATGAGACCCGCTTAGAGGATGCCAAGCAAGGTCCCAGACGCTATTATCATATGCATTTGATATTTCAACCTAAGCAGTTTCATGCCTGCAATAGGAAAATATTCAGTGATTGCAAGGAAGAGAAAATGGTCAACAGACAAAGATCACATCAACTGACAGCAACTGCTTAAAGTTACATTATAAGCAAAATTGAAAACTAGTAGGAAGCAATCTCAGGGTTGGATTGGTAGATAGGGGGTTTTCCAAAAGGTAGTTGGGCGGCGGGCGGCGAATGGCGATAGAGGAAGAGAAGGAGGAGCGAAAGGCAGAGACGCAGCCTAGAAAGCATAAGGGCAAGCACGATAAGCCAAAACCCTGGGACGATGAATTCATCGATCACTGGAAGATAGACAAGTTTGATCCTTCCTGGAATGAGATCGGCATGCTTGAAGTCGGCTCTTTCTCCACTCTCTTCCCTCAGTACAAAGGTCTCTCTATTCTCTTATCCTCAAAATTATTTTACTAACAGAGTTGAGAGAATCATAAAAGTTTGGCCATGTCGTAAGGACAACGGAATACCCTAGGAACTTTAGATTGAAGAGAATCCGCACATCTTTAAAAACAAATCCAGAAATAGCCCCAGGAGCATAAACTTTTCCTTCAAACCGCGTTTTGTTCCTAACCTTCCAAATATTCTAGCAAATCAAAGAATGGATAATCAGGTGAACAAATTGCAGAAAAATATTTGTACACGATCTAAACCACCAACTGACTATGTTACCCAGTACCGAAGCACACGAGGTCGAAACCCCTGCAGCGGAACCAAAGAATTTCCATACCACTACGGCTACCTCACCCCCACAAAAAATATACTCTAGAGACACAACATTTGCCTCAGTACAACAAAAACATTTCAAAGGACCAGATATACCAAATTTACATACTGTAGAGTCCAAAGGCAATCGATTTCTCGGTAGTCGAAGCAGGAAGAAGAATATTTTCAATGGGAGTATGGGATACCAAATCCTGGAGAAGATAAAAGACCGTGGCAAATGAGGACGCACTATATCAAAAGCTGTACAAAGCGAGAAGACCCCAGACTGTGAGGGTGCCCAGACCATCAAGTCATCCACTCCTGCTTCAATCTAGGGAGAGCAAAATGGCTAATCTCAGTTAATATGTCATTAGGCACCCATACCGCCAATAATTGAAAATTTCATCTGCCATCTATTAAAAAATCAGAGACCCTGTGATCCGAAACATTGCCTAACCGTAGCGATAAAGGCCCTGATCCTAACTAGTTATCAAACCAGAAATTTAAGCTTCCAGATCGAACAACAAAAGTAATGTGTTGTTCAGCCAAATCCCGCATCTAGAGCATCCTACGCCATGTGGCTGAAGCCCCCACTGAGTCACCTACCATACCTGGATGAACATTAGAAATGTACTTGGCCATCATGAATTTAGCCCAGAGAGGCGAATTCTATCGAAGTCTCCACCACAACTTTATTGAGAAAGCATCAACAACATCTGCCATGGAGCGAAGACCTACCCCACCCTCCTCTTTAGCAGCACACAGATCCTTCCTACAAATCCAATAGTGTTTGGATCCACCCTCATCGGAGCCCCAAAGAAAGTTAGCAACAAACCTCTCCACAGTAGCCAACACAGATTTCGGAGGTGACACCGCCACCAATAAGTGAAGAGGAATAGAGGACAACACATGCTTTATAAGAACAATCTTTCTGCTTGGAGGCAACGATCGATTCTTCCAAGAACTGATTTTAGAGTACACTGTATTGCTCAACTCCTAAAAAAAAGCCTTTTTCTGTCGTCCTACAAACAGTGGGCACCCAAGATACCGTACTAGAAACTCTCCCTGAGAGAAACCCGTGATGCGCTGAATTATAGCCCTCCTATGCCGAGAGATTGTTGAGTGAACCATAAAATCACTCTTTCAAGCATTTATTCTTTGGTCGGAGATACCTTCGTATCTTGCCAGCATCTCCATTAACAACTTCAAAGATGGCGCTAAGACACTAGAAAAGATAAGGATATCATCTGCAAAACTCAAATGGGTAATAGGAGGGCAAGCCCTGGGAACTTTGAAACCATAAAAATCGGGATGCAATTGAAGTTGATTTAACAGAGGAGATAGGACCTCGGCACCTAAAATAAACAAAGAAGGGATAGAGGATCCCCCTGCCGGAGCCCCCACGAAGCTTGAAAAAAACCACGTGGCATCCCATTAATAAGAACTGAAAACCATAGATTGGATACCAGCCGCCACACCATATCTATCCACCTTTTGCCAAATCCAAATGCATGTAGGACGTTAACCAGAAAGACCCAAGACACCCTATCATAAGTTTTCATCATATCCAATTTTAATGTAACATTTGCCTCCTATTCTTCCTTCCCATACTCATAATCACCTCCCAAGCAAGTAAGAAATTATCGGATATTTGGCGACCACGGACGAAACCACTTTGATTAAGGGAGACAATGCGAGGCAGTAGTGGAGCTAATCTCTCAGTAAGGATCCTCGACAACACCTTATTGAGGAAGTTACATAGACTAATAGGCTGAAACTGAGCAAAGGAACTTAGGTTCTGCACCTTGGGAATTAGTACAATTAGTGTAGCTGTGGCCCTCCTCGATAACTCCACTTCACAGAAGAATCTAACAACTACATTATAAATGTCCTGGGTAATTATATCCCAAGCAAACATGAAAATTTTCCTGAATACCTATTAGGGCTTGCAGCATTATCCCCATCCATACCGAAAACCACACACTGCACCTCCTCTATTGTAGGAACCTTTTCCAACATATCATTGTCAGAAAGCTGAAGTAACTTGGGGATAACGGGCAATAAATCCCAAGAAGAGGTAGGCTCAGTCAAAAAAAATGAGGAGAAATACCGAACAGCCTCTACCCCTATGTCATCTTCCGATGTTATCCAATTGCCATGCCCATCTTGGACTCGATGAACTATTGATTGTAACCACCTCTACTTGACTACTGAATGGAAAATCTTAGCGTTCTTATCCCCCAAGTCTAGCCAGCGAACTCTCACTTTTTGCTTCCAAAAACTCCCCTCCACTAGCAAATACCACCACCACTCTGCGTTGGCTCGTTGTAATGACTCCTGTGCAGCACTTGAGTCATCCTCCTCCACGCGCTTCTCCGCTACAAGCACGGTCTCCTCAGCCTTCCGTGCACTATCAAAAATATTGCCAAACCATTGCTTATTCCACACTTTAATAGCCCCTTTTAAGCGGGACAATCTAGTACAGACTATTTGAATGGGAGATTCGATACACTCTTGTTGCCAGGAGGCCTTGACAACAGCTCTAAAACCTAAATGAGAGGTCCACACATTCAGAAATCGAAAAGAACGGGGCTTTCCATCAACCCGTGTAGTGATCAAGAGCAAAAGGGGAGAGTGGTCTAATGGATCCCTAGCTAGGTGTGAAATAGACACCACAAGACCAGCAGCAAAGCATGAGTTATTGATTAAGAGCTGATCCAGTCGCTTTCAAATTCACGCTCGACCAAAACGATTATTACACCACGTATAAGAAGAACCAGAAAATCCTGCATCAAATAGTTCCGCAGAAGACATATAATTCAAAAAATCAATTGCCTTAGACAGGCGAAAAGACAAACTTCCTTTCTTTTCCCCCGTCTCTACCACAATACTAAAATCCCCACCTACAAGCCACGGCCCGTGTGAAGGCTTGTCCCACAGCAAACCACTCCACAATGCCCGTCTCTCCTTCCCCGTGCAAAATGAATGAGCAAATGAGATAGTTAAAGGGGCTGGAAACAGATTATGGTAGACAAGAAAAGAGAAATACTGCTCCCCCTCATCCACCAGCACAAGATTAAATGGGCCATTATAAAATAACCAAAGAGAACCGGATGTATTGTATACTACATTATCAAAATGGAGCTTTTGCTGAAAAACTTCCGCAAGCATAATATTAGCATGAGTTTCACAAATGACTAGAAATTGAATGTGATACTGCAATATAATTTTCCTTAGACGCCTAAAGTGAGAAGGTTTAGACAAACCTCTTATATTCCAGATAAGAGAATTAATCATAAGATAACACTTGGAAGGAATTCTGCGATTTGGTTGATGTAGATCGTAATGTTCTATCTGACGGGGCAATGGAGCGATACCCCTTATACTTTCTAACCATCTGGAGAGAGTCATCTCGCGCACACTGAACCTCGTTTGAGATGCTGGGCAGCACCGCCTCTACCAAAGGTTGGCCTCTTGGAAAAAGATTTCCCATTGTAGAAGGCAGCCACATCACACTACCCTCATCCTCTGGTGCCTCACTCGATGTGACCATCCCCACAACCACGACGCAAGGCACAACAACCCCTCCCCAGCCTGCGATAGCTAAGCTATAGTAGGCCGACAGTCCTCCTCACCATGCGCTATAGCACTTTCTTCACCAGCTCTCAAATCAGGTGCGACAACTACTGCATCAGGAAGCAGTGGTGAAGACGGCATATCCACTACCGTAGTTGTAGTGGGAAGGGCGTGCAGCCCCGTTGTCACCTCTAAAGAACCCACCACCGTAGCAGCAGGGGTTGGCAAGGTGGAGACTGTAGGATGAATGTCTTGCACACTCCCCACAACTAGAACCCAATCCTGGGCAGTGGCCTACCCATTCGCAGCAGGGGAATTGGGTCCCCTAGCCCTCTGCGCAGACTCGTCTAGACGCTCTTCCATTCCTACTTGCACCCAGCCAACTCGTTTGGACGTTCTATCCCTGCTTACACCTTAGCCAAGCCCTTTGACTCCTTCTCCAATGTGTGAGACGACGGTCCAACCAAAACAGACTTTTGGCAACAACTATTGGAATGACCCAAGTGCCAACAACTGGTGCAATATTGGGGTATGTTCTCCGCCTGCAGTGGCTGCCAGAAACCCTTACTAGAGTTCTCAATTCCAATCCACACTCTACTTGGGAGAGGACAAAGTAAGTCAACTTCGATGCAGACAGGCGCAACGCTTGGCGTAGTTAAGTTCACAGTTGTAGCATAAAAAAATAGCGGCTTCCCCAAAGTATGAACAATAGAAAATTGGGAGTGCTTGTCAAAAAAATGAACAGGCAAGCCTGGAACAGAGAACCAAACTGGGACCAACAAGGACTCTCTATTCACATGGAATGATGCGGACCACTTGAAGTGTGACGCCCCGAAAGGTTAAGTGTGAGGACTCGCAAATTCCTTATATTTTCTCAAAAATGACCTTTTATTTGGAAATTATTCTTTTACTATGACCCTACTACTCAATCACCCCACGATAAGTGTAAATGAACCTGGAAAGTAGGGTTTCACTTTTCGTTTTCAAGTTGGAGCAAGTTAGGGTTTTCACGTGTATCCGTAGTGTAATTATTCGGTACCGAATGAGGATCAAATTTGGTGTTTAAGAGTGACTTTTGGGTGAGAAATAATATGTGATTAGAAGCAATGATATAAAGTTAGTGAATAGGAAGTAAAAACCCTAGTATGTGTGATTTAAGGAAAAATGGTGCAAACCGACGGGTATCGATCACTACCGATTGACCGCATCACTTGACCACCACTTTCTTACCACATGAGCTCATTAATATTTGAACAAAATATCCCCTCAATTCCAGCTAGCTTTGACCGAAATTATGGACCAAAATAACAAGGAAAAGAAACAAAAAAATGAGTGGAGGGTGGTGAGGACACTTGTCGGCCACCTAAGGGCCCTTGACCAAGACAACTTGTCTTACCTTCTTATCACCTTGGGCAACCTTTCTTCTTCATTTTTCTGCTACTTGGCTGAGACAAGAGAGGAGAGAAAGAGAGCAAGAAACCAACTTCCTTCTTCTTGAGTTGAGCCGTCCAAGTGAGGAATTAAAATTCTAAACCGATTAAAGTGTGAGTTGTGAGCTTGAGAAGCTAGGGGAACCAAGAATTCCAAGAGGAGGTGAAGTATTACTCTTGCAAGCTTCATTTGTTGAGGTATTTGCTGCCTATACTTGCTATATGGATGATATATGTTGTATCTAAGCTTATATAAGTGGTTGTAGTGATGATTGAATCAAGAAATGAAGAAAGTTTCATTGAATCCCAAAAATTCCAGGTTTCTGGAAATTTTCAGCTCTGTTCTGTCCGGTTTTGTAGCCCTATGTTAGAGGCCGATTTGGCCTTAGGTCAAAGCATGAAAGTTGTAGATAATGGTATTTTATAGGTACCTACAAAATTTCAGCTCAATCGGAGCAACGTAGGTAGTGAAAAGTCCAAAATACCCTTACTGTTTTAAGTTTTTCCCCAGCAGTCCGTTTGGTCAGTTTATCCAGTTTATCACGTTTTTCCACTAGGATCCGTACTGATTTAGTTTTTTACCAAAACATGAAAGTTGTATTATTCTTACTTAGCTTTCAAACGCCTCTAAGAAAACCTGAATCGGACCTTTGTAACCTGAGATATGACCATTATAGTACAATGCGGTTAGACAGCCGACGAGTGAGATTTTGGTTCTGTAAATTGAGGATTTGACTAGGTTACATTGGAAACTGGACTAAGTGATCTTCATGAACATTGTAGCCTTGTGTCTTAGCTTCGAAACGGTATAAGTTTCACCTCAATCTGATAAGCGTAGCCTCAGATGTACCCATTCCGCAAAAACCCGTCAAAACTGTCTTTTGTAAACTTCGTTTCCACACTTGTTGTTAGCTTAAATTTTGTCGTTGTATTGTTATGAGCCTATGGAACGGCTATTGACTTGCATTTATGATATATATGACTTTGGGATTGGTTGAGGAAAAATAATGAAGCCTAAATGGCTGGAAATTAGGTAAACACAAAGGGCATGCTGCCCAAATTTACGCTTGAGGGAATGAATTCCGGTTTCTAGGGTTTAATTGGGGGTTTTTCTAGTGGTGGCTTTTAAGCTTCTAATTAGCTTTGATTGAGGGATATTGTGGCCTAATTGGATATATTTTATTGCTTATTAACCGTATGTGTGATCGGTAATATATTGTAGGTTGGAAATGAAGCATTTATGGGGAAATGTTGTCCGAACTTTGAGAATGTATGATTGCTTTGAGTTTGTGATTTAGAGCTTGGACTCGGGCAAGGTAATGATATATGATGGATAGTTTCTGAGCCGTGGAGGTGAGTGACCCTAAACTCTTTCCAAAGTTACTTATGAACCGTTTCTTGCACTATTTACTTGATTGCATATCATGAGTGCTTGCATGTGGCCCATGACATGTTTTGGCTTAAATGAGTACTTGGAATTCGTGTGCTGAACACCAACGTCTCCACCTCTGTGTACTGTTCATCTGGAGCAAATGGCTCCCCCTCTGACTGTTTACTGTTAAATGTTTGTTTGGAGCGTTGGGTGTTTAAGTACAACGATTTCACTGGCTCACGAGAGCAATAAATGTACATTTGATCTTAGAATCATGACATCACTGAAATGAACGACTGTGAAACTGATTTGCTTACCGATTTTATTGGTTACTCGCTGAGCTTTTAGCTCACCCCCAAAATGTTTTATTCCCCTCCACAGGGCTCGAGACGAAGGAAGTGCTTGTAGCACGTATTCATGTGACCGGATGGATTACCTCATGTATGGTTTGAGTTTTGGATTTCATCTTGTGTAATAGTTGTTATTAGGGATTGTATGAACGTTTGGACTTAAGTGGGTTCGTGATATGTAATTCTTGGAGAATTTGATACATATTTGATTTTTATATTGTAATTTAATTGAGAACTGTAGTGAACGACTGAGTCCCGGCGAGAGCTGGGCAGGCGACCCGCCGAACCCTTTGGTACGCCCTAGGGGGAGGTGGGGCCGTCACAGTTGGTATCAGAGCTTAGGCTTCAGATCTCTGTAGTGTATCCTAGGCTTGAAGTTTAGGATGCCGGACTGTGGGTTTGGTTTGAAATATTAGTGATTCTTGCGGGATGTCTTGACTTGATTGGTACAAGATGGAATGTCGAGGGCGACATTCTTTTAAGGAGGGGAGTTTGTGACGCCCCGAAAGGTTGAGTGTGAGGACTCGCAAATTCCTTATATTTTCTCAAAAATGACCTTTTATTTGGAAATTATTCTTTTACTATGACCCTACTACTCAATCACCCCACGATAAGTGTAAATGAACCTGGAAAGTAGGGTTTCACTTTTCGTTTTCAAGTTGGAGCAAGTTAGGGTTTTCACGTGTATCCGTAGTGTAATTATTCGGTACCGAATGAGGATCAAATTTGGTGTTTAAGAGTGACTTTTGGGTGAGAAATAATATGTGATTAGAAGCAATGATATAAAGTTAGTGAATAGGAAGTAAAAACCCTAGTATGTGTGATTTAAGGAAAAATGGTGCAAACCGACGGGTATCGATCACTACCGATTGACCGCATCACTTGACCACCACTTTCTTACCACATGAGCTCATTAATATTTGAACAAAATATCCCCTCAATTCCAGCTAGCTTTGACCGAAATTATGGACCAAAATAACAAGGAAAAGAAACAAAAAAATGAGTGGAGGGTGGTGAGGACACTTGTCGGCCACCTAAGGGCCCTTGACCAAGACAACTTGTCTTACCTTCTTATCACCTTGGGCAACCTTTCTTCTTCATTTTTCTGCTACTTGGCTGAGACAAGAGAGGAGAGAAAGAGAGCAAGAAACCAACTTCCTTCTTCTTGAGTTGAGCCGTCCAAGTGAGGAATTAAAATTCTAAACCGATTAAAGTGTGAGTTGTGAGCTTGAGAAGCTAGGGGAACCAAGAATTCCAAGAGGAGGTGAAGTATTACTCTTGCAAGCTTCATTTGTTGAGGTATTTGCTGCCTATACTTGCTATATGGATGATATATGTTGTATCTAAGCTTATATAAGTGGTTGTAGTGATGATTGAATCAAGAAATGAAGAAAGTTTCATTGAATCCCAAAAATTCCAGGTTTCTGGAAATTTTCAGCTCTGTTCTGTCCGGTTTTGTAGCCCTATGTTAGAGGCCGATTTGGCCTTAGGTCAAAGCATGAAAGTTGTAGATAATGGTATTTTATAGGTACCTACAAAATTTCAGCTCAATCGGAGCAACGTAGGTAGTGAAAAGTCCAAAATACCCTTACTGTTTTAAGTTTTTCCCCAGCAGTCCGTTTGGTCAGTTTATCCAGTTTATCACGTTTTTCCACTAGGATCCGTACTGATTTAGTTTTTTACCAAAACATGAAAGTTGTATTATTCTTACTTAGCTTTCAAACGCCTCTAAGAAAACCTGAATCGGACCTTTGTAACCTGAGATATGACCATTATAGTACAATGCGGTTAGACAGCCGACGAGTGAGATTTTGGTTCTGTAAATTGAGGATTTGACTAGGTTACATTGGAAACTGGACTAAGTGATCTTCATGAACATTGTAGCCTTGTGTCTTAGCTTCGAAACGGTATAAGTTTCACCTCAATCTGATAAGCGTAGCCTCAGATGTACCCATTCCGCAAAAACCCGTCAAAACTGTCTTTTGTAAACTTCGTTTCCACACTTGTTGTTAGCTTAAATTTTGTCGTTGTATTGTTATGAGCCTATGGAACGGCTATTGACTTGCATTTATGATATATATGACTTTGGGATTGGTTGAGGAAAAATAATGAAGCCTAAATGGCTGGAAATTAGGTAAACACAAAGGGCATGCTGCCCAAATTTACGCTTGAGGGAATGAATTCCGGTTTCTAGGGTTTAATTGGGGGTTTTTCTAGTGGTGGCTTTTAAGCTTCTAATTAGCTTTGATTGAGGGATATTGTGGCCTAATTGGATATATTTTATTGCTTATTAACCGTATGTGTGATCGGTAATATATTGTAGGTTGGAAATGAAGCATTTATGGGGAAATGTTGTCCGAACTTTGAGAATGTATGATTGCTTTGAGTTTGTGATTTAGAGCTTGGACTCGGGCAAGGTAATGATATATGATGGATAGTTTCTGAGCCGTGGAGGTGAGTGACCCTAAACTCTTTCCAAAGTTACTTATGAACCGTTTCTTGCACTATTTACTTGATTGCATATCATGAGTGCTTGCATGTGGCCCATGACATGTTTTGGCTTAAATGAGTACTTGGAATTCGTGTGCTGAACACCAACGTCTCCACCTCTGTGTACTGTTCATCTGGAGCAAATGGCTCCCCCTCTGACTGTTTACTGTTAAATGTTTGTTTGGAGCGTTGGGTGTTTAAGTACAACGATTTCACTGGCTCACGAGAGCAATAAATGTACATTTGATCTTAGAATCATGACATCACTGAAATGAACGACTGTGAAACTGATTTGCTTACCGATTTTATTGGTTACTCGCTGAGCTTTTAGCTCACCCCCAAAATGTTTTATTCCCCTCCACAGGGCTCGAGACGAAGGAAGTGCTTGTAGCACGTATTCATGTGACCGGATGGATTACCTCATGTATGGTTTGAGTTTTGGATTTCATCTTGTGTAATAGTTGTTATTAGGGATTGTATGAACGTTTGGACTTAAGTGGGTTCGTGATATGTAATTCTTGGAGAATTTGATACATATTTGATTTTTATATTGTAATTTAATTGAGAACTGTAGTGAACGACTGAGTCCCGGCGAGAGCTGGGCAGGCGACCCGCCGAACCCTTTGGTACGCCCTAGGGGGAGGTGGGGCCGTCACAGTTGGTATCAGAGCTTAGGCTTCAGATCTCTGTAGTGTATCCTAGGCTTGAAGTTTAGGATGCCGGACTGTGGGTTTGGTTTGAAATATTAGTGATTCTTGCGGGATGTCTTGACTTGATTGGTACAAGATGGAATGTCGAGGGCGACATTCTTTTAAGGAGGGGAGTTTGTGACGCCCCGAAAGGTTGAGTGTGAGGACTCGCAAATTCCTTATATTTTCTCAAAAATGACCTTTTATTTGGAAATTATTCTTTTACTATGACCCTACTACTCAATCACCCCACGATAAGTGTAAATGAACCTGGAAAGTAGGGTTTCACTTTTCGTTTTCAAGTTGGAGCAAGTTAGGGTTTTCACGTGTATCCGTAGTGTAATTATTCGGTACCGAATGAGGATCAAATTTGGTGTTTAAGAGTGACTTTTGGGTGAGAAATAATATGTGATTAGAAGCAATGATATAAAGTTAGTGAATAGGAAGTAAAAACCCTAGTATGTGTGATTTAAGGAAAAATGGTGCAAACCGACGGGTATCGATCACTACCGATTGACCGCATCACTTGACCACCACTTTCTTACCACATGAGCTCATTAATATTTGAACAAAATATCCCCTCAATTCCAGCTAGCTTTGACCGAAATTATGGACCAAAATAACAAGGAAAAGAAACAAAAAAATGAGTGGAGGGTGGTGAGGACACTTGTCGGCCACCTAAGGGCCCTTGACCAAGACAACTTGTCTTACCTTCTTATCACCTTGGGCAACCTTTCTTCTTCATTTTTCTGCTACTTGGCTGAGACAAGAGAGGAGAGAAAGAGAGCAAGAAACCAACTTCCTTCTTCTTGAGTTGAGCCGTCCAAGTGAGGAATTAAAATTCTAAACCGATTAAAGTGTGAGTTGTGAGCTTGAGAAGCTAGGGGAACCAAGAATTCCAAGAGGAGGTGAAGTATTACTCTTGCAAGCTTCATTTGTTGAGGTATTTGCTGCCTATACTTGCTATATGGATGATATATGTTGTATCTAAGCTTATATAAGTGGTTGTAGTGATGATTGAATCAAGAAATGAAGAAAGTTTCATTGAATCCCAAAAATTCCAGGTTTCTGGAAATTTTCAGCTCTGTTCTGTCCGGTTTTGTAGCCCTATGTTAGAGGCCGATTTGGCCTTAGGTCAAAGCATGAAAGTTGTAGATAATGGTATTTTATAGGTACCTACAAAATTTCAGCTCAATCGGAGCAACGTAGGTAGTGAAAAGTCCAAAATACCCTTACTGTTTTAAGTTTTTCCCCAGCAGTCCGTTTGGTCAGTTTATCCAGTTTATCACGTTTTTCCACTAGGATCCGTACTGATTTAGTTTTTTACCAAAACATGAAAGTTGTATTATTCTTACTTAGCTTTCAAACGCCTCTAAGAAAACCTGAATCGGACCTTTGTAACCTGAGATATGACCATTATAGTACAATGCGGTTAGACAGCCGACGAGTGAGATTTTGGTTCTGTAAATTGAGGATTTGACTAGGTTACATTGGAAACTGGACTAAGTGATCTTCATGAACATTGTAGCCTTGTGTCTTAGCTTCGAAACGGTATAAGTTTCACCTCAATCTGATAAGCGTAGCCTCAGATGTACCCATTCCGCAAAAACCCGTCAAAACTGTCTTTTGTAAACTTCGTTTCCACACTTGTTGTTAGCTTAAATTTTGTCGTTGTATTGTTATGAGCCTATGGAACGGCTATTGACTTGCATTTATGATATATATGACTTTGGGATTGGTTGAGGAAAAATAATGAAGCCTAAATGGCTGGAAATTAGGTAAACACAAAGGGCATGCTGCCCAAATTTACGCTTGAGGGAATGAATTCCGGTTTCTAGGGTTTAATTGGGGGTTTTTCTAGTGGTGGCTTTTAAGCTTCTAATTAGCTTTGATTGAGGGATATTGTGGCCTAATTGGATATATTTTATTGCTTATTAACCGTATGTGTGATCGGTAATATATTGTAGGTTGGAAATGAAGCATTTATGGGGAAATGTTGTCCGAACTTTGAGAATGTATGATTGCTTTGAGTTTGTGATTTAGAGCTTGGACTCGGGCAAGGTAATGATATATGATGGATAGTTTCTGAGCCGTGGAGGTGAGTGACCCTAAACTCTTTCCAAAGTTACTTATGAACCGTTTCTTGCACTATTTACTTGATTGCATATCATGAGTGCTTGCATGTGGCCCATGACATGTTTTGGCTTAAATGAGTACTTGGAATTCGTGTGCTGAACACCAACGTCTCCACCTCTGTGTACTGTTCATCTGGAGCAAATGGCTCCCCCTCTGACTGTTTACTGTTAAATGTTTGTTTGGAGCGTTGGGTGTTTAAGTACAACGATTTCACTGGCTCACGAGAGCAATAAATGTACATTTGATCTTAGAATCATGACATCACTGAAATGAACGACTGTGAAACTGATTTGCTTACCGATTTTATTGGTTACTCGCTGAGCTTTTAGCTCACCCCCAAAATGTTTTATTCCCCTCCACAGGGCTCGAGACGAAGGAAGTGCTTGTAGCACGTATTCATGTGACCGGATGGATTACCTCATGTATGGTTTGAGTTTTGGATTTCATCTTGTGTAATAGTTGTTATTAGGGATTGTATGAACGTTTGGACTTAAGTGGGTTCGTGATATGTAATTCTTGGAGAATTTGATACATATTTGATTTTTATATTGTAATTTAATTGAGAACTGTAGTGAACGACTGAGTCCCGGCGAGAGCTGGGCAGGCGACCCGCCGAACCCTTTGGTACGCCCTAGGGGGAGGTGGGGCCGTCACAGTTGGTATCAGAGCTTAGGCTTCAGATCTCTGTAGTGTATCCTAGGCTTGAAGTTTAGGATGCCGGACTGTGGGTTTGGTTTGAAATATTAGTGATTCTTGCGGGATGTCTTGACTTGATTGGTACAAGATGGAATGTCGAGGGCGACATTCTTTTAAGGAGGGGAGTTTGTGACGCCCCGAAAGGTTGAGTGTGAGGACTCGCAAATTCCTTATATTTTCTCAAAAATGACCTTTTATTTGGAAATTATTCTTTTACTATGACCCTACTACTCAATCACCCCACGATAAGTGTAAATGAACCTGGAAAGTAGGGTTTCACTTTTCGTTTTCAAGTTGGAGCAAGTTAGGGTTTTCACGTGTATCCGTAGTGTAATTATTCGGTACCGAATGAGGATCAAATTTGGTGTTTAAGAGTGACTTTTGGGTGAGAAATAATATGTGATTAGAAGCAATGATATAAAGTT
This sequence comes from Coffea arabica, assembly GCF_036785885.1. Taxonomy (NCBI): domain Eukaryota; kingdom Viridiplantae; phylum Streptophyta; class Magnoliopsida; order Gentianales; family Rubiaceae; genus Coffea; species Coffea arabica. Next base: position 51,950,216 of record NC_092320.1, on the reverse strand, counting down.
AGTGAATAGGAAGTAAAAACCCTAGTATGTGTGATTTAAGGAAAAATGGTGCAAACCGACGGGTATCGATCACTACCGATTGACCGCATCACTTGACCACCACTTTCTTACCACATGAGCTCATTAATATTTGAACAAAATATCCCCTCAATTCCAGCTAGCTTTGACCGAAATTATGGACCAAAATAACAAGGAAAAGAAACAAAAAAATGAGTGGAGGGTGGTGAGGACACTTGTCGGCCACCTAAGGGCCCTTGACCAAGACAACTTGTCTTACCTTCTTATCACCTTGGGCAACCTTTCTTCTTCATTTTTCTGCTACTTGGCTGAGACAAGAGAGGAGAGAAAGAGAGCAAGAAACCAACTTCCTTCTTCTTGAGTTGAGCCGTCCAAGTGAGGAATTAAAATTCTAAACCGATTAAAGTGTGAGTTGTGAGCTTGAGAAGCTAGGGGAACCAAGAATTCCAAGAGGAGGTGAAGTATTACTCTTGCAAGCTTCATTTGTTGAGGTATTTGCTGCCTATACTTGCTATATGGATGATATATGTTGTATCTAAGCTTATATAAGTGGTTGTAGTGATGATTGAATCAAGAAATGAAGAAAGTTTCATTGAATCCCAAAAATTCCAGGTTTCTGGAAATTTTCAGCTCTGTTCTGTCCGGTTTTGTAGCCCTATGTTAGAGGCCGATTTGGCCTTAGGTCAAAGCATGAAAGTTGTAGATAATGGTATTTTATAGGTACCTACAAAATTTCAGCTCAATCGGAGCAACGTAGGTAGTGAAAAGTCCAAAATACCCTTACTGTTTTAAGTTTTTCCCCAGCAGTCCGTTTGGTCAGTTTATCCAGTTTATCACGTTTTTCCACTAGGATCCGTACTGATTTAGTTTTTTACCAAAACATGAAAGTTGTATTATTCTTACTTAGCTTTCAAACGCCTCTAAGAAAACCTGAATCGGACCTTTGTAACCTGAGATATGACCATTATAGTACAATGCGGTTAGACAGCCGACGAGTGAGATTTTGGTTCTGTAAATTGAGGATTTGACTAGGTTACATTGGAAACTGGACTAAGTGATCTTCATGAACATTGTAGCCTTGTGTCTTAGCTTCGAAACGGTATAAGTTTCACCTCAATCTGATAAGCGTAGCCTCAGATGTACCCATTCCGCAAAAACCCGTCAAAACTGTCTTTTGTAAACTTCGTTTCCACACTTGTTGTTAGCTTAAATTTTGTCGTTGTATTGTTATGAGCCTATGGAACGGCTATTGACTTGCATTTATGATATATATGACTTTGGGATTGGTTGAGGAAAAATAATGAAGCCTAAATGGCTGGAAATTAGGTAAACACAAAGGGCATGCTGCCCAAATTTACGCTTGAGGGAATGAATTCCGGTTTCTAGGGTTTAATTGGGGGTTTTTCTAGTGGTGGCTTTTAAGCTTCTAATTAGCTTTGATTGAGGGATATTGTGGCCTAATTGGATATATTTTATTGCTTATTAACCGTATGTGTGATCGGTAATATATTGTAGGTTGGAAATGAAGCATTTATGGGGAAATGTTGTCCGAACTTTGAGAATGTATGATTGCTTTGAGTTTGTGATTTAGAGCTTGGACTCGGGCAAGGTAATGATATATGATGGATAGTTTCTGAGCCGTGGAGGTGAGTGACCCTAAACTCTTTCCAAAGTTACTTATGAACCGTTTCTTGCACTATTTACTTGATTGCATATCATGAGTGCTTGCATGTGGCCCATGACATGTTTTGGCTTAAATGAGTACTTGGAATTCGTGTGCTGAACACCAACGTCTCCACCTCTGTGTACTGTTCATCTGGAGCAAATGGCTCCCCCTCTGACTGTTTACTGTTAAATGTTTGTTTGGAGCGTTGGGTGTTTAAGTACAACGATTTCACTGGCTCACGAGAGCAATAAATGTACATTTGATCTTAGAATCATGACATCACTGAAATGAACGACTGTGAAACTGATTTGCTTACCGATTTTATTGGTTACTCGCTGAGCTTTTAGCTCACCCCCAAAATGTTTTATTCCCCTCCACAGGGCTCGAGACGAAGGAAGTGCTTGTAGCACGTATTCATGTGACCGGATGGATTACCTCATGTATGGTTTGAGTTTTGGATTTCATCTTGTGTAATAGTTGTTATTAGGGATTGTATGAACGTTTGGACTTAAGTGGGTTCGTGATATGTAATTCTTGGAGAATTTGATACATATTTGATTTTTATATTGTAATTTAATTGAGAACTGTAGTGAACGACTGAGTCCCGGCGAGAGCTGGGCAGGCGACCCGCCGAACCCTTTGGTACGCCCTAGGGGGAGGTGGGGCCGTCACAGTTGGTATCAGAGCTTAGGCTTCAGATCTCTGTAGTGTATCCTAGGCTTGAAGTTTAGGATGCCGGACTGTGGGTTTGGTTTGAAATATTAGTGATTCTTGCGGGATGTCTTGACTTGATTGGTACAAGATGGAATGTCGAGGGCGACATTCTTTTAAGGAGGGGAGTTTGTGACGCCCCGAAAGGTTGAGTGTGAGGACTCGCAAATTCCTTATATTTTCTCAAAAATGACCTTTTATTTGGAAATTATTCTTTTACTATGACCCTACTACTCAATCACCCCACGATAAGTGTAAATGAACCTGGAAAGTAGGGTTTCACTTTTCGTTTTCAAGTTGGAGCAAGTTAGGGTTTTCACGTGTATCCGTAGTGTAATTATTCGGTACCGAATGAGGATCAAATTTGGTGTTTAAGAGTGACTTTTGGGTGAGAAATAATATGTGATTAGAAGCAATGATATAAAGTTAGTGAATAGGAAGTAAAAACCCTAGTATGTGTGATTTAAGGAAAAATGGTGCAAACCGACGGGTATCGATCACTACCGATTGACCGCATCACTTGACCACCACTTTCTTACCACATGAGCTCATTAATATTTGAACAAAATATCCCCTCAATTCCAGCTAGCTTTGACCGAAATTATGGACCAAAATAACAAGGAAAAGAAACAAAAAAATGAGTGGAGGGTGGTGAGGACACTTGTCGGCCACCTAAGGGCCCTTGACCAAGACAACTTGTCTTACCTTCTTATCACCTTGGGCAACCTTTCTTCTTCATTTTTCTGCTACTTGGCTGAGACAAGAGAGGAGAGAAAGAGAGCAAGAAACCAACTTCCTTCTTCTTGAGTTGAGCCGTCCAAGTGAGGAATTAAAATTCTAAACCGATTAAAGTGTGAGTTGTGAGCTTGAGAAGCTAGGGGAACCAAGAATTCCAAGAGGAGGTGAAGTATTACTCTTGCAAGCTTCATTTGTTGAGGTATTTGCTGCCTATACTTGCTATATGGATGATATATGTTGTATCTAAGCTTATATAAGTGGTTGTAGTGATGATTGAATCAAGAAATGAAGAAAGTTTCATTGAATCCCAAAAATTCCAGGTTTCTGGAAATTTTCAGCTCTGTTCTGTCCGGTTTTGTAGCCCTATGTTAGAGGCCGATTTGGCCTTAGGTCAAAGCATGAAAGTTGTAGATAATGGTATTTTATAGGTACCTACAAAATTTCAGCTCAATCGGAGCAACGTAGGTAGTGAAAAGTCCAAAATACCCTTACTGTTTTAAGTTTTTCCCCAGCAGTCCGTTTGGTCAGTTTATCCAGTTTATCACGTTTTTCCACTAGGATCCGTACTGATTTAGTTTTTTACCAAAACATGAAAGTTGTATTATTCTTACTTAGCTTTCAAACGCCTCTAAGAAAACCTGAATCGGACCTTTGTAACCTGAGATATGACCATTATAGTACAATGCGGTTAGACAGCCGACGAGTGAGATTTTGGTTCTGTAAATTGAGGATTTGACTAGGTTACATTGGAAACTGGACTAAGTGATCTTCATGAACATTGTAGCCTTGTGTCTTAGCTTCGAAACGGTATAAGTTTCACCTCAATCTGATAAGCGTAGCCTCAGATGTACCCATTCCGCAAAAACCCGTCAAAACTGTCTTTTGTAAACTTCGTTTCCACACTTGTTGTTAGCTTAAATTTTGTCGTTGTATTGTTATGAGCCTATGGAACGGCTATTGACTTGCATTTATGATATATATGACTTTGGGATTGGTTGAGGAAAAATAATGAAGCCTAAATGGCTGGAAATTAGGTAAACACAAAGGGCATGCTGCCCAAATTTACGCTTGAGGGAATGAATTCCGGTTTCTAGGGTTTAATTGGGGGTTTTTCTAGTGGTGGCTTTTAAGCTTCTAATTAGCTTTGATTGAGGGATATTGTGGCCTAATTGGATATATTTTATTGCTTATTAACCGTATGTGTGATCGGTAATATATTGTAGGTTGGAAATGAAGCATTTATGGGGAAATGTTGTCCGAACTTTGAGAATGTATGATTGCTTTGAGTTTGTGATTTAGAGCTTGGACTCGGGCAAGGTAATGATATATGATGGATAGTTTCTGAGCCGTGGAGGTGAGTGACCCTAAACTCTTTCCAAAGTTACTTATGAACCGTTTCTTGCACTATTTACTTGATTGCATATCATGAGTGCTTGCATGTGGCCCATGACATGTTTTGGCTTAAATGAGTACTTGGAATTCGTGTGCTGAACACCAACGTCTCCACCTCTGTGTACTGTTCATCTGGAGCAAATGGCTCCCCCTCTGACTGTTTACTGTTAAATGTTTGTTTGGAGCGTTGGGTGTTTAAGTACAACGATTTCACTGGCTCACGAGAGCAATAAATGTACATTTGATCTTAGAATCATGACATCACTGAAATGAACGACTGTGAAACTGATTTGCTTACCGATTTTATTGGTTACTCGCTGAGCTTTTAGCTCACCCCCAAAATGTTTTATTCCCCTCCACAGGGCTCGAGACGAAGGAAGTGCTTGTAGCACGTATTCATGTGACCGGATGGATTACCTCATGTATGGTTTGAGTTTTGGATTTCATCTTGTGTAATAGTTGTTATTAGGGATTGTATGAACGTTTGGACTTAAGTGGGTTCGTGATATGTAATTCTTGGAGAATTTGATACATATTTGATTTTTATATTGTAATTTAATTGAGAACTGTAGTGAACGACTGAGTCCCGGCGAGAGCTGGGCAGGCGACCCGCCGAACCCTTTGGTACGCCCTAGGGGGAGGTGGGGCCGTCACAGTTGGTATCAGAGCTTAGGCTTCAGATCTCTGTAGTGTATCCTAGGCTTGAAGTTTAGGATGCCGGACTGTGGGTTTGGTTTGAAATATTAGTGATTCTTGCGGGATGTCTTGACTTGATTGGTACAAGATGGAATGTCGAGGGCGACATTCTTTTAAGGAGGGGAGTTTGTGACGCCCCGAAAGGTTGAGTGTGAGGACTCGCAAATTCCTTATATTTTCTCAAAAATGACCTTTTATTTGGAAATTATTCTTTTACTATGACCCTACTACTCAATCACCCCACGATAAGTGTAAATGAACCTGGAAAGTAGGGTTTCACTTTTCGTTTTCAAGTTGGAGCAAGTTAGGGTTTTCACGTGTATCCGTAGTGTAATTATTCGGTACCGAATGAGGATCAAATTTGGTGTTTAAGAGTGACTTTTGGGTGAGAAATAATATGTGATTAGAAGCAATGATATAAAGTTAGTGAATAGGAAGTAAAAACCCTAGTATGTGTGATTTAAGGAAAAATGGTGCAAACCGACGGGTATCGATCACTACCGATTGACCGCATCACTTGACCACCACTTTCTTACCACATGAGCTCATTAATATTTGAACAAAATATCCCCTCAATTCCAGCTAGCTTTGACCGAAATTATGGACCAAAATAACAAGGAAAAGAAACAAAAAAATGAGTGGAGGGTGGTGAGGACACTTGTCGGCCACCTAAGGGCCCTTGACCAAGACAACTTGTCTTACCTTCTTATCACCTTGGGCAACCTTTCTTCTTCATTTTTCTGCTACTTGGCTGAGACAAGAGAGGAGAGAAAGAGAGCAAGAAACCAACTTCCTTCTTCTTGAGTTGAGCCGTCCAAGTGAGGAATTAAAATTCTAAACCGATTAAAGTGTGAGTTGTGAGCTTGAGAAGCTAGGGGAACCAAGAATTCCAAGAGGAGGTGAAGTATTACTCTTGCAAGCTTCATTTGTTGAGGTATTTGCTGCCTATACTTGCTATATGGATGATATATGTTGTATCTAAGCTTATATAAGTGGTTGTAGTGATGATTGAATCAAGAAATGAAGAAAGTTTCATTGAATCCCAAAAATTCCAGGTTTCTGGAAATTTTCAGCTCTGTTCTGTCCGGTTTTGTAGCCCTATGTTAGAGGCCGATTTGGCCTTAGGTCAAAGCATGAAAGTTGTAGATAATGGTATTTTATAGGTACCTACAAAATTTCAGCTCAATCGGAGCAACGTAGGTAGTGAAAAGTCCAAAATACCCTTACTGTTTTAAGTTTTTCCCCAGCAGTCCGTTTGGTCAGTTTATCCAGTTTATCACGTTTTTCCACTAGGATCCGTACTGATTTAGTTTTTTACCAAAACATGAAAGTTGTATTATTCTTACTTAGCTTTCAAACGCCTCTAAGAAAACCTGAATCGGACCTTTGTAACCTGAGATATGACCATTATAGTACAATGCGGTTAGACAGCCGACGAGTGAGATTTTGGTTCTGTAAATTGAGGATTTGACTAGGTTACATTGGAAACTGGACTAAGTGATCTTCATGAACATTGTAGCCTTGTGTCTTAGCTTCGAAACGGTATAAGTTTCACCTCAATCTGATAAGCGTAGCCTCAGATGTACCCATTCCGCAAAAACCCGTCAAAACTGTCTTTTGTAAACTTCGTTTCCACACTTGTTGTTAGCTTAAATTTTGTCGTTGTATTGTTATGAGCCTATGGAACGGCTATTGACTTGCATTTATGATATATATGACTTTGGGATTGGTTGAGGAAAAATAATGAAGCCTAAATGGCTGGAAATTAGGTAAACACAAAGGGCATGCTGCCCAAATTTACGCTTGAGGGAATGAATTCCGGTTTCTAGGGTTTAATTGGGGGTTTTTCTAGTGGTGGCTTTTAAGCTTCTAATTAGCTTTGATTGAGGGATATTGTGGCCTAATTGGATATATTTTATTGCTTATTAACCGTATGTGTGATCGGTAATATATTGTAGGTTGGAAATGAAGCATTTATGGGGAAATGTTGTCCGAACTTTGAGAATGTATGATTGCTTTGAGTTTGTGATTTAGAGCTTGGACTCGGGCAAGGTAATGATATATGATGGATAGTTTCTGAGCCGTGGAGGTGAGTGACCCTAAACTCTTTCCAAAGTTACTTATGAACCGTTTCTTGCACTATTTACTTGATTGCATATCATGAGTGCTTGCATGTGGCCCATGACATGTTTTGGCTTAAATGAGTACTTGGAATTCGTGTGCTGAACACCAACGTCTCCACCTCTGTGTACTGTTCATCTGGAGCAAATGGCTCCCCCTCTGACTGTTTACTGTTAAATGTTTGTTTGGAGCGTTGGGTGTTTAAGTACAACGATTTCACTGGCTCACGAGAGCAATAAATGTACATTTGATCTTAGAATCATGACATCACTGAAATGAACGACTGTGAAACTGATTTGCTTACCGATTTTATTGGTTACTCGCTGAGCTTTTAGCTCACCCCCAAAATGTTTTATTCCCCTCCACAGGGCTCGAGACGAAGGAAGTGCTTGTAGCACGTATTCATGTGACCGGATGGATTACCTCATGTATGGTTTGAGTTTTGGATTTCATCTTGTGTAATAGTTGTTATTAGGGATTGTATGAACGTTTGGACTTAAGTGGGTTCGTGATATGTAATTCTTGGAGAATTTGATACATATTTGATTTTTATATTGTAATTTAATTGAGAACTGTAGTGAACGACTGAGTCCCGGCGAGAGCTGGGCAGGCGACCCGCCGAACCCTTTGGTACGCCCTAGGGGGAGGTGGGGCCGTCACAGTTGGTATCAGAGCTTAGGCTTCAGATCTCTGTAGTGTATCCTAGGCTTGAAGTTTAGGATGCCGGACTGTGGGTTTGGTTTGAAATATTAGTGATTCTTGCGGGATGTCTTGACTTGATTGGTACAAGATGGAATGTCGAGGGCGACATTCTTTTAAGGAGGGGAGTTTGTGACGCCCCGAAAGGTTGAGTGTGAGGACTCGCAAATTCCTTATATTTTCTCAAAAATGACCTTTTATTTGGAAATTATTCTTTTACTATGACCCTACTACTCAATCACCCCACGATAAGTGTAAATGAACCTGGAAAGTAGGGTTTCACTTTTCGTTTTCAAGTTGGAGCAAGTTAGGGTTTTCACGTGTATCCGTAGTGTAATTATTCGGTACCGAATGAGGATCAAATTTGGTGTTTAAGAGTGACTTTTGGGTGAGAAATAATATGTGATTAGAAGCAATGATATAAAGTTAGTGAATAGGAAGTAAAAACCCTAGTATGTGTGATTTAAGGAAAAATGGTGCAAACCGACGGGTATCGATCACTACCGATTGACCGCATCACTTGACCACCACTTTCTTACCACATGAGCTCATTAATATTTGAACAAAATATCCCCTCAATTCCAGCTAGCTTTGACCGAAATTATGGACCAAAATAACAAGGAAAAGAAACAAAAAAATGAGTGGAGGGTGGTGAGGACACTTGTCGGCCACCTAAGGGCCCTTGACCAAGACAACTTGTCTTACCTTCTTATCACCTTGGGCAACCTTTCTTCTTCATTTTTCTGCTACTTGGCTGAGACAAGAGAGGAGAGAAAGAGAGCAAGAAACCAACTTCCTTCTTCTTGAGTTGAGCCGTCCAAGTGAGGAATTAAAATTCTAAACCGATTAAAGTGTGAGTTGTGAGCTTGAGAAGCTAGGGGAACCAAGAATTCCAAGAGGAGGTGAAGTATTACTCTTGCAAGCTTCATTTGTTGAGGTATTTGCTGCCTATACTTGCTATATGGATGATATATGTTGTATCTAAGCTTATATAAGTGGTTGTAGTGATGATTGAATCAAGAAATGAAGAAAGTTTCATTGAATCCCAAAAATTCCAGGTTTCTGGAAATTTTCAGCTCTGTTCTGTCCGGTTTTGTAGCCCTATGTTAGAGGCCGATTTGGCCTTAGGTCAAAGCATGAAAGTTGTAGATAATGGTATTTTATAGGTACCTACAAAATTTCAGCTCAATCGGAGCAACGTAGGTAGTGAAAAGTCCAAAATACCCTTACTGTTTTAAGTTTTTCCCCAGCAGTCCGTTTGGTCAGTTTATCCAGTTTATCACGTTTTTCCACTAGGATCCGTACTGATTTAGTTTTTTACCAAAACATGAAAGTTGTATTATTCTTACTTAGCTTTCAAACGCCTCTAAGAAAACCTGAATCGGACCTTTGTAACCTGAGATATGACCATTATAGTACAATGCGGTTAGACAGCCGACGAGTGAGATTTTGGTTCTGTAAATTGAGGATTTGACTAGGTTACATTGGAAACTGGACTAAGTGATCTTCATGAACATTGTAGCCTTGTGTCTTAGCTTCGAAACGGTATAAGTTTCACCTCAATCTGATAAGCGTAGCCTCAGATGTACCCATTCCGCAAAAACCCGTCAAAACTGTCTTTTGTAAACTTCGTTTCCACACTTGTTGTTAGCTTAAATTTTGTCGTTGTATTGTTATGAGCCTATGGAACGGCTATTGACTTGCATTTATGATATATATGACTTTGGGATTGGTTGAGGAAAAATAATGAAGCCTAAATGGCTGGAAATTAGGTAAACACAAAGGGCATGCTGCCCAAATTTACGCTTGAGGGAATGAATTCCGGTTTCTAGGGTTTAATTGGGGGTTTTTCTAGTGGTGGCTTTTAAGCTTCTAATTAGCTTTGATTGAGGGATATTGTGGCCTAATTGGATATATTTTATTGCTTATTAACCGTATGTGTGATCGGTAATATATTGTAGGTTGGAAATGAAGCATTTATGGGGAAATGTTGTCCGAACTTTGAGAATGTATGATTGCTTTGAGTTTGTGATTTAGAGCTTGGACTCGGGCAAGGTAATGATATATGATGGATAGTTTCTGAGCCGTGGAGGTGAGTGACCCTAAACTCTTTCCAAAGTTACTTATGAACCGTTTCTTGCACTATTTACTTGATTGCATATCATGAGTGCTTGCATGTGGCCCATGACATGTTTTGGCTTAAATGAGTACTTGGAATTCGTGTGCTGAACACCAACGTCTCCACCTCTGTGTACTGTTCATCTGGAGCAAATGGCTCCCCCTCTGACTGTTTACTGTTAAATGTTTGTTTGGAGCGTTGGGTGTTTAAGTACAACGATTTCACTGGCTCACGAGAGCAATAAATGTACATTTGATCTTAGAATCATGACATCACTGAAATGAACGACTGTGAAACTGATTTGCTTACCGATTTTATTGGTTACTCGCTGAGCTTTTAGCTCACCCCCAAAATGTTTTATTCCCCTCCACAGGGCTCGAGACGAAGGAAGTGCTTGTAGCACGTATTCATGTGACCGGATGGATTACCTCATGTATGGTTTGAGTTTTGGATTTCATCTTGTGTAATAGTTGTTATTAGGGATTGTATGAACGTTTGGACTTAAGTGGGTTCGTGATATGTAATTCTTGGAGAATTTGATACATATTTGATTTTTATATTGTAATTTAATTGAGAACTGTAGTGAACGACTGAGTCCCGGCGAGAGCTGGGCAGGCGACCCGCCGAACCCTTTGGTACGCCCTAGGGGGAGGTGGGGCCGTCACAGTTGGTATCAGAGCTTAGGCTTCAGATCTCTGTAGTGTATCCTAGGCTTGAAGTTTAGGATGCCGGACTGTGGGTTTGGTTTGAAATATTAGTGATTCTTGCGGGATGTCTTGACTTGATTGGTACAAGATGGAATGTCGAGGGCGACATTCTTTTAAGGAGGGGAGTTTGTGACGCCCCGAAAGGTTGAGTGTGAGGACTCGCAAATTCCTTATATTTTCTCAAAAATGACCTTTTATTTGGAAATTATTCTTTTACTATGACCCTACTACTCAATCACCCCACGATAAGTGTAAATGAACCTGGAAAGTAGGGTTTCACTTTTCGTTTTCAAGTTGGAGCAAGTTAGGGTTTTCACGTGTATCCGTAGTGTAATTATTCGGTACCGAATGAGGATCAAATTTGGTGTTTAAGAGTGACTTTTGGGTGAGAAATAATATGTGATTAGAAGCAATGATATAAAGTTAGTGAATAGGAAGTAAAAACCCTAGTATGTGTGATTTAAGGAAAAATGGTGCAAACCGACGGGTATCGATCACTACCGATTGACCGCATCACTTGACCACCACTTTCTTACCACATGAGCTCATTAATATTTGAACAAAATATCCCCTCAATTCCAGCTAGCTTTGACCGAAATTATGGACCAAAATAACAAGGAAAAGAAACAAAAAAATGAGTGGAGGGTGGTGAGGACACTTGTCGGCCACCTAAGGGCCCTTGACCAAGACAACTTGTCTTACCTTCTTATCACCTTGGGCAACCTTTCTTCTTCATTTTTCTGCTACTTGGCTGAGACAAGAGAGGAGAGAAAGAGAGCAAGAAACCAACTTCCTTCTTCTTGAGTTGAGCCGTCCAAGTGAGGAATTAAAATTCTAAACCGATTAAAGTGTGAGTTGTGAGCTTGAGAAGCTAGGGGAACCAAGAATTCCAAGAGGAGGTGAAGTATTACTCTTGCAAGCTTCATTTGTTGAGGTATTTGCTGCCTATACTTGCTATATGGATGATATATGTTGTATCTAAGCTTATATAAGTGGTTGTAGTGATGATTGAATCAAGAAATGAAGAAAGTTTCATTGAATCCCAAAAATTCCAGGTTTCTGGAAATTTTCAGCTCTGTTCTGTCCGGTTTTGTAGCCCTATGTTAGAGGCCGATTTGGCCTTAGGTCAAAGCATGAAAGTTGTAGATAATGGTATTTTATAGGTACCTACAAAATTTCAGCTCAATCGGAGCAACGTAGGTAGTGAAAAGTCCAAAATACCCTTACTGTTTTAAGTTTTTCCCCAGCAGTCCGTTTGGTCAGTTTATCCAGTTTATCACGTTTTTCCACTAGGATCCGTACTGATTTAGTTTTTTACCAAAACATGAAAGTTGTATTATTCTTACTTAGCTTTCAAACGCCTCTAAGAAAACCTGAATCGGACCTTTGTAACCTGAGATATGACCATTATAGTACAATGCGGTTAGACAGCCGACGAGTGAGATTTTGGTTCTGTAAATTGAGGATTTGACTAGGTTACATTGGAAACTGGACTAAGTGATCTTCATGAACATTGTAGCCTTGTGTCTTAGCTTCGAAACGGTATAAGTTTCACCTCAATCTGATAAGCGTAGCCTCAGATGTACCCATTCCGCAAAAACCCGTCAAAACTGTCTTTTGTAAACTTCGTTTCCACACTTGTTGTTAGCTTAAATTTTGTCCTTGTATTGTTATGAGCCTATGGAACGGCTATTGACTTGCATTTATGATATATATGACTTTGGGATTGGTTGAGGAAAAATAATGAAGCCTAAATGGCTGGAAATTAGGTAAACACAAAGGGCATGCTGCCCAAATTTACGCTTGAGGGAATGAATTCCGGTTTCTAGGGTTTAATTGGGGGTTTTTCTAGTGGTGGCTTTTAAGCTTCTAATTAGCTTTGATTGAGGGATATTGTGGCCTAATTGGATATATTTTATTGCTTATTAACCGTATGTGTGATCGGTAATATATTGTAGGTTGGAAATGAAGCATTTATGGGGAAATGTTGTCCGAACTTTGAGAATGTATGATTGCTTTGAGTTTGTGATTTAGAGCTTGGACTCGGGCAAGGTAATGATATATGATGGATAGTTTCTGAGCCGTGGAGGTGAGTGACCCTAAACTCTTTCCAAAGTTACTTATGAACCGTTTCTTGCACTATTTACTTGATTGCATATCATGAGTGCTTGCATGTGGCCCATGACATGTTTTGGCTTAAATGAGTACTTGGAATTCGTGTGCTGAACACCAACGTCTCCACCTCTGTGTACTGTTCATCTGGAGCAAATGGCTCCCCCTCTGACTGTTTACTGTTAAATGTTTGTTTGGAGCGTTGGGTGTTTAAGTACAACGATTTCACTGGCTCACGAGAGCAATAAATGTACATTTGATCTTAGAATCATGACATCACTGAAATGAACGACTGTGAAACTGATTTGCTTACCGATTTTATTGGTTACTCGCTGAGCTTTTAGCTCACCCCCAAAATGTTTTATTCCCCTCCACAGGGCTCGAGACGAAGGAAGTGCTTGTAGCACGTATTCATGTGACCGGATGGATTACCTCATGTATGGTTTGAGTTTTGGATTTCATCTTGTGTAATAGTTGTTATTAGGGATTGTATGAACGTTTGGACTTAAGTGGGTTCGTGATATGTAATTCTTGGAGAATTTGATACATATTTGATTTTTATATTGTAATTTAATTGAGGACTGTAGTGAACGACTGAGTCCCGGCGAGAGCTGGGCAGGCGACCCGCCGAACCCTTTGGTACGCCCTAGGGGGAGGTGGGGCCGTCACAGTTGGTATCAGAGCTTAGGCTTCAGATCTCTGTAGTGTATCCTAGGCTTGAAGTTTAGGATGCCGGACTGTGGGTTTGGTTTGAAATATTAGTGATTCTTGCGGGATGTCTTGACTTGATTGGTACAAGATGGAATGTCGAGGGCGACATTCTTTTAAGGAGGGGAGTTTGTGACGCCCCGAAAGGTTGAGTGTGAGGACTCGCAAATTCCTTATATTTTCTCAAAAATGACCTTTTATTTGGAAATTATTCTTTTACTATGACCCTACTACTCAATCACCCCACGATAAGTGTAAATGAACCTGGAAAGTAGGGTTTCACTTTTCGTTTTCAAGTTGGAGCAAGTTAGGGTTTTCACGTGTATCCGTAGTGTAATTATTCGGTACCGAATGAGGATCAAATTTGGTGTTTAAGAGTGACTTTTGGGTGAGAAATAATATGTGATTAGAAGCAATGATATAAAGTTAGTGAATAGGAAGTAAAAACCCTAGTATGTGTGATTTAAGGAAAAATGGTGCAAACCGACGGGTATCGATCACTACCGATTGACCGCATCACTTGACCACCACTTTCTTACCACATGAGCTCATTAATATTTGAACAAAATATCCCCTCAATTCCAGCTAGCTTTGACCGAAATTATGGACCAAAATAACAAGGAAAAGAAACAAAAAAATGAGTGGAGGGTGGTGAGGACACTTGTCGGCCACCTAAGGGCCCTTGACCAAGACAACTTGTCTTACCTTCTTATCACCTTGGGCAACCTTTCTTCTTCATTTTTCTGCTACTTGGCTGAGACAAGAGAGGAGAGAAAGAGAGCAAGAAACCAACTTCCTTCTTCTTGAGTTGAGCCGTCCAAGTGAGGAATTAAAATTCTAAACCGATTAAAGTGTGAGTTGTGAGCTTGAGAAGCTAGGGGAACCAAGAATTCCAAGAGGAGGTGAAGTATTACTCTTGCAAGCTTCATTTGTTGAGGTATTTGCTGCCTATACTTGCTATATGGATGATATATGTTGTATCTAAGCTTATATAAGTGGTTGTAGTGATGATTGAATCAAGAAATGAAGAAAGTTTCATTGAATCCCAAAAATTCCAGGTTTCTGGAAATTTTCAGCTCTGTTCTGTCCGGTTTTGTAGCCCTATGTTAGAGGCCGATTTGGCCTTAGGTCAAAGCATGAAAGTTGTAGATAATGGTATTTTATAGGTACCTACACAATTTCAGCTCAATCGGAGCAACGTAGGTAGTGAAAAGGCCAAAATACCCTTACTGTTTTAAGTTTTTCCCCAGCTGTCCGTTTGGTCAGTTTATCCAGTTTATCACGTTTTTCCACTAGGATCCGTACTGATTTAGTTTTTTACCAAAACATGAAAGTTGTATTATTCTTACTTAGCTTTCAAACGCCTCTAAGAAAACCTGAATCGGACCTTTGTAACCTGAGATATGACCATTATAGTACAATGCGGTTAGACAGCCGACGAGTGAGATTTTGGTTCTGTAAATTGAGGATTTGACTAGGTTACATTGGAAACTGGACTAAGTGATCTTCATGAACATTGTAGCCTTGTGTCTTAGCTTCGAAACGGTATAAGTTTCACCTCAATCTGATAAGCGTAGCCTCAGATGTACCCATTCCGTAAAAACCCGTCAAAACTGTCTTTTGTAAACTTCGTTTCCACACTTGTTGTTAGCTTAAATTTTGTCCTTGTATTGTTATGAGCCTATGGAACGGCTATTGACTTGCATTTATGATATATATGACTTTGGGATTGGTTGAGGAAAAATAATGAAGCCTAAATGGCTGGAAATTAGGTAAACACAAAGGGCATGCTGCCCAAATTTACGCTTGAGGGAATGAATTCCGGTTTCTAGGGTTTAATTGGGGGTTTTTCTAGTGGTGGCTTTTAAGCTTCTAATTAGCTTTGATTGAGGGATATTGTGGCCTAATTGGATATATTTTATTGCTTATTAACCGTATGTGTGATCGGTAATATATTGTAGGTTGGAAATGAAGCATTTATGGGGAAATGTTGTCCGAACTTTGAGAATGTATGATTGCTTTGAGTTTGTGATTTAGAGCTTGGACTCGGGCAAGGTAATGATATATGATGGATAGTTTCTGAGCCGTGGAGGTGAGTGACCCTAAACTCTTTCCAAAGTTACTTATGAACCGTTTCTTGCACTATTTACTTGATTGCATATCATGAGTGCTTGCATGTGGCCCATGACATGTTTTGGCTTAAATGAGTACTTGGAATTCGTGTGCTGAACACCAACGTCTCCACCTCTGAGTACTGTTCATCTGGAGCAAATGGCTCCCCCTCTGACTGTTTACTGTTAAATGTTTGTTTGGAGCGTTGGGTGTTTAAGTACAACGATTTCACTGGCTCACGAGAGCAATAAATGTACATTTGATCTTAGAATCATGACATCACTGAAATGAACGACTGTGAAACTGATTTGCTTACCGATTTTATTGGTTACTCGCTGAGCTTTTAGCTCACCCCCAAAATGTTTTATTCCCCTCCACAGGGCTCGAGACGAAGGAAGTGCTTGTAGCACGTATTCATGTGACCGGATGGATTACCTCATGTATGGTTTGAGTTTTGGATTTCATCTTGTGTAATAGTTGTTATTAGGGATTGTATGAACGTTTGGACTTAAGTGGGTTCGTGATATGTAATTCTTGGAGAATTTGATACATATTTGATTTTTATATTGTAATTTAATTGAGGACTGTAGTGAACGACTGAGTCCCGGCGAGAGCTGGGCAGGCGACCCGCCGAACCCTTTGGTACGCCCTAGGGGGAGGTGGGGCCGTCACAGTTGGTATCAGAGCTTAGGCTTCAGATCTCTGTAGTGTATCCTAGGCTTGAAGTTTAGGATGCCGGACTGTGGGTTTGGTTTGAAATATTAGTGATTCTTGCGGGATGTCTTGACTTGATTGGTACAAGATGGAATGTCGAGGGCGACATTCTTTTAAGGAGGGGAGTTTGTGACGCCCCGAAAGGTTGAGTGTGAGGACTCGCAAATTCCTTATATTTTCTCAAAAATGACCTTTTATTTGGAAATTATTCTTTTACTATGACCCTACTACTCAATCACCCCACGATAAGTGTAAATGAACCTGGAAAGTAGGGTTTCACTTTTCGTTTTCAAGTTGGAGCAAGTTAGGGTTTTCACGTGTATCCGTAGTGTAATTATTCGGTACCGAATGAGGATCAAATTTGGTGTTTAAGAGTGACTTTTGGGTGAGAAATAATATGTGATTAGAAGCAATGATATAAAGTTAGTGAATAGGAAGTAAAAACCCTAGTATGTGTGATTTAAGGAAAAATGGTGCAAACCGACGGGTATCGATCACTACCGATTGACCGCATCACTTGACCACCACTTTCTTACCACATGAGCTCATTAATATTTGAACAAAATATCCCCTCAATTCCAGCTAGCTTTGACCGAAATTATGGACCAAAATAACAAGGAAAAGAAACAAAAAAATGAGTGGAGGGTGGTGAGGACACTTGTCGGCCACCTAAGGGCCCTTGACCAAGACAACTTGTCTTACCTTCTTATCACCTTGGGCAACCTTTCTTCTTCATTTTTCTGCTACTTGGCTGAGACAAGAGAGGAGAGAAAGAGAGCAAGAAACCAACTTCCTTCTTCTTGAGTTGAGCCGTCCAAGTGGGGAATTAAAATTCTAAACCGATTAAAGTGTGAGTTGTGAGCTTGAGAAGCTAGGGGAACCAAGAATTCCAAGAGGAGGTGAAGTATTACTCTTGCAAGCTTCATTTGTTGAGGTATTTGCTGCCTATACTTGCTATATGGATGATATATGTTGTATCTAAGCTTATATAAGTGGTTGTAGTGATGATTGAATCAAGAAATGAAGAAAGTTTCATTGAATCCCAAAAATTCCAGGTTTCTGGAAATTTTCAGCTCTGTTCTGTCCGGTTTTGTAGCCCTATGTTAGAGGCCGATTTGGCCTTAGGTCAAAGCATGAAAGTTGTAGATAATGGTATTTTATAGGTACCTACAAAATTTCAGCTCAATCGGAGCAACGTAGGTAGTGAAAAGTCCAAAATACCCTTACTGTTTTAAGTTTTTCCCCAGCAGTCCGTTTGGTCAGTTTATCCAGTTTATCACGTTTTTCCACTAGGATCCGTACTGATTTAGTTTTTTACCAAAACATGAAAGTTGTATTATTCTTACTTAGCTTTCAAACGCCTCTAAGAAAACCTGAATCGGACCTTTGTAACCTGAGATATGACCATTATAGTACAATGCGGTTAGACAGCCGACGAGTGAGATTTTGGTTCTGTAAATTGAGGATTTGACTAGGTTACATTGGAAACTGGACTAAGTGATCTTCATGAACATTGTAGCCTTGTGTCTTAGCTTCGAAACGGTATAAGTTTCACCTCAATCTGATAAGCGTAGCCTCAGATGTACCCATTCCGCAAAAACCCGTCAAAACTGTCTTTTGTAAACTTCGTTTCCACACTTGTTGTTAGCTTAAATTTTGTCCTTGTATTGTTATGAGCCTATGGAACGGCTATTGACTTGCATTTATGATATATATGACTTTGGGATTGGTTGAGGAAAAATAATGAAGCCTAAATGGCTGGAAATTAGGTAAACACAAAGGGCATGCTGCCCAAATTTACGCTTGAGGGAATGAATTCCGGTTTCTAGGGTTTAATTGGGGGTTTTTCTAGTGGTGGCTTTTAAGCTTCTAATTAGCTTTGATTGAGGGATATTGTGGCCTAATTGGATATATTTTATTGCTTATTAACCGTATGTGTGATCGGTAATATATTGTAGGTTGGAAATGAAGCATTTATGGGGAAATGTTGTCCGAACTTTGAGAATGTATGATTGCTTTGAGTTTGTGATTTAGAGCTTGGACTCGGGCAAGGTAATGATATATGATGGATAGTTTCTGAGCCGTGGAGGTGAGTGACCCTAAACTCTTTCCAAAGTTACTTATGAACCGTTTCTTGCACTATTTACTTGATTGCATATCATGAGTGCTTGCATGTGGCCCATGACATGTTTTGGCTTAAATGAGTACTTGGAATTCGTGTGCTGAACACCAACGTCTCCACCTCTGTGTACTGTTCATCTGGAGCAAATGGCTCCCCCTCTGACTGTTTACTGTTAAATGTTTGTTTGGAGCGTTGGGTGTTTAAGTACAACGATTTCACTGGCTCACGAGAGCAATAAATGTACATTTGATCTTAGAATCATGACATCACTGAAATGAACGACTGTGAAACTGATTTGCTTACCGATTTTATTGGTTACTCGCTGAGCTTTTAGCTCACCCCCAAAATGTTTTATTCCCCTCCACAGGGCTCGAGACGAAGGAAGTGCTTGTAGCACGTATTCATGTGACCGGATGGATTACCTCATGTATGGTTTGAGTTTTGGATTTCATCTTGTGTAATAGTTGTTATTAGGGATTGTATGAACGTTTGGACTTAAGTGGGTTCGTGATATGTAATTCTTGGAGAATTTGATACATATTTGATTTTTATATTGTAATTTAATTGAGAACTGTAGTGAACGACTGAGTCCCGGCGAGAGCTGGGCAGGCGACCCGCCGAACCCTTTGGTACGCCCTAGGGGGAGGTGGGGCCGTCACAGTTGGTATCAGAGCTTAGGCTTCAGATCTCTGTAGTGTATCCTAGGCTTGAAGTTTAGGATGCCGGACTGTGGGTTTGGTTTGAAATATTAGTGATTCTTGCGGGATGTCTTGACTTGATTGGTACAAGATGGAATGTCGAGGGCGACATTCTTTTAAGGAGGGGAGTTTGTGACGCCCCGAAAGGTTGAGTGTGAGGACTCGCAAATTCCTTATATTTTCTCAAAAATGACCTTTTATTTGGAAATTATTCTTTTACTATGACCCTACTACTCAATCACCCCACGATAAGTGTAAATGAACCTGGAAAGTAGGGTTTCACTTTTCGTTTTCAAGTTGGAGCAAGTTAGGGTTTTCACGTGTATCCGTAGTGTAATTATTCGGTACCGAATGAGGATCAAATTTGGTGTTTAAGAGTGACTTTTGGGTGAGAAATAATATGTGATTAGAAGCAATGATATAAAGTTAGTGAATAGGAAGTAAAAACCCTAGTATGTGTGATTTAAGGAAAAATGGTGCAAACCGACGGGTATCGATCACTACCGATTGACCGCATCACTTGACCACCACTTTCTTACCACATGAGCTCATTAATATTTGAACAAAATATCCCCTCAATTCCAGCTAGCTTTGACCGAAATTATGGACCAAAATAACAAGGAAAAGAAACAAAAAAATGAGTGGAGGGTGGTGAGGACACTTGTCGGCCACCTAAGGGCCCTTGACCAAGACAACTTGTCTTACCTTCTTATCACCTTGGGCAACCTTTCTTCTTCATTTTTCTGCTACTTGGCTGAGACAAGAGAGGAGAGAAAGAGAGCAAGAAATCAACTTCCTTCTTCTTGAGTTGAGCCGTCCAAGTGAGGAATTAAAATTCTAAACCGATTAAAGTGTGAGTTGTGAGCTTGAGAAGCTAGGGGAACCAAGAATTCCAAGAGGAGGTGAAGTATTACTCTTGCAAGCTTCATTTGTTGAGGTATTTGCTGCCTATACTTGCTATATGGATGATATATGTTGTATCTAAGCTTATATAAGTGGTTGTAGTGATGATTGAATCAAGAAATGAAGAAAGTTTCATTGAATCCCAAAAATTCCAGGTTTCTGGAAATTTTCAGCTCTGTTCTGTCCGGTTTTGTAGCCCTATGTTAGAGGCCGATTTGGCCTTAGGTCAAAGCATGAAAGTTGTAGATAATGGTATTTTATAGGTACCTACACAATTTCAGCTCAATCGGAGCAACGTAGGTAGTGAAAAGGCCAAAATACCCTTACTGTTTTAAGTTTTTCCCCAGCTGTCCGTTTGGTCAGTTTATCCAGTTTATCACGTTTTTCCACTAGGATCCGTACTGATTTAGTTTTTTACCAAAACATGAAAGTTGTATTATTCTTACTTAGCTTTCAAACGCCTCTAAGAAAACCTGAATCGGACCTTTGTAACCTGAGATATGACCATTATAGTACAATGCGGTTAGACAGCCGACGAGTGAGATTTTGGTTCTGTAAATTGAGGATTTGACTAGGTTACATTGGAAACTGGACTAAGTGATCTTCATGAACATTGTAGCCTTGTGTCTTAGCTTCGAAACGGTATAAGTTTCACCTCAATCTGATAAGCGTAGCCTCAGATGTACCCATTCCGTAAAAACCCGTCAAAACTGTCTTTTATAAACTTCGTTTCCACACTTGTTGTTAGCTTAAATTTTGTCCTTGTATTGTTATGAGCCTATGGAACGGCTATTGACTTGCATTTATGATATATATGACTTTGGGATTGGTTGAGGAAAAATAATGAAGCCTAAATGGCTGGAAATTAGGTAAACACAAAGGGCATGCTGCCCAAATTTACGCTTGAGGGAATGAATTCCGGTTTCTAGGGTTTAATTGGGGGTTTTTCTAGTGGTGGCTTTTAAGCTTCTAATTAGCTTTGATTGAGGGATATTGTGGCCTAATTGGATATATTTTATTGCTTATTAACCGTATGTGTGATCGGTAATATATTGTAGGTTGGAAATGAAGCATTTATGGGGAAATGTTGTCCGAACTTTGAGAATGTATGATTGCTTTGAGTTTGTGATTTAGAGCTTGGACTCGGGCAAGGTAATGATATATGATGGATAGTTTCTGAGCCGTGGAGGTGAGTGACCCTAAACTCTTTCCAAAGTTACTTATGAACCGTTTCTTGCACTATTTACTTGATTGCATATCATGAGTGCTTGCATGTGGCCCATGACATGTTTTGGCTTAAATGAGTACTTGGAATTCGTGTGCTGAACACCAACGTCTCCACCTCTGAGTACTGTTCATCTGGAGCAAATGGCTCCCCCTCTGACTGTTTACTGTTAAATGTTTGTTTGGAGCGTTGGGTGTTTAAGTACAACGATTTCACTGGCTCACGAGAGCAATAAATGTACATTTGATCTTAGAATCATGACATCACTGAAATGAACGACTGTGAAACTGATTTGCTTACCGATTTTATTGGTTACTCGCTGAGCTTTTAGCTCACCCCCAAAATGTTTTATTCCCCTCCACAGGGCTCGAGACGAAGGAAGTGCTTGTAGCACGTATTCATGTGACCGGATGGATTACCTCATGTATGTTTTGAGTTTTGGATTTCATCTTGTGTAATAGTTGTTATTAGGGATTGTATGAACGTTTGGACTTAAGTGGGTTCGTGATATGTAATTCTTGGAGAATTTGATACATATTTGATTTTTATATTGTAATTTAATTGAGGACTGTAGTGAACGACTGAGTCCCGGCGAGAGATGGGCAGGCGACCCGCCGAACCCTTTGGTACGCCCTAGGGGGAGGTGGGGCCGTCACAGTTGGTATCAGAGCTTAGGCTTCAGATCTCTGTAGTGTATCCTAGGCTTGAAGTTTAGGATGCCGGACTGTGGGTTTGGTTTGAAATATTAGTGATTCTTGCGGGATGTCTTGACTTGATTGGTACAAGATGGAATGTCGAGGGCGACATTCTTTTAAGGAGGGGAGTTTGTGACGCCCCGAAAGGTTGAGTGTGAGGACTCGCAAATTCCTTATATTTTCTCAAAAATGACCTTTTATTTGGAAATTATTCTTTTACTATGACCCTACTACTCAATCACCCCACGATAAGTGTAAATGAACCTGGAAAGTAGGGTTTCACTTTTCGTTTTCAAGTTGGAGCAAGTTAGGGTTTTCACGTGTATCCGTAGTGTAATTATTCGGTACCGAATGAGGATCAAATTTGGTGTTTAAGAGTGACTTTTGGGTGAGAAATAATATGTGATTAGAAGCAATGATATAAAGTTAGTGAATAGGAAGTAAAAACCCTAGTATGTGTGATTTAAGGAAAAATGGTGCAAACCGACGGGTATCGATCACTACCGATTGACCGCATCACTTGACCACCACTTTCTTACCACATGAGCTCATTAATATTTGAACAAAATATCCCCTCAATTCCAGCTAGCTTTGACCGAAATTATGGACCAAAATAACAAGGAAAAGAAACAAAAAAATGAGTGGAGGGTGGTGAGGACACTTGTCGGCCACCTAAGGGCCCTTGACCAAGACAACTTGTCTTACCTTCTTATCACCTTGGGCAACCTTTCTTCTTCATTTTTCTGCTACTTGGCTGAGACAAGAGAGGAGAGAAAGAGAGCAAGAAACCAACTTCCTTCTTCTTGAGTTGAGCCGTCCAAGTGAGGAATTAAAATTCTAAACCGATTAAAGTGTGAGTTGTGAGCTTGAGAAGCTAGGGGAACCAAGAATTCCAAGAGGAGGTGAAGTATTACTCTTGCAAGCTTCATTTGTTGAGGTATTTGCTGCCTATACTTGCTATATGGATGATATATGTTGTATCTAAGCTTATATAAGTGGTTGTAGTGATGATTGAATCAAGAAATGAAGAAAGTTTCATTGAATCCCAAAAATTCCAGGTTTCTGGAAATTTTCAGCTCTGTTCTGTCCGGTTTTGTAGCCCTATGTTAGAGGCCGATTTGGCCTTAGGTCAAAGCATGAAAGTTGTAGATAATGGTATTTTATAGGTACCTACAAAATTTCAGCTCAATCGGAGCAACGTAGGTAGTGAAAAGTCCAAAATACCCTTACTGTTTTAAGTTTTTCCCCAGCAGTCCGTTTGGTCAGTTTATCCAGTTTATCACGTTTTTCCACTAGGATCCGTACTGATTTAGTTTTTTACCAAAACATGAAAGTTGTATTATTCTTACTTAGCTTTCAAACGCCTCTAAGAAAACCTGAATCGGACCTTTGTAACCTGAGATATGACCATTATAGTACAATGCGGTTAGACAGCCGACGAGTGAGATTTTGGTTCTGTAAATTGAGGATTTGACTAGGTTACATTGGAAACTGGACTAAGTGATCTTCATGAACATTGTAGCCTTGTGTCTTAGCTTCGAAACGGTATAAGTTTCACCTCAATCTGATAAGCGTAGCCTCAGATGTACCCATTCCGTAAAAACCCGTCAAAACTGTCTTTTGTAAACTTCGTTTCCACACTTGTTGTTAGCTTAAATTTTGTCCTTGTATTGTTATGAGCCTATGGAACGGCTATTGACTTGCATTTATGATATATATGACTTTGGGATTGGTTGAGGAAAAATAATGAAGCCTAAATGGCTGGAAATTAGGTAAACACAAAGGGCATGCTGCCCAAATTTACGCTTGAGGGAATGAATTCCGGTTTCTAGGGTTTAATTGGGGGTTTTTCTAGTGGTGGCTTTTAAGCTTCTAATTAGCTTTGATTGAGGGATATTGTGGCCTAATTGGATATATTTTATTGCTTATTAACCGTATGTGTGATCGGTAATATATTGTAGGTTGGAAATGAAGCATTTATGGGGAAATGTTGTCCGAACTTTGAGAATGTATGATTGCTTTGAGTTTGTGATTTAGAGCTTGGACTCGGGCAAGGTAATGATATATGATGGATAGTTTCTGAGCCGTGGAGGTGAGTGACCCTAAACTCTTTCCAAAGTTACTTATGAACCGTTTCTTGCACTATTTACTTGATTGCATATCATGAGTGCTTGCATGTGGCCCATGACATGTTTTGGCTTAAATGAGTACTTGGAATTCGTGTGCTGAACACCAACGTCTCCACCTCTGAGTACTGTTCATCTGGAGCAAATGGCTCCCCCTCTGACTGTTTACTGTTAAATGTTTGTTTGGAGCGTTGGGTGTTTAAGTACAACGATTTCACTGGCTCACGAGAGCAATAAATGTACATTTGATCTTAGAATCATGACATCACTGAAATGAACGACTGTGAAACTGATTTGCTTACCGATTTTATTGGTTACTCGCTGAGCTTTTAGCTCACCCCCAAAATGTTTTATTCCCCTCCACAGGGCTCGAGACGAAGGAAGTGCTTGTAGCACGTATTCATGTGACCGGATGGATTACCTCATGTATGGTTTGAGTTTTGGATTTCATCTTGTGTAATAGTTGTTATTAGGGATTGTATGAACGTTTGGACTTAAGTGGGTTCGTGATATGTAATTCTTGGAGAATTTGATACATATTTGATTTTTATATTGTAATTTAATTGAGGACTGTAGTGAACGACTGAGTCCCGGCGAGAGCTGGGCAGGCGACCCGCCGAACCCTTTGGTACGCCCTAGGGGGAGGTGGGGCCGTCACAGTTGGTATCAGAGCTTAGGCTTCAGATCTCTGTAGTGTATCCTAGGCTTGAAGTTTAGGATGCCGGACTGTGGGTTTGGTTTGAAATATTAGTGATTTTTGCGGGATGTCTTGACTTGATTGGTACAAGATGGAATGTCGAGGGCGACATTCTTTTAAGGAGGGGAGTTTGTGACGCCCCGAAAGGTTGAGTGTGAGGACTCGCAAATTCCTTATATTTTCTCAAAAATGACCTTTTATTTGGAAATTATTCTTTTACTATGACCCTACTACTCAATCACCCCACGATAAGTGTAAATGAACCTGGAAAGTAGGGTTTCACTTTTCGTTTTCAAGTTGGAGCAAGTTAGGGTTTTCACGTGTATCCGTAGTGTAATTATTCGGTACCGAATGAGGATCAAATTTGGTGTTTAAGAGTGACTTTTGGGTGAGAAATAATATGTGATTAGAAGCAATGATATAAAGTTAGTGAATAGGAAGTAAAAACCCTAGTATGTGTGATTTAAGGAAAAATGGTGCAAACCGACGGGTATCGATCACTACCGATTGACCGCATCACTTGACCACCACTTTCTTACCACATGAGCTCATTAATATTTGAACAAAATATCCCCTCAATTCCAGCTAGCTTTGACCGAAATTATGGACCAAAATAACAAGGAAAAGAAACAAAAAAATGAGTGGAGGGTGGTGAGGACACTTGTCGGCCACCTAAGGGCCCTTGACCAAGACAACTTGTCTTACCTTCTTATCACCTTGGGCAACCTTTCTTCTTCATTTTTCTGCTACTTGGCTGAGACAAGAGAGGAGAGAAAGAGAGCAAGAAACCAACTTCCTTCTTCTTGAGTTGAGCCGTCCAAGTGGGGAATTAAAATTCTAAACCGATTAAAGTGTGAGTTGTGAGCTTGAGAAGCTAGGGGAACCAAGAATTCCAAGAGGAGGTGAAGTATTACTCTTGCAAGCTTCATTTGTTGAGGTATTTGCTGCCTATACTTGCTATATGGATGATATATGTTGTATCTAAGCTTATATAAGTGGTTGTAGTGATGATTGAATCAAGAAATGAAGAAAGTTTCATTGAATCCCAAAAATTCCAGGTTTCTGGAAATTTTCAGCTCTGTTCTGTCCGGTTTTGTAGCCCTATGTTAGAGGCCGATTTGGCCTTAGGTCAAAGCATGAAAGTTGTAGATAATGGTATTTTATAGGTACCTACAAAATTTCAGCTCAATCGGAGCAACGTAGGTAGTGAAAAGTCCAAAATACCCTTACTGTTTTAAGTTTTTCCCCAGCAGTCCGTTTGGTCAGTTTATCCAGTTTATCACGTTTTTCCACTAGGATCCGTACTGATTTAGTTTTTACCAAAACATGAAAGTTGTATTATTCTTACTTAGCTTTCAAACGCCTCTAAGAAAACCTGAATCGGACCTTTGTAACCTGAGATATGACCATTATAGTACAATGCGGTTAGACAGCCGACGAGTGAGATTTTGGTTCTGTAAATTGAGGATTTGACTAGGTTACATTGGAAACTGGACTAAGTGATCTTCATGAACATTGTAGCCTTGTGTCTTAGCTTCGAAACGGTATAAGTTTCACCTCAATCTGATAAGCGTAGCCTCAGATGTACCCATTCCGCAAAAACCCGTCAAAACTGTCTTTTGTAAACTTCGTTTCCACACTTGTTGTTAGCTTAAATTTTGTCCTTGTATTGTTATGAGCCTATGGAACGGCTATTGACTTGCATTTATGATATATATGACTTTGGGATTGGTTGAGGAAAAATAATGAAGCCTAAATGGCTGGAAATTAGGTAAACACAAAGGGCATGCTGCCCAAATTTACGCTTGAGGGAATGAATTCCGGTTTCTAGGGTTTAATTGGGGGTTTTTCTAGTGGTGGCTTTTAAGCTTCTAATTAGCTTTGATTGAGGGATATTGTGGCCTAATTGGATATATTTTATTGCTTATTAACCGTATGTGTGATCGGTAATATATTGTAGGTTGGAAATGAAGCATTTATGGGGAAATGTTGTCCGAACTTTGAGAATGTATGATTGCTTTGAGTTTGTGATTTAGAGCTTGGACTCGGGCAAGGTAATGATATATGATGGATAGTTTCTGAGCCGTGGAGGTGAGTGACCCTAAACTCTTTCCAAAGTTACTTATGAACCGTTTCTTGCACTATTTACTTGATTGCATATCATGAGTGCTTGCATGTGGCCCATGACATGTTTTGGCTTAAATGAGTACTTGGAATTCGTGTGCTGAACACCAACGTCTCCACCTCTGTGTACTGTTCATCTGGAGCAAATGGCTCCCCCTCTGACTGTTTACTGTTAAATGTTTGTTTGGAGCGTTGGGTGTTTAAGTACAACGATTTCACTGGCTCACGAGAGCAATAAATGTACATTTGATCTTAGAATCATGACATCACTGAAATGAACGACTGTGAAACTGATTTGCTTACCGATTTTATTGGTTACTCGCTGAGCTTTTAGCTCACCCCCAAAATGTTTTATTCCCCTCCACAGGGCTCGAGACGAAGGAAGTGCTTGTAGCACGTATTCATGTGACCGGATGGATTACCTCATGTATGGTTTGAGTTTTGGATTTCATCTTGTGTAATAGTTGTTATTAGGGATTGTATGAACGTTTGGACTTAAGTGGGTTCGTGATATGTAATTCTTGGAGAATTTGATACATATTTGATTTTTATATTGTAATTTAATTGAGGACTGTAGTGAACGACTGAGTCCCGGCGAGAGCTGGGCAGGCGACCCGCCGAACCCTTTGGTACGCCCTAGGGGGAGGTGGGGCCGTCACAGTTGGTATCAGAGCTTAGGCTTCAGATCTCTGTAGTGTATCCTAGGCTTGAAGTTTAGGATGCCGGACTGTGGGTTTGGTTTGAAATATTAGTGATTCTTGCGGGATGTCTTGACTTGATTGGTACAAGATGGAATGTCGAGGGCGACATTCTTTTAAGGAGGGGAGTTTGTGACGCCCCGAAAGGTTGAGTGTGAGGACTCGCAAATTCCTTATATTTTCTCAAAAATGACCTTTTATTTGGAAATTATTCTTTTACTATGACCCTACTACTCAATCACCCCACGATAAGTGTAAATGAACCTGGAAAGTAGGGTTTCACTTTTCGTTTTCAAGTTGGAGCAAGTTAGGGTTTTCACGTGTATCCGTAGTGTAATTATTCGGTACCGAATGAGGATCAAATTTGGTGTTTAAGAGTGACTTTTGGGTGAGAAATAATATGTGATTAGAAGCAATGATATAAAGTTAGTGAATAGGAAGTAAAAACCCTAGTATGTGTGATTTAAGGAAAAATGGTGCAAACCGACGGGTATCGATCACTACCGATTGACCGCATCACTTGACCACCACTTTCTTACCACATGAGCTCATTAATATTTGAACAAAATATCCCCTCAATTCCAGCTAGCTTTGACCGAAATTATGGACCAAAATAACAAGGAAAAGAAACAAAAAAATGAGTGGAGGGTGGTGAGGACACTTGTCGGCCACCTAAGGGCCCTTGACCAAGACAACTTGTCTTACCTTCTTATCACCTTGGGCAACCTTTCTTCTTCATTTTTCTGCTACTTGGCTGAGACAAGAGAGGAGAGAAAGAGAGCAAGAAATCAACTTCCTTCTTCTTGAGTTGAGCCGTCCAAGTGAGGAATTAAAATTCTAAACCGATTAAAGTGTGAGTTGTGAGCTTGAGAAGCTAGGGGAACCAAGAATTCCAAGAGGAGGTGAAGTATTACTCTTGCAAGCTTCATTTGTTGAGGTATTTGCTGCCTATACTTGCTATATGGATGATATATGTTGTATCTAAGCTTATATAAGTGGTTGTAGTGATGATTGAATCAAGAAATGAAGAAAGTTTCATTGAATCCCAAAAATTCCAGGTTTCTGGAAATTTTCAGCTCTGTTCTGTCCGGTTTTGTAGCCCTATGTTAGAGGCCGATTTGGCCTTAGGTCAAAGCATGAAAGTTGTAGATAATGGTATTTTATAGGTACCTACACAATTTCAGCTCAATCGGAGCAACGTAGGTAGTGAAAAGGCCAAAATACCCTTACTGTTTTAAGTTTTTCCCCAGCTGTCCGTTTGGTCAGTTTATCCAGTTTATCACGTTTTTCCACTAGGATCCGTACTGATTTAGTTTTTTACCAAAACATGAAAGTTGTATTATTCTTACTTAGCTTTCAAACGCCTCTAAGAAAACCTGAATCGGACCTTTGTAACCTGAGATATGACCATTATAGTACAATGCGGTTAGACAGCCGACGAGTGAGATTTTGGTTCTGTAAATTGAGGATTTGACTAGGTTACATTGGAAACTGGACTAAGTGATCTTCATGAACATTGTAGCCTTGTGTCTTAGCTTCGAAACGGTATAAGTTTCACCTCAATCTGATAAGCGTAGCCTCAGATGTACCCATTCCGTAAAAACCCGTCAAAACTGTCTTTTATAAACTTCGTTTCCACACTTGTTGTTAGCTTAAATTTTGTCCTTGTATTGTTATGAGCCTATGGAACGGCTATTGACTTGCATTTATGATATATATGACTTTGGGATTGGTTGAGGAAAAATAATGAAGCCTAAATGGCTGGAAATTAGGTAAACACAAAGGGCATGCTGCCCAAATTTACGCTTGAGGGAATGAATTCCGGTTTCTAGGGTTTAATTGGGGGTTTTTCTAGTGGTGGCTTTTAAGCTTCTAATTAGCTTTGATTGAGGGATATTGTGGCCTAATTGGATATATTTTATTGCTTATTAACCGTATGTGTGATCGGTAATATATTGTAGGTTGGAAATGAAGCATTTATGGGGAAATGTTGTCCGAACTTTGAGAATGTATGATTGCTTTGAGTTTGTGATTTAGAGCTTGGACTCGGGCAAGGTAATGATATATGATGGATAGTTTCTGAGCCGTGGAGGTGAGTGACCCTAAACTCTTTCCAAAGTTACTTATGAACCGTTTCTTGCACTATTTACTTGATTGCATATCATGAGTGCTTGCATGTGGCCCATGACATGTTTTGGCTTAAATGAGTACTTGGAATTCGTGTGCTGAACACCAACGTCTCCACCTCTGAGTACTGTTCATCTGGAGCAAATGGCTCCCCCTCTGACTGTTTACTGTTAAATGTTTGTTTGGAGCGTTGGGTGTTTAAGTACAACGATTTCACTGGCTCACGAGAGCAATAAATGTACATTTGATCTTAGAATCATGACATCACTGAAATGAACGACTGTGAAACTGATTTGCTTACCGATTTTATTGGTTACTCGCTGAGCTTTTAGCTCACCCCCAAAATGTTTTATTCCCCTCCACAGGGCTCGAGACGAAGGAAGTGCTTGTAGCACGTATTCATGTGACCGGATGGATTACCTCATGTATGTTTTGAGTTTTGGATTTCATCTTGTGTAATAGTTGTTATTAGGGATTGTATGAACGTTTGGACTTAAGTGGGTTCGTGATATGTAATTCTTGGAGAATTTGATACATATTTGATTTTTATATTGTAATTTAATTGAGGACTGTAGTGAACGACTGAGTCCCGGCGAGAGATGGGCAGGCGACCCGCCGAACCCTTTGGTACGCCCTAGGGGGAGGTGGGGCCGTCACAGTTGGTATCAGAGCTTAGGCTTCAGATCTCTGTAGTGTATCCTAGGCTTGAAGTTTAGGATGCCGGACTGTGGGTTTGGTTTGAAATATTAGTGATTCTTGCGGGATGTCTTGACTTGATTGGTACAAGATGGAATGTCGAGGGCGACATTCTTTTAAGGAGGGGAGTTTGTGACGCCCCGAAAGGTTGAGTGTGAGGACTCGCAAATTCCTTATATTTTCTCAAAAATGACCTTTTATTTGGAAATTATTCTTTTACTATGACCCTACTACTCAATCACCCCACGATAAGTGTAAATGAACCTGGAAAGTAGGGTTTCACTTTTCGTTTTCAAGTTGGAGCAAGTTAGGGTTTTCACGTGTATCCGTAGTGTAATTATTCGGTACCGAATGAGGATCAAATTTGGTGTTTAAGAGTGACTTTTGGGTGAGAAATAATATGTGATTAGAAGCAATGATATAAAGTTAGTGAATAGGAAGTAAAAACCCTAGTATGTGTGATTTAAGGAAAAATGGTGCAAACCGACGGGTATCGATCACTACCGATTGACCGCATCACTTGACCACCACTTTCTTACCACATGAGCTCATTAATATTTGAACAAAATATCCCCTCAATTCCAGCTAGCTTTGACCGAAATTATGGACCAAAATAACAAGGAAAAGAAACAAAAAAATGAGTGGAGGGTGGTGAGGACACTTGTCGGCCACCTAAGGGCCCTTGACCAAGACAACTTGTCTTACCTTCTTATCACCTTGGGCAACCTTTCTTCTTCATTTTTCTGCTACTTGGCTGAGACAAGAGAGGAGAGAAAGAGAGCAAGAAACCAACTTCCTTCTTCTTGAGTTGAGCCGTCCAAGTAAGGAATTAAAATTCTAAACCGATTAAAGTGTGAGTTGTGAGCTTGAGAAGCTAGGGGAACCAAGAATTCCAAGAGGAGGTGAAGTATTACTCTTGCAAGCTTCATTTGTTGAGGTATTTGCTGCCTATACTTGCTATATGGATGATATATGTTGTATCTAAGCTTATATAAGTGGTTGTAGTGATGATTGAATCAAGAAATGAAGAAAGTTTCATTGAATCCCAAAAATTCCAGGTTTCTGGAAATTTTCAGCTCTGTTCTGTCCGGTTTTGTAGCCCTATGTTAGAGGCCGATTTGGCCTTAGGTCAAAGCATGAAAGTTGTAGATAATGGTATTTTATAGGTACCTACAAAATTTCAGCTCAATCGGAGCAACGTAGGTAGTGAAAAGTCCAAAATACCCTTACTGTTTTAAGTTTTTCCCCAGCAGTCCGTTTGGTCAGTTTATCCAGTTTATCACGTTTTTCCACTAGGATCCGTACTGATTTAGTTTTTTACCAAAACATGAAAGTTGTATTATTCTTACTTAGCTTTCAAACGCCTCTAAGAAAACCTGAATCGGACCTTTGTAACCTGAGATATGACCATTATAGTACAATGCGGTTAGACAGCCGACGAGTGAGATTTTGGTTCTGTAAATTGAGGATTTGACTAGGTTACATTGGAAACTGGACTAAGTGATCTTCATGAACATTGTAGCCTTGTGTCTTAGCTTCGAAACGGTATAAGTTTCACCTCAATCTGATAAGCGTAGCCTCAGATGTACCCATTCCGTAAAAACCCGTCAAAACTGTCTTTTGTAAACTTCGTTTCCACACTTGTTGTTAGCTTAAATTTTGTCCTTGTATTGTTATGAGCCTATGGAACGGCTATTGACTTGCATTTATGATATATATGACTTTGGGATTGGTTGAGGAAAAATAATGAAGCCTAAATGGCTGGAAATTAGGTAAACACAAAGGGCATGCTGCCCAAATTTACGCTTGAGGGAATGAATTCCGGTTTCTAGGGTTTAATTGGGGGTTTTTCTAGTGGTGGCTTTTAAGCTTCTAATTAGCTTTGATTGAGGGATATTGTGGCCTAATTGGATATATTTTATTGCTTATTAACCGTATGTGTGATCGGTAATATATTGTAGGTTGGAAATGAAGCATTTATGGGGAAATGTTGTCCGAACTTTGAGAATGTATGATTGCTTTGAGTTTGTGATTTAGAGCTTGGACTCGGGCAAGGTAATGATATATGATGGATAGTTTCTGAGCCGTGGAGGTGAGTGACCCTAAACTCTTTCCAAAGTTACTTATGAACCGTTTCTTGCACTATTTACTTGATTGCATATCATGAGTGCTTGCATGTGGCCCATGACATGTTTTGGCTTAAATGAGTACTTGGAATTCGTGTGCTGAACACCAACGTCTCCACCTCTGAGTACTGTTCATCTGGAGCAAATGGCTCCCCCTCTGACTGTTTACTGTTAAATGTTTGTTTGGAGCGTTGGGTGTTTAAGTACAACGATTTCACTGGCTCACGAGAGCAATAAATGTACATTTGATCTTAGAATCATGACATCACTGAAATGAACGACTGTGAAACTGATTTGCTTACCGATTTTATTGGTTACTCGCTGAGCTTTTAGCTCACCCCCAAAATGTTTTATTCCCCTCCACAGGGCTCGAGACGAAGGAAGTGCTTGTAGCACGTATTCATGTGACCGGATGGATTACCTCATGTATGGTTTGAGTTTTGGATTTCATCTTGTGTAATAGTTGTTATTAGGGATTGTATGAACGTTTGGACTTAAGTGGGTTCGTGATATGTAATTCTTGGAGAATTTGATACATATTTGATTTTTATATTGTAATTTAATTGAGGACTGTAGTGAACGACTGAGTCCCGGCGAGAGCTGGGCAGGCGACCCGCCGAACCCTTTGGTACGCCCTAGGGGGAGGTGGGGCCGTCACAGTTGGTATCAGAGCTTAGGCTTCAGATCTCTGTAGTGTATCCTAGGCTTGAAGTTTAGGATGCCGGACTGTGGGTTTGGTTTGAAATATTAGTGATTCTTGCGGGATGTCTTGACTTGATTGGTACAAGATGGAATGTCGAGGGCGACATTCTTTTAAGGAGGGGAGTTTGTGACGCCCCGAAAGGTTGAGTGTGAGGACTCGCAAATTCCTTATATTTTCTCAAAAATGACCTTTTATTTGGAAATTATTCTTTTACTATGACCCTACTACTCAATCACCCCACGATAAGTGTAAATGAACCTGGAAAGTAGGGTTTCACTTTTCGTTTTCAAGTTGGAGCAAGTTAGGGTTTTCACGTGTATCCGTAGTGTAATTATTCGGTACCGAATGAGGATCAAATTTGGTGTTTAAGAGTGACTTTTGGGTGAGAAATAATATGTGATTAGAAGCAATGATATAAAGTTAGTGAATAGGAAGTAAAAACCCTAGTATGTGTGATTTAAGGAAAAATGGTGCAAACCGACGGGTATCGATCACTACCGATTGACCGCATCACTTGACCACCACTTTCTTACCACATGAGCTCATTAATATTTGAACAAAATATCCCCTCAATTCCAGCTAGCTTTGACCGAAATTATGGACCAAAATAACAAGGAAAAGAAACAAAAAAATGAGTGGAGGGTGGTGAGGACACTTGTCGGCCACCTAAGGGCCCTTGACCAAGACAACTTGTCTTACCTTCTTATCACCTTGGGCAACCTTTCTTCTTCATTTTTCTGCTACTTGGCTGAGACAAGAGAGGAGAGAAAGAGAGCAAGAAATCAACTTCCTTCTTCTTGAGTTGAGCCGTCCAAGTGAGGAATTAAAATTCTAAACCGATTAAAGTGTGAGTTGTGAGCTTGAGAAGCTAGGGGAACCAAGAATTCCAAGAGGAGGTGAAGTATTACTCTTGCAAGCTTCATTTGTTGAGGTATTTGCTGCCTATACTTGCTATATGGATGATATATGTTGTATCTAAGCTTATATAAGTGGTTGTAGTGATGATTGAATCAAGAAATGAAGAAAGTTTCATTGAATCCCAAAAATTCCAGGTTTCTGGAAATTTTCAGCTCTGTTCTGTCCGGTTTTGTAGCCCTATGTTAGAGGCCGATTTGGCCTTAGGTCAAAGCATGAAAGTTGTAGATAATGGTATTTTATAGGTACCTACACAATTTCAGCTCAATCGGAGCAACGTAGGTAGTGAAAAGGCCAAAATACCCTTACTGTTTTAAGTTTTTCCCCAGCTGTCCGTTTGGTCAGTTTATCCAGTTTATCACGTTTTTCCACTAGGATCCGTACTGATTTAGTTTTTTACCAAAACATGAAAGTTGTATTATTCTTACTTAGCTTTCAAACGCCTCTAAGAAAACCTGAATCGGACCTTTGTAACCTGAGATATGACCATTATAGTACAATGCGGTTAGACAGCCGACGAGTGAGATTTTGGTTCTGTAAATTGAGGATTTGACTAGGTTACATTGGAAACTGGACTAAGTGATCTTCATGAACATTGTAGCCTTGTGTCTTAGCTTCGAAACGGTATAAGTTTCACCTCAATCTGATAAGCGTAGCCTCAGATGTACCCATTCCGTAAAAACCCGTCAAAACTGTCTTTTATAAACTTCGTTTCCACACTTGTTGTTAGCTTAAATTTTGTCCTTGTATTGTTATGAGCCTATGGAACGGCTATTGACTTGCATTTATGATATATATGACTTTGGGATTGGTTGAGGAAAAATAATGAAGCCTAAATGGCTGGAAATTAGGTAAACACAAAGGGCATGCTGCCCAAATTTACGCTTGAGGGAATGAATTCCGGTTTCTAGGGTTTAATTGGGGGTTTTTCTAGTGGTGGCTTTTAAGCTTCTAATTAGCTTTGATTGAGGGATATTGTGGCCTAATTGGATATATTTTATTGCTTATTAACCGTATGTGTGATCGGTAATATATTGTAGGTTGGAAATGAAGCATTTATGGGGAAATGTTGTCCGAACTTTGAGAATGTATGATTGCTTTGAGTTTGTGATTTAGAGCTTGGACTCGGGCAAGGTAATGATATATGATGGATAGTTTCTGAGCCGTGGAGGTGAGTGACCCTAAACTCTTTCCAAAGTTACTTATGAACCGTTTCTTGCACTATTTACTTGATTGCATATCATGAGTGCTTGCATGTGGCCCATGACATGTTTTGGCTTAAATGAGTACTTGGAATTCGTGTGCTGAACACCAACGTCTCCACCTCTGAGTACTGTTCATCTGGAGCAAATGGCTCCCCCTCTGACTGTTTACTGTTAAATGTTTGTTTGGAGCGTTGGGTGTTTAAGTACAACGATTTCACTGGCTCACGAGAGCAATAAATGTACATTTGATCTTAGAATCATGACATCACTGAAATGAACGACTGTGAAACTGATTTGCTTACCGATTTTATTGGTTACTCGCTGAGCTTTTAGCTCACCCCCAAAATGTTTTATTCCCCTCCACAGGGCTCGAGACGAAGGAAGTGCTTGTAGCACGTATTCATGTGACCGGATGGATTACCTCATGTATGTTTTGAGTTTTGGATTTCATCTTGTGTAATAGTTGTTATTAGGGATTGTATGAACGTTTGGACTTAAGTGGGTTCGTGATATGTAATTCTTGGAGAATTTGATACATATTTGATTTTTATATTGTAATTTAATTGAGGACTGTAGTGAACGACTGAGTCCCGGCGAGAGATGGGCAGGCGACCCGCCGAACCCTTTGGTACGCCCTAGGGGGAGGTGGGGCCGTCACAGTTGGTATCAGAGCTTAGGCTTCAGATCTCTGTAGTGTATCCTAGGCTTGAAGTTTAGGATGCCGGACTGTGGGTTTGGTTTGAAATATTAGTGATTCTTGCGGGATGTCTTGACTTGATTGGTACAAGATGGAATGTCGAGGGCGACATTCTTTTAAGGAGGGGAGTTTGTGACGCCCCGAAAGGTTGAGTGTGAGGACTCGCAAATTCCTTATATTTTCTCAAAAATGACCTTTTATTTGGAAATTATTCTTTTACTATGACCCTACTACTCAATCACCCCACGATAAGTGTAAATGAACCTGGAAAGTAGGGTTTCACTTTTCGTTTTCAAGTTGGAGCAAGTTAGGGTTTTCACGTGTATCCGTAGTGTAATTATTCGGTACCGAATGAGGATCAAATTTGGTGTTTAAGAGTGACTTTTGGGTGAGAAATAATATGTGATTAGAAGCAATGATATAAAGTTAGTGAATAGGAAGTAAAAACCCTAGTATGTGTGATTTAAGGAAAAATGGTGCAAACCGACGGGTATCGATCACTACCGATTGACCGCATCACTTGACCACCACTTTCTTACCACATGAGCTCATTAATATTTGAACAAAATATCCCCTCAATTCCAGCTAGCTTTGACCGAAATTATGGACCAAAATAACAAGGAAAAGAAACAAAAAAATGAGTGGAGGGTGGTGAGGACACTTGTCGGCCACCTAAGGGCCCTTGACCAAGACAACTTGTCTTACCTTCTTATCACCTTGGGCAACCTTTCTTCTTCATTTTTCTGCTACTTGGCTGAGACAAGAGAGGAGAGAAAGAGAGCAAGAAATCAACTTCCTTCTTCTTGAGTTGAGCCGTCCAAGTGAGGAATTAAAATTCTAAACCGATTAAAGTGTGAGTTGTGAGCTTGAGAAGCTAGGGGAACCAAGAATTCCAAGAGGAGGTGAAGTATTACTCTTGCAAGCTTCATTTGTTGAGGTATTTGCTGCCTATACTTGCTATATGGATGATATATGTTGTATCTAAGCTTATATAAGTGGTTGTAGTGATGATTGAATCAAGAAATGAAGAAAGTTTCATTGAATCCCAAAAATTCCAGGTTTCTGGAAATTTTCAGCTCTGTTCTGTCCGGTTTTGTAGCCCTATGTTAGAGGCCGATTTGGCCTTAGGTCAAAGCATGAAAGTTGTAGATAATGGTATTTTATAGGTACCTACACAATTTCAGCTCAATCGGAGCAACGTAGGTAGTGAAAAGGCCAAAATACCCTTACTGTTTTAAGTTTTTCCCCAGCTGTCCGTTTGGTCAGTTTATCCAGTTTATCACGTTTTTCCACTAGGATCCGTACTGATTTAGTTTTTTACCAAAACATGAAAGTTGTATTATTCTTACTTAGCTTTCAAACGCCTCTAAGAAAACCTGAATCGGACCTTTGTAACCTGAGATATGACCATTATAGTACAATGCGGTTAGACAGCCGACGAGTGAGATTTTGGTTCTGTAAATTGAGGATTTGACTAGGTTACATTGGAAACTGGACTAAGTGATCTTCATGAACATTGTAGCCTTGTGTCTTAGCTTCGAAACGGTATAAGTTTCACCTCAATCTGATAAGCGTAGCCTCAGATGTACCCATTCCGTAAAAACCCGTCAAAACTGTCTTTTATAAACTTCGTTTCCACACTTGTTGTTAGCTTAAATTTTGTCCTTGTATTGTTATGAGCCTATGGAACGGCTATTGACTTGCATTTATGATATATATGACTTTGGGATTGGTTGAGGAAAAATAATGAAGCCTAAATGGCTGGAAATTAGGTAAACACAAAGGGCATGCTGCCCAAATTTACGCTTGAGGGAATGAATTCCGGTTTCTAGGGTTTAATTGGGGGTTTTTCTAGTGGTGGCTTTTAAGCTTCTAATTAGCTTTGATTGAGGGATATTGTGGCCTAATTGGATATATTTTATTGCTTATTAACCGTATGTGTGATCGGTAATATATTGTAGGTTGGAAATGAAGCATTTATGGGGAAATGTTATCCGAACTTTGAGAATGTATGATTGCTTTGAGTTTGTGATTTAGAGCTTGGACTCGGGCAAGGTAATGATATATGATGGATAGTTTCTGAGCCGTGGAGGTGAGTGACCCTAAACTCTTTCCAAAGTTACTTATGAACCGTTTCTTGCACTATTTACTTGATTGCATATCATGAGTGCTTGCATGTGGCCCATGACATGTTTTGGCTTAAATGAGTACTTGGAATTCGTGTGCTGAACACCAACGTCTCCACCTCTGAGTACTGTTCATCTGGAGCAAATGGCTCCCCCTCTGACTGTTTACTGTTAAATGTTTGTTTGGAGCGTTGGGTGTTTAAGTACAACGATTTCACTGGCTCACGAGAGCAATAAATGTACATTTGATCTTAGAATCATGACATCACTGAAATGAACGACTGTGAAACTGATTTGCTTACCGATTTTATTGGTTACTCGCTGAGCTTTTAGCTCACCCCCAAAATGTTTTATTCCCCTCCACAGGGCTCGAGACGAAGGAAGTGCTTGTAGCACGTATTCATGTGACCGGATGGATTACCTCATGTATGGTTTGAGTTTTGGATTTCATCTTGTGTAATAGTTGTTATTAGGGATTGTATGAACGTTTGGACTTAAGTGGGTTCGTGATATGTAATTCTTGGAGAATTTGATACATATTTGATTTTTATATTGTAATTTAATTGAGAACTGTAGTGAACGACTGAGTCCCGGCGAGAGCTGGGCAGGCGACCCGCCGAACCCTTTGGTACGCCCTAGGGGGAGGTGGTGCCGTCACAGTTGGTATCAGAGCTTAGGCTTCAGATCTCTGTAGTGTATCCTAGGCTTGAAGTTTAGGATGCCGGACTGTGGGTTTGGTTTGAAATATTAGTGATTTTTGCGGGATGTCTTGACTTGATTGGTACAAGATGGAATGTCGAGGGCGACATTCTTTTAAGGAGGGGAGTTTGTGACGCCCCGAAAGGTTGAGTGTGAGGACTCGCAAATTCCTTATATTTTCTCAAAAATGACCTTTTATTTGGAAATTATTCTTTTACTATGACCCTACTACTCAATCACCCCACGATAAGTGTAAATGAACCTGGAAAGTAGGGTTTCACTTTTCGTTTTCAAGTTGGAGCAAGTTAGGGTTTTCACGTGTATCCGTAGTGTAATTATTCGGTACCGAATGAGGATCAAATTTGGTGTTTAAGAGTGACTTTTGGGTGAGAAATAATATGTGATTAGAAGCAATGATATAAAGTTAGTGAATAGGAAGTAAAAACCCTAGTATGTGTGATTTAAGGAAAAATGGTGCAAACCGACGGGTATCGATCACTACCGATTGACCGCATCACTTGACCACCACTTTCTTACCACATGAGCTCATTAATATTTGAACAAAATATCCCCTCAATTCCAGCTAGCTTTGACCGAAATTATGGACCAAAATAACAAGGAAAAGAAACAAAAAAATGAGTGGAGGGTGGTGAGGACACTTGTCGGCCACCTAAGGGCCCTTGACCAAGACAACTTGTCTTACCTTCTTATCACCTTGGGCAACCTTTCTTCTTCATTTTTCTGCTACTTGGCTGAGACAAGAGAGGAGAGAAAGAGAGCAAGAAACCAACTTCCTTCTTCTTGAGTTGAGCCGTCCAAGTGGGGAATTAAAATTCTAAACCGATTAAAGTGTGAGTTGTGAGCTTGAGAAGCTAGGGGAACCAAGAATTCCAAGAGGAGGTGAAGTATTACTCTTGCAAGCTTCATTTGTTGAGGTATTTGCTGCCTATACTTGCTATATGGATGATATATGTTGTATCTAAGCTTATATAAGTGGTTGTAGTGATGATTGAATCAAGAAATGAAAAAAGTTTCATTGAATCCCAAAAATTCCAGGTTTCTGGAAATTTTCAGCTCTGTTCTGTCCGGTTTTGTAGCCCTATGTTAGAGGCCGATTTGGCCTTAGGTCAAAGCATGAAAGTTGTAGATAATGGTATTTTATAGGTACCTACAAAATTTCAGCTCAATCGGAGCAACGTAGGTAGTGAAAAGTCCAAAATACCCTTACTGTTTTAAGTTTTTCCCCAGCAGTCCGTTTGGTCAGTTTATCCAGTTTATCACGTTTTTCCACTAGGATCCGTACTGATTTAGTTTTTACCAAAACATGAAAGTTGTATTATTCTTACTTAGCTTTCAAACGCCTCTAAGAAAACCTGAATCGGACCTTTGTAACCTGAGATATGACCATTATAGTACAATGCGGTTAGACAGCCGACGAGTGAGATTTTGGTTCTGTAAATTGAGGATTTGACTAGGTTACATTGGAAACTGGACTAAGTGATCTTCATGAACATTGTAGCCTTGTGTCTTAGCTTCGAAACGGTATAAGTTTCACCTCAATCGGATAAGCATAGCCTCAGATGTACCCATTCCGCAAAAACCCGTCAAAACTGTCTTTTGTAAACTTCGTTTCCACACTTGTTGTTAGCTTAAATTTTGTCCTTGTATTGTTATGAGCCTATGGAACGGCTATTGACTTGCATTTATGATATATATGACTTTGGGATTGGTTGAGGAAAAATAATGAAGCCTAAATGGCTGGAAATTAGGTAAACACAAAGGGCATGCTGCCCAAATTTACGCTTGAGGGAATGAATTCCGGTTTCTAGGGTTTAATTGGGGGTTTTTCTAGTGGTGGCTTTTAAGCTTCTAATTAGCTTTGATTGAGGGATATTGTGGCCTAATTGGATATATTTTATTGCTTATTAACCGTATGTGTGATCGGTAATATATTGTAGGTTGGAAATGAAGCATTTATGGGGAAATGTTGTCCGAACTTTGAGAATGTATGATTGCTTTGAGTTTGTGATTTAGAGCTTGGACTCGGGCAAGGTAATGATATATGATGGATAGTTTCTGAGCCGTGGAGGTGAGTGACCCTAAACTCTTTCCAAAGTTACTTATGAACCGTTTCTTGCACTATTTACTTGATTGCATATCATGAGTGCTTGCATGTGGCCCATGACATGTTTTGGCTTAAATGAGTACTTGGAATTCGTGTGCTGAACACCAACGTCTCCACCTCTGAGTACTGTTCATCTGGAGCAAATGGCTCCCCCTCTGACTGTTTACTGTTAAATGTTTGTTTGGAGCGTTGGGTGTTTAAGTACAACGATTTCACTGGCTCACGAGAGCAATAAATGTACATTTGATCTTAGAATCATGACATCACTGAAATGAACGACTGTGAAACTGATTTGCTTACCGATTTTATTGGTTACTCGCTGAGCTTTTAGCTCACCCCCAAAATGTTTTATTCCCCTCCACAGGGCTCGAGACGAAGGAAGTGCTTGTAGCACGTATTCATGTGACCGGATGGATTATCTCATGTATGGTTTGAGTTTTGGATTTCATCTTGTGTAATAGTTGTTATTAGGGATTGTATGAACGTTTGGACTTAAGTGGGTTCGTGATATGTAATTCTTGGAGAATTTGATACATATTTGATTTTTATATTGTAATTTAATTGAGGACTGTAGTGAACGACTGAGTCCCGGCGAGAGTTGGGCAGGCGACCCGCCGAACCCTTTGGTACGCCCTAGGGGGAGGTGGGGCCGTCACATGAAGACTCTTATGGTAAACTTTTCCACATACCAAATTCCTCTCAGAGGTGGTGAAAGTCCGATTCCGAAGAGCAATGAATGAGTACATGGCGAGCATCCATGTGTCCGACTGTGCATGTATCCTTCAAGTGTAGGGAGCGGATGAACTTCCTGATATCCTCCAATTTGGGACAACCCCGAGAGAATTTTCCAACCAATGATAATCGAAAAGGCAACGCTAGTTTGGTGATGCCCTCCATCGAGAAAAATACAACAGCTTCTCCTCTATGGGATGAGAGCGGTTTAGCAGGGATAGGAGAAGTTGGAGCCAACGTGAACAGTTAAGCAAAGGATTTCTGTTCCATCAATAGAGGGGGGTGCCCTTCCGTCGACGACCGAAAGGCAGCCATTGGCGAGGCTGAACAATGAACTCTAGAAACTCTAGGGGAAACTTGCAGCCGCAGAGGATTTTGGTTCTAATAGCTTATTTTGCTTGGCTACATGGTTATTTATTTAGGTTCCAAGGGTAATTTTATCTTTTAACTTTAACTTATTTGCCTATTAAGGCTATAATTGTATTAGTTCATACATTGTCTCCTAATTTTATTCGCATTTCCTTGGAAAAATTTGCTTACATTAATCTAGTAAATTTTCACACATTTGTTTTTAAAGAAATTAACTGGACATGTACTTATTCAACTACATAATAAATTCAAATGTCACAATTTGCAATATGTCTATCATATATTTAATTGATTTCTAAAATATTTTACACCATTCTATCATTTTGCTTATTGTTTTATTTATTTATTATATTACTTTTTTCCCTAAATTTTCAATTTTATAGGAATTTAATTATGCATTTACTTTTAACCATTCATTTGTTACATATATTATTTCTAATAATAGATTAAATGTAATGAAATAAATTCGAAGTGTACACATAAATTTTTCGAGTTCTCACAATTACAGCTAGTCATGTACACTGAATAAGGATCTAAACCTCACTAATCTCTTATATACATTCCCAGGTCTTGACTATTAGAATCCTTTGGGTCTTAACCTTTGCCATGAATATT
The DNA here is from genome assembly GCF_036785885.1 of Coffea arabica. Classification (NCBI taxonomy): domain Eukaryota; kingdom Viridiplantae; phylum Streptophyta; class Magnoliopsida; order Gentianales; family Rubiaceae; genus Coffea; species Coffea arabica. Next base: position 51,907,280 of record NC_092320.1, on the reverse strand, counting down.
TATCTCAAATTCAATTGTGATATCGACTCTCATCATAAAGCTATCAACTTTTTGGTATTCGGGTACAAGATTCCAAAAATAAGACAATTCACCACTCGATTTGGCCAGTCCCAAGAGTAAATCAACCACATTTGAGATTACTATCCAATATACATATCTAATTTTCCCCAATAATAGATATTCATTCCACATTTAACAGGTCAATCCCCACAGTCCGAGAACCCTCTCCTAGCATGAGCTCATTAAGAACTCTGATACCACTAGTAACAACCCTATCTCCCCCAAAGGCGTACCTTAGGATTTGGTGGACCGCCTGCCCAAATTTTGTCAGGACTTACTCGTGAATTTAAAAAAAATAATAATAACAATTCCTAAACTCCAATAGCATTAACTCCAAGGTAAATATGAAATTTCATGGTTAAACATTACAAACCAACTAACATTCCATATCAATACTTATATATACAGCCAAACGGATAAAAATACAAATTCTAGTAATCAATTCACTAAGTATAACTAAGATAGTAAGTTACTTAAAGCAGGATGTTAACTCTCGATCGGTCTATTTCCCTGATTCCAGATTGCCAACGCTTGTTAAGGAAAACAACTAAAGGAATGAGTTAAAAGTCCAACAGATTCCAAGAAATCATGTAAACAAAATAGCAAGTGAATAAGTAAAATAGCAATATAACAAATACACAGGCTATATTTTCATAGCATAACTAATACACGACAAGAAAATAAAATATTAACACCTCAATTAACACATCAAAACAAGGAGCATTTTCAAGCATAAGGATACAGTTTGCTCTCATGACCTAATTCAGTTGCAGCCGTTTGCTCAAGAGCCGTTAACACTCAGTCAACCATAACATACAGTAACAATATCCAGTAGATCACCACTTCACGCCACTTTCCGTCCATCGATCATTCCCCTTTACCAAGCCCGCACACCAAACAAGAAACACAAGGGGTAATACTCGAGTATACCAATTCAAGTAACAAGTAACACGACCCATGGTTTATCAATCTTCTCGATCAAGCCTTAACTGGTTCGATTCGACCAACTAGCCAATGGGATTTGAAGCCCCAGTCACTCAGTATAGTCGATGGAATAATATACCCAAATGACTTTTAAGTCAGGCATATGTAAATCATTTCACACATAAAACAGTATAACAGTGATCCAGTCAAATTAGGTCGAGTGCGATAAAGTATGCACTAGCCTAGCCAGTATCAATTCAAGAGAGCTAGCATTTCAATCAATCAATACTCTCATTAAGACAACACTCAAATCAAGTACAACTCAGAACATGCCATTGAAACACTCACCAATCAAACATGAACTTTACACTTCCGTCCAAGCTCATCTTCTCACCTATTATTGAGTCCTAAGACCAAATATAATTACACACATGTGCGTCGATTCCAGCCATCAAATATATCACAAGAAAGTTAAACTCGTCCACTTTTCTCAAAAGTTCTACTTATGTTTCACTCTTTCAAATCAAGAGCTCAACATATAGTCCATCACATGTATAGGAAAACATTTGAAAAGCAATAGGGTCTTAATAGTTCATCTAAGTTCAAGGTTTAAATAATTAAAGTCAGCACCAAAGTTCACGGATACAAGGTTTTTCTTGTTTATAACAAGGAAAAAGTTACGTACATACTAGTTTAATGTTTTTTTTCAGTGGTATGTGGGTAAATACATAATAGCTAATATATCTAACAATGAACAAGACATATAACGTGCTTCATATACTAAGAAAAACAACAACAAATCAAGTATCAAGTCATCCTTCACCCGCTCAAAGAAACTTAGAAAATTGCCAAGAAAGATGAACTTTTTTCTTTTCAAAATCACCAAGTTTCCTTACTCAAATCAAGTGAAATATTTCATACATCCTAAGGTTAACAAACCACTAAATATTTCAAATCAAAATATACAAGACTTAACCAAAGAAAGTTAGGCTTAAAACCCAAAAAAGTTTTCCAAAGTTTTCCAAGTCCTACTCAATCCATTTGATAAAATTCCCAGCTTTGGTGACATTCTTTGAAAAGGTATAACTTGAGTTTCATAGGTCAAAAAATCACAAAACTTACACCATTAGAAAATTGGCTTGAAGTATAGGCTTTAGAAGACATCTTCATGAAATTTAACTTATAGATTAGTCAAATTTCAGTTTAAAAATCACTGTTATCACAAGTGCAAAAACAGAACAGTCATGATTTTCAAGAAACTTTACAGATTTTCTGGTCTTTATAGAAATTGAACCAAACCCTGAATTTTATACCATTCAAAGGTCTATGAGTCTAGTTTGAAACGCAACAAACAAAACTCAATTCTAACTTTTCTATACGAAGTTATACTCAATTTCCCAAAATTGCACATAGCTTCTAGCGAAAATTTCCAGGTTTCTAACAACTTAAGAAAATGAAACTTTTACTAACAAAATCTCATTCCTTTAGCTCAAATTCAACATATAATTGAAGGATAACATGTATAAAGCAATAATTAACAAAGAATTACAATAAAAAAACAAAAAAAAGGTTCAAAACCTCATCCCCTGTTTGGACAGCTTAACAGAACTTTCAGGTAATTCTTACAAAATTCTCATTCAAGTTTTTCAATTTTGCTCTAGATTTTCAGACACAATAAGAGGATAGACATATAACTTAAATTTCTAGAAGAAAACTCCTCCAAAATTTGGATAGCAAGCTGCATAACCAATTTCCTTCTCTCGACCAAACAGAAAATTTTCCAACAATATATCCAGCTTTTAAACAAGTTTTACTTCAGCAAAATGCACTTTCTTAGCTAAAATCTATCATGCAACATGAATAATCAAGTGTATTAGAAATATGAGAGGTTTTATAGCAGTTTACCTCCCTTTTCACTCACGGTTCAAGGATGGAGTAATGGAGATACATTGCTCCTTCTTCCCTCAGCTCCTCAAGGTTGAATCGCACCAAGAAGGTAGAGCTCTCCCCTTTTCCTTCCTCTCTAACTCTCTTTCCCTCGGCTTCAACTGATATGGAGATGAACTAAAAAATTCTCTCAGCTTCTCTCTCTCTCTCTCTCTCTCTCTCTCTCTCTCAGTTGGGGTAGAAAACAGGGAACCAGTCTTGCCTTCTCTCTTTATCACTCGTTCGAATGATTTGGGTTAGGGGGAGACAAAATTTGTTTCTTTTACTTGCTTCTCTCGGTTTGGCTTTGAAGGGAAAAGGGGAATGTATGATTTACTTCACATTTTCACTTGGTTCACTAACAAGAAGAAGAGGAATGAATTTGGACTTGGTTTTGCAAGAAAAAGGAAGGCTAGTGAGTCTTGGTCAAAACTTTGATTGCCCATTTGATAAACGGCATAAATACAAATATTATATATCTAATTTCCCAAAATATCTTTGTCCACTTCACATCCCTAAGCACAAAATATCTCTTGTTATCACAAAATATTCCTTTTGTGCACAAATCCCTCTTTGTCACTCAATATATGCCAGAAGCCCTACTAGTTGGACTAGGTAGTATATCACCCCATGATAAACAACATGCAATAAATTAAAAGGGGCAATGACGTACAACAATCCTTTATCATTTACCAAATAAAAGTATGTAATTCAAAGAAAAACTAAAAAACACAATATGCAAATTTTAGGTCCTCACAGGGGGTATTGTCTTTCTTGTATGGCGATCAAGTCAAAATCAGAAAAAATGATTGAGTGGTTATGAATGGTCAATTGTGGTAGTGTGCCTAGCCTTTGACCCATGTATGGGTAAATCAAGTCAAAATCAAGGAAAATATTTGAGCTACTACCCCCCTAGTAGCTAAATTCTAGGCTAAGTACTTAGAAGCTAGATATTGCGTGTATTTATTTATGAGTTACGTTTAAAATGAGATGATATAATTGACATGTTATATGATTTACAAGAATTTTCTATAAACATATTCATGTCATGTTACGTGTGTTTATGCTATGGGAACCACCATTAGAATGGGACTAAGTACCAAGTCGGACGGAAGCCACTTATGTGTGTGCCACTCACTTCTCAAGGAAATATGTATATGTAATATATGAAAAAAAATGTCAAATATTTTTCAAATTGATATATGCATGCTATATTGTGTGACGAAATTTGCAAATATATAACGTGTTTACAGCTACATGATTCGGCAGGAAAGTAAGTGCTAGCTACTAAGCATCGATCACTCAATCCATGTTTTCTTTATTTTTCATGCAGATGAAGAAAGTAAGATCACATACATTTAGAAGATAAGAGAAAGGTACATAGATAAACATTTTCACTCTGGGAGTATAGAGTAAGATGCTTTGCAAATGTATTGAGTAAACGTTATGTATTCCTTTAGTATTTGCAAGATTTAAATTTTAGTGAATTTTGTTTGTAAGTTATAATCATAATGCCTTGTATTTGTCAAAGTTAGGTCTCACAAATACAACATGTCACATTACACATCTAGTCTAGGGATTCGAATTTGGGTCGTGATACTTGATACTTAACAACGAATGCCTGGACATGATATTCATTTTCAAATGCTATGATTAGCTGACTTGCCACATTATTGCTAATTAGAAATAAAAACAAAAGTGTATTTGAATAGGAGATTAATTAAAAAATTTTGATAACATTGTAGCACTAATTGTAATGTGATGTGTGTCTAAAAAGGTGATTGAATGGATAAAAAACTGATTAAGTAACATAGTCAAGATGCACCCATTTTTTTAGCAAACAACTGCGTAACCAAAATATTCCTTATTCTCTACATTTTCATGGTTGTCCTTAAAGTTAAATTTGTAATTACTATCACTTTTTATAAGCCATGTAGGGATAGTTTGGAAACTAAAATTCACTTAATCACTTTTTTATAAGTTTTAAATATTGCTTTTGCTCATGAACTAACTTTGCTATATTAAAATCCAAATCTGGTGGAAAATTGTAATATCAAAAACTTCAAGGTAGAAATTGTTAGAAACTCATGTGAGTAAATCTATTCTCTAAATTTATTTCAAGTGTGAGTAAATTAAAGGGAAATTTCACACATCTTTGAAATTTGTGACAATTTTAGCCAACCCTTCAAATTTAAAATTAAAGAACCTATATCTTACTTTTATTACTATAACTGCAAAACATTGAGAGCATATTAACTTTGACCAAATACTCATACAAATATCTGAAAGTACCATTGTATGAAAATTGAACAAAAACGACATGGACTTGGGATAGGGATAGTTGTCAGGTTAATTGCCCCTACACGATGCAATATTGTCTATACAAATTGTAACTCCTTCTTAGCTGCTTGTACATCCTTATAACAAAGGTGTAATATTCTTTTATTTTTTATGTGGATCCCCATGCATAATAATTGCATGTCTATTGTAAAGTTTTATAAGTAATTCACTTAGGGTTACAAATTGTTCAAAAAGAATTACATTATTCAGAGACGGTTGTCAGGTCCAAGTCCAAACCACACAAACTATACAGACATAGAGAGTAAGAAGCTAATTAAACTCTATGTACTCTGTCCTAATTTCAAAGAAATTTCAATAATAAATATAGAGAGAGAGAGAGAGAGAGAGAGAGAGAGAGAGAGAGAAGCAATGATAATTCTTCTTGGTTATTTGGGTCAAAGTGTTCAAAGATTTGAATGGGGAATCAATGGTGGCATACTCTATGTACTCTATCCAAATTTCAAAGAAATTTCAATAATAAATACAGAGAGAGAGAGAGAGAGATAGAGAGAGAAGCAATGATAATTCTTCTTGGTTATTTGGGTCAAAGTGTTCAAAGTTTTGAATGGGGAATCAATGGTGGCATAGGCAGAACCAAAAAATTTTCCTGGATGGGATGAACTCTAATTCAACTAAAACTTAAACATATACTTTGAAATATTTTAAATTTTTTTTGAGGGGCAAAGGTTTAAATTTACACAGGAACTTTTTTGATTATTTCAACTTTTCAAGGAAGAAGAACTCAAAATTTCAAAACTTAAGGGATAGGGCCTTCCCCGCCAACCCTAGTTCGGCCCATGGATCATGGTGGTTAAATTTGGTGACATTTTAAGGCTCTATAAGCAAGAGTAGGATGGGTACCTAGTGAGAGTGAAAAGTATGCTAGAAGGAGGGAAGGGGAAGGATTTGAGTGTACTTGCATGAGACATATAGGGTAGGAAGAATAGATGAAAGGAGAGTCTCTATACATTTGTAGCAACAAGGGCAAGTAGAAAAGAATTAAGGGCTGATAGAGGTCCTTTCTTTCTTTTTTTTTTTCTTTGCTTTTCATATTTCTTGCTCAAGTATTGTAAGACTAGGGGATGATAGTGTAATTTTTTGAGCCTTAAAGGAAATTGACAAATAACCTCATAGACCTCAAGGATGACTCTATAGGGGATGTTATTATATGGATGCAAAACCTAAACCTAAGAGGATATTGGGGATCGAAAATATCTCTTCAAAGTTTAATCGGTGCAAATTGCATTAATTGCGACGCCCAATGATGACTCTTTGAAAAGGTCATGAATATGCAAAGAGTAAGACACCTTAGAAAAATAAAAATTAATATATAATTATACGTGACCTAAAATAAGGAATGCAACATAACGGGTACGGGGGACTAACATTCGTGATTTCAATTTTCCCTTTGATAGAATGGATATAAGCGTGCTAAGGTTAAGAAGCCATACTCGTCCATATCCTATATTCGAGGGGTACTCTCTAACCTAATCAAGCAAATGTACTAACTTATTTCTAACTTTTTCTTAAATGAAGTGCAAGTTTAATTGTCATGTTTTGCATATAGGGATAAGGGATATGCATATAGAGGAAATATCATGCAAAATGGTAAAGATCTTAAAAAGTAGAAAATGTATATGAAATGTAGTGATTGTCATGCAAACATGATCTAACTCGTGAATGGTCCCTAAGGGTCTAGCGTTGGACTAGCCCATGTCTATAAGTTCTCACTAGCGTTGGACTAGTGAGAAATTGAAAAAAAGGGGTCATAACTAGCGTTGGACTAGTGTGGTGATGTCATGCATTTATTATAATAAAATAAATCATATAAAATATAATAAAAGTAAGTAAACACATAAATCACATAGAGCATATAGCACATAAGTATGATATTTAGATACAAAGACCTTAAGAAAGCGAGTAAACATGAAAACACACAAGCATCCAAGCACACAAAATAAAAGCAAATAGAGGCCTCACTATTACATTTAGGGGCTTAACTACAATCTAACGGGGAAATTTTTAAAATAATACCCTAACTATCACATTTATCTAAGTAAATACATTTTTGGCAAAATTAAAACCTATCTATTACATAATCTATCTAAATACAGGTCTTGAACCCATAACTATTACAATTTGGCATTTAAATGTCTCTCAAATAATTTACCAAAATCAAGTAAATGAATAACACTAAAAGTAAGTAAAAAAAAAAAGAAAATTAAAACATGCAATTACATGCAATAAACACGTAGGATCAAGTAAAAATCAAATTAAGGGGTAGAGTGTACCTCCCTTGAATTGGTGACTTAATGAAATTTCTCTTATTTACCCTCCAAAACAACAAAAATGGTCAAGGTACCAATTTAATTGATAAATACGAAACAAATTATCTGAAATCAACTCAAGGTTCCTAAGGTTTTACAAATTAAATGCCATTTAAACTAAGCATGTAGTTGAACATAGTTAAACAATCCAACGTATCAAACAAAAATGCAAATTAATAATTCAAGAGCCATCACCTTAATTCACTAAATCATGAAGCATCCAAAATCTAAACTTAATGAGTTCATTTGAAATCCTATTGATAAACTTGAATTAACTCATGAAGATTTGCAAACAGAGTAAAGAAAATCAGCGCTATTGTTTTTTGACCATTTTTTATGAACAAAGTAATTTGTAAACAAAATCAAAACATTCTAATGAAGTTGATAAATGAATCTAGACTCATAAACCAAAGACACAAAATTTCATAAAATCACTTTTTATCAATACAACTTCACTTGAATTGAATTGACCCCCAATGACTTGAATTGGTAGAATCCGAGAGCATGACAAAACGCAAGAGAAAGAACAAGGAGAACATCAAAAACTTTCGGTTCCTTCCAAAATTCTGGTTTAAAACTTTTTTGCAAGGAAAATTACTTCAATATTACTAGCTCACCCATTACCAAACATTAAACCCAAAGAAAAGGATAGAGGCTATACACATACAGAACACATACTATAATCAGAGCGACGACCCGTGAGCCTAAACTTCAATTGATAAATGAATCTCCAAAGTGTAGATTTACATTGTGGCAAGAGACTTGCCATATTGCAGCTTTATGCCACATAGCAAATCATCACTTTATATTTTACGGCAAACTTGTACATAGTATCCTAACTAAACAGCAAGAAAACCAAGGATTTCAAGCAAACCATGAACTTCAAGCAACAAAAAATGGATCCGCCAACATTGCTGCAACAAGCCAAAACTTCGAGCTTGTTGCAGCAAACGTTCATGTTCAGCTCTCCTTCTAAGAATTCTGATGGACTCGACTATTCTAAGGGATTTAAGAGTAAGGGCAAGATGTCGCATTCATAAAAAAAAAATCAACATCAATCACAACAATGGGTACCCGAACTACAAAACAATAAAGCACAAACAAACCCACCAAATCTTGAAGCACAAATGAAGATTAATGAAAGTTTACCATGAATAAAGGACACAGTTGGCTTACCTCTATCCCAGCAAGTGTTTTTGAACGTGAAATAATCCCAAGAGAACGTGACAAATGGTGAGAAATTCCTCTGATTCGCAACTCCAGAAAATTGTAAGGAATGACGAGTTCCTATATATGAGCCCCGATTCGGATGTCTTCCTAATGCTATTTCGAAACTGTCTCTGAACAAAACTTAAACCTCTACTTCTATAGATATCCCAGATCTCTTAAAACATCCAAGAAGAAGCCGATTCAATGGAGAAAATTGCCTCCCAAAGTGACGAAAAATCAGCCTGATTCTAAAAATTTTTTTGCAAAAATGCTCTCTTCCTTCTGTTCTCTCTTTTGTCTTTCTTTTTCTTTTCATCTTCTTTGCTGTTTTTCTTTCTAATCCTCCCTAGATTTCCCCTTTTTCCTCTCTTTCTCTGGTTTTCTCCTTCTGCTTCCCTTTCTTTTTCTTTTTCCCTCTCTTTTCCCCGAAACCCTCTTTCTCTTTTTTTTTTTTTTCTGGTTTTCTCCTTTTTCCCAGTTTCTCTCTTGGTTTCTTACTCTCCACAGTCTCTCTCTTCCTCCCTTACTCTCCCAATTCTCTCTTTCTCTCCCTCTCTTTGTCTTCTTCTTTTTTTCTTTCTTTCTTCCCCTGCCCGAAGCTTTCCGCTTTCTCTTCTCGTTCTTCCTTTTTTCTTTTTTCTCCTGAAGCTCCCCTCCCCTATTTTCCTCTTGGTTCTAGATTTTTCCCAAGTCTAACAGCTGTCTTGCCACCTAGCCTTAAGTGTTGTGTTTTGCAACAAGACAAAAACACATGGCTAATGCTCACTTAATCCACTTAGCTATCTTGCATGCATTCTACTTATTTTTATTTTTTTCTTTTTATTTTGTTTTTCAAAACAAATTTAGGGTAAAAAAATGTTAAATTCCTATTTTGAGATTGCTTTGCAAATCTTCATTTTATTTTGAAGAAATTGAATTTGAAAAGATTAAAAACAAAATTTTGTAAGAATTTCAGAAATTTAATGCAAAAATGTTTGTTTTGTTTTGTTTTTTTAAAGAAGATGAACCTAATTAAAAAATAGCTAACAATCATCTTACGAACTTTGATTAAAGAAAAATAAAAAATAAGAATAAAATAGAAAATAAAATTAAAATTGAATTAAATAAAATTGAAATTTTGGTGTCTACACATTTGTAGCGACAAGGGTAAGTAGAAAAGAATTAAGGGATATAAAGGTCTTTTCTTTCTTTTTTTTTTTCTTTGCTTTTCATAGTTCTTGCTCAAGTATTAATGTAAGACTAGGAGATGATAGTGTAATTTTTAAGCCTTAAAGGAAATTGACAAATAACCTCGTAGACCTCAACAAGGTTTTTAAATTATTCCTAAATAAATCAAGTAGACTTTTGTTGTCTAGATGTCACTCTCCCATGTTTGGTATATCATCCCAAAAAAAAATCTCTAAAGCAACATAGATTTTCTTAGTAAGATATTGTAGCATTGATATTTTATAGATGGATATAAAATGAAAATTAAAATAACTACAACCTACTCTCGTGAAAAGAATGAGGATTGACACTCTTATTAAACACTTGGCAGTAGTAGAAAAAGAGACATTATCTCTTTTGCCTTATTAATGATTGATTATTTATTGTAGTTGAATAAAAAAAATTCTAGCATCTAATAATAGAGTGCATTTGGTGAAAATATTCTCCGAAGCATTAGGAAACCTCTATTTGCCGACACAAATATTAACAATGCCCCCAATTGTGAAGAATAAGAATAGCCTTCCCAAGCGCTTTATTTATTTATTTTGGTTAGATGTGAACATTTTACACCTACACCTACTCCTATATTATGAGGGATGCAGTAGGCCCAATAGGGCAATTGGTAATTTAGAGGGGACTAGATCACCTCTAAATCAAACAGGTTCACTAAGCCACTTACTAGATTTGAGAAGTCAAAAAATTCCTAGTGTTTGAGATGCTAGCAAGGGGATTTGATCCACCAACTAGTACCTTTTTTTTTGGGTTAAACTCCAACTAGTACCTTAACAGTGGCTTAGGCCTTCTTGGTGCTTCCTCAAGCGCTTTAGTTGCAAACCAAAAAAGAAATACAAAAAATGTGATATGAAAATCATGAGCTATCACAAACTTCACATCTCATTTCCAGGGCAATTCTTTCATTAAAAGAAAGTAGAGCACTTCCACCATCATTTAATAGACTACTTAATTTCTTGTAAGTCCTATGTTTAGTCCCTCTTGTTAAAAGTGAATCCATAACTTCTCTTGTTTAATTTCTTTAACATGGTCACTCAATTTTTCTTGTTCCTCATTATGAGGTGCTCAATAAAATAATCAACAACTAGTATGAATTTAAGATGGGCACGTTCATAAACATGACCTTTTTTGGACCATGGAAATAAAGTATTGGGCACATGGTCTTGTGGAGTTTTACTAGCCCAAATCAATTAAATTATAATGGATAACTACAGCTAGTTATGCAAAGTAATGAAGATCAACTTCATGAAAGATTCAAGTGTTAATTGATAAAGCACAGGACGATAAAGGTACTATCTATAAGAAAGGTTAAACTATAGAGTTCAAGAGTAGTTTCTCAACATCTTGGTATAGAAGCAAGGTTAGATCCATTTGTTTCTGATTGGAACCAGTCCATTTGATGGACATGTACTTTTTGGTGGCCTTTTGAGAACTCTTTTTTTTTTTTTAATAGAACTGGGATTTGTAGATTTTTTTGTGGCAATTTTTTACAATTTTATAGTCTTTTTTATAATTTAAGATCCTTAGTGATTTGAGAGAGAGTTGTACGTTCACTTGTTTTACCATCTTGGTATAGAAGCAAGGTTAGATCCATTTGTTTCTGATTGGAACCAGTCCATTTGATGGACATGTACTTTTTGGTGGCCTTTTGAGAACTTTTTTTTTTTAATAGAACTGGGATTTGTAGATTTTTTTACAATTTTATAGTCTTTTTCTATAATTTAAGATCCTTAGTGATTTGAGAGAGAGTTGTACGTTCACTTGTTTTACCATTTATTAAAATGGGCATTAAATCTTTCACTCCTTCTATCCCATTAAAAGTGTCGTACTTTCTTTTTTGCTCTATTGCAAAATTATATCATCTTATCAAATTTGCTAAAACAAAAAATATTATTTCATTTCCAAGCTATACCTTGGGTTATTATTGATTCTTTATTGTGTATTTAAATTTTGAAAATCTCAATATTAAGTAGTAAATAATGTGTATTTTTTTTGCACGTCTAATTATGTACTATAAAAGTTGTGTTAGATGTATTTCACACTTCTTGTTAAGTTCAGTTATCCATACAAACAATGAATGATTGTGGGTTCACATGTCATACTTTTCTTCTTAGACAAAGTAAAACATAGGAGATTCCATTTCATTAACTCTATCTTGGCATGGGTAAAGCTAACGAATCACCTATACTTTTGCTACTGTACATAAAAGCACGGATTCCCAAACCTGACAAATGTTCCCGTTTATTTAATATTATAAATTTCATTATCGCTTCTTTGGAGAACTCTTTCCAAATATCTTGAAAAGTTTAGCGGAGAACTCTCCCCAGAGGATCTAAGACTGGCCATTGAAATCCTTCCTTTAGATACAACATAATGTTTTCTCATTATACACAAGTCAATGATAGGTGTCGACTCTGTGCAATAATGAATATCTACTCAAGAAAAATTATAAATTTTGTATATAGGATGAGCAGGGTCGAATCTATAGAGACTGAAAAAAAATTTATTTCTTCTAGAGTTCAAGAGTAAGTGGGTTTTTAAAAAAAATGAAAATAATTAAGTAAATATAAAACTAAATGACAATTTCTTAAAATTGAATCAATAATAAATAACTCTAGCCAAGAAATAACTTCAAAAATGATTCATTTAATTGATCATTGATGCAATAGTAATTTCCCTTATTAACTGATAAATAAGTTATAACTATCAACAAGCAAACACGATCAACTTCTCCTTACTTTATCAATAGTCAAGATATGACCATTAGCCATTGCTCTAATCAAGAAATAATCTTAGGTACGACCTTAGAATTCAATTCCCCAATTGTCTTAAGAAATAGAGAAGCTCTGTTTTAATTAAATAACACGCTATGAGGATTATTTTAAATTAACCCATATATTCCCCTGACACAAATCCAATCATTCCAGTTATCACTAATTTAGGGCGATTAAATAATTACGGATTTAATTGTCTTAATTGATTTTAGGTTATTGAATTAATCTAAATTTTGGGCCCTAAATATTCGAATAACACAACAACCATAAGTAAAATAGGGAATATACGAATACCAGAAAATTAAAGGAATAAATAAAACCAATTTGATCTCACAACTTTAGATAAATCAAGTCCTCCATTATTTCTTGACTAGAAACAAAATTTTATTCATCTCCGTTAAAGAAATCCCACATGAATTGGTTGAACTCATCAACATGAATAATCTCCAAAAGTAATGTATTGTTATTCGAAGAAATGAGAAAAGAGGCGAACATTTTTCTTATGTCTCGTGGCTCCCAAAAGAAAAAAAAACAACTGATTAGTTTATTCCTTCGCGGAAAGAAAGAATAATCAATCAATAGTGCCGCTATTGTTTCGTTTCCTATTTCCACTAAACTACTACTACTAACTAAAGTAAAAAATGACTCCAACAAATCCTATCTCGACTGAAAAGGAAAAGTCAATGACAATCCTCTGGTGCAACATCTCTGATCCGACTTCAAAGACTTCAATCCATAGTTAGATATTATGCATCAACTTTCGATCTCCTCAGGATGTGCAGAGTTCTAACCTTGACGTGATTATGCCAAACAGCAAATTTAGTGAAGAAATCACACCTTTTAATTCCTTTTTATTCCAAATCTCTGCAATCCGCACGAATTACCAAAAATAAGTAGAATCTACCAATTAATACAATATTTGATAAAATAAAAAAGGGAAATAATCATAAAATTAATAACAAAAATGCAACCTATTAGTCAACAACATAAACCTAATACACATGCTGTTTAGATACACGTTTATTTGAAATATTATTTGAAATGCATGACTAATAGAGAGACAGCCATTCGAACAAATCATAGAAAAGTCTAAGCTAATCAACTAAAACTTAAATCACATCAAAGTTCAAACTATTTGTCCCACTTGAGAAACATCCACAAAATTTTTATAAATGTACAACTAATTGAGGGACAAGCATTCCAACAAATTAAAGAAAAGACTACTAAGTGGCTGCTTGGTTAAAGGGTTTGGGAATCAAATAATGGAATGAACCCCTTATTTGTTGCTTGGGTTAAGTCTATTGGAATGCAATTTCTGGAATCATTTCTAAAAAATCGGACTTTCACCATTCCTGAGTAAATTGGGAGGTTTTGGACAAAACCCTCAACTCATTCCCAAGCAAAAACATTTATGACGAACCTACCCTCTTTTTTTCTTCATTACACGCCGCACCTTCTGTTCTTCTTCTTCATCAGATTTTCTACCTCTTCTACTTCATCGGTTGAACAACCATAAAGATCAGTGGCTTTCGACTCTCCTTGGACAACGAATTCTAGAGTTGAAGAGTCTTCTACTAGGGTGAATTCCTTGATCCCAGGTCAGTGGATTACAAACTCCCTTGCCTCTGCAATTTTCTTTTCGTATGCAAGCTTTTCTCTTTCTTCTTCTCTGTTTTTTCAGGCTACTCACTGGGTAGTTGAAAATAAAGAAGAAAAGAACGGAATCTTATACAATAACACTAACTGGACCAAATCTTCTCTGTTTTGCAAAAAAGTCTTCCTTCCATGAATTCATATTCTTTTGTCACAAAATCCAATAAGAAATTATTTCCGCAACAAATACACTATTATTGGTGAGAATAATACATGTTTTTAATCCATGTATTTTGTTGTAATACATGTATTTTAATTCACTTACTTCAACAAATACATTATTTTGTTCTCTTTTTTGGTGAGATAAATGTTAATGTCACTAGATTTGTCATTTTTATGTTTTTAATGTGTTTTCTTGGATTACGCATTCAATGGAGGTCAATCAATTCTTGATCTTTTGGTTATTTGATCCGTGAATACTGGTATAGTTTGGGTGGGTTTCTACATGCCCTGTACCTGTTTGTAAAATTGTCTGCTTGAATAGCTTTCAGTTTCATAGTTATTCGTACATTAGGATTTCAAGTTTCAACTATCAATTTCGTTTGTTTATGCTTATTTATATCTATACATCATTGTGTTTACGGATGTATGATGCATGTCTAGGCCCTTTTAATAAGATCAATTGATGTTTAATGCATTTGAAGATTTTGATGCCGTAATCTAGTTTGGTGAATACTTACGTTTGGTTGTCATATTGTTATGTAGACAAAGATGCCACGTTTGCCTATTGAAAACAGAAGACGCAAAAAATATCGAGGGCAAAGCCAGATTTTATCAGGAATGATAATGGTTGTTATTGCACTGTTTATGATGTGGTACCAGTTAATATTCATACATCTCAAAAGTAGAAGACGCCAAATAAAATCAAAAGAAGAAAAAGTCACTGAGCGCATGCAACACTTATTCAATTTGACTAGGGAGAGTGATGCTTATTGTATTAGCGAACTTCGTATGGATAGACGAACATTTGGGATATTATGTGAAATGATTAGAGACACTGGAGGTTTGAAAGCTACAAGAAACATGTCAATAGAAGAAATTGTTGCCATGTTTGTGTATGTTTTGGCTCACCACAAGAAAAGTAGAACAATTTGTGGTCTATTTTGGAGAAGTAGAGAAACGGTGAGTCGTCAATTTAATCTTTGCCTCCTAGCAGTTTTGAAATTGCATACTATATTACTTAAGAAGCCTGAGCCTATTACCGAAAATTGCACAGATGAGAGATGGAAATGTTTTAAGGTAATTCAAACATTAAAATACAATCATTTAATAAAATGTATGTTTTCATCTAAACTATCCAATATAGACATTTTAACTCATTTATATTTTTTATTTTTGTTAAAATAGAATTGTTTGGGTGCCTTAGATGGGACATTAATAGATGTGACACCACCCACCGAACAAAAATCAAGATACCGAACGAGAAAAGGAAGTATTGCAACAAATGTATTAGGGGTTTGTTCTCCTAATATGCAATTTATCTATGTCTTGCCTGGTTGGGAAGGTTCGGCACATGATGGTCGTGTGCTTCGAAATGCTATCTCTAGACCAAATGGTCTTAGAATCCCACAAGGTAAACATATATTGCAGTATTCAATACCATTCAATCAATTATTTTTCGAAAATAAGGTAGTCTAGTATTAATTTGTACATGGTTGAATTTTGAAGGTTGTTATTACTTGGTGGATGCTGGATATTGTAATGCTGATGGATTTCTTGCCCCTTATCGAGGGCAAAGATATCACCTTAATGAATTCAATGGTTATCGACCACAAAGACCAGAGGAATATTTCAACATGAAACATTTTAAAGCTAGAAATATCATAGAAAGATGTTTTGGATTGCTAAAAGGAAGGTGGAAGATTCTAGCATCCCCTTCATTTTTTCCAATTCAAACACAAGTGCGAATAATTATGGCATGTTGTCTGCTGCACAACTTGATAAGGAAGTTCATGACTTTTGATCCACAAGAATTACTACAAAGTGAAGAAAATGAAAGTGAAGATGAAAACAGTGATGAAGAAGTAGAGCACATATCCACTATTTTGCCAAGTGATCAATGGGCAAATTTTAGAAATAATTTAGCACTTGAAATGTTTGACAATTGGAGGGCTGGACTTAGTATTTAGCTATGAATGGATGTTTAGCTCTTAGACTCATTAAATTTGGATTGACATTTGATGTACTCTTGTAGTGGATTTGTGAATTAGATTGACACTTGATGTATGTTCTTTTAAATTTGGATTGACTTTTAATTGTATGTTCTTTTATGTGTTTTGTTATATTATAAATTTCAGTTATATGCTATTGTGTATCAAAATTAATTGATATATATGGGTTGACTTCTAAATGATAGGATGGAGAATGATGAAATTGTACGTGGAAGAGGGAAAAATAAATGTTTTTGGACTGGTGAAGAGGTAAAAGTGCTCATAGAATCATTGCAAGAGTTGGCTTGTGATCCAATGTGGAAATCAGATGGAGGATTTAAAAATAATTATATGAGCGAATTGCTTAAAATTATCTTGCGTAAGCAACCTACTTTTACCAAACAAGTCAGCCCACATATTGAATCAAAAGTTAAGTGGCTGAAAAATAGGTTCCATGCAATTGTTGAAATGTGCAAAGAAAGTGGTTGTAGTTGGAATGATGCTGAGAAAAAGATTTCTTGTGAAAAACAGTGGTATGATGATTGGTGCAAGGTAAGAAATTGATTACTTTTTACATTTTGATATGTTCTTTTTCAACCTTTTATTAAGATTATCATTTATCTTTCTATTCTATCTCTAGACTCATAAGGATGCGAAGGGCCTTTGGGATGTCAAATTTCCATATTTAGGAGATCTTGAAATTGTATATGGAAGAGACAGAGCCACTGGAAATGTTGCTGAAGATATTGCACAAGCTGTCCAAGATATGGAAGATGTCCAAAATTTGGAGGAAGGAGATGAAGGGCTTGATGCTATGTCAAACTCGGATAATGATAAGGTAGAAGAAGATGAAGTAAATTCCATGGAGCAATCAACTCAACCAAGCTCAACAAGTACAAGAAATTCCAAGAAACAAAAGAAACAATCCCCTCCCATTGCAAATGTGTCAAAAAAAATGAAATCTGCATCAACAACAAGGGGTGATCTTGATGCATCATTGCAACTTCTCACCAGCAAATTTGGAGATTTCGTTGAGGGAATTCAAGCTAATTTCACAACTATGGCAGCAGCCATGTCAAATGAGGATAAACGTGAGCAATTGGTCTCCGATAGAAGAGATCAAGTTGTTGCTGAGTTAATGAAACTTGCTTTACCGAGTGGAGATGTAATGAATGCAGCCGACATACTTTCGGAGTAGATTTCCAAGCTTCATGTGTTCTACAATCTTCCTGCAGAAATGAAACGACAATATGTAATTAACCTCCTTTATCCTCAATCTACTCGCTGAAGTAAAATTATTGTTAGCTGGAAAGTGATGATTTGATGACAATTTCTTTTTGTTATGGTGATTGTTAGATGGTTATATGATTGGTCTTTTGGAGATTGTGGACATTGAGTGGCACTCTCGACTGGATTAGACAATTGACTTGTATTTGGTATGGTTAGCTTTTGTGATTTGAGTCTCCTTCTTTTGTTCATATATGTAAGGAGAGATCTATTTCATATCATTATCTAATGTAGGAACCACAAATGACTTGTTAATGGAGTAAATTTTCAAAAAAGAAAGAGTTTTTAAACTAACTTCCTAAAGGCTGGCAATTTTTGAGTCTCTTCCCAAAGGGTGAAAAACACATTCAAGAAATGCGTTCTTCCAAATAAAAATGCAACTTTCAAATACGTTATTTTAATTTTCGTAAATTTGTTTAAATATAAAAAATTGGTTAAATAGCGTATTAAATACAAAACCTGCTAATTTCCCATAAAGAGCTGGTATCTTATGAGAAATATATATTTTTTTAACTTTCACATATTTAATTTATGTTAAATACAAAACACACTAGTTTTCCTTTGGGCGCTATTTAATCAATTTTTTCCATAAAGAGTTGGTATGTTTTTCATAAAGAGTTGATACAAAACATACTACAAAACCTGTCAGTTTCCCTTAAAGAGCTGGTATCTTATGAGCAATTTTGTTTTTTTAACTTTCACATATTTAATTTATGTTAAATACAAAACATACTAGTTTTCCTTTGGGCACTATTTAATCAATTTTTTCCATAAAGCTGGTACAAAACCTGCCAGTTTTTCATAAAGAGCTGGTATCTTATGGGCTATTTAACCAATTTTTCATATTTAAACAAATTTCCAAAACATAAAATAACGAATTTGAAAGTTGCGTTTTTATTTGGAAGAACACATTCCTTGGATGCATTTTTCACCCTTTGGGAAGAGACTCAAAAATTGTCACCTTTTGGGTGATTGTTGAAAAACTCCTTTTTTTGGGAATTTACTCCTTGTTAATGCAGCCACTATATTTATTTTCTAGTATTAATTTTTTTATTATTTATGATTTTCTTATGATTTATCAAAAAGTTAATAACTATTGTAGTTACAATTATGAAAATGTTAATTTGTCGTATGTGTAATTCTTTTGTTTTAGAAGAATTGTTATATTAGGGGTAAATTTGGAATTTAATTACATTTAATTCCGAAACACTCATCAAACCAAGCATCAGGAATTGGAATAATGCTAATTCCAATGTGTGAACCAAGCAAGATATTGGAATGAAAAGTTTTAATTCCAAAACCAGAGTCTATGATTCCAATTACAATTCCAATTCCTAAGCTTGAACCAAGCGCCCCCTAAGTTAATCAACTAAAGCTTCAATCCCAACAAAGTTCAAACTATTTGTCTCACTTGAGAAACATCCACAAAATTTGCCTAACAATAATTAGCATCCAATTAACAATCTACAATTAACATATACCAATTGTGAGTGAAAATTGAGACTTTACCTGGAACATAAAGTTCCAGTTTACAGATAATATTTCCTCACACTTCAACCACCGATAGCCATGAAAAGTAGATTTTAGAAGACAGTTAGAAGATGTAAAATTGCACAAATACAATCTATTTCATAAAAAAAATTCTCGAATTCATATCCTAGCTAATGAGGGCAATTGCAGTAAACAATTCACAATGTCTAAAATACCAGTTGGATGCAAAAAAGTAGAGAAACAAATATAGAGAACAAGTATAACTATCCCAACACCTATAAAAAGACATGCAACCCAAACACTCGACCTAACATTCTTTAATATTCAAACCCCCCATGATTGTCAAGAAGCTCAAGGAGATTGCAATACCTTTTGTAACAGATTGACAATCATTGCTCACCTATTGTGCATTAAAAGACTTTAAGATCTATCAAATAGTGCCTTCAATAAACCATACTCTTAACATCAATTTTACTCTATCACCTAGAATTTCAAGGATTGCAACACGAGATCCGATGCTGCAATTACAATCCGAATCAGTTATGAGAAGACAAATGATGCTACAATAGTTCTTGGGAAAAGTGTCATTTATTGACAGTGCTAATCAATTCTACATCTAAAAGAGTGTCATCTAACTCTATTTCTTCCCATTCTTCATTGAAATGGGATTCCATATCTTTCCCTCCCACTGGTTTCTTACGATTGTTTCTTTTGACTGGGGTGTAAATATTTTTTCTCTTAATGGCATTTTTTGTATTTGTATTAATGGCATACTTAATGAATAATTTACATATTAAATTGTTAACTTAAGAGAGTATTAATCATTGCCACGGGTAATAAAAAGAAATACTACTAAATGAAACATGACAATGTTGTATTCGTAACTTAACTATTGCTCTCATATTTTTTTCTAACCCAAAATACCCTTCCATGTGTTATCTGTGATAGCCCCACCTTCCTTTAGGACGTACCCCAAGGATTAGTGAATTACCTGCCCAACTCTCACCAGGACTACTAAACCAAAAACACATTTACCAAACCAAGACGTGCAATAGAATTTCGATAAAACACCCCAACGGAAAACAATAAAAGCTGAAGCCAAGTCAGAATCTGGCCGGATTGGCGGCTAGATTCAAGGCAGAAGCCACCAAGAATTTTTTCAATTTCCCTGTCAATCCGGCCATGTATCCGGCCAAGAACTGGCTGGATATGCGGCCGGATTCTCTGCACAAAATTTTCCACCAGTTTTTTTTTCTTTTCCCGCTCAAGCTTCACACTCACCAAGTTTTCAACGGATCAGGCCATAGAAACGTACAATCTTGATCAATCACACTTGATACACATAATCATACTCTTGCATATATATATACATTGGAGTTTTTAACAAGTCAACTTGAAAGACAAACCAAAATATCCAAATACAATTAGGGTTTACTATTACAAAGGAGTTTAAACCAAAACAACTATACCTAGCTCTACTCTTTTCTCCAAAATTCACGGTCCCAAAATTTTATTCCTTGTCAGGAAAACAAAAGTAACAGGGGTGAGTTTTCGCCCAATGAAGTACCAAAAGTCAAGCAGTCAAAATCACAACTTTCACTTCTAATCAGTCAAAGATAACATCAGGTAAAGAGCTGAATGAACACCACAGTTAAACAGAGTAGTTCAAGTAGAAAGGATACAGATGGCTTTCAAGAACCAAATTTCCGTTGCAGTACTTGATCCAAACCCATTGACACTTCGTCAACATTTAAATAAGAAAACCTTGACCGTAGACCTCCACTTTACACCAATTTTCGTCCACCAAACATACCCGTTACCAGGCCCGAACACCAAGCAGAAACAGCGGTGGTAATACTTGAGTATACCAACTATCAAAGGGTTTCAGTATTCAGTGAATCAGTAACAGTATCCTCATGGTTCATCAATCTACCCCGACTAAGCCCTTGCTGGCTCGATTAGATTAACTACCAATAAGGTTTGAGCTCAAATTTCACAGTAAGGTCATTGGATACAAGCCTCCAAACGATATCAAATCATGCACAAATAATAGATCCAAATTTGCATAGTAAACCAGTCAAATAGCCAAGAGAAACGAGTGCAATAAAGTACTCTCTCGTCTCGTTCAGAATAAATGGAAGTCACAGTCATTCAAGTCACATATTTCAAGCACAAGTAAAGTAATCAGTTAAGCAACAAGTCATGCGAGTGGTACACTTACCAGTTCAAGCAAAAACAACTTCAAAAGTTTCCTCCCGGATTATGCTCTTGATCACTGGCACGTCCTAAGAACAACCAAGGTAAAATAATTATGGTTCCCACATCCAAAACCTAGTGAACGGAATTCACAATTGAGACTCGACTACGAGTCGTAGTTAACTACTAGTGCAAAGATACAAAATGTGGCTTTGGAGTGAAAAGGAAACATTTTGACCTAGGGACATGAACAACCCAAAAGTCCTTCATTCAACCAAGATTCAACACATAAGGAAAGCTTATAGGTTTTCCAAACACCTTAAACAATTTTACCCCAAAATCATCCCAAACTTGAAGGAAACGAGCGGCCCCAAATTTTGGACAGCACCTCCCCTTAATTTCTTTACTTTTCCATCCTAAAATCAACACCAAATCTCATCTCAATCAGCCTCACTCGCACCCATAAATCATAAGCTATGAAATAAACTTAATTAGGGCCACAACACCCTTCAAATATAGCCAATTGATAGCTCCAAAATCAACCACAATGAAGCTAAATTTTGGAACCCTAACCTGAAATTTTCAAATACAAGATAGAATTTTCTTTAGGCAAGTCAAACTAACATATAAAAACTAGATATTTCACATAGCTAAGCTATCAAACCATTGCCAACCCTTAAGCATCATATATGGGCAGAATTTTCACCATAAAAACTGAAAATTTCCACATCACTACTTTAAACCATGAAATTTCTCATAAAACTACCAAAATTGCAACCCTAAACCACTAGTTTGCAAGTACTTGAAGTGGAGGGAGTTTCTTGCCATAAATACTTTAAAACCCTATGCAAAGAGGTTGCCAAGACCTTTCTCCTCCCAAATCACTCCACCAAAACCCTTAAACTTCCTTAGTGATCACTTTTTATGGAGTAGTTTGCAAAATCAATGGTTGAAACTCAAGATTCAAGCAAGAAAATAAGGTGGACGATGAACTTTTCTCTCTTTTTTTTCCTGTCAATGGTTCGGCCAAGCAAGGTAAGAAAATGAGGAAATTTTGGTTTTAGTAAAGTTAAGAAAGGTTTGGTCAAAGTCCAACTTCCAACGGTTTCGCGACACTTGGTTCTTTAGGATTTGATTCATCTCTTTGCTTTCCAAAGGTTAATCTATCTAGCTAACCTCTAATTATTCCTTAGCACCTTATAAAATAACATCCCTTTATGCAAAACTCTACCTAGTCATCAAAATTATCACACTTACCGCACTAGCGGGTCTCACGTCCATAATGCGCTACGAACTTAACATGAACCAAATTAAACAGAAAAAAATGATTTAAAACCTTAACTCACTTATAAAAATATCTACAAACTTAAGGTAATAAAGTTAAGTATAGAAAATGTATGAAAGGAAATAAAATAAATAATGGAAAATAAGGAAAATTTTCGGGTCCTCACACTACACACAAGTTTCCAATGCTCCACCACATCTTCATTTAAAAGCCACTATAGGCAAGACATACTGAAGCACGCATGATCATGTTGTGCTTTGTGCTTAACCATTTGCATTGTACTTAACCATTTGCATTGTACTTTTTCTCTTCCACATTTACCCCTTCACATGACATATGAAATTTTCCCAAAAGTCAACTACAAAATGCTTTTTATATACGTATATGGTATTTTCTTAAGATAATAACATTTCATGTCTTTTCTTTTTTCTTGTTTTTTAATGTGGATTAAACCTTTGAGGTTTGATTAGCATGTATATATACTTCACCTTTTTTTATGAGTAAGAATTGAGTTGGGTGGTAAGTAGAAGGTCATGAGTTCAAGACATTCCACTTATAAAAATATATATGTGTGTGTGTGTGTGTGTGTGTGTATTTTCAACTAGACAACTGATTATAAGAGTAACCATATTGCTAATGGTTGGGAATAGTTTGCAATTTGTTCACTCACCAAATAAACCATTTAAGCTAAACTCTTTTTCAATTGTGGCCAATGGACATATTAAATTAACCCTAATTGTCCCTGTCTTATTGAGTGGTTGGGTCTAGTTAGCAATATTATCTTCCATTTTATCAACGAAATTGTGAATATACCAGTTAAGCATATTCCTAGTTATTCCTACCTTATATTTTGCTATGTTAAACAAATTTACATAATAAACAATGCAAACTTACGTCTACTAATTGGTTGTTGGCAAAAAGAGGCAAAGTACATTGAATGTACTAATTTGTTTTGAATGATGATGATTTATTTACATGATGAACACATTTTCAATCACCATTTTTTTTCTTAATCACTTTTCTATACTACGTACATCACGTCACTATAGTGTTGATTTACATTGTTATTCTTTCTGACAAATTTTTTGTTACACCCCAAATTTAGGTTCTTGGACTAGATTTGCAAAGTGGCATACTGTATCCATGAGACCTTATTCCCACGAATACCAGACATCTTGATCATAACTTACAAAAATTCGCTAGAAATTAGAACTTACAATTACTAAAGAAATACAACATTCAAATCATCAATACCAATCCATACAATCCTAACCCAAGAATTTCAAACTCTTAAAATTAAGTACAAGCTCTTTATTTAATACATCTACCAAAAACCTTCCCGTATAATTTCTAGAGTTGATTGTCTATCTATTTACCTCTCATTTATCTTCTAAAATGGATAATGTATCCTTTCTTGATCTACAAGAAAAATGGTATGGGATCTAGCTGATTTTGAAAATTATCAAGTCCGTTTGCGTCAAGGTAAGGTCATCACATTGTGTCTTGGCTGAATGGTCTAGTTTATTAGCTGTTTGTCATTTATTTCCATTGTTTCATGTTGGTTGGTTAATTAAAGTTTTGAGTTTAGTCATTTAAGTCAATTAGTTAATAAAAGGTTTAAGGTCATATTGACCATAGTTAGCCATAGGTTGAGTTAATTCTTTGTAGTTAAGGTTTAGTTAAGTGAGTTCTAGTAGGGTTAGGAGTGTTTAGTCTTGTAAAGGCTATAAAAAGCCTTAGCTTGATCGTTTTATACACATTGAACAAATTTGAAAAACATTTCCAAAATTCTTTGTTGAGAGAGAAAGCTTTTTTTGGTTTGTAAAAGCCATCCTTGAACATCTTAGAGTAGGTCTAAGGTGATTTGACAACTTATCAATCAAGTATTCACCTTGATTGTGGCGTAGTTCTACCCATTCCAATCTTTCTTGAGCGGTCCAAGATTGATTACGAATTCCATCCCCTAAATGTTCATTCTTAATCTAGGTCCAAACTTGTGATTCATGCTCTTGATTCGTCTTTGCGTATCGAGAATTGTAACAGTTGGTGTCAAGAGTTAGGGTGAAGGTATCATCATTATATCCTTTTTTTTGTTTCGTTTAGTTCTACGGTTTCATCTTGTTTCTCAATTTGTGTAGTTCAATTCGTGACTTGTTTGTTCCTTGCATCTTGAATCGTTTAGAGTAAAAAAAAAAAAAGGGACTATTCATAGTTACTATTCATGGTACTATTTATTATTACTGTAGCATCCTTTTCGTCGTTATTGTTCATCCAAAAAAAAATTCTGATCATTAGTTTCTTGTTTGAGTCCGTGGCTGTCCTTGTGTGTTGAGTCAATCCGTGGCTGGGTTCGTTCTTGTCTTCGTTTGAACCCTAGCTGATTTCTCTTAAATCTTGAAAGTGTATGAAGCTCTTTAATTTTTGGATGTAAAATTTGAGTTTCTTACATGTTCTTGAATAATTTTCAGCAAATTTTGAAGTTCTTGGGTGGCATAAGAGGGTTTCTTGAAAAATCTTGAACCAAAGTTTCACAATCTTGAAGTTATTGGAAACCCTAACCCATATTTCTAAGATTGTGAAATCATGGCTGTTGCATTGTTTCTTGAAGCTGCCAATTGAAAAAAAAAATAACGTAGAAAATTATCTTGAACAGCCCTGTTTGATACATTGTTCCATCAAAATCCAAGTTACAATCAGTTAAGGAAGAGTGTGAAAAGCTACAACTTGTTTCCTAATCCAAACCCTACTTGGATTTGTTTCCTAAAACTATCAAATTTAGAAATTTATTTTCCAGCAATTAAGAAACCATCTTCAAGTCCAAAAATCACTTGGAAACAAGGGATTTTAACTACTTGTCATTGCCTAAACAGAAATTCCAAGTTACCCTCAAATTTTCCTCAATTTTCCAGCCATATAATGTCGGGTAGAGTATTTTCTAAGTTTCCAAAATTTCTGCCGAATTGTGTTTCTTGTTCTAGCCTTTAAATCTGGTTTGTTCAACCACATTGTGTCCATTTTTAAGTTATTTTTCTAGGTTATAATCGAGTTTTAGTAGTCCAAAAGGAATCCAAATTAGTTTTAGATTACAAAGAGTCATAGTTTTCTAATTCTAGTTTCTTTGTCCAAGTTCAATAGTTTCCAAATTGTTGCATTAATTTTTGTACAAGTTCAAACAGGTCTTGTAGTGTAATTTCTAGCTATATATATCGTGTCCAAGTGTGTTAAATTTCCACATCAAAATCCACACCATTAACACCAAATCTAGTCAGATCTTGAGCTGATCGTCTAGAATTTCTTTTATCTTGTGAGGGTTCATATTTGTACCAATAAATCTGCAAATTTCCAATATCTTGTCCATGTTTAATCCTTGTTTTAGCTTGTTAAAATCTAACCGTGTTACAATCTTGTGAATATTACTTGATAAGTAGAGTTTTATCTTAAAGATAGCTCTAGTTTATTCAAGACAAGCAAGTAACATCCATTAGAGCTTAAGTGTGAGCTCATTGGAGTGATTGAGTGCAAACACAAGCGCGAGGGTAAACACTAAGGGAGTGTGTGAGGAAAACATACTTGTTTCTTTGATTACTTTTTTTTGCAAGTTACCTTAACATGTCAAACAGAGAAGGATCATCCATAGTTGACCCTAAACTCACCATGGAGGTCATAATGAGTAAATTTCAACGAAAGATGAATATCCAATTTGAAACCTTGCATGAAAGGATGGACCAATTTGAAAACTCCCAAAATCGAAGTAGATCAATTCAAGGAAGGAGTTATAGAGCAGAACATGAAGTTTCTAATGATGAATATGATGAGGATAAAGGTCACTTAAGGGTTGTCCGAAACATCAATAAAAGAGGTGATGATCAAATCAAGGGTATAAAACTGAGGTTGAGATAGAAGTTAGCCAAAGAACTCCAAAACCGCGAAGTAGGCATGTTAAATGCTTCAAGTGTCAAGATTTTAGACACATAGTATCTCAATGTCCCAATCAAAGACCATACTTATCTTGCCTAATGGACAAGTTGTGTCGGATAATGAAGACGATTGTGAAGGTATGCGACTTTTAATGGAGGAAGGAGGAAAGTGACAATTCAGAGTAAGAATTGCCATTTGAAGGGAACATTGGGTCTTGGTTGTGAGAAAAGTGCTTGTTGCCTCAACTTTAAAGGATGAAGATGAGTAAAGGGATAACTTGTTCTACACTCGTTGTCACATCAAGAACAAGTTGTGTAGTCTAATAATGGATGGTGGAAATTGCACAAATATGGTGAGCTTGTTCATGGTTGAGAAATTGTCTCTTCTAACCACCGAACACCTTTAGCCATATCAACTTTAATGACTAAATAACGATGGTGGTGAACGTGTTTATAGGCAAGTAAGGGTACCATTTCGCATTAGTAGGTATGAAGATGAAGTGGTGTGTGATGTGGTACCAATGCAAGCATGTCACTTGATCTTAGGTCATCCTTGGCAATATGACAAAGCTATCCATTTTGACGATCACTCAAATAAATATTCCTTTATGCATTGTAATAGAAGAGTTACCCTTGTTCCCCTTACCCCTAGACAGGTTCAAGATGATCAAGTGAGGTTACATGAGGAATATGTGTTAGAGTGTGAGATGAGGAAAAAAGAAAAGAGTGAGGCCGAGAGTAGTGAAGAGAGAAGCATTAGTGAGTTCGGCCAAAGAGGTGTATAAAGTTAGGAAACATAATTAGAGTTGAGCGTAATAGGATTCTTTCTTGTAACTTTACTAACTGGTTTGCTACTAGTTTTCCTTCTTTTTTGTAGGTTAAGTGAGAGAACATGGAATTGCATAATTGCTGTCCAAATTCAATCTCCCTTGCTGCCATTCCTTTTCATGAAGATGGACATGAAACGATTCCAGAAATTTTTATCTTATTGCTTTCATTTCTTCCTTCTTATCGTGTCTACATTTCTTTAACACATTTATCTCATTTTTGTGAGCTGACTACTAATCTTTGTTGTCTTTCTTATCTAGACAAAGGGACTGATCGTGTGCAAGTAGTTTGTTTGTGGAGCGAGTTTGATGATGAACAATACAATCTCTATCTTCGACTTGTAGATAGTCCAAGTGAAACTTCAACATCACCAAATCAGATTTTGCACTTTGCAAACTTCATTGAGCTTTGAGGAGTTCGATTTTATGGAAGATGCCACAGACCACTTTGAGGATCCTTACCTCATGAATACGAGCGAACTAGCTGAGCTCACATTGAAGCTGGTTCGTGAGATTCAAGAAGCTAAACGATGTCTTTTCCAACTTTGCAAGTGGAGGTTTTTCTTTTGGATGATGCCTTGGCTTGTGATCATCATAAGGCTGACCCATTGGCATGTCATTCTGCTTGTCACCCTTCGTACTTCGATTTGTGGGAAATGGCCTTTAAGATAAGGGGAATGATATGGGATCTAACTGGTTTTGAAGCTTATTAAGTCTGTTTGCATCAAGCGAGGGTTATCATATTGTGTCTTGGCTGAATTGCCTAGTTTATTAGTTGTTTGTCGTTTATTTCCATTGTTTGATATTGTTTGGTTAATTATAGCTTTGAGTTTAGTCGTTTAAGTCAATTAGTTAAAAAAAGGCTTAAGTTCATGATGACCATAGTTGGCCGTGGGTTGAGTTAATCTTAGTAGTTAAGGTTTAGTTAAGTGAGTTCTAGTAGGGTTAGGAGTATTGAGTCATGCAAAGGCTATAAAAAGCCTTAGTTTGATCGTTTTACACACATTGAATAAATTTGAGAAAAATTTCTAGAAGTCTTTCTTGAAGAGAGAGAGCTTCTTTTGACTTGTGAAAACCATCCTTGAACATCTTCAAGTAGGCCTAAGCTGATTTGACAACTTATCAATCAAGCATTCATCTTGATTGTGGCATTGTTCTATCCATTCTAATCTTTCTTGAGCGGTCCAAGATTGATTACAAATTCCATCCCCCAAACGTTGATCCTTAATCTAGGTCCAGACTTGTGGTTCATGTTCTTGATTCATTTTGATGTATTGAGAATCATATCAAATAAAGAGAACATGAATTGAGTGATGTATGCTTAGTAGATAACACTCAGTTCCCTACCAAATCATGTAACTATATACATAATATATATTTGTGAATTTGGTCATAGAATCCCGCATGTATATATCAATTCAAAAAACTTTGGCATCGTCTTGTATATTAAATATACATATTTCATTGAGAAGTGAGTAACACATGCATAAGTGGCATCCATTCAATATGACACTTAGTCCATAGGTTCTAGAAGTGAGCCTATCGAACATGACAGGAAAACATATAACATAACATAATCATATTTATAGAAAATTCTTGTAAATCATATAACATGTCAATCACATCATTCCCTTTCATAAAACATAGCTCATAAATAAGTACATATAATCTCCGACTCCAATTGCTTAGTCTAGGGATTAAACCCCTTCTAGGAGGGCGACCAAGGAGTTTCGCGTAAATCACTTGATCACATAACATAACTAGGTGGGAAAGGCTTGTGCAATGCACGGGATTCTGGTGCCTGTGATTTAAGGTTGTGACGACCCCACCTTCTCCTAAAATGAACCAGAGGGCTTAACGGGTCGCTTGCCCAACTCGCGCCAGGACTCAAAGGCAAAAGCAAATAAAAGCTATTCACACGGCAAAAGAGTACTATTCACATCCCCAAAAGTAACTACCCATACCATTACATCCTTATGATTATAACCAAAACCAAAGAGTAGACCCTAAGAAGGGTCCTTACACGGATCACTATAATAGGAAAAAACATATTAACTATTCGGTGATTACAAACAAAATCCAACTATACTAGTGATGGTGCCAAAATTTCCCCGCGTCGGCCCCTGCTAAGGAAAACAAAAGAAAACGGGGTTAGCTAGAAGCTTAGTGACTAACCAGGGTTAAAAATGAAAATTTTACATGTCAACATTTGCACAGTGAGAGCAAAGCAAAAGCAGAAAAGTAACACCACATGGTAAGGATACGGGTGACTCCCAAGCCAACTCATTTGTCGAGCTTGATCACCGGTTAACCCTTGAGATCCTGAGCCACACAGCTCGCTTCTCTTAAAGGATCCCACATAGAGAGACCATGAGCCTCCACTCAAGTCACAAGCAATAAATGCTCTAAATTATTTTTCAAGCAATAAATGCTCTAAAATCGTAGTTCAAGCAATAAATGTTCTAGTTCAAACAATAAATGCTCTAGTTCAAACAATAAATGCTCCCAAATTGCGTCACAAGCAATAAATGCTCCGCATATGTTTCACAAGCAATAAATGCTCCATAACAAATCACAAAATCATATTTCACAGGTATCAATAGCAACTAATGGGGTTTAGATCGAGTGCGATAAAGTACACTCTCGTCTAAGTGCCCATTTTTCATAGGAAACTCATATTAGTATTGAGTTACACAGAAACCCTGATTACTCACCCAAAAAGCAAGTATAACGAGAGAAAGTACTGAAATGAATTCAAGTCGCTAGCTAGTGGGCCCCACCGGCTTCGTCTAGCCCATCACCGCCTGTAGCAGAAGGTTGAGCCATATTATCACACAAACAACTACTAAAGTGCGTAAATTAAGCAAAATGGCAAAATTGGCACATGCATGTGCGGAATCGGCAAACGGAAATGGAAACGACCGACAAACGGAAATGGGCATAGTTACTGTCCCAAACTGTTTTGACCATAAGTTGGGCTACAAATGTCGGATTAAAATGTATTAGACACTGTTTTGAAGCTAAAAGAACAGGCTACAACTTTCGTGAAGACACCTAAATCCTGATCTGAACAGAAATAGGTCGAAAGTATGGAAAACAGTGCCAGAAATTCGCACTTTAGGGTGACGGACAGGGTATGTTTGCCGGACCATAACTCACAGCTCACAAACCCAAATCAAGAAATTACAAAGGAATTAGAAAGCTAAGACATAAGGCTAAAACTTTTATGTTTTGGCCAAGATCTGGATCAACTCAGAACAGAACGAAAAATGAGTGCCAAATTACCTGTCAGAACTGTCCAGTGTTCAAGGCAGTTCTGACTCACGATATTGTTTTGGCTATAACAGGAGCTACGAAACTCGGATTTGGACGCACTTTATACCGTTTTGAATCTGAAACAAAGCTCTACATTTCTTATAAAGACACCAACACCCAGTTCCATCGTTATCCTTGCAAACTGAGCATGATCAGAAGCTAATTTATAAAATGTGACCAAACCAGAATTTGAAAGCTGAGTGAGGATTTTGGCTATAACTCAGCCTACACACCTCCGTTTGATCTGAAATTTTGCAAGAATAACAAGGACTTGAGAAGCTACAACTTTCGTGTTTTGAACAGCTTCCAAATCAGCACGCAGTATAAATTAAAACTAGAGCCCAATTCGGATTTGTGGACTGCCCTGTTTTCAATTTTGCCGGTTTTGTATATTGCAACCGTGTGATCCGTTTCTCTAATTCTTATACAATTCTTCTAACCAATATCATACCAAATAATATTACATATATCAGATTCGAAAAGACCTAACAATGGTCCGAAATTTCTCCGCAAATTATCATAAAATTATCAAATACTAACCACCATTTATATTCCAATTCCACTAGTTCTTTACTAACTTCAAACCCCTAATCAATCAAACCTTAACTTTCCAAGTTCCAACTAAACCAAACTAATTTCCCTTTTCATTAGGGTTTCATAACCAAATCTGATTTTTACTAAAAACCAATATACAAGTGCATTTAAGATATCAAGGATTCCATTTACAAGCTCAAAACCAACCAAATGAACTTAATAGCTTGTGAGACCAAAAGCTCTAATTCTACATAGCTCAACCGAAATTTAAGCAACCAGAAATCAACAACATAAACCATTAAATCACACCATAAACACCATACAAACCATACAAGTTCATATCCTCAACAAGAAACATCACTTTCATGGCTTAGAACATCCAAGAGAACACAAGACATCAACCAAATAAAAAACTAAAGAGAGAGAGAGAGAGAGAGAGGGAAGGTCGAGAGAGTGAGAGAGCAAGAGAGGGGGAGATTTCTTCCATAATTTTTCAAGTTTCACCATTAATCTTGAGTTTGGAGCCTAGAGATTGGGGTGGTTTGATTATCCACAAAGCTTATTTGAAAGGTAAATCATCTTTCTTTGAAAGGTAAAGTTGACCATTAAACCACACCATAAACACCATACAAACCATACAAATTCATATCCTCAACAAGAAACATCACTTTCATGGCTTCACAACTCAAGCACCCAACTTTACCTTTCAAAGAAAGATGATTTACCTTTCAAATAAGCTTTGTGGATAATCAAACCACCCCAATCTCTAGGCTCCAAACTCAAGATTAATGGTGAAACTTGAAAAATTATGGAAGAAATCTCCCCTCCCTCTCTTGCTCTCTCACTCTCTCGGCCTTCCCTCTCTCTCTCTCTCTTTAGTTTTTGATTTGGTTTATGTCTTGTGTTCTCTTGGATGTTCTAGAATTAATACTTAGTCAAGACCATAAGTAGATATTTTCCACCAACCAATCACATAAAAGATGATTATTCACTTTCTAGTCCTTGCAACTTCCTTTTTGTTTTCTCACACTCTTGCCCACAAATGTTTGGAACTCTTGCACTTGACTCCATAGGATACAACTTATTCTAATCCAAAATACTTTGTCACACTTAATCATTTCACTAATCACCTTATTATCTTAATCACCCATCCTTAATTATTCTTTATTCTACATAAAAGCAACCAAACCACAATCTTTTTACATTAGCTAAATTAAGGGTTTTAAACCCAACTTAAGGTTGTTCAATTAACAAAACGCTAGGGAATTTACTAGTATAAGACTTTGTAGTTTTCTAATCCTACTTAACCTTTATAAAAGAAATCGAATCCAGTATCTACTCATACGAAAACATACATTAGCATGCATAATATTTACTACCACATAAACTTATGATTAATACGTAAACTATGATTTTTGTGTAAAAATATCAAATGTGTAAATCCATTAGGGTTTTAATAAAATTCCAAATTAAGGTGTTTCGATTCTAAAAAGCAAAATCACATGTAAAGAATTACCATCATCCTTAAAATCAAATTTTATAGCAAAATTTAGTACTAATAATCCTTATTCAAAATTAAGGACGAATCGAGATCTCACAACCTCCCCCTCTTAGAAGAATTTCGTTCTCGAAATTCATACCTTCGGTGTCCCTGATCGGCCTAGAAATGGTTCCCTTCGTCTCTGATTTATTTCCTCCCATCGATTTCTGAGGGCACTGAGCAACTAGGTGTTCATTGCTACCACATCGGAAACATCGCCGATTTTTCTCTTTCTTTCAACAGGTATCTTCCGTATGGTTAGTGGCTCCATAGACATCACATACTCATTTGGTTCCGAACATCGATTCACCATGTGAGACCACTTTGGGGCCCTTTTCCTGCCTGATCTTCCCTTGTTTTACCTTGATCCGGAGTCCCCATTGGTCGTGTACTATCGGCTTCCTTACTCCTCTTACTAGGTGGCTCGCTTCACAAGCTTTGCCCACTAGTGTAGGTATAGGTGTCAGATGGTGTTCTCTTCTTGTCACAGAAAGCTTTCACCTGACTCCTTGCCGTCTCTATTCGCTGTGCCTTTTTCAGGGTCTGGCTGAATGTATCCAACTGGGCAGCCGCAGTGCCTCTTGTATTTTCACATTTAACCCCTGGACAAACCGACAAATTCTCTTTCGGTCTGTTAGTACTAACTCTGAAGCAAAACGAGAGAGTTTGGTAAATTGTGTCTCGTACTCTGCCATACTTAATGGCCCTTGACACAGGCGGATAAAGTTCTCTTCCCGCCTTTCTTGAACAATCGGTGGCAAATACTTCTCGTTAAACTCACGGGTGAAATTAACCCAAGTCCAGGGGGTCTGCTCTCGTTCCCACTTAGCCTTTATTACATTCCATCATGCTCGGGTTGGTCCCTCAAATTAAAAGACAGCAAAAGATACCTGCCGTTCCTCTGGATACCCGAGCGCAGCGAATATATCCATCATGCGATCCATCCATCCCTCAGCTAAGTCAGGGCTAGGTCCACCTATGAATTTCGAGGGTGCAAATTTTTGGAACCATTCTAAGGCACGGTCCACTCTCTCGTGATTGCCCGGATTATTTTCAGGGTTTTCGGCATTATTCCCATGACCCTGACCCTGTTGGTCCACCATTCGTGCCAGCAAATCTGCCATCGATTATATGGCTGTAGCTACTTGGTTATCAGCTTGGTGGTTCGCATTTTTATTTTCTACCCTTTCGGGTTCTGGTCTCCGTCCCCTACCTTTTCCTCAGCCTCGGCCTCGTCCCCTACCTCCACCTCGGCCACCGATTTTCATTTATTTTGAAAACTTTACCATATAAAACACACTAAATGATCAAAATTTGTGGACATGTATATATAGGTTTACGCCAAAGATATGCCCATATTAGCCAAAATGCTGTTAGAGCCAAAACACTGAACACATCGATTTCAAAACAAATCAACCGGACAACAAAGTAATTCAAGTCAACGGCCCTAACGCAACTCCCCTGCGGAGCTCACCTAATCCACCATCACCGCCCCGGCGACCCTAGGGTGCAAACCTAAAGAATAGGTCCAAATGGCTAACTCCAACATTAAGTAAGAACCAAGTCGATTCACACTGGGACTGGCCATCTCCAAGTGCAATCAACTCAATCCCCACTTTGCCTTATAAGAAAATTATAAAAGTCCAATATCAAAATTCTAGCATTCAATATTTACCTTAATGGCCAAGTATCCCACAGTCCGGCATCCTAAACGTTGAAACCTCGGATGCACTACAAAGATCTGAAACCTAAATTCTGATACCAACTGTGACGACTCCACCTTTCCCTAAGGCGAACCAGAGGGTTTAGCGGGTCGCTTGCCCAACTCGCACCAGGAATCGAGGGCAAAAGCAAATAAAAGCTATTCAAACGGCAAAAGAGTACTACTCACATCCCCAAAAGTAACTACCCATACCATTACATCCTTATGATTATAACCAAAACCAAAGAGTAGACCCTAAGAAGGGTCCTTACACGGATCACTATAATAGGGAAAAACATATTAACTATTCGGTGATTATAAACAAAACCCAACTATACTAGTGATGGTGCCAAAATTTCCCCGCGTCGGCACCTGCTACAGAAAACAAAAGAAAAGATGGTAAGCTAGAAGTTTAGTGACTAACCAGGGGTAAAAATGAAATTTTTACATGTCAGCATTTGCACAGTGAGAGCAAAGCAAAAGCAGAAAAGTAACATCACATGGTAAGGATACGGGTGGCTCCCAAACCAACTCATTTGTCGAGCTTGATCACCGGTTAACCCTTGAGATCCTGAGCCACACAGCTCGCTTCTCTTAAAGGATCCCACATAGAGAGACCATGAGTCTCAACTCAAGTCACGAGCAATAAATGCTCTAAAATATTTTTCAAGCAATAAATGCTCTAAAATCGTAGTTCAAGCAATAAATGCTCCCAAATTGCGTCACAAGCAATAAATGCTCCGCATATGTTTCACAAGCAATAAATGCTCCATAACAAATCACAAAATCATATTTCACAGGTATCAATAGCAACTAATGGGGTTTAGATCGAGTGCGATAAAATATACTCTCGTCTAAGTGCCCATTTTTCATAGAAAACTCATATTAGTATTGAGTTACACAAAAACCCTGATTACTCACCTAAAGAGCAAGTATAACGAGAGAAAGTACGGAAATGAATTCAAGTCGCCAGCTAGTGGGCCCCACCGGCTCCGTCTAGCCCGTCACCGCCTGTAGCAGAAGGTTGAGCCATATTATCACACAAACAACTACTAAAGTGCGTAAATTAAGCAAAACGGCAAAATTGGCACATGCATGTGCGGAATCGGCAAACGGAAATGGAAACGGCCGACAAACGGAAATGGGCATAGTTACTGTCCCAAACTGTTTTGACCATAAGTTGGGTTAAGAATGTCGGATTAAAGTGTATCAGATACCGTTTCGAAGCTGAAAGAAAAGGGTACAACTTTCATGAAGACACCTAAATCCTGATCTGAACAGAAATAGGTTGAAAGTATGGAAAACAGTGCCAGAAGTTTGCACTTTAGGGTGACGGACAGGGTATGTTTGCCGGACCATAACTCACAGTTCACAAACCCAAATCAAGAAGTTACAAAGGAATTGGAAAGCTAAGACATAAGGTTAAAACTTTTATGTTTTGGCCAAAACCTGGATCAACTCAGAACAGAACGAAAAATGAGTGCCATATTACCTGTCAGAACTGTCCAGTGTTCAAGGCAGTTCTGACTCACGATTTTGTTTTGGCTGTAACGGGAGCTACGAAGCTCGGATTTGGACGTACTTTATACCGTTTTGAATCTGAAACAAAGCTCTACATTTCTTATGAAGATACCAACACCCAGTTCCATCGTTATCCTTGCGAACTGAGCATGGTCAGAAACTAATTTATAAAATGTAACCAAACCAGAATTTGAAAGCTGAGTGAGGGTTTTGGCTATAACTCAGCCTACACACCTCTGTTTGATCTGAAATTTTGCAAGAATAACAAGGACTTGAGAAGCTACAACTTTCATGTTTTGAACAGCTTCCAAATCAGCACGCAGCATAAATTAAAACTAGAGCCCAATTCGGATTTGTGGACTGCCCTGTTTTCAATTTTGCCGGTTTTGTATATTGCAACCGTGTGATCCGTTTCTCTAATTCTTATACAATTCTTCTAACCAATATCATACCAAATAATATTACATATATCAGATTCGAAAAGACCTAACAATGGTCCGAAATTTCTCCGCAAATTATCATAAAATTATCAAATACTAACCACCATTTATATTCCAATTCCACTAGTTCTTTACTAACTTCAAACCCCTAATCAATCAAACCTTAACTTTCCAAGTTCCAACTAAACCAAACTAATTTCCCTTTTCATTAGGGTTTCATAACCAAATCTGATTTTTACTAAAAACCAATATACAAGTGCATTTAAGATATCAAGGATTCCATTTACAAGCTCAAAACCAACCAAATGAACTTAATAGCTTGTGAGACCAAAAGCTCTAATTCTACATAGCTCAACCGAAATTTAAGCAACCAGAAATCAACAACATAAACCATTAAATCACACCATAAACACCATACAAACCATACAAGTTCATATCCTCAACAAGAAACATCACTTTCATGGCTTAGAACATCCAAGAGAACACAAGACATCAACCAAATAAAAAACTAAAGAGAGAGAGAGAGAGAGAGAGGGAAGGTCGAGAGAGTGAGAGAGCAAGAGAGGGGGAGATTTCTTCCATAATTTTTCAAGTTTCACCATTAATCTTGAGTTTGGAGCCTAGAGATTGGGGTGGTTTGATTATCCACAAAGCTTATTTGAAAGGTAAATCATCTTTCTTTGAAAGGTAAAGTTGACCATTAAACCACACCATAAACACCATACAAACCATACAAATTCATATCCTCAACAAGAAACATCACTTTCATGGCTTCACAACTCAAGCACCCAACTTTACCTTTCAAAGAAAGATGATTTACCTTTCAAATAAGCTTTGTGGATAATCAAACCACCCCAATCTCTAGGCTCCAAACTCAAGATTAATGGTGAAACTTGAAAAATTATGGAAGAAATCTCCCCTCCCTCTCTTGCTCTCTCACTCTCTCGGCCTTCCCTCTCTCTCTCTCTCTTTAGTTTTTGATTTGGTTTATGTCTTGTGTTCTCTTGGATGTTCTAGAATTAATACTTAGTCAAGACCATAAGTAGATATTTTCCACCAACCAATCACATAAAAGATGATTATTCACTTTCTAGTCCTTGCAACTTCCTTTTTGTTTTCTCACACTCTTGCCCACAAATGTTTGGAACTCTTGCACTTGACTCCATAGGATACAACTTATTCTAATCCAAAATACTTTGTCACACTTAATCATTTCACTAATCACCTTATTATCTTAATCACCCATCCTTAATTATTCTTTATTCTACATAAAAGCAACCAAACCACAATCTTTTTACATTAGCTAAATTAAGGGTTTTAAACCCAACTTAAGGTTGTTCAATTAACAAAACGCTAGGGAATTTACTAGTATAAGACTTTGTAGTTTTCTAATCCTACTTAACCTTTATAAAAGAAATCGAATCCAGTATCTACTCATACGAAAACATACATTAGCATGCATAATATTTACTACCACATAAACTTATGATTAATACGTAAACTATGATTTTTGTGTAAAAATATCAAATGTGTAAATCCATTAGGGTTTTAATAAAATTCCAAATTAAGGTGTTTCGATTCTAAAAAGCAAAATCACATGTAAAGAATTACCATCATCCTTAAAATCAAATTTTATAGCAAAATTTAGTACTAATAATCCTTATTCAAAATTAAGGACGAATCGAGATCTCACAACCTCCCCCTCTTAGAAGAATTTCGTTCTCGAAATTCATACCTTCGGTGTCCCTGATCGGCCTAGAAATGGTTCCCTTCGTCTCTGATTTATTTTCTCCCATCGATTTCTGAGGGCACTGAGCAACTAGGTGTTCATTGCTACCACATCGGAAACATCGCCGATTTTTCTCTTTCTTTCAACAGGTATCTTCCGTATGGTTAGTGGCTCCATAGACATCACATACTCATTTGGTTCCGAACATCGATTCACCATGTGAGACCACTTTGGGGCCCTTTTCCTGCCTGATCTTCCCTTGTTTTACCTTGATCCGGAGTCCCCATTGGTCGTGTACTATCGGCTTCCTTACTCCTCTTACTAGGTGGCTCGCTTCACAAGCTTTGCCCACTAGTGTAGGTATAGGTGTCAGATGGTGTTCTCTTCTTGTCACAGAAAGCTTTCACCTGACTCCTTGCCGTCTCTATTCGCTGTGCCTTTTTCAGGGTCTGGCTGAATGTATCCAACTGGGCAGCCGCAGTGCCTCTTGTATTTTCACATTTAACCCCTGGACAAACCGACAAATTCTCTTTCGGTCTGTTAGTACTAACTCTGAAGCAAAACGAGAGAGTTTGGTAAATTGTGTCTCGTACTCTGCCATACTTAATGGCCCTTGACACAGGCGGATAAAGTTCTCTTCCCGCCTTTCTTGAACAATCGGTGGCAAATACTTCTCGTTAAACTCACGGGTGAAATTAACCCAAGTCCAGGGGGTCTGCTCTCGTTCCCACTTAGCCTTTATTACATTCCATCATGCTCGGGTTGGTCCCTCAAATTAAAAGACAGCAAAAGATACCTGCCGTTCCTCTGGATACCCGAGCGCAGCGAATATATCCATCATGCGATCCATCCATCCCTCAGCTAAGTCAGGGCTAGGTCCACCTATGAATTTCGAGGGTGCAAATTTTTGGAACCATTCTAAGGCACGGTCCACTCTCTCGTGATTGCCCGGATTATTTTCAGGGTTTTCGGCATTATTCCCATGACCCTGACCCTGTTGGTCCACCATTCGTGCCAGCAAATCTGCCATCGATTATATGGCTGTAGCTACTTGGTTATCAGCTTGGTGGTTCGCATTTTTATTTTCTACCCTTTCGGGTTCTGGTCTCCGTCCCCTACCTTTTCCTCAGCCTCGGCCTCGTCCCCTACCTCCACCTCGGCCACCGATTTTCATTTATTTTGAAAACTTTACCATATAAAACACACTAAATGATCAAAATTTGTGGACATGTATATATAGGTTTACGCCAAAGATATGCCCATATTAGCCAAAATGCTGTTAGAGCCAAAACACTGAACACATCGATTTCAAAACAAATCAACCGGACAACAAAGTAATTCAAGTCAACGGCCCTAACGCAACTCCCCTGCGGAGCTCACCTAATCCACCATCACCGCCCCGGCGACCCTAGGGTGCAAACCTAAAGAATAGGTCCAAATGGCTAACTCCAACATTAAGTAAGAACCAAGTCGATTCACACTGGGACTGGCCATCTCCAAGTGCAATCAACTCAATCCCCACTTTGCCTTATAAGAAAATTATAAAAGTCCAATATCAAAATTCTAGCATTCAATATTTACCTTAATGGCCAAGTATCCCACAGTCCGGCATCCTAAACGTTGAAACCTCGGATGCACTACAAAGATCTGAAACCTAAATTCTGATACCAACTGTGACGACTCCACCTTTCCCTAAGGCGAACCAGAGGGTTTAGCGGGTCGCTTGCCCAACTCGCACCAGGAATCGAGGGCAAAAGCAAATAAAAGCTATTCAAACGGCAAAAGAGTACTACTCACATCCCCAAAAGTAACTACCCATACCATTACATCCTTATGATTATAACCAAAACCAAAGAGTAGACCCTAAGAAGGGTCCTTACACGGATCACTATAATAGGGAAAAACATATTAACTATTCGGTGATTATAAACAAAACCCAACTATACTAGTGATGGTGCCAAAATTTCCCCGCGTCGGCACCTGCTACAGAAAACAAAAGAAAAGATGGTAAGCTAGAAGTTTAGTGACTAACCAGGGGTAAAAATGAAATTTTTACATGTCAGCATTTGCACAGTGAGAGCAAAGCAAAAGCAGAAAAGTAACATCACATGGTAAGGATACGGGTGGCTCCCAAACCAACTCATTTGTCGAGCTTGATCACCGGTTAACCCTTGAGATCCTGAGCCACACAGCTCGCTTCTCTTAAAGGATCCCACATAGAGAGACCATGAGTCTCAACTCAAGTCACGAGCAATAAATGCTCTAAAATATTTTTCAAGCAATAAATGCTCTAAAATCGTAGTTCAAGCAATAAATGCTCCCAAATTGCGTCACAAGCAATAAATGCTCCGCATATGTTTCACAAGCAATAAATGCTCCATAACAAATCACAAAATCATATTTCACAGGTATCAATAGCAACTAATGGGGTTTAGATCGAGTGCGATAAAATATACTCTCGTCTAAGTGCCCATTTTTCATAGAAAACTCATATTAGTATTGAGTTACACAAAAACCCTGATTACTCACCTAAAGAGCAAGTATAACGAGAGAAAGTACGGAAATGAATTCAAGTCGCCAGCTAGTGGGCCCCACCGGCTCCGTCTAGCCCGTCACCGCCTGTAGCAGAAGGTTGAGCCATATTATCACACAAACAACTACTAAAGTGCGTAAATTAAGCAAAACGGCAAAATTGGCACATGCATGTGCGGAATCGGCAAACGGAAATGGAAACGGCCGACAAACGGAAATGGGCATAGTTACTGTCCCAAACTGTTTTGACCATAAGTTGGGTTAAGAATGTCGGATTAAAGTGTATCAGATACCGTTTCGAAGCTGAAAGAAAAGGGTACAACTTTCATGAAGACACCTAAATCCTGATCTGAACAGAAATAGGTTGAAAGTATGGAAAACAGTGCCAGAAGTTTGCACTTTAGGGTGACGGACAGGGTATGTTTGCCGGACCATAACTCACAGTTCACAAACCCAAATCAAGAAGTTACAAAGGAATTGGAAAGCTAAGACATAAGGTTAAAACTTTTATGTTTTGGCCAAAACCTGGATCAACTCAGAACAGAACGAAAAATGAGTGCCATATTACCTGTCAGAACTGTCCAGTGTTCAAGGCAGTTCTGACTCACGATTTTGTTTTGGCTGTAACGGGAGCTACGAAGCTCGGATTTGGACGTACTTTATACCGTTTTGAATCTGAAACAAAGCTCTACATTTCTTATGAAGATACCAACACCCAGTTCCATCGTTATCCTTGCGAACTGAGCATGGTCAGAAACTAATTTATAAAATGTAACCAAACCAGAATTTGAAAGCTGAGTGAGGGTTTTGGCTATAACTCAGCCTACACACCTCTGTTTGATCTGAAATTTTGCAAGAATAACAAGGACTTGAGAAGCTACAACTTTCATGTTTTGAACAGCTTCCAAATCAGCACGCAGCATAAATTAAAACTAGAGCCCAATTCGGATTTGTGGACTGCCCTGTTTTCAATTTTGCCGGTTTTGTATATTGCAACCGTGTGATCCGTTTCTCTAATTCTTATACAATTCTTCTAACCAATATCATACCAAATAATATTACATATATCAGATTCGAAAAGACCTAACAATGGTCCGAAATTTCTCCGCAAATTATCATAAAATTATCAAATACTAACCACCATTTATATTCCAATTCCACTAGTTCTTTACTAACTTCAAACCCCTAATCAATCAAACCTTAACTTTCCAAGTTCCAACTAAACCAAACTAATTTCCCTTTTCATTAGGGTTTCATAACCAAATCTGATTTTTACTAAAAACCAATATACAAGTGCATTTAAGATATCAAGGATTCCATTTACAAGCTCAAAACCAACCAAATGAACTTAATAGCTTGTGAGACCAAAAGCTCTAATTCTACATAGCTCAACCGAAATTTAAGCAACCAGAAATCAACAACATAAACCATTAAATCACACCATAAACACCATACAAACCATACAAGTTCATATCCTCAACAAGAAACATCACTTTCATGGCTTAGAACATCCAAGAGAACACAAGACATCAACCAAATAAAAAACTAAAGAGAGAGAGAGAGAGAGAGGGAAGGTCGAGAGAGTGAGAGAGCAAGAGAGGGGGAGATTTCTTCCATAATTTTTCAAGTTTCACCATTAATCTTGAGTTTGGAGCCTAGAGATTGGGGTGGTTTGATTATCCACAAAGCTTATTTGAAAGGTAAATCATCTTTCTTTGAAAGGTAAAGTTGACCATTAAACCACACCATAAACACCATACAAACCATACAAATTCATATCCTCAACAAGAAACATCACTTTCATGGCTTCACAACTCAAGCACCCAACTTTACCTTTCAAAGAAAGATGATTTACCTTTCAAATAAGCTTTGTGGATAATCAAACCACCCCAATCTCTAGGCTCCAAACTCAAGATTAATGGTGAAACTTGAAAAATTATGGAAGAAATCTCCCCTCCCTCTCTTGCTCTCTCACTCTCTCGGCCTTCCCTCTCTCTCTCTCTCTTTAGTTTTTGATTTGGTTTATGTCTTGTGTTCTCTTGGATGTTCTAGAATTAATACTTAGTCAAGACCATAAGTAGATATTTTCCACCAACCAATCACATAAAAGATGATTATTCACTTTCTAGTCCTTGCAACTTCCTTTTTGTTTTCTCACACTCTTGCCCACAAATGTTTGGAACTCTTGCACTTGACTCCATAGGATACAACTTATTCTAATCCAAAATACTTTGTCACACTTAATCATTTCACTAATCACCTTATTATCTTAATCACCCATCCTTAATTATTCTTTATTCTACATAAAAGCAACCAAACCACAATCTTTTTACATTAGCTAAATTAAGGGTTTTAAACCCAACTTAAGGTTGTTCAATTAACAAAACGCTAGGGAATTTACTAGTATAAGACTTTGTAGTTTTCTAATCCTACTTAACCTTTATAAAAGAAATCGAATCCAGTATCTACTCATACGAAAACATACATTAGCATGCATAATATTTACTACCACATAAACTTATGATTAATACGTAAACTATGATTTTTGTGTAAAAATATCAAATGTGTAAATCCATTAGGGTTTTAATAAAATTCCA
Source organism: Coffea arabica (assembly GCF_036785885.1). Lineage (NCBI taxonomy): Eukaryota > Viridiplantae > Streptophyta > Magnoliopsida > Gentianales > Rubiaceae > Coffea > Coffea arabica. The sequence continues at coordinate 51,863,786 of NC_092320.1, read as the reverse complement.
AATTAAGGTGTTTCGATTCTAAAAAGCAAAATCACATGTAAAGAATTACCATCATCCTTAAAATCAAATTTTATAGCAAAATTTAGTACTAATAATCCTTATTCAAAATTAAGGACGAATCGAGATCTCACAACCTCCCCCTCTTAGAAGAATTTCGTTCTCGAAATTCATACCTTCGGTGTCCCTGATCGGCCTAGAAATGGTTCCCTTCGTCTCTGATTTATTTTCTCCCATCGATTTCTGAGGGCACTGAGCAACTAGGTGTTCATTGCTACCACATCGGAAACATCGCCGATTTTTCTCTTTCTTTCAACAGGTATCTTCCGTATGGTTAGTGGCTCCATAGACATCACATACTCATTTGGTTCCGAACATCGATTCACCATGTGAGACCACTTTGGGGCCCTTTTCCTGCCTGATCTTCCCTTGTTTTACCTTGATCCGGAGTCCCCATTGGTCGTGTACTATCGGCTTCCTTACTCCTCTTACTAGGTGGCTCGCTTCACAAGCTTTGCCCACTAGTGTAGGTATAGGTGTCAGATGGTGTTCTCTTCTTGTCACAGAAAGCTTTCACCTGACTCCTTGCCGTCTCTATTCGCTGTGCCTTTTTCAGGGTCTGGCTGAATGTATCCAACTGGGCAGCCGCAGTGCCTCTTGTATTTTCACATTTAACCCCTGGACAAACCGACAAATTCTCTTTCGGTCTGTTAGTACTAACTCTGAAGCAAAACGAGAGAGTTTGGTAAATTGTGTCTCGTACTCTGCCATACTTAATGGCCCTTGACACAGGCGGATAAAGTTCTCTTCCCGCCTTTCTTGAACAATCGGTGGCAAATACTTCTCGTTAAACTCACGGGTGAAATTAACCCAAGTCCAGGGGGTCTGCTCTCGTTCCCACTTAGCCTTTATTACATTCCATCATGCTCGGGTTGGTCCCTCAAATTAAAAGACAGCAAAAGATACCTGCCGTTCCTCTGGATACCCGAGCGCAGCGAATATATCCATCATGCGATCCATCCATCCCTCAGCTAAGTCAGGGCTAGGTCCACCTATGAATTTCGAGGGTGCAAATTTTTGGAACCATTCTAAGGCACGGTCCACTCTCTCGTGATTGCCCGGATTATTTTCAGGGTTTTCGGCATTATTCCCATGACCCTGACCCTGTTGGTCCACCATTCGTGCCAGCAAATCTGCCATCGATTATATGGCTGTAGCTACTTGGTTATCAGCTTGGTGGTTCGCATTTTTATTTTCTACCCTTTCGGGTTCTGGTCTCCGTCCCCTACCTTTTCCTCAGCCTCGGCCTCGTCCCCTACCTCCACCTCGGCCACCGATTTTCATTTATTTTGAAAACTTTACCATATAAAACACACTAAATGATCAAAATTTGTGGACATGTATATATAGGTTTACGCCAAAGATATGCCCATATTAGCCAAAATGCTGTTAGAGCCAAAACACTGAACACATCGATTTCAAAACAAATCAACCGGACAACAAAGTAATTCAAGTCAACGGCCCTAACGCAACTCCCCTGCGGAGCTCGCCTAATCCACCATCACCGCCCCGGCGACCCTAGGGTGCAAACCTAAAGAATAGGTCCAAATGGCTAACTCCAACATTAAGTAAGAACCAAGTCGATTCACACTGGGACTGGCCATCTCCAAGTGCAATCAACTCAATCCCCACTTTGCCTTATAAGAAAATTATAAAAGTCCAATATCAAAATTCTAGCATTCAATATTTACCTTAATGGCCAAGTATCCCACAGTCCGGCATCCTAAACGTTGAAACCTCGGATGCACTACAAAGATCTGAAACCTAAATTCTGATACCAACTGTGACGACTCCACCTTTCCCTAAGGCGAACCAGAGGGTTTAGCGGGTCGCTTGCCCAACTCGCACCAGGAATCGAGGGCAAAAGCAAATAAAAGCTATTCAAACGGCAAAAGAGTACTACTCACATCCCCAAAAGTAACTACCCATACCATTACATCCTTATGATTATAACCAAAACCAAAGAGTAGACCCTAAGAAGGGTCCTTACACGGATCACTATAATAGGGAAAAACATATTAACTATTCGGTGATTATAAACAAAACCCAACTATACTAGTGATGGTGCCAAAATTTCCCCGCGTCGGCACCTGCTACAGAAAACAAAAGAAAAGATGGTAAGCTAGAAGTTTAGTGACTAACCAGGGGTAAAAATGAAATTTTTACATGTCAGCATTTGCACAGTGAGAGCAAAGCAAAAGCAGAAAAGTAACATCACATGGTAAGGATACGGGTGGCTCCCAAACCAACTCATTTGTCGAGCTTGATCACCGGTTAACCCTTGAGATCCTGAGCCACACAGCTCGCTTCTCTTAAAGGATCCCACATAGAGAGACCATGAGTCTCAACTCAAGTCACGAGCAATAAATGCTCTAAAATATTTTTCAAGCAATAAATGCTCTAAAATCGTAGTTCAAGCAATAAATGCTCCCAAATTGCGTCACAAGCAATAAATGCTCCGCATATGTTTCACAAGCAATAAATGCTCCATAACAAATCACAAAATCATATTTCACAGGTATCAATAGCAACTAATGGGGTTTAGATCGAGTGCGATAAAGTATACTCTCGTCTAAGTGCCCATTTTTCATAGGAAACTCATATTAGTATTGAGTTACACAAAAACCCTGATTACTCACCTAAAGAGCAAGTATAACGAGAGAAAGTACGGAAATGAATTCAAGTCGCCAGCTAGTGGGCCCCACCGGCTCCGTCTAGCCCGTCACCGCCTGTAGCAGAAGGTTGAGCCATATTATCACACAAACAACTACTAAAGTGCGTAAATTAAGCAAAACGGCAAAATTGGCACATGCATGTGCGGAATCGGCAAACGGAAATGGAAACGGCCGACAAACGGAAATGGGCATAGTTACTGTCCCAAACTGTTTTGACCATAAGTTGGGTTAAGAATGTCGGATTAAAGTGTATCAGATACCGTTTCGAAGCTGAAAGAAAAGGGTACAACTTTCATGAAGACACCTAAATCCTGATCTGAACAGAAATAGGTTGAAAGTATGGAAAACAGTGCCAGAAGTTTGCACTTTAGGGTGACGGACAGGGTATGTTTGCCGGACCATAACTCACAGTTCACAAACCCAAATCAAGAAGTTACAAAGGAATTGGAAAGCTAAGACATAAGGTTAAAACTTTTATGTTTTGGCCAAAACCTGGATCAACTCAGAACAGAACGAAAAATGAGTGCCATATTACCTGTCAGAACTGTCCAGTGTTCAAGGCAGTTCTGACTCACGATTTTGTTTTGGCTGTAACGGGAGCTACGAAGCTCGGATTTGGACGTACTTTATACCGTTTTGAATCTGAAACAAAGCTCTACATTTCTTATGAAGATACCAACACCCAGTTCCATCGTTATCCTTGCGAACTGAGCATGGTCAGAAACTAATTTATAAAATGTAACCAAACCAGAATTTGAAAGCTGAGTGAGGGTTTTGGCTATAACTCAGCCTACACACCTCTGTTTGATCTGAAATTTTGCAAGAATAACAAGGACTTGAGAAGCTACAACTTTCATGTTTTGAACAGCTTCCAAATCAGCACGCAGCATAAATTAAAACTAGAGCCCAATTCGGATTTGTGGACTGCCCTGTTTTCAATTTTGCCGGTTTTGTATATTGCAACCGTGTGATCCGTTTCTCTAATTCTTATACAATTCTTCTAACCAATATCATACCAAATAATATTACATATATCAGATTCGAAAAGACCTAACAATGGTCCGAAATTTCTCCGCAAATTATCATAAAATTATCAAATACTAACCACCATTTATATTCCAATTCCACTAGTTCTTTACTAACTTCAAACCCCTAATCAATCAAACCTTAACTTTCCAAGTTCCAACTAAACCAAACTAATTTCCCTTTTCATTAGGGTTTCATAACCAAATCTGATTTTTACTAAAAACCAATATACAAGTGCATTTAAGATATCAAGGATTCCATTTACAAGCTCAAAACCAACCAAATGAACTTAATAGCTTGTGAGACCAAAAGCTCTAATTCTACATAGCTCAACCGAAATTTAAGCAACCAGAAATCAACAACATAAACCATTAAATCACACCATAAACACCATACAAACCATACAAGTTCATATCCTCAACAAGAAACATCACTTTCATGGCTTAGAACATCCAAGAGAACACAAGACATCAACCAAATAAAAAACTAAAGAGAGAGAGAGAGAGAGAGGGAAGGTCGAGAGAGTGAGAGAGCAAGAGAGGGGGAGATTTCTTCCATAATTTTTCAAGTTTCACCATTAATCTTGAGTTTGGAGCCTAGAGATTGGGGTGGTTTGATTATCCACAAAGCTTATTTGAAAGGTAAATCATCTTTCTTTGAAAGGTAAAGTTGACCATTAAACCACACCATAAACACCATACAAACCATACAAATTCATATCCTCAACAAGAAACATCACTTTCATGGCTTCACAACTCAAGCACCCAACTTTACCTTTCAAAGAAAGATGATTTACCTTTCAAATAAGCTTTGTGGATAATCAAACCACCCCAATCTCTAGGCTCCAAACTCAAGATTAATGGTGAAACTTGAAAAATTATGGAAGAAATCTCCCCTCCCTCTCTTGCTCTCTCACTCTCTCGGCCTTCCCTCTCTCTCTCTCTCTTTAGTTTTTGATTTGGTTTATGTCTTGTGTTCTCTTGGATGTTCTAGAATTAATACTTAGTCAAGACCATAAGTAGATATTTTCCACCAACCAATCACATAAAAGATGATTATTCACTTTCTAGTCCTTGCAACTTCCTTTTTGTTTTCTCACACTCTTGCCCACAAATGTTTGGAACTCTTGCACTTGACTCCATAGGATACAACTTATTCTAATCCAAAATACTTTGTCACACTTAATCATTTCACTAATCACCTTATTATCTTAATCACCCATCCTTAATTATTCTTTATTCTACATAAAAGCAACCAAACCACAATCTTTTTACATTAGCTAAATTAAGGGTTTTAAACCCAACTTAAGGTTGTTCAATTAACAAAACGCTAGGGAATTTACTAGTATAAGACTTTGTAGTTTTCTAATCCTACTTAACCTTTATAAAAGAAATCGAATCCAGTATCTACTCATACGAAAACATACATTAGCATGCATAATATTTACTACCACATAAACTTATGATTAATACGTAAACTATGATTTTTGTGTAAAAATATCAAATGTGTAAATCCATTAGGGTTTTAATAAAATTCCAAATTAAGGTGTTTCGATTCTAAAAAGCAAAATCACATGTAAAGAATTACCATCATCCTTAAAATCAAATTTTATAGCAAAATTTAGTACTAATAATCCTTATTCAAAATTAAGGACGAATCGAGATCTCACAACCTCCCCCTCTTAGAAGAATTTCGTTCTCGAAATTCATACCTTCGGTGTCCCTGATCGGCCTAGAAATGGTTCCCTTCGTCTCTGATTTATTTTCTCCCATCGATTTCTGAGGGCACTGAGCAACTAGGTGTTCATTGCTACCACATCGGAAACATCGCCGATTTTTCTCTTTCTTTCAACAGGTATCTTCCGTATGGTTAGTGGCTCCATAGACATCACATACTCATTTGGTTCCGAACATCGATTCACCATGTGAGACCACTTTGGGGCCCTTTTCCTGCCTGATCTTCCCTTGTTTTACCTTGATCCGGAGTCCCCATTGGTCGTGTACTATCGGCTTCCTTACTCCTCTTACTAGGTGGCTCGCTTCACAAGCTTTGCCCACTAGTGTAGGTATAGGTGTCAGATGGTGTTCTCTTCTTGTCACAGAAAGCTTTCACCTGACTCCTTGCCGTCTCTATTCGCTGTGCCTTTTTCAGGGTCTGGCTGAATGTATCCAACTGGGCAGCCGCAGTGCCTCTTGTATTTTCACATTTAACCCCTGGACAAACCGACAAATTCTCTTTCGGTCTGTTAGTACTAACTCTGAAGCAAAACGAGAGAGTTTGGTAAATTGTGTCTCGTACTCTGCCATACTTAATGGCCCTTGACACAGGCGGATAAAGTTCTCTTCCCGCCTTTCTTGAACAATCGGTGGCAAATACTTCTCGTTAAACTCACGGGTGAAATTAACCCAAGTCCAGGGGGTCTGCTCTCGTTCCCACTTAGCCTTTATTACATTCCATCATGCTCGGGTTGGTCCCTCAAATTAAAAGACAGCAAAAGATACCTGCCGTTCCTCTGGATACCCGAGCGCAGCGAATATATCCATCATGCGATCCATCCATCCCTCAGCTAAGTCAGGGCTAGGTCCACCTATGAATTTCGAGGGTGCAAATTTTTGGAACCATTCTAAGGCACGGTCCACTCTCTCGTGATTGCCCGGATTATTTTCAGGGTTTTCGGCATTATTCCCATGACCCTGACCCTGTTGGTCCACCATTCGTGCCAGCAAATCTGCCATCGATTATATGGCTGTAGCTACTTGGTTATCAGCTTGGTGGTTCGCATTTTTATTTTCTACCCTTTCGGGTTCTGGTCTCCGTCCCCTACCTTTTCCTCAGCCTCGGCCTCGTCCCCTACCTCCACCTCGGCCACCGATTTTCATTTATTTTGAAAACTTTACCATATAAAACACACTAAATGATCAAAATTTGTGGACATGTATATATAGGTTTACGCCAAAGATATGCCCATATTAGCCAAAATGCTGTTAGAGCCAAAACACTGAACACATCGATTTCAAAACAAATCAACCGGACAACAAAGTAATTCAAGTCAACGGCCCTAACGCAACTCCCCTGCGGAGCTCGCCTAATCCACCATCACCGCCCCGGCGACCCTAGGGTGCAAACCTAAAGAATAGGTCCAAATGACTAACTCCAACATTAAGTAAGAACCAAGTCGATTCACACTGGGACTGGCCATCTCCAAGTGCAATCAACTCAATCCCCACTTTGCCTTATAAGAAAATTATAAAAGTCCAATATCAAAATTCTAGCATTCAATATTTACCTTAATGGCCAAGTATCCCACAGTCCGGCATCCTAAACGTTGAAACCTCGGATGCACTACAAAGATCTGAAACCTAAATTCTGATACCAACTGTGACGACTCCACCTTTCCCTAAGGCGAACCAGAGGGTTTAGCGGGTCGCTTGCCCAACTCGCACCAGGAATCGAGGGCAAAAGCAAATAAAAGCTATTCAAACGGCAAAAGAGTACTACTCACATCCCCAAAAGTAACTACCCATACCATTACATCCTTATGATTATAACCAAAACCAAAGAGTAGACCCTAAGAAGGGTCCTTACACGGATCACTATAATAGGGAAAAACATATTAACTATTCGGTGATTATAAACAAAACCCAACTATACTAGTGATGGTGCCAAAATTTCCCCGCGTCGGCACCTGCTACAGAAAACAAAAGAAAAGATGGTAAGCTAGAAGTTTAGTGACTAACCAGGGGTAAAAATGAAATTTTTACATGTCAGCATTTGCACAGTGAGAGCAAAGCAAAAGCAGAAAAGTAACATCACATGGTAAGGATACGGGTGGCTCCCAAACCAACTCATTTGTCGAGCTTGATCACCGGTTAACCCTTGAGATCCTGAGCCACACAGCTCGCTTCTCTTAAAGGATCCCACATAGAGAGACCATGAGTCTCAACTCAAGTCACGAGCAATAAATGCTCTAAAATATTTTTCAAGCAATAAATGCTCTAAAATCGTAGTTCAAGCAATAAATGCTCCCAAATTGCGTCACAAGCAATAAATGCTCCGCATATGTTTCACAAGCAATAAATGCTCCATAACAAATCACAAAATCATATTTCACAGGTATCAATAGCAACTAATGGGGTTTAGATCGAGTGCGATAAAGTATACCCTCGTCTAAGTGCCCATTTTTCATAGGAAACTCATATTAGTATTGAGTTACACAAAAACCCTGATTACTCACCTAAAGAGCAAGTATAACGAGAGAAAGTACGGAAATGAATTCAAGTCGCCAGCTAGTGGGCCCCACCGGCTCCGTCTAGCCCGTCACCGCCTGTAGCAGAAGGTTAAGCCATATTATCACACAAACAACTACTAAAGTGCGTAAATTAAGCAAAACGGCAAAATTGGCACATGCATGTGCGGAATCGGCAAACGGAAATGGAAACGGCCGACAAACGGAAATGGGCATAGTTACTGTCCCAAACTGTTTTGACCATAAGTTGGGTTAAGAATGTCGGATTAAAGTGTATCAGATACCGTTTCGAAGCTGAAAGAAAAGGGTACAACTTTCATGAAGACACCTAAATCCTGATCTGAACAGAAATAGGTTGAAAGTATGGAAAACAGTGCCAGAAGTTTGCACTTTAGGGTGACGGACAGGGTATGTTTGCCGGACCATAACTCACAGTTCACAAACCCAAATCAAGAAGTTACAAAGGAATTGGAAAGCTAAGACATAAGGTTAAAACTTTTATGTTTTGGCCAAAACCTGGATCAACTCAGAACAGAACGAAAAATGAGTGCCATATTACCTGTCAGAACTGTCCAGTGTTCAAGGCAGTTCTGACTCACGATTTTGTTTTGGCTGTAACGGGAGCTACGAAGCTCGGATTTGGACGTACTTTATACCGTTTTGAATCTGAAACAAAGCTCTACATTTCTTATGAAGATACCAACACCCAGTTCCATCGTTATCCTTGCGAACTGAGCATGGTCAGAAACTAATTTATAAAATGTAACCAAACCAGAATTTGAAAGCTGAGTGAGGGTTTTGGCTATAACTCAGCCTACACACCTCTGTTTGATCTGAAATTTTGCAAGAATAACAAGGACTTGAGAAGCTACAACTTTCATGTTTTGAACAGCTTCCAAATCAGCACGCAGCATAAATTAAAACTAGAGCCCAATTCGGATTTGTGGACTGCCCTGTTTTCAATTTTGCCGGTTTTGTATATTGCAACCGTGTGATCCGTTTCTCTAATTCTTATACAATTCTTCTAACCAATATCATACCAAATAATATTACATATATCAGATTCGAAAAGACCTAACAATGGTCCGAAATTTCTCCGCAAATTATCATAAAATTATCAAATACTAACCACCATTTATATTCCAATTCCACTAGTTCTTTACTAACTTCAAACCCCTAATCAATCAAACCTTAACTTTCCAAGTTCCAACTAAACCAAACTAATTTCCCTTTTCATTAGGGTTTCATAACCAAATCTGATTTTTACTAAAAACCAATATACAAGTGCATTTAAGATATCAAGGATTCCATTTACAAGCTCAAAACCAACCAAATGAACTTAATAGCTTGTGAGACCAAAAGCTCTAATTCTACATAGCTCAACCGAAATTTAAGCAACCAGAAATCAACAACATAAACCATTAAATCACACCATAAACACCATACAAACCATACAAGTTCATATCCTCAACAAGAAACATCACTTTCATGGCTTAGAACATCCAAGAGAACACAAGACATCAACCAAATAAAAAACTAAAGAGAGAGAGAGGGAAGGTCGAGAGAGTGAGAGAGCAAGAGAGGGGGAGATTTCTTCCATAATTTTTCAAGTTTCACCATTAATCTTGAGTTTGGAGCCTAGAGATTGGGGTGGTTTGATTATCCACAAAGCTTATTTGAAAGGTAAATCATCTTTCTTTGAAAGGTAAAGTTGACCATTAAACCACACCATAAACACCATACAAACCATACAAATTCATATCCTCAACAAGAAACATCACTTTCATGGCTTCACAACTCAAGCACCCAACTTTACCTTTCAAAGAAAGATGATTTACCTTTCAAATAAGCTTTGTGGATAATCAAACCACCCCAATCTCTAGGCTCCAAACTCAAGATTAATGGTGAAACTTGAAAAATTATGGAAGAAATCTCCCCTCCCTCTCTTGCTCTCTCACTCTCTCGGCCTTCCCTCTCTCTCTCTCTCTTTAGTTTTTGATTTGGTTTATGTCTTGTGTTCTCTTGGATGTTCTAGAATTAATACTTAGTCAAGACCATAAGTAGATATTTTCCACCAACCAATCACATAAAAGATGATTATTCACTTTCTAGTCCTTGCAACTTCCTTTTTGTTTTCTCACACTCTTGCCCACAAATGTTTGGAACTCTTGCACTTGACTCCATAGGATACAACTTATTCTAATCCAAAATACTTTGTCACACTTAATCATTTCACTAATCACCTTATTATCTTAATCACCCATCCTTAATTATTCTTTATTCTACATAAAAGCAACCAAACCACAATCTTTTTACATTAGCTAAATTAAGGGTTTTAAACCCAACTTAAGGTTGTTCAATTAACAAAACGCTAGGGAATTTACTAGTATAAGACTTTGTAGTTTTCTAATCCTACTTAACCTTTATAAAAGAAATCGAATCCAGTATCTACTCATACGAAAACATACATTAGCATGCATAATATTTACTACCACATAAACTTATGATTAATACGTAAACTATGATTTTTGTGTAAAAATATCAAATGTGTAAATCCATTAGGGTTTTAATAAAATTCCAAATTAAGGTGTTTCGATTCTAAAAAGCAAAATCACATGTAAAGAATTACCATCATCCTTAAAATCAAATTTTATAGCAAAATTTAGTACTAATAATCCTTATTCAAAATTAAGGACGAATCGAGATCTCACAACCTCCCCCTCTTAGAAGAATTTCGTTCTCGAAATTCATACCTTCGGTGTCCCTGATCGGCCTAGAAATGGTTCCCTTCGTCTCTGATTTATTTTCTCCCATCGATTTCTGAGGGCACTGAGCAACTAGGTGTTCATTGCTACCACATCGGAAACATCGCCGATTTTTCTCTTTCTTTCAACAGGTATCTTCCGTATGGTTAGTGGCTCCATAGACATCACATACTCATTTGGTTCCGAACATCGATTCACCATGTGAGACCACTTTGGGGCCCTTTTCCTGCCTGATCTTCCCTTGTTTTACCTTGATCCGGAGTCCCCATTGGTCGTGTACTATCGGCTTCCTTACTCCTCTTACTAGGTGGCTCGCTTCACAAGCTTTGCCCACTAGTGTAGGTATAGGTGTCAGATGGTGTTCTCTTCTTGTCACAGAAAGCTTTCACCTGACTCCTTGCCGTCTCTATTCGCTGTGCCTTTTTCAGGGTCTGGCTGAATGTATCCAACTGGGCAGCCGCAGTGCCTCTTGTATTTTCACATTTAACCCCTGGACAAACCGACAAATTCTCTTTCGGTCTGTTAGTACTAACTCTGAAGCAAAACGAGAGAGTTTGGTAAATTGTGTCTCGTACTCTGCCATACTTAATGGCCCTTGACACAGGCGGATAAAGTTCTCTTCCCGCCTTTCTTGAACAATCGGTGGCAAATACTTCTCGTTAAACTCACGGGTGAAATTAACCCAAGTCCAGGGGGTCTGCTCTCGTTCCCACTTAGCCTTTATTACATTCCATCATGCTCGGGTTGGTCCCTCAAATTAAAAGACAGCAAAAGATACCTGCCGTTCCTCTGGATACCCGAGCGCAGCGAATATATCCATCATGCGATCCATCCATCCCTCAGCTAAGTCAGGGCTAGGTCCACCTATGAATTTCGAGGGTGCAAATTTTTGGAACCATTCTAAGGCACGGTCCACTCTCTCGTGATTGCCCGGATTATTTTCAGGGTTTTCGGCATTATTCCCATGACCCTGACCCTGTTGGTCCACCATTCGTGCCAGCAAATCTGCCATCGATTATATGGCTGTAGCTACTTGGTTATCAGCTTGGTGGTTCGCATTTTTATTTTCTACCCTTTCGGGTTCTGGTCTCCGTCCCCTACCTTTTCCTCAGCCTCGGCCTCGTCCCCTACCTCCACCTCGGCCACCGATTTTCATTTATTTTGAAAACTTTACCATATAAAACACACTAAATGATCAAAATTTGTGGACATGTATATATAGGTTTACGCCAAAGATATGCCCATATTAGCCAAAATGCTGTTAGAGCCAAAACACTGAACACATCGATTTCAAAACAAATCAACCGGACAACAAAGTAATTCAAGTCAACGGCCCTAACGCAACTCCCCTGCGGAGCTCGCCTAATCCACCATCACCGCCCCGGCGACCCTAGGGTGCAAACCTAAAGAATAGGTCCAAATGGCTAACTCCAACATTAAGTAAGAACCAAGTCGATTCACACTGGGACTGGCCATCTCCAAGTGCAATCAACTCAATCCCCACTTTGCCTTATAAGAAAATTATAAAAGTCCAATATCAAAATTCTAGCATTCAATATTTACCTTAATGGCCAAGTATCCCACAGTCCGGCATCCTAAACGTTGAAACCTCGGATGCACTACAAAGATCTGAAACCTAAATTCTGATACCAACTGTGACGACTCCACCTTTCCCTAAGGCGAACCAGAGGGTTTAGCGGGTCGCTTGCCCAACTCGCACCAGGAATCGAGGGCAAAAGCAAATAAAAGCTATTCAAACGGCAAAAGAGTACTACTCACATCCCCAAAAGTAACTACCCATACCATTACATCCTTATGATTATAACCAAAACCAAAGAGTAGACCCTAAGAAGGGTCCTTACACGGATCACTATAATAGGGAAAAACATATTAACTATTCGGTGATTATAAACAAAACCCAACTATACTAGTGATGGTGCCAAAATTTCCCCGCGTCGGCACCTGCTACAGAAAACAAAAGAAAAGATGGTAAGCTAGAAGTTTAGTGACTAACCAGGGGTAAAAATGAAATTTTTACATGTCAGCATTTGCACAGTGAGAGCAAAGCAAAAGCAGAAAAGTAACATCACATGGTAAGGATACGGGTGGCTCCCAAACCAACTCATTTGTCGAGCTTGATCACCGGTTAACCCTTGAGATCCTGAGCCACACAGCTCGCTTCTCTTAAAGGATCCCACATAGAGAGACCATGAGTCTCAACTCAAGTCACGAGCAATAAATGCTCTAAAATATTTTTCAAGCAATAAATGCTCTAAAATCGTAGTTCAAGCAATAAATGCTCCCAAATTGCGTCACAAGCAATAAATGCTCCGCATATGTTTCACAAGCAATAAATGCTCCATAACAAATCACAAAATCATATTTCACAGGTATCAATAGCAACTAATGGGGTTTAGATCGAGTGCGATAAAGTATACCCTCGTCTAAGTGCCCATTTTTCATAGGAAACTCATATTAGTATTGAGTTACACAAAAACCCTGATTACTCACCTAAAGAGCAAGTATAACGAGAGAAAGTACGGAAATGAATTCAAGTCGCCAGCTAGTGGGCCCCACCGGCTCCGTCTAGCCCGTCACCGCCTGTAGCAGAAGGTTGAGCCATATTATCACACAAACAACTACTAAAGTGCGTAAATTAAGCAAAACGGCAAAATTGGCACATGCATGTGCGGAATCGGCAAACGGAAATGGAAACGGCCGACAAACGGAAATGGGCATAGTTACTGTCCCAAACTGTTTTGACCATAAGTTGGGTTAAGAATGTCGGATTAAAGTGTATCAGATACCGTTTCGAAGCTGAAAGAAAAGGGTACAACTTTCATGAAGACACCTAAATCCTGATCTGAACAGAAATAGGTTGAAAGTATGGAAAACAGTGCCAGAAGTTTGCACTTTAGGGTGACGGACAGGGTATGTTTGCCGGACCATAACTCACAGTTCACAAACCCAAATCAAGAAGTTACAAAGGAATTGGAAAGCTAAGACATAAGGTTAAAACTTTTATGTTTTGGCCAAAACCTGGATCAACTCAGAACAGAACGAAAAATGAGTGCCATATTACCTGTCAGAACTGTCCAGTGTTCAAGGCAGTTCTGACTCACGATTTTGTTTTGGCTGTAACGGGAGCTACGAAGCTCGGATTTGGACGTACTTTATACCGTTTTGAATCTGAAACAAAGCTCTACATTTCTTATGAAGATACCAACACCCAGTTCCATCGTTATCCTTGCGAACTGAGCATGGTCAGAAACTAATTTATAAAATGTAACCAAACCAGAATTTGAAAGCTGAGTGAGGGTTTTGGCTATAACTCAGCCTACACACCTCTGTTTGATCTGAAATTTTGCAAGAATAACAAGGACTTGAGAAGCTACAACTTTCATGTTTTGAACAGCTTCCAAATCAGCACGCAGCATAAATTAAAACTAGAGCCCAATTCGGATTTGTGGACTGCCCTGTTTTCAATTTTGCCGGTTTTGTATATTGCAACCGTGTGATCCGTTTCTCTAATTCTTATACAATTCTTCTAACCAATATCATACCAAATAATATTACATATATCAGATTCGAAAAGACCTAACAATGGTCCGAAATTTCTCCGCAAATTATCATAAAATTATCAAATACTAACCACCATTTATATTCCAATTCCACTAGTTCTTTACTAACTTCAAACCCCTAATCAATCAAACCTTAACTTTCCAAGTTCCAACTAAACCAAACTAATTTCCCTTTTCATTAGGGTTTCATAACCAAATCTGATTTTTACTAAAAACCAATATACAAGTGCATTTAAGATATCAAGGATTCCATTTACAAGCTCAAAACCAACCAAATGAACTTAATAGCTTGTGAGACCAAAAGCTCTAATTCTACATAGCTCAACCGAAATTTAAGCAACCAGAAATCAACAACATAAACCATTAAATCACACCATAAACACCATACAAACCATACAAGTTCATATCCTCAACAAGAAACATCACTTTCATGGATTCACAACTCAAGCACCCAACTTTATCTTTCAAAGAAAGATGATTTACCTTTCAAATAAGCTTTGTGGATGATCAAACCACCCCAATCAAGTTCCAAAGTTGTTGTTCTAGGCTCCAAGCTCAAGATTAATGGTGAAACTTGAAAAATTGTGGAAGAAATCTCGCCCCCCTCTCTTGCTCTCTCACTCTCTCGGCCTTCCCTCTCTCTCTCTCTTTAGTTTTTGATTTGGTTTATGTCTTGTGTTCTCTTGGATGTTCTAGAATTAATACTTAGTCAAGACCATTAGTAGATATTTTCCACCAACCAATCACATAAAAGATGATTATTCACTTCCCAGTCCTTGCAACTTCCTTTTTGTTTTTTCACACTCTTGCCCACAAATGTTTGGAACTCTTGCACTTGACTCCATAGGATACAACTTATTCTAATCCAAAATACTTTGTCACACTTAATCATTTCACTAATCACCTTATTATCTTAATCACCCATCCTTAATTATTCCTTATTCCACATAAAAGCAACTAAACCATAGTCTTTTTACACTAGCTAAATTAAGGGTTTTAAACCCAACTTAAGGTTGTTCAATTAACAAAACACTAGGGAATTTACTAATGTAAGACTTTGTAACTTTTCTAATCCTATTTAACCTTTATAAAAGAAATCGAATCCGATATCTACTCATACGAAAACATACATTAGCATGCATAATATTTACTACCACATAAAGTTATGATTAATACGTAAACTACGGTTTTTGTGTAAAAATATCAAAGGTGTAAATTCATTAGGGTTTTAATAAAATTCGAAATTAAGGTTTTTCGATTCTAAAAAGCAAAATCACATGTAAAGAATTACCATCATTCTTAAAATCAAAATTTATAGCAAAATTTAGCACTAATAATCCTTATTCAAAATTAAGGACGAATCGGGATCTCACAACTCCAAACCTATTCCAAGAAACCAAACTATTTTAATTATATGCAATAACCAAAATCCTTTGTGGACTTTTTTCATTTAGAGTAGAGACTCTTTCCACTAACAAATCTTCCTAATTAAAAATTTAACGTAGCAATAATTTGAATCCAATATGAATTGGATTTTACTTTCTTACAAAAGTAAACCAAATCTGGAATGAAGACAAAGCAAATCACACTATAAAAAAAAATAGAGAACTCACCTCAAACTGAACCACCAAGAACCACTCTTGAACTCAGGGGACAAAAACTATACAAATAACCATTGAACGGAAGGCAAAAAGAACAAAATGGAAGAACTTGAAGCAGAGGATATTCAAAGCGGTGAAGGTGAGAGATGCTCGTACATAAATTTTTTTCTTAACCACATTTTCCTCACTTTAATTGAGATAAAAAAAAGGGGTAGTTGGATGTCCACCAAAGATGACTTTATGTTTCTTGAATGTAATAATTGACACTTTATTCATACTACTAATCAATGTCTCCTGAAGGACATTCAAGTAATTCCACCAACACATAAGCTAATAGAAATTGTACCCACTGCACAAAAGATGACCAAATAATCTCATATTTTCAAAAAATCCCAAACCTGCATCCAAAACACCACTCCATTTGGAAAAATATAAGATCACTTCTGTAAATATAGCAATACACATGCTACACTAAGTAGTATTGAAGTTATAACTTCACTCCAAATAACCCTAGATTTCTAAAATGCCCCCACCCATGCGGTTGAAATTCAAAGGTCATCTTAGCCTTAAATTCATTCTTGTATAGTATAAGGATATGAGTCAATCGGCCAGACACAATGGCTACCATGACTATTCATAACATATCAGGACTATAACCCACATCATCTGTTTCATGATCTTTACACCTTTTCATAGCATAAACTCAGTTTACACATATCATATGTATTTTTCTTTTATTTTATAAAAATATGTCACTCATATCATGTTTCATAGTATGGTAAAGTAGTTTAAATAATCGTACATGATTCATTTTATACATAGGAAAGTAAGGTTTTCACTTGAGATCTCATATGTAACATTTCAAAAGTATAGAGGTCAAGTACCACCTACCTCAATTTGCTCGATTGAAAAGGTCTTAACATGTCTTCAAATTGCTTCAGACCTGTTATCAATAACATGTATACCATAATTTGTTCTTATATCTTACCCTTAAAGCATTTATTTCTATCTTAATTAATCTTAGAAAGCATATTTGAACCTTCTATAAAAAGTACTTGGAAAGTTTCCTAAAATACAAGATTTCACTTTTTGGAAGATTTTTTTTGGTGGACTTCCCTTTTTAGAAATTATCCTAATTCTTTTTTTTAGTATAAGTGGAAAGTTTCGAATCTAAAATCTCTCTCAGAATCTCTTACTTACACTCCCTTCTCCTGTACCGTCTAACCTATCCATCACCTCGAATTGTCCTAATTCAATTATCCTTAAAGTAAATGTCATTTATTTTTTTATTTATTCATCTATCTATTTACTTAGTTTTATAGAAAAGGACCAGTATTAGTGTGTTTTGAATTTGGATTAGGCTTGACCCTAAAGTTATGTTCATCTATGAAATAGTTTTTTTTTAATTTAAACTTGGGTTTAGAGATTAATTTGGGCTTCTAAAACTGTTCTTAAGTTTATTTTGACAACATTGGTTTTTGTAATAATGTTGGGCCTTTAAACCAATCTAATTTATGAAAACAACTTGCCCTAATTAATTTGGGTATGCCTCTACTTTATTATCTTTCGTTGGGTTAATTCTAAACACTTTGGACTCAATTTAACCAAGAGAGCTAATTCAAAACCAGTCCAATTACAAACCTTTTAGGTTATTAAGGAATTTTTAAAATACTTTAATTTCTTTATCATGGTTATCTCAGAATTATAGGAGTCATTTGCAATAATAACATAGTTTGAAACTAAATATGAAACTCAAGCACATCTTTTCCCATGGAACTAATCACTTTCAAACCGTTAGCTGTATTCAAGAAACCATCTACATTGACCTATTTCGCACTATTTCTCTTGCTCTAATTATGGTTCATCTTTCTTTTCTTTCTTTTTCTTTCTGTCCAAAGCTGTATTTTGGAATTTGAACAATTTAATGCACAAAACTATAAAATTTGGTCTAGAATACCTCACAAAATCCACCATCTAAACCCATTAGAGTTAGCCCAAATTTTTTATATTTATATTTCAAAACCCAATTTTGCTTTGAATTCTCCAAGTCCAAATCCTCAAATATTCGTTTCTAAACTTAGGAAGATTCTATAGTTCAACGATTTGTAGAGCTTCGATTGTGGTACTGATTCAATTGGTTCATACTAAAAAAAACTTTCCTTTTTCCTTTGTTTTTCTTTCAAAAAGATTTAGAAGTCCAGTAGTAGAATGAAAAACCATGAATAATAGTTAAATAAATGGCAACATGACTTGAGGCATGACCTCTTCATTTTCTTAGGTTCTTCATTTCCAAACAAGTCTAGGTTTAATAGCAGTAGCATCAAATTCTAAAGTCACCGATACTAGTAGTAACGTTCACTTGCATAACAAACTTGAACTAAAAGTATAATACATAAATTCCAACTACTGAGACTTGACCATCATGAAATTCAACCATAAATCGATCGAAATCTGTCTAAATGCATTAATTCACTCATTTTCAGGTATAGTTCTAGCGAATTTCTACAAAGAGCTTCTTGGCCAAAGTAGAATCATAAAACAAATGAAATCATAGAATTACAAGCTTACTTATAGAAGATGTTAAATTTGAACGTGTCACGATACTCTTTTCTTTTTTTAATTATCTTTCCTAGCGGCTTTTCTTTTCTCTCCTCCCAAGTGTTTGTTTCCCCTTGGCAATAGACTATTTTTCTGCTCTTTGTACTTTCTATTATGCAGGGCAAAATGGCCGTAATGACCTCAAACTATTATGAAATTCAATTTTTGATTCTCGAACTATTAATTGATAAGTTTTAGTCATCTAATTAATTAAAACATATAATTCTAGCCCTTTTGTCAATTTGAGTCATTATGTCTAATAGAGATAAAGGATTCATTAGATGCTAGCGGCTCTTAAACTATTACAAAGTTCAACTTTTGACACTCAAATTATTAACTGATAAGTTTTAGCCCTCCAACTAATTAAAACATTTAATTCTACCCTTTCCATCAACTTGAGTCATTATATCAAACAGAAACATCTATGATAAAGAATTTGGAATGTGTCTAACCAAGTGTTTGACAAATAAAAAAGCTTTAGATATAGTGATGTTGTGACGGCCACACCTCCCCCTAAGGCGAACCAGAGGGTTCGGCGGGCCGCCTGCCCGGCTCTCGCCGGGACTCAGTCGCTCACTACAGTCCTCAACCCAATTACAATATAAATCTCAAAATTACATCAAATTCTCCAATGACTACATATTACAAATGTAGCGGAAACTGATTCCAATCGTGGAACGTATACTTACATTCATATCAATTTCAAATATCTACACAAGACCAACTCATACATAAAATAGATCCAAACTTAAACTGTACACGATATAAGCCATCCAGTCACGTGAATAAGCACTCCAAGCTTTTCTTCGCCTTGAGCCCTGTGGGGGGGGAAATAAAACAATTTTGGGGTGAGTTAGAAGCTCAGCGAGTAACCATTAAAATCAGTAATCAAATCGGTTTCACAATATTTCTTTTCAATGATGTCATAAATCAATGATGTCATAAATCAAATGATAAGTCCAGAAACGATTACAGCATTTACAAAACATTAAATATGAAGTATCAATAATTCAAGAAACATGTACAATGGAAAGCGATAGTAACATTCATGAAAGGATACATTCATTCTCCTGACATTTTCTCGCTCATTTGATCATTTATTTCATTTCATTCACCCCGTCCCTGGCTTTTGGCCAGGCTCCACCAACCTACATAGGTAATACTCGAGTATATCAAACGTTAACCCAAGTTCCTAATCGCCTGACCGAGTCCGCTTCTGGCTCAAGACGACCGGTAACAAGGGGCAATGGCCAGTTCAGCCCAAAAGGCTTACATTCATGCGCAAATAACATTTCACTCGAAAATTTCACATTTATCGAGGTCGAGTGCGATAAAGTACACACTCGCCTCGAAAACTCGTTTTGGAAATCATTATAAGCGCTTAACACGTTATCAACCAAAATACAAATCATGAAGTCAAGAAATATAGCAAACAAGGCACACTCACATGCCAGTACGCATGATATGCAAGAAAACATTTCAAAAGTAACTTTGGAAACAGTTCAAAAGTAAATAACGTAAGAAACGGTTCATAAATAACTTTAGAAGTAGTTTGAGATCACTCACCTTCATGGCTCAGAAATCATCCATCATATATCATTGCCTTGCTCAAATCCAAGTCTTAGATCACAAACTCAATGCAAACAAGTCCTTTAAAATTTCGGATAGCACTTCCCCTAAATTTGCTTACTTTTCCAGCCGTCATGGCTTCATGATTTCTTCAGCCAGTCCCAAAGTCACGCAAATAAGTTCATCTAATATCCATTCAGCAAGCTCCAAGTAGTACTAGTACAAGTCAAGCTAGGAAAAAGTTCGGAAATGAAGGTTAAGCTCAAAATCAGAAAAACAGTTTTGACGTCATTTTGCGGTAATGGTACCAAAGGCGCTACGATTGTCGGATGGGGGTGCAAGACCCACCGTTTCGAAGCTAAGAAACAGGGCTACAACATTTTAGAAGGCCACTAAGTCCAAATCCTAGCACAACTAGGTCAAAAATGCAGAATACCAAATCCAGAACCGAAATTGCAGGTTTCCAAATCGCACTATGCTGTAATGAACACAACTCAGTCTATACAGGTTCAAATGCCGAAATTCCAAAGGCATATGTTAGCTAAGAAATCCAGCTACATTTCATCAGAAGATATCAACTTCAAAATCCAAACCAATTCCAGTCAAAACAAACGATTACAAGCGCAGTTTTCACATTCTGAGCAACCCTGGATAGCAACAGTAAAAACGACATAACTCACTCTACACAAATCCAAATGACCTGAAATTTTGTAGGCACTTCAAACTCATCAATACCTACAACTTTTATGTTTTGAGCAAAGTCCAATTCGACCTCTAACCCTATGATCTAAAACCGGACAGAATTAGGGGTTTATGAACCCTAACTTTTCACAATTCAATCAAAACTCAAAATTGATTGTAATTACCCATAATTTGCACCTACTAGGGTCTATATCGACCATTACCAATCATCATAAACAACCACACCATCATAATCCAATTAAACCAGAAAAATCCTCAATAAAATAAAAACTTCACCAAATCACTTCAAACCAAGATAAAAACCAGAAATTTCAGCACTTTAATCACTACTAATCATAACTTAAGCATCAATAGGTGTAGGTGGAAGTTTAAGCTTCACTTACCAAGAAAACAAGAGAGGGGAAGATGTTGGACACCTTAGCTCTTCCAAAAAACTTCACTAAGACACTTACTAGCACTAGAAGAAAGGATTTTATGGAGTAGAATCTAGTTTAGGTGTTTGTTTTTTTTGAAAGATTGGACCAAATGGAAGCTTGCAAAATGATGAAGTTCTCTTCCTTCTTGAGCTAGGGAGAGCCGGCCAACAAGAGGTAAGAAAATGGTAATTTTTGAGAATTTTTGAGATATTTACTTAATTGTGTCAAAAGTCAAAATAGTGAATAGTGTTCTTAAGTCAAAACCAATGATATTGTGACACTTGTCACTCTCATAAATGCAATCTTATCACTTCCTTTTCCTCTCACATCAATCAAATCTCACTCTCTACTTACTCTTAACCCCCAATAAATTTTATACAGTATCCGAAACTTAACCTTATTGGCCGAATTTTTCCGAACTTTTCGCACTAGTGGGTCCCACGTCCATTATATACTCTTAATTTTCCAAAAACTATCCAATACTAGAAAAACCATCTAAAAACTTTAATTCCTCATAAAAATTTCCTAGGCCAGAAAACGCAGAAAACATGCTATTAAAGGAAGTAAAACCCTCGGAAAAAATTAGGGTTTTTACGGGTTCTCACACTCATACTTTTCGGGGCGTCACAATCTCCCCTCCTTAAAAGAATGTCGTCCTCGACATTCCCTCTTGTACTAATCAAGTCAAGTCAACCCGCAAGAATCACTAATATTTGAAATCAATTCCAAAGTCCGGCATCCTAAACTTCAAGCCTAAGATACACTACAGAAATCAGAAGCCTAAACTCTGATACCACTTGTGACGGCCCCACCTCCCCCTAAGGCGAATCAGAGGGTTCGGCGGGCCGCCTGCCCGGCTCTCGCCGGGACTCAGTCGCTCACTACAGTTCTCAATCCAATTACAATATAAATCTCAAAATTACATCAAATTCTCCAATGACTACATATTACAAATGCAGCGGAAACTGATTCCAATCGTGGAACGTATACTTACATTCATATCAATTTCAAATATCTACACAAGATCAACTCATACATAAAATAGATCCAAACTTAAACTGTACACGATATAAGCCATCCAGTCACGTGAATAAGCACTCCAAGCTTTTCTTCGCCTTGAGCCCTGTGGGGGGGGAAATAAAATATTTTTGGGGTGAGTTAGAAGCTCAACGAGTAACCATTAAAATCAGTAATCAAATCGATTTCACAATATTTCTTTTCAATGATGTCATAAATCAAATGATAAGTCCAGAAACGATTACAGCATTTACAAAACATTAAATATGGAGTATCAATAATTCAAGAAACATGTACAATGGAAAGCGATAGTAACATTCATGAAAGGATACATTCATTCTCCTGACATTTCCTCGCTCATTTGATCATTTATTTCATTTCATTCACCCCGTCCCTGGCTTTTGGCCAGGCTCCACCAACCTACATAGGTAATACTCGAGTATACCAAACGTTCACCCAAGTTCCTAATCGCCTGACCGAGTCCGCTTCTGGCTCAAGACGACCGGTAACAAGGGGCAATGGCCAGTTCAGCCCAAAAGACTTACATTCAAGCGCAAATAACATTTCAATCGAAAATTTCACATTTATCGAGGTCGAGTGCGATAAAGTACACACTCGCCTCGAAAACTCGTTTTGGAAATCATTATAAGCGCTTAACACGTTATCAACCAAAATACAAATCATGAAGTCAAGAAATATAGCAAACAAGGCACACTCACATGCCAGCACGCATGATATGCAAGAAAACATTTCAAAAGTAACTTTGGAAACAGTTCAAAAGTAAATAACGTAAGAAACGGTTCATAAATAACTTTAGAAGTAGTTTGAGGTCACTCACCTTCATGGCTCAGAAATCATCCATCATATATCATTGCCTTGCTCAAATCCAAGTTTTAGATCACAAACTCAATGCAAACAAGTCCTTTAAAACTTCGGACAGCACTTCCCCTAAATTTGCTTACTTTTCCAGCCGTCATGGCTTCATGATTTCTTCAGCCAGTCCCAAAGTCACACAAATAAGTTCATCTAATATCCATTCAGCAAGCTCCAAGTAGTACTAGTACAAGTCAAGCTAGGAAAAAGTCCGAAAATGAAAGTTAAGCTCAAAATCAGAAAAACAGTTTTGACGTCATTTTGCGGTAATGGTACCAAAGGTGCTACGATTATCGGATGGGGGTACAAGACCCACCGTTTCGAAACTAAGAAACAGGGCTACAACATTGTAGAAGGCCACTCAGTCCAAATCCTAGCACAACTAGGTCAAAAATGCAGAATACCAAATCCAGAACCGAAATTGCAGGTTCCCAAATCGCACTATGCTGTAATGAACACAACTCAGTCTATACAGGTTCAAATGCCGAAATTCCAAAGGCATATGTTAGCTAAGACATCCAGATACATTTAATCAGAAGACACCAACTTCAAAATCCAAACCAATTCCAGTCAAAACAAACGATTACAAGCGCAGTTTTCACATTCTGAGCAACCCTGGACAGCAACAGTAAAAACGACATAACTCACTCTACACAAATCCAAATGACCTGAAATTTTGTAGGAACTTCAAACTCATCAATACCTACAACTTTCATGTTTTGAGAAAAGTCCAATTCGACATCTAATCCTATGATCTAAAACCGGACAGAATTAGGGGTTTATGAACCCTAACTTTTCACAATTCAATCAAAACTCAAAATTGATTGCAATTGCCCATAATTTGCACCTACTAGAGTCTATATAGACCATTGCCAATCATCATAAACAACCACACCATCATAATCCAATTAAACCAGAAAAATCCTCAATAAAATAAAAACTTCACCAAATCACTTCAAACCAAGATAAAAACCAGAAATTTCAGCACTTTAATCACTACTAATCATAACTTAAGCATCAATAGGTGTAGGTGGAAGTTTAAGCTTCACTTACCAAGAAAACAAGAGAGGGGAAGATGTTGGACACCTTAGCTCTTCCAAAAAACTTCACTAAGACACTTACTAGTACTAGAAGAAAGGATTTTATGGAGTAGAATCTAGTTTAGGTGTTTGGTTTTGAAAGATTGGACCAAATGGAAGCTTGCAAAATGATGAAGTTCTCTTCCTTCTTGAGCTAGGGAGAGCCGGCCAACAAGAGGTAAGAAAATGGTAACTTTTGTGAATTTTTGAGATATTTACTTAATTGGGTCAAAAGTCAAAATAGTGAATAGTGTTCTTAAGTCAAAACCAATGATATTGTGACACTTGTCACTCTCATAACTGCAATCTTATCACTTCCTTTTCCTCTCATATCAATCAAATCTCACTCTCTACTTATCTCTTAACCCCCGATAAATTTTATACAGTATCCGAAACTTAACCTTATTGGCCGAATTTTTTCGAACTTTTCGCACTAGTGGGTCCCACATCCATTATATACTCTTAATTTTCCAAAAACTCTCCAATACTAGAAAAACCATCTAAAAATTTTAATTCCTCATGAAAATTTTCTAGGCCAGAAAACGCAGAAAACATGCTATTAAATGAAGTAAAACCCTCGGAAAAGATTAGGATTTTTACGGGTTCTCACACTCATACTTTTCGGGGCGTCACAATCTCCCCTCCTTAAAAGAATGTCGTCCTCGACATTCCCTCTTGTACTAATCAAGTCAAGTCAACCCGCAAAAATCACTAATATTTCAAACCAATCCCAAAGTCCGGCATCCTAAACTTCAAGCCTAAGATACACTACAGAGATCTGAAGCTTAAGCTCTGATACCACTTGTGACGGCCCCACCTCCCCCTAAGGCGAACCAGAGGGTTCGGCGGGCCGCCTGCCCGGCTCTCGCCGGGACTCAATCGCTCACTACAGTCCTCAACCCAATTACAATATAAATCTCAAAATTACATCAAATTCTCCAATGACTACATATTACAAATGCAGCGGAAACTGATTCCAATCGTGGAACGTATACTTACATTCATATCAATTTCAAATATCTACACAAGACCAACTCATACATAAAATAGATCCAAACTTAAACTGTACACGATATAAGCCATCCAGTCACGTGAATAAGCACTCCAAGCTTTTCTTCGCCTTGAGCCCTGTGGGGGGGAAATAAAACATTTTTGGGGTGAGATAGAAGCTCAGCGAGTAACCATTAAAATCAGTAATCAAATCGATTTCACAATATTTCTTTTCAATGATGTCATAAATCAAATGATAAGTCCAGAAACGATTACAGCATTTACAAAACATTAAATATGGAGTATCAATAATTCAAGAAACATGTACAATGGAAAGCGATAGTAACATTCATGAAAGGATACATTCATTCTCCTGACATTTCTTCGCTCATTTGATCATTTATTTCATTTCATTCACCCCGTCCCTGGCTTTTGGTCAGGCTCCACCAACCTACATAGATAATACTCGAATATACCAAACGTTCACCCAAGTTCCTAATCGCCTGACCGAGTCCGCTTCTGGCTCAAGATGACCGGAAACAAGGGGCAATGGCCAGTTCAGCCCAAAAGACTTACATTCATGCGCAAATAACATTTCAATCGAAAATTTCACATTTATCGAGGTCGAGTGCGATAAAGTACACACTCGCCTAGAAAACTCGTTTTGAAAATCATTATAAGCGCTTAACACGTTATCAACCAAAATACAAATCATGAAGTCAAGAAATATAGCAAACAAGGCACACTCACATGCCAGCACGCATGATATGCAAGAAAACATTTCAAAAGTAACTTTGGAAACAGTTCAAAAGTAAATAACGTAAGAAACGGTTCATAAATAACTTTAGAAGTAGTTTGAGGTCACTCACCTTCATGGCTCAGAAATCATCCATCATATATCATTGCCTTGCTCAAATCCAAGTCTTAGATCACAAACTCAATGCAAACAAGTCCTTTAAAACTTCGGACAGCACTTCCCCTAAATTTGCTTACTTTTCCAGCCATCATGGCTTCATGATTTCTTCAGCCAGTCCCAAAGTCACACAAATAAGTTCATCTAATATCCATTCAGCAAGCTCCAAGTAGTACTAGTACAAGTCAAGTTAGGAAAAAGTCCGGAAATGAAGGTTAAGCTCAAAATCAGAAAAACAGTTTTGATGTCATTTTACGGTAATGGTATCAAAGGCGCTACGATTATCGGATGGGGGTGCAAGACCCACCGTTTCGAAGCTAAGAAACAGGGATACAACATTGTAGAAGGCCACTCAGTCCAAATCCTAGCACAACTAGGTCAAAAATGCAGAATACCAAATCCAGAACCGAAGTTGCAGGTTCCCAAATCGCACTATGCTGTAATGAACACAACTCAGTCTATACAGGTTCAAATGCCGAAATTCCAAAGGCATTTGTTAGCTAAGACATCCAGCTACATTTCATCAGAAGACACCAACTTCAAAATCCAAACCAATTCCAGTCAAAACAAACGATTACAAGCGCAGTTTTCACATTCTGAGCAACCCTGGACAGCAACAGTAAAAATGACATAACTCACTCTACACAAATCCAAATGACCTGAAATTTTGTAGGCACTTCAAACTCATCAATACCTAGAACTTTCATGTTTTGAGCAAAGTCCAATTCGGCCTCTAACCCAATGATCTAAAACCGGACAGAATTAGGGGTTTATGAACCCTAACTTTTCACAATTCAATCAAAACTCAAAATTGATTGCAATTACCCATAATTTGCACCTACTAGAGTCTATATAGACCATTACCAATCATCATAAACAACCACACCATCATAATCCAATTAAACCAGAAAAATCCTCAATAAAATAAAAACTTCACCAAATCATTTCAAACCAAGATAAAAACTAGAAATTTCAGCACTTTAATCACTACTAATCATAACTTAAGCATCAATAGGTGTAGGTGGAAGTTTAAGTTTCACTTACCAAGAAAACAAGAGAGGGGAAGATGTTGGACACCTTAGCTCTTCCAAAAAACTTCACTAAGACACTTACTAGCACTAGAAGAAAGGATTTTATGGAGTAGAATCTAGTTTAGGTGTTTGGTTTTGAAAGATTGGACCAAATGGAAGCTTGCAAAATGATGAAGTTCTCTTCCTTCTTGAGCTAGGGAGAGCCGGCCAACAAGAGGTAAGAAAATGGTAATTTTTGTGAATTTTTGAGATATTTACTTAATTGGGTCAAAAGTCAAAATAGTGAATAGTGTTCTTAAGTCAAAACCAATGATATTGTGACACTTGTCACTCTCATAAATGCAATCTTATCTCTTCCTTTTCCTCTCACATCAATCAAATCTCACTCTCTACTTATCTCTTAACCCCCGATAAATTTTATACAGTATCCGAAATTGAACCTTATTGGCCGAATTTTGCCGAACTTTTCGCACTAGTGGGTCCCACGTCCATTATATACTCTTAATTTTCCAAAAACTCTCCAATACTAGAAAAACCATCTAAAAACTTTAATTCCTCATGAAAATTTCCTAGGCCAGAAAACGCAGAAAACATGCTATTAAAGGAAGTAAAACCCTCGGAAAAGATTAGGATTTTTACGGGTTCTCACACTCATACTTTTCGGGGCGTCACAATCTCCTCTCCTTAAAAGAATGTCGTCCTCGACATTCCCTCTTGTACTAATCAAGTCAAGTCAACCCGCAAGAATCACTAATATTTCAAACCAAGCCCAAAGTCCGGCATCCTAAACTTCAAGCCTAGGATACACTACAGAGATCTGAAACCTAAGCTCTGATACCACTTGTGACGGCCCCACCTCCCCCTAAGGCGAACCAGAGGGTTCGGCGGGCCGCCTGCCCGGCTCTCGCCGGGACTCAGTCGCTCACTACAGTCCTCAACCCAATTACAATATAAATCTCAAAATTGCATCAAATTCTCCAATGACTACATATTACAAATGCAGCGGAAACTGATTCCAATCGTGGAACGTATACTTACATTCATATCAATTTCAAATATCTACACAAGACCAACTCATACATAAAATAGATCCAAACTTAAACTGTACACGATATAAGCCATCCAGTCACGTGAATAAGCACTCCAAGCTTTTCTTCGCCTTGAGCCCTGTGGGGGGGAAATAAAACATTTTTGGGGTGAGCTAGAAGCTCAACGAGTAACCATTAAAATCAGTAATCAAATCGGTTTCACAATATTTCTTTTCAATGATGTCATAAATCAATGATGTCATAAATCAAATGATAAGTCCAGAAACGATTACAGCATTTACAAAACATTAAATATGGAGTATCAATAATTCAAGAAACATGTACAATGGAAAGCGATAGTAACATTCATGAAAGGATACATTCATTCTCCTGACATTTCCTCGCTCATTTGATCATTTATTTCATTTCATTCACCCCGTCCCTGGCTTTTGGCCAGGCTCCACCAACCTACATAGGTAATACTCGAGTATACCAAACGTTCACCCAAGTTCCTAATCACCTGACCGAGTCCGCTTCTGGCTCAAGACGACCGGTAACAAGGGGCAATGGCCAGTTCAGCCCAAAAGGCTTACATTCATGCGCAAATAACATTTCAATCGAAAATTTCACATTTATCGAGGTCGAGTGCGATAAAATACACACTCGCCTCGAAAACTCGTTTTGGAAATCATTATAAGCGCTTAACACGTTATCAACCAAAATACAAATCATGAAGTCAAGAAATATAGCAAACAAGGCACACTCACATGCCAGCACGCATGATATGCAAGAAAACATTTCAAAAGTAACTTTGGAAACAGTTCAAAAGTAAATAACGTAAGAAACGGTTCATAAATAACTTTAAAAGTAGTTTGAGGTCACTCACCTTCATGGCTCAGAAATCATCCATCATATATCATTGTCTTGCTCAAATCCAAGTCTTAGATCACAAACTCAATGCAAACAAGTCCTTTAAAACTTTGGACAGCACTTCCCCTAAATTTGCTTACTTTTCCAGCCGTCATGGCTTCATGATTTCTTCAGCCAGTCCCAAAGTCACACAAATAAGTTCATCTAATATCCATTCAGCAAGCTCCAAGTAGTACTAGTACAAGTCAAGCTAGGAAAAAGTCCGGAAATGAAGGTTAAGCTCAAAATCAGAAAAACAGTTTTGACGTCATTTTGCGGTAATGGTACCAAAGGCGCTACGATTGTCGGATGGGGGTGAAAGACCTACCGTTTCGAAGCTAAGAAATAGGGCTACAACATTGTAGAAGGCCATTCAGTCCAAATCCTAGCACAACTAGGTCAAAAATGCAGAATACCAAATCCAGAACCGAAATTACAGGTTCCCAAATCGTACTATGCTGTAATGAACACAACTCAGTCTATACAGGTTCAAATGCTGAAATTCCAAAGGCATTTGTTAGCTAAGACATCCAGCTACATTTCATCAGAAGACACCAACTTCAAAATCCAAACCAATTCCAGTCAAAACAAACGATTACAAGCGCAGTTTTCACATTCTGAGCAACCCTGGACAGCAACAGTAAAAACGACATAACTCACTCTACACAAATCCAAATGACCTGAAATTTTGTAGGCACTTCAAACTCATCAATACCTACAACTTTCATGTTTTGAGCAAAGTCCAATTTGACCTCTAACCCTATGATCTAAAACCGGACAGAATTAGGGGTTTATGAACCCTAACTTTTCACAATTCAATCAAAACTCAAAATTGATTGCAATTACCCATAATTTGCACCTACTAGAGTCTATATAGACCATTGCCAATCATCATAAACAACCACACCATCATAATCCAATTAAACCAGAAAAATCCTCAATAAAATAAAAATTTCACCAAATCACTTTAAACCAAGATAAAAACCAGAAATTTCAGCACTTTAATCACTACTAATCATAACTTAAGCATCAATAGGTGTAGGTGGAAGTTTAAGCTTCACTTACCAAGAAAACAAGAGAGGGGAAGATGTTGGACACCTTAGCTCTTCCAAAAAACTTCACTAAGACACTTACTAGCACTAGAAGAAAGGATTTTATGGAATAGAATCTAGTTTAGGTGTTTGGTTTTGAAAGATTGGACCAAATGGAAGCTTGCAAAATGATGAAGTTCTCTTCCTTCTTGAGCTAGGGAGAGCCGGCCAACAAGAGGTAAGAAAATGGTAATTTTTGTGAATTTTTGAGATATTTACTTAATTGGGTCAAAAGTCAAAATAGTGAATAGTGTTCTTAAGTCAAAACCAATGATATTGTGACACTTGTCACTCTCATAACTGCAATCTTATCACTTCCTTTTCCTCTCACATCAATCAAATCTCACTCTCTACTTATCTCTTAACCCCCGATAAATTTTATACAGTATCCGAAACTTAACCTTATTGGCCGAATTTTTCCGAACTTTTCGCACTAGTGGGTCCCACGTCCATTATATACTCTTAATTTTCCAAAAACTCTCCAATACTAGAAAAACCATCTAAAAACTTTAATTCCTCATGAAAATTTCCTAGGCCAGAAAACGCAGAAAACATGCTATTAAAGGAAGTAAAACCCTCGGAAAAGATTAGGGTTTTTACGGGTTCTCACACTCATACTTTTCGGGGCGTCACAGATGTAAAGTTTGAAGGAATCTCACCGGAGAATTGATTATTTGAGAAGTTTAGAAAGTTTAAACTTGGAAGGGAACCAAGACATTTTGGAATATTCCTAGAAACTGAATTGCATGCAAAATTTATATCATTAAGAGAAGAACATGAATCCAATGCATTTGGAACAACACCAAAAAATGAGTTAAATTCCAGATGAAGTGATAGCATCATAGTACGTGGACACGCCGACAACGGCTCGAGTGATCGAGGGGCTGAGGATCGTATGCAAGCTCCAAGCGGATCCATTACTAGGGCTCGAGCAAAAAGACATCGTGAGCAACTCAATGTACTTATTCAGGCTATACACAAGTCCTTTGAGGGATTCATACACCCTA
The DNA here is from genome assembly GCF_036785885.1 of Coffea arabica. Classification (NCBI taxonomy): domain Eukaryota; kingdom Viridiplantae; phylum Streptophyta; class Magnoliopsida; order Gentianales; family Rubiaceae; genus Coffea; species Coffea arabica. The sequence goes on along the minus strand of NC_092320.1, from coordinate 51,832,612 downwards.
GTGAAGGTGATCGAGGCCCGGTATTGAGCATTGGAGCTATACATAAGTTATAGGGTTTTGCCAAACCCTAGTTTTCCATTTAGTAGTTCATTTATTTCCACATTAGTTTAATTAGCTTGAATAATTGGTTAAGTGCATGTTGTACATAGAATCGCCAAGGGTAGGATTGCTATTTTGTTCACTATTATATGTTAAGGTGGGCTGCCTAGGAAGGAAAGCTCGCATGAGGCCCTAACCGTCGAGGGTTGAGTCCGTAGCTTCCATTTCCGTTTCCGTCACTTATTAGGGCCATATCAGCCGCACCTTTAGTTCCTTTGCTTACTGGATTAGGTTTTTACTTGTAACCTATATAAGGCACTACATTACATCAATAAGAGGGTAGACACTTTTATCATAAAAAGAAGTGAGATAATTTTCTCTATAACTTTCGAGCATCCCTTGAACAACTTAGAGTTATACTCTAGTGTTCTTGTTGGCTTATCAATTCAAGAATCACACTTGAGTTGTGGCACCTTCTACACTTGCCTGAGGTTCACTAATTCGTTTGATTAAGGTTGAGATAATATCAACAAGTTCGTAGTCACGGGGATTAGAGGGGTTGTAGGATTTCCGCTGCTACCTTCCTTGGGCATCAATCACAAATCTAACAAGCGATCTTGGGTCACGAATCTTCTTCACCAACGAGATTCGTATCATGAAGACAACTCAATTAATTCAAGTTGCCTATCCTTGCTGAAATTTCTCTATTCGGGGTTTTGGATTTTAAGTTTTCAATTGATTTTGGTCAAATTCCGCAATTGGAGATTTGGTAAATTATTTTATGAGTCAAATGGGGGTAAAACAATTTTACCCTAACACATGTCCTGTGAAAACAAAAACACCCCTTGGTTATGCCCTTACCATTGGTGATGTTTTGTTTGATGTCACGATTCAAATTGACGGAAAAGTTAGAATTATAGGTTTTAATTAGTTGAAGGGGTAAAATTTATCAACTAATAGTTGAAGAGCCAAAAATTGAACTTTATAATAGTTTAAGGGCCACTGCTGCGCATCTCATGCTATTTTTATTAAACATAACGGCTTAAGTTGACGAAAGAGGTAGAATTATATGTTTTAATTAATTTGAGGGTTAAAACTTAGGATTAAGCTTTCATACACTATCACCATTTGACGCATGACAACTTATCTGAATTTAAATTTAAAATCCAAATTTTACTTATGTGTCATGCATCCAACCGTGATAATGTATACATTATTAGTATATATAAGATTTACTCTAAAAATTTTGTAACAGTTTGAGGGCCATTGGGACATTTTGTTCTTTTCTTTACGAGTGAGGTCTCCCCAAATAGAAACAATCTAACCGCTCTTTAGGTGAAAATGTGTCTTGGAGGAGGGAAGGAGGAGGGGTTGGGGGGGGGAGCGTGGGGAGGGAAAGGAAGTTATTTCATGTATTCCACTTCTTCTTACATTATCTCCACTACCCCAAAAGATTATGTACACCACCTTTACCAATAATAGTCACAGCTAGTTAAATATAAAGTACAGTCTAAAGTCTATCAATTATTAATAGTAATAATGTACACCACCTCTAACAATAACACTCATTCCTAGTCTCTATCAATAATAAAACCTCTGTATATAGATGTTTGGTGTAAACCACTAAGCTTTGGCTCAGTTAGTCCCTTTTTGGGCTGTAAGTTGGGGATTTGAACCTCATCTGCAGTGAAACAAATCCAAATCAGAGCACCCCTTTGGTCCTTGTAAAAAAAATCCTTTGGTATAGTTAGGTTCTTATACCTATAATATAATCAAGTTCTTATACCTACTAACCCCTTATACACGGTCTTTTAGGATAGATTAGGTTATAGAAACCTACTAGGACTCCTCTCCCTCCCATAAAAAAAAAACCCCTTTGGTATAGTAAGGTTTTTATACCGATTAAGCCCTTATACACAGCCTTTTTAGGATCCTCTCCCTCCTCCCTTTTTAGACTCCTCTTTCACTCCCTTTAGATTATGATAGATTAGGTTATATAAATATTATCTTTGCCACACCTACCACCAATAATGCCACCACTGCACCATCAGTGGAACCATAGATTTCATCTTTGGTGACGGCTCAGCTATATTCTAGGATTGAAAGATGGTTGTTAGGAAGCCAATGAAAAACCAGGGTTACATGGTCACAGCTCAAAGAAGGAAAGAGAGACGCGGAATTGGAGCCATTATCCTCCAAAACTACCAAATCATTGCCAATCCAGCTTTCTTGGCCGTTTAGCCACCAATCAAGGCCTACCTCGGACATCCATGGAAGGAGTTCTCAAGAACCATCATCATGCAAACTTTCATTGACATGCCACTTATGTCTAAGAAATTAGGTTATGCAAAGTCTCCTTTGGACTGAGATGATCATATACAATTCCCAACACTTCAGATTTATGGAGGGCAAGGAATGATGATGATAAGGGATTAGAGAATGATGCTGTAGTGGAAGCATGAAAATAGAATTTATTTTAAGAGCAAAATCCATACAAAATAATAAGGGTCGATTCACGATCAAACCCCAAGGTACGAATCAAAGATTTGAAAAAATGAGAGAAAACTCTCAACAATTGGTAAACACCAAAGAAATTTATTTGCCTCAAAAAATCAACTAATCCATATTATGATTAAAAGTTGTAGTTTCCATGCATAGATCATGTATTTGCAATGAAATGCTATACACCAAAATTTTGCCGTTGTATTTGCACCTAAGTGTATGTTACAAAAGCAGAGTTGTTTATTTTGTCATCTGGTAAGTTTCTCAATAGTCACCTAATCATCGTGTTAACTAAAACTTCTTTTTTTTGGTATAGTCAGGTTCTTATATCTACTAATCCCTTATACACAGCCTTTTTAGACCTCTCTCCCTCCTTCCTATAGATTATGATAGATTAGGTTATAAAAATATTATCGTTATCGTAAAAAAGTCTCTTTAGGCTCCTCTCCCTCTCCCTCTAGATTAGAATAAATTAGGTTATAAAAATATTATTATTGCCATAAAAAAAATGTAGATGTTTGGTGTAAGCTTTTCCTGTCACTTCATATATTTTCAAATTTACCTATGTCATCCATTATCCACTACATATAATCAAATAATACATAAATTCATTTAGCCAAAAGTACCTCGCTCCAAACTTACCTATGTCATCCATTATCCACTACATGTAATCAAATAATACATAAATCCTATTTAGCCAAAATTACCTCACTCCACGTGATAATAAAGCCTTCTCCGTACGCAGATGTTTGGTGTAAACTTTTTTCTATCACTTCGTATATTTTCAAATGTACCCATGTCATCCATTATCCACTATTACCCATATTCAACCGACATATAAATTCTATTCAATCAAAATTACTCATTGCACACTCTCTTTTACCTATCCCACTCAACTACTCTCTCCTTCCTTACTGTTGCATCATCTGGCGTGCCATATATAATTACGTTTTTTTTAACTTAGTTTTTGTTAGATTCTTCTCTACTCAATCAACCTTTTTCCTAAATTTTTCTAACTTTTTTCCACAACCAGTAACTTTAATGCTTTTTTACATGGTTCCTCTTCCATAACTAAGTGATTGTTGCTCTCGCATGTGTGACATCAAATTCATCATCTAAATGTCTCTAAATCAGAAATCAGTGCACTGAATATTACTTTATATATATATATATATGCATACCCTTTTATTTGTACGCATCCAAAAATATATATTTTCAGAATGACCATACACGTAAAGTGTGTGATTATTACATTTTTTTTTAAATATATGCATACCCTTTTATCCGCACACATCCAAAAATATATATTTTTAGAATAAACACACACATAAAGCGTGCCAAAAGCACTACTTAAATATAAAGTGTAGTCTAACAATTATGGACAGTTTTAGTAGTAGTTGGATAATTACATAAAATTCTAACTCCACAACCTCCCCACTAACTTAGTTAACTCCCTCATATGACTTCCCACTATCATGTGATTAGGATAAGGTAGGACATTAATATCAGATCCTAAAGAGATAAATGAAGTATTTAAACTACTAGTAAAATAATGAATAATATTACTCAATTAAATAGTTTTAAGCAAATAAAAGACAGGAAAATTCGGGTTTCACATTCCACGCAGTAAAAGCTGGAAGGGAAAATAAAAAAAGAAGAATGTGAAAAAAGTAAATAAATAAAAGCAAAGCATAGCAGTATTTAACGCACTGCAAAGCAGCAAGAGACTTTCCCTCCATCCCTTTTACAGTTAAACTTTGCCTCGCTCGTTCCCCACCCTGGCTCCTCTAGGCTTCATTGCTCTGTCCTGGTCCATCAGCGAATTTAAAACCCTAAAACCCCATCCGTCAGATGGCAATCCTTGAGAGCCAAAACAGAAAATTTTCTCACTTGTTTTAGATATCAAAAGCTGAGGTATCAATCATATTCACCCTGCAAAGGTTCGTGTCATTTTGTCCGACAACAATTATAGTATTCTTTAATGATGATTATACTGTTTGCATTTTGATTTCAATTTGATTTGATTGATCGACATTTGGTTTTGGTTTAATGGGTTCTTCAGATTGCTGAAGAAGAATGGTTTGGTGCAGTAATTGCGCAAAAAATATTCAGCGGCCAGACTATGTTGATGGCAAGATGTAAGGCCTTTTTAATCCTAAATTTGCTCATTTCTTAAACCCTTTTACTAATTTTTTTTATGATTTACTATTTTGTACATATGGATGTCTATTAGGGCTCATCTAGATTATTGATGTTTGGAAGATAGAGGATTGTGTGATCCGAAGAGGAATGTTTCGATAGTGTCATTCTTATTGTTTCAATCCTGCTGTTGATTCGGTGGACAAGTTCTTGATGAGAATGATTTTGGTGCTTTTCAGAGGGCTGTTTTTTGTTGTTATCTTATTGTTTCAATTGTTTATATGTAGATATTATTCATTTTTGCGATGTGTTCATGATGAGGACCAATTTTGGTGGGCCCTTTTTATTGACATTTTAAAGTTTAAGTTTTGTTTTATGCGTAGTTGTTGTTCACATTTTGGATGAGTTCTTGATGATAATGATTTTGGTGCCTGGGAAAGGGCTGCTTAAACTGTCATCTAATTGTCTAATTTTTTAATCGGTAGATGTTGTTCATTATGTGGACGAGTTCTTGATGAGGATAATTTTTCTAGCGAACCCACCTTTTCAAAGAATGCAGCTGGACAGGTGTGCTTCCTTTTCACGGCATTGGGCTTAGTTTATGATTTTCAGTTCTGTGAAATCTTTGAGCATTGTAATGTCTTTGTTGTCTGTTTATGTTATTCAATTCTCATTCGACTATTATGGCCTCTCGATTTGATATGCTTAGTCTGCATTATACTTGTAAGAACAAATCATTTTTCTTTCTTTTTTTTTAACACCAAAAAGAGTTAGCTTTATGATTAGAAGAGCAACTAAGGGGTAAGCCACCATAAGTACAGCAGAACTGCAGTTTACAAGCATAAACCTACTAAGAGCAAAACTATGAAAGCAAAGAATGATTACTGAGTACAGAGAAAACTAACAGGATTTGCTGATCCAAATCCCAACTGATACTCAGCTCCCAATTCCTCTTGCGATGCTCCACTCTGGTAAAATTCATCAGTGGGAACTTAACTTCATTTATCACTCTTTGAAACACAACAGAGCAAGGCCTGTTAATCCTTTGACAGATTACACGATCCCTAGGATGAGATACTTGATAAACAGCCACTGTTAGGGCTAATCTGCATTCATGTACACCACCAAACAGATTTTATCTGTCCATTGAGAAGCACCTCTATAAAGTAAACTCAGAGCTTGCACCTATCTCCAAATCTGACAAGAAAATTTACAATGAAAAACAGTAATATACTGTTTCATTTGTTGAACGACACAGTAAACAGGTGTAGTTATCTACCATACCCCAGTTTTTCATTCTAGTCAGAGAGAACAGTTTATCCCTCCAGACCAACCATAGAATGTAAGCAAATCATGGAACAGAAAACTTTATATCAAACAACTTTATGCCACTGGACACAACTATGACTTTGCTGTAAAGATTTGCAAGTCGAATTCACATTAAAGTCCATCATTTGATAGGCTTCCAGACCAGCTTTTGATCAGTAAAGGGAATAAAGCTGAGGGTGTAAAAATAATCATTAGACTGATTGGCTCCAGTCTTATGAACTTTCAGGTCAATATCATGCAGAGTCAGAAATGAAAGATGATTCAGGATTGCTTACAAGTACAATAATGTAAGAAGTGGCCTCAGTTTCAAAGGGCTAATTATGTTACTGAACCCTTGGTAGGCTAAAGAAAAGACCATAGAGAAGATTTAACGATCAATAATATTACCATACTCATTTGGTGTGTTAACTTGCTGGATTGATGTGATGGAATCCAAACTTGACCTGAATGTCTGTTCAAGAGGCTTGAGCCTGGGCCTGAGCTTAACTGGAGGAACCTAAGTAGTCTGGTCCTGGTCCTTGGTAAAATTGGGTGTGGATACCTCTATATGGTTCATCCTTCACACTGTTATAATGGAAATCAGTTATAGATTTTTGGTAGGCAAACTAGAAGAGAAACAAGAATTGAAATAGAGAACGGATTAAGGAAATTCTACTTGTAGAAACCATGAATAGTGGAGAGGTGACTGTTATTAAATTGATCCACTATCACCTACTTAGGCTAACTTAAGTTTATTTCTAGAGTCAATTGTCAGGAAATTATGTGAAGACTGTTCAAAGTGATTACTCAGCATCACGTGAAAGAATATTGACTGAAGGTATATTTTCTGTTTCTTTCTCATTCACTTATTCGAAGGATGAGATTTAGGCACTTCTTTAGGTACTCTCTTTGATTGGTGTGGTTTGTGGATGTGCTTGTCTATTACAGGTATCTAAATTTATGGATTACTTGCTTTTTGTTTTCTGAATCAGGAAAAAACAAACATGTCAAATTCATTTTTGCAAAGGTATAATTATGCAGTACAAGGTTCAATGCATGGAAGTAAACAGAAGGTGCACTCATTGGAAAACCATTTTAACATCCAAATAATATTCCAAAAGTAGCCTTAAATGTGAGGCATTCAGATGCATGCATGTGGTGACCTAATCATAGAGAGTAAAATGTGGTATCACACTAGCACATGGTGAACTGGATGACTTGGAACTTTTGTTGGTTAGGTTTATCACTTGTTTTATCTTTCTTTCTATTAGTCAGAAATAAAAACACAAAGAGTAGAGTAACAAATAAAGGCATGATTTGTGTGCTTCTTATCATCTTCTTCATGCACCGTGGTCATTGATCTGGAAGCTAAACAAGATCCATCCATCGGCTGTCTGATTTCTTTTGTCTTTGCAGCATATAATGGTATAGAAAGTATAATGTATGCCTTGGGTATTGATGGTGGTGATTCTATATCTCGCCCAGCTCTGGCCTTTTATACAGTATGGCTTTTCTATTGAGACTCTTTTTCGGAAAATGCTAGACTTTATTGATGTTTTGGAATTTAACAAATACCAAACTTCAGATTGCAGTTGAGCGGAATTTCACAAGGGGCCGCAGAAAAGAGCAAGTTGAGGCTGCTTGTCTTTATATTGCATGTCGGTGAGGAATTGATCTGAAAACATTTTGTTTCTTGAGCCATTTTTCTGATAAAAATGGAAAATTATCCCTTACGAAAGGCTTATCATGGACAGTAGATGGAAATCTTTAGGATGAGGAAGAGAAATGCTTTTTGTCTGTTATGTTTTTGAAGTTGAGCAGAAAATATAGCATTTCTTCATTGAGAGAGGAGGACGACTATAAGTAGAAGTCATGTATAAAGAGTAATATCATCTCTGGTATCATACAAAACAGAGATATAGGTATACTTTGGGGACTTCTGTTCATGGATGTTTTTGTAGTTGGCTATATCAGTCATTGTTGCCTCCAGGACTGACCCTGAGGCTTGCCTTGATAGAACATGAAATTTGCAAGTTCAATCCCAATGTCTTCATTGAAATTTGAAATCTGCACATGAGATATCCAGCGTCTGATGTTCATACAGTAGTATCCACAACCCCTTTTACGGAAGGGTAGTTGTCAGATAAATGTTTTCTTCTCCTTTCAAACCTTGAGACTTTTTTGCTTGCTTCCCAACCTTCAGCAATAAAGTTTCTGTTGAATAAATCTAAACCTTGTGGAAAAATGTTTTTAACCTGCATAAATTTATTTCACGCATAGCACCTAGGATGCAAGACCAACTTAGTAAACTTGCATTTGTTGCATGGTCTTTTTTCATTCAAGAGAGTAGAAAGTTTTTATTTTTCTTTTCAATACTTATTTTAAGACTGTAGTTTTTTTTTTTTAAATCGCTCTGGCCTGATTTGAATTACTACTTCCCTTTTAAGACGTCCAAACATGATAGCAACCTTTCCCAAAATGTATGCACTTTTCCGCCCCTATTTGCATCCTTGTGACAGTTAGTTCCGCAAAACTGACAAAAGTGAGAAGCTGCAGTGAAAGGTTGAAGTTGGCCAAATCGGGTACGAAAAGTCATTTAATAAAAGGTAGTTGAATCGGGATCAAAAAGTCATTACAGTATGAGTGGGCATTAGGAAATAGATGAATTGAGCTCTTTAATCTTGCTTAAAACTCAGTTGATAAATGACAAGACAAAATTATATTCTTAATATTTGGTTATAGAAAGTGTCATGTTTTAGAATCAAAGCAACTCCCTTTTAACATTATACTTCTTCTCTGCTAACTGTTTGTCTCTCTAGATCTGTTGCCTAAACTCCTTTTGACCCTTGGACATTGAACACTTTTGAGACTTCAAGGTCAAATAAAAGATTTATCCTTGTGTAATACATTATCTACGCAATAACATGTTTTTTTGGAATATCCAGTTATTTATGAGGAATCGAGATACTGTCAGTATATGTAAAACTTACGAGAATCATTTTTTACTTTTATGTGCTGCATGAAAGAGTAAAATGAGTTTGAATGAAGGATAAATAAAATTTTTTACTTCATTTTAGTTCTACGACGGCAACATCCGCTACCCAATTGCTACTTATAAAGAGAAGAGACGATTCCATTTAGCAAATGGATTTTATGTTTTTCAGTTGATTAAAAGGAAATTATGGTGGCAATATATCTAGCTCATTCTCCTTGGTGCAGGGCATAAAAGGAAATGATCCAAAACAGAAACAAAAATGGAAATATAGGGACTTTCCTCCTGTGTATTGGATCTCATTTCCATCCATAGCAATGATTGCATGAATAAAATATCTTCCTTGATCTCTATATAGCAGAATATGTAGTTCAAATTTGTGAAAACTGGGAAAATAATATTCTATACCTAAGATATTGAACCTTCTTTTATATAACTAATCAACAGGAATTGTTAGGTAGTCATTAACCTGTACTGACTGCCTTGCCTTTAATGCCAGTTTTACATGCATGCGTTATGCTTAAAATTTGGTCCATGTGACATGATCTTTTGATATGTCAGAATAGTATATGAGAGAAAATAGAGACTGTAACTCCACCTGACTTTCCACTATGTGGGGAACATATCCTGTCAAACAGATTTTTAATGCTACTAGATGAAATCATATAGTGGCTTATTACATCATCAATCTTTTTAAAGAATTCCAGGTGAATCCTTGCCAAAAGAACAGGATCAGCCTTTGCTACTGGGAGGTCAATGGAAAATATTTCAATTCTTAAAACCTATGCTATCCTTTAATTACTTTAACATTTCTTGATAGCCCTTTAGCAGTTGCTTTAAATTTTCTTGTAAACTCCTGGTCTCGGACACGACAAAATATGAGATGTCTTTTCTGTTTGAGATTGCAATTATGACTTGCTATTTTATATGCCACAGAGAAATAATGCACATTGTTGTTTGATAATATGAACTGTAGTTGCTGTCCTCCTTTTCTAAGACACTTTGATTTACGTATGGTGTGAATAGTGCTGTTAATCGAGCCGAGTATTTGAGTGCCGAGCTCAACTCGTGCTTAGCTCGAGCCAGGCTCGAGCTTGCTCAACTAAGCGGACGAGCCTTGAAGTGTGCTCGACTCGGCTCGCCAAATGGGACATGTGACTCGAGCTTGAGCTTGAGCTCAACTAGTTTATCACAAAGGAGCCGAGCTCACATGAGCTCGAGCTTGAGATCGTGCGAATTGATCACAATAAAAACCTGTAATCTTTCAGTTTCTATTCTTTTGACTTGTGAAATGACGTATATGCCCTTCCTTATCGAGCCCAAGCGAGCTACTCGAATAATAAACGATTCGAGCTTACTCGGCTCGTTAATTAATCAAGTAAATTTCTAGCTTGAACTCGACTCATTTACTAAAATTGATGAGCTGAGTTTGAGCCTTATCGAGTCGAGCTCAATTGAGTTTTCAAGCTGCTTGTTTTGTTTAACAGCCCTAGGTGTGAACATCCAAATTTAGATCCTGATATGCAATATTTAATCTATATATCTTTTTTCCTTTTGCAGGGAAAACAAAAAGCCTTACCTTCTCATTGACTTCTCAGAATACTTGAGGATAAACGTGTAAGCAATCTTTTTCACTCTTGACATTTCCAGGGCATTATCTTCTATTTAGTCACATTATTTGCACCTTGATCCATCGAGATTTTAGTGGCTTCTGCAATCAGATCTGTGGACATGTTTTGATTAGCTTGAATCATCTAGGCTAAATTTATAATGGCGTTTTGGTTTCACATAATTAATGGGGTACCTTTTTACTTTTTTGTGGGCTTCTCCTTAAAGTAGCTGTCATATTGTGGTTTGAATTTACGTTTGATCAAAAGAATGGGTGAAGGGAAGGCAATAATCCCTGTGATCTTTTCTCTTGTGTGGTTGCTTATATTGTTTGCCTCAAGCATTAAAAATACAAACAATTGAAAGTTGCACTTGTCTGGGGGAAGAGCGATATGACTGGCAATAGAAATTGCAAATTAGTGGATCTCATCTAGTTTAAAATTGGAAGGTCAGCTCAAGCTTGGAAGTGGACAGAATCTGGAATTTGATATAAATCTAATTGGTTAGTTCTCATCCGTAGCTTGTACATCCTGCATTCACATTTCTGTTATTTATCCGATTTGACAGTTGTTATTTTCAGTTTAAGGGGAAATCTGAAAATGCTACTGACTAATGTCTGTATCATTAGGAATTGCTTTTTATTTATCCGTAGCTTGTATATATAGACATTTTAATTTTTTTTTTTTGTAAATGGGATGTCTTGAACCCAGGGCATCCTACTTAAAATTGCTCCCACTTTACCACCCATCCCATCCCTCCCCTTCATTAGGAATTGCTTCTTGTTTACCATTGAGATGTCAAATAACTTGTTATTGAAAGTTTTAGCAGTTTGAGGCTTACATTTCATTAAGAAACATTGTTTAAATCTTTCAATATATTATTCTTGCTGTTTTCTATGGTCCAATGTCTGAAATATCCATTTTGTGAAAGAGGCAGTGATGGTTGTTTATAGAGATTTTTGGGATTGTGTGAGTGACTGAAATCCTCAGGCTATTATGTCGATATGCTGCAAAGTCATTGACTGGTTATTTTTTTGTTGCAGTTATATTCTAGGTGCTGTGTTTTTGCAGCTTTGTAAACTTCTAAGCCTGGAAGAACACCCAATTGTTCAAAAACCTGTGGACCCTAGTCTTTTCATTCATAGGTTTACTGACCGTAAGTAACTTTTGCATCTATTGTTTTCTGTTTTCTACTTATTCTGTTCACTTTTTTAATGTTTGTGATCTCTTAACCTTGTTTAAATTAGCCATCTTTCGAGAACAGGATCGGAAATTTATAAAATTTTTGAAACCATCAGAATCATATCCTTTATAATGTCTTCTTTTGCTCCCTTCTGGCAGCTGCCTGATGCTTAATGGGGCAAGAAAAGAAAGACATTCCCTGAAAAGAGTGTTTTTCTGTATTGAAAGCTTTGATCACTTGTATGACAATTCTCAAGTAGGATTAGTAAACAAATATGAAATTTGTACAAGGGAAATGATGCAATGCCACAATGTTTGATAAGGATAATTGTGGAGATGAAGTTAAAAAATAGATTAAAGAATATTTTAACTCAAAATTACATATCATTTTAATGCCTTTTTGCCGTACTAAAAGATGAAGTCAACCTAGAGCATCATTAACCATCTCTATTATAGGTCTATTTGGCGGAAGAAAGCCTATTGTTTCCAGGACTGCACTTCATATTGTTGCTAGCATGAAACGAGATTGGATGCAGGTTTGATATCACATTTTACATGTGTAAGTTTTATTTGTTACCTTGACCCTTACTAATGCGAATTGCAAGTGAGTGTCACTGGTAATGATGCGACAATTACCCAGTTGTGACAATGATTTTTAAATTGCTATCAGACTGGGAGAAAACCAAGTGGGCTGTGTGGAGCGGCACTCTACATATCTGCTCTTTCACATGGACTTAAGTGTTCAAAATCAGACATAGTAAGTCAAAATCAACTGGTATTCTACTTTGATTTAACGATATGATGTGTCTTACCTGGATCTAAATATGTTTTGCGGGGTGCAACTTTCAACTTCTTGTGTTATAGTTGTGAATCTTCTACTGCTTAAATCATGGGTTTGCAGAATCAGTGTCTTTAGTAGCATACCTTTTTAGTATGTGTCGTCATCCTTGAACCTGTTCTACAGTTTCTAGTAGATTACTCCCTTCATTCACTTTTTGGCTTGAAAATTGTTCTTATTACTTGGTATTTGCACATAATTTTTTATGCTCAGTTGATGCTTGCGTGTTGCGTTTCATTCTTCCATCCAACATTTTACAATTTTTAACTTCCTTATTTTCCTTACTACTATTATGGAAAGCTCCAGCTAATGTAATTCTATTTCAATTTTTATGTTGTATCTTGTATATCATTTATGCAACAAAATTGTTTGATTGTCTCCAGATAAAGGTTGTACATGTTTGTGAAGCAACATTGACAAAGCGGTTGATTGAATTTGAGAATACAGAGTCTGGGAGTTTAACGGTTTGTACTGTTTACAGTTCTACTACCACTGATGTTGAGAATTTACAACTTTATTAATTGCAAGAGCTTTAAATTGTTTTTAAGATCTCATTACATGGACAAGTATTGTATACCCCAATTCTTGTTGCTAGGAAAACATGGCAGGCTGCCATGCATGCTACTATTTATGTCCTTTACAACTACTAAAACATTATTCAGAAATTATACATTTGTACCATTGTCTAGACACAAGTTAGCAATTTTCTCGTAACATCTGCTTCATGCCTGCTATAGATGTTGGTATTTTCTATTCATTATTAGATTCCACTCGCTTTCCTTTTCATATTTTTATTGATTTGAAATGGTTCAATTCTTTTGTCATGCTTTTATAAATGTTAATAATAGATTGAGGAGTTCAACATGAGAGCAGAGGAGCTTGAGAAAGAAGAGAGGTTAAATAAACAACTATTCTCTGGGTCACAAGTATCTGAGAAAGCTGAATTGCTATGTGAACATAAGGGCAGTGGCAAGCCTCCCTTTGCCCATGGACTTTGTGAAAGTTGCTATAGTGATGTAAGTACTTGCTTCTTTCACCTATCATTTCCAATATGGTCAATTTGAAATTGTTGCTTGTATTTATACCTATTTTTTTATGCAGTTCGTTCAACTTTCTGGAGGACTTGATGGTGGATCAGAGCCTCCAGCTTTTCAACGGGCTGAAAGAGAAAGGCTATTGGCCAAGGAAGCTGCTTGTACAAATTGCACTATAACATCAGATGAAAACAACAATAAAGATTTGAATGTAATTATGATCTTTTCATAGTTTTTTTTCTGCCACCTTTTAGAGGTCATTGAACTGTGTCCATGGTACAAATCCTCGAAACATGGAGTAGATTGATTAGGCTGAATACTAATTAGAGTGGAAACATTGCCATTTTTAGGGACATTACTCTAATGTTCTGACTCAAGCTGTTAACATTAGGTGCTTTAATCTCAGGGATCCTCATATAATGGATTTTATTGTGCTCTTTAGGTACTCATATTACCTGGAATGATAAAGTTAGGATAATCCCATGCTCCATGCACTTGGTTGAAATTTTGGTCATTAATTGTGTTGGCTGTCTATGAGTTCTTTGGATCCCATATGCATTACAGGATGGATGTTAAGAGTATACCAACAATCAAAAGGAAGAATAATGTTTCCTTTGGAGCTTGCATATAACAGGACATTTGGCACTAGCAGTGAAGAGTTTTCCTTTTTAAACAAATATCTGTTGTCTTTCATGACTGTGGAAGATTCATTAGCATAACTATATTTGTTCAGACTAGAATCTTCAATTTCTTGTTCTGGTGGAAGTTGTGTGAATTAACATCGATAAATTAGATCCAGTTTTGCACTACAGAATTTAGACCATACCTTTCAGATCAAATTTTATGTTTATTTTAATAAACTGTAGAGATGTGGTAGCCATTCTGACATTTCATTGACATGAAATTTTGCATCAAAATGATTTTAAACCATTAGAAAACTGAAATCAACCAGGAATACCGAATCAGGTTTCCATTAGGTGTCAGAACATCATGACATGCTGGTTTTTCTTTCATTTAAGGAACTAGCAGAATGTATGCAGGTAAATTTGTGGAGCTGTATAACGAAATCGATGGTCTAGAGAAAAAATAGAATTAATTTCACCTTAAATGGTGCCTCATTTCTGATGGCATATGTGAGATGCAGTAATGGTGATTACAAAACTTGCTCGTAATAGCAAGTCCTTTTTGTTTTGGAAAAACCAAATTTATTTCTTGTTTTTTGTCATTTGAATACTATAGCTAGAACAATCGGTTATACCAGTGTGAAATCTCTCTTTTAATGTGGTGTCTTTCTGTATGATTTTCATGCTGTTAGTCTGATTGATAGTTTGTCATACTAAGCTCTGTGCATAGAAACTTTTCTTGGAGAGAGATGCATAGATGGGTCAATGCATCTTCTCAGTAAAAATCTCAATTTGCCTTTTAATATTGCTTTCAGTATTTTGTTGATCTTAACCCTTATTTATTCAGAATCTTTTCTTTTTCTTTTAAATATTCTCCTCTTTTTTGTCATTAGTCTGTCAAAGAAGGGAAAATCCAGAATGGCAGTGGAATTGAAAATTCACAGCTAACAGAGTCTGAAGCAATAGGTACTGAAGCATTTCTTTAGCTAGGGGACGTCATTTTAAAGTCGAATATCTGCTTCTAAACATATAAAATGATCACTTTTGTCTCATAATTTTAGGTGCTGTCTCTCGGATTCCATCCAATCAGGAAAGTGATGAAAATAATTTGACTGTTATGGACTCTGGAAGTCCTGATGGCTGCAATGAATCAGAAAGCTTTTCTGATATTGACGATCTTGAGGTTTGTAACTTTTCCTTATTGAGATTCTTCAAATGGAACCATTCGTTTGCTGGTTTATCATTGTGATTTTGTTCTTGAATTAGAAAGAAAAGGACAATTGACATGTTGGATAGAAATAAATGGAGGCTGACTTTGGGAATACATTCATCTAGTAAAATTATTGATTTAGTTATTTTTGTTTTTTGGGCTTGATTGTAATCATAAGTGGATATGTAAAATAGGCATCAGCTGTGGGCACAGCTTTGTTATGTGAATACAAAATTATAGTTCTCCACAGACTAGGAACACTTGTAGAGGTGTAGAAGTGCCCTTTTTTTTGCTAGCCTCTTGCAATGGACTGGTTAGCACCTGACTTTCTTTATTTCCAATTCAAATGTAAAATTTCCAAGTCTTTCTTAGAAGCATAAATATTGATAGGTTGTGTTATATTTTCAAGGTCCCCTATGGGTGCCACCTGCTAAAAGGATGTGAACCAGACTCTTTCTCACAGTCTCTTAATTGGCAAAATTGGCAACTACTCTGTGCCAGGTAGTTTATTGATAACAGACTAGAGTATTTGAAAACTCTGCACTCGCTTGTTGTTCATGAAAATCTTCTGTTTGAAAACTTTCTTTTACTTCTCTCAGTCCAAAAAAATTTCAAAAATACCACAAAGGAAACAGGATAACACACAAAAGCATACTCAAGAATCAGAGATACCTTCTCTCTTCTTGTGGACGTGCCCCAACATTTGAGCAGTCTTTTGCCCCATTCCCTGTGTGTTCTGGCTCACTCAAAAGGGTCCCTAAGGCATACAGTTCTGCAGGAATCTTCCAACATTATAACAGAGCCAGATTGTAGGTTTTCTTGCACATAAAATACCAATTAATATATTTCTTTCTCCTCAATTTGCAATCTTCAGAAAAAATTTCTGTGAACCTGAGCTTCCCATCTAGAAAAGCTTTTTATTTTTTATTTTGAGATCTGCCTCCAAAATGTGCTTTCGTGAAAAATCAGTGTTTCCATTTGTTTCATGTCATGCATTTTGCAGAAAAGCTCTCCTTATTCTATTAACCTTCCATAAAAGGCTACACGCCTTCTTTTATTCTTTACATTTAATTCTGGTGTTCAAACTCAGATACTTTTCTTTCCCTTTTTAGTGGGTCTCATGGTGCACCGGTTATTTTCGTGGAAGATATTGTATAGGAGACGTCCTACAGATTAATGGTTTGAATGAGTGACGTAAACTAGTTCATAGCAACCTTGTTCAACATTTATATGTGCTGCTTCATCCTGAGTGGCTATTATGCAATGTTTACCGTTCTGACTATATGACTTTAATGTTGTTCTGAAGATCTGTATTTGTTACTGATTCTAAGGCATGCAACCTCTTTCTGGTTGATCCTAATAACCCTATTTCATCTTTGGCAATATGCTTATTTCATCTTACCTTATTTTTGGCTCTATTTGTGATCACATGTTGCTTACAAAATAATTATGAAGTTACTTCACTGCTTGATACCGGAATTGCTAGTTTCAAAATTTTTCTATATTGTTGGCGGACACGTATAACTTGCTGTCACGTGTTTTATCGAGTAATAAGCTGAGACATGTACTTTCTCATTCTTTAACACCCCTGCTTTTGCATAGTATCATTTCCACCCTGATGCCCCCTTTCTTCTCTTTTCTTCTTGTTTTTCTCCTCTCTTTGGCTTTTGTCCCTTGATATATATGCAAGAATAGTCTGTCAGATATGATTTTTGGTCTTCCTCACTTTGTCAAATATTTGCACTTTGGAGTTATAAAATATTCTTACTTCCCCATGGCAACTTTGGGCAGGTGGATGGGTACCTTCACAATGAGGAGGAGAAGCACTACAAGAAGATTATTTGGGAGCAAATGAATAAAGAATATCTTGAGGTGATGTTGAATTTGTTATTCAGAGCAATGTATACAAATATTTTAAATGACCTTTCTATATCTCTAGTTCTCTAAGAATATTTTGGAGCATTATTACAAGAATTATCCTTCTGAAGTTTTAAAACAGTCAAGATATAATTTTTATATGTCTTCGTGGAAAATCAATGTTTTGGTCTAAAGAAGCAGCTTTTGGTTATTATATTTTCTATCAAAATGTTGCATGCAGATTTATGTCTATATTAGAGTGTAAGTGTGAAACAAATTTCTGAGAATCTTGGACCAGCAATCCTCTCAAAATTAATCGCTATTTTTATCATGTTATTTAATTTTTGCAACTATTCTTTGGAGGTTTGCCTCTTATATCACCACATTTAGCAAAATTTTCACCAGAGAGTAACTTTCATTGGTACATATTAGAAATTTCTGCTGTCAACTGATACAGGAGCAAGCAGCCAAGGAAGCAGCTGCAGAAGCTGCAAGGAAAGCTTTTGAGGCGAATTTGCAGAACTGTTCCGAGGATATGCAAGCTGCACAGAAGCTTGCTGCAGCAGCTTCAGCAGCTGTGGCAAAATCTAGAAAGGTAGTGTTTCAAAAATTCTTTTATAATTCATAAAGTTTCTTTATGTTAGACTTTTGAAACCTCCTGTGAATGTCTACTATTTGTGATTATTGAGTTTCTGAGTCATTTCAACTAAGTATGCATTCAGCCATGTCTTTTGTTCTTGTCCCTTGTTTATGCTGTATGCTTCACTTAAATGATATTCTCCCAGGCTGAATTTAGAGTTTTCTGACATGTATTCATTTCTACAGCATGCCTATATATCTAATGTGTCATATTTAAGAAGGGTGAGCGTACGAGGATCTGACTTGTTTCTGTTATGGGATTCCATGATGCTGACATATGCTAATTCAAAGAGTAAACTACAATTTAGCTCCCTGTTGTTTAGTGCTTGTTCACATAACCGTTCTATGGTTTTCAAAAGCTATACATAAGCCCCCCGTGCTTTGGACTAAAGTGTCAAAGTGATGGAGTTGTCCTCCATAGTGGAGCCAACTGAAATGTCGAGAGTACCCCAATTGTCAAGACAAGAACTATTTGTTCTATGCATAACAGAAACTATAGGAGGGCTAAGTAAAAAAGAGTTAAATTACAAGGGGCTAAAGTGTAATCACCCTACACTTATATATCTTGGCTGCTACAGTCATTTTAGTCTTTCAGTGGGGGTAAACTTGTCTGCTGCTTTTCAATTGGGATCTTTTTTGTAGAGGGAATTATTTTTTAACTACAGTCAATTTAGTTTTTTGATTGGGGTAATCTTGAGATTTCAGCTGGTTCTCTTATAGAGCACTCTTCCAGTTACTTTGACACTTTCTTCCAGCCAGGGCGAGGGGTGTTATTTATAGCTTTTGAAACCAAAAGAAGGTTAGGTGAAAAGGTGCCAAACCACTGGAGGCCAAAGTAAAATTTACCCTAGTTATAAGTATGAGAACTAATTTGTTCTATTTATCCAGGCAACCTACTGTAGTTATGATCTGTTAGGTAGAGATGTTGACTGATTTTTTCTGATTCTTCTGCTGTTATCCTAGCCATTGAATTAACAAACTAGCCTAGCAACTTCTTCACATTGGCCTAAACTTAAATTTAGCTCTTAGTAAGCATGATGCCATTGTAACAATCTCACATATTTGATGCATGAAAAATTTGAGTATTGTCATTTCCTGATTGAACAGTTATATACCAATTGCCATGAAGACTTTGAAAAGGATTGCCGATTGTTAATCTGGTGTGAAATGTTGCTAATCATCAATTTAATAGTTCCCGGAGAATCCAATCCTCAGTTTTCTAGTACCAGCATTTGGGCTTAGAAATCTACCAAGTGTCACTCCATTGTCTTCTTCTCATTGATTTTGCATGAAGAGAGACTTGATGTATTGCTACTTCTGACCCTGTTATACTTGAATTTTGGCTTTGTCCTACATGAGCTTTATGTTTGGTTATGTAATGCTAATCCATCTCCACTTTGGGTGGGGTTATTAAAATTTTGATACATCTACATTTTGTATGTAAACTACAAAATGCATATGGCCATTGGCCACAATTTTTGGGATTTTCATTAAATTTCCTACACTGACACATGCATTAAATTCATATGTTTAAAGATCTAGTGCAGATAAAATATGCAGAATAAGAACTGTAGTTTAAGTCTGAACAAGTAATCTATGGTGGAGTTGTTTTTGACCTAAACCATCCCAAGGTACTTAAATCAATGAGTTGATTCGGGGCTACATTATTGGATGTGGACATTGCAACTGCTAGCTTCATGTTTATTACGAGATTTATGTGGTTGAGAGGACAAAGATGGTGCATGTAGTCATTTGAGAGGACAAAGTTGGCTCTAACAAATTAGCTGTGCTGATCCACGTAAATTGAGAAAGCCTGGAAAGGCATTTGTCCATGTAGTCATTTGATGTGTAAGTTTGTAAAACCACAAATGATAGCCTGTTCAAATTTGAGACAGTCAGGATGCTCCAACTGCAGTAAATTTTTATATTTTTTAGTGTGGATAATTTAGGCAAAGAAATATGGAAACAATCTTACTATAGCTCTCTTTTCTTCTTATCAGAGGAGCATTTCCACTCAATAATCCACCCTCTTCTTTTTATCACTTTAAAGAAAAAGTATATGAACTTTCTTCAGCAAATGATCTTGAATTTCCCCGTGTTCCAAGAAGTGGCAGATCATTACATTCTGTTTTTCTCTGTTGCATTTTTTGTATTTAATATTTCTGAATGTGGTATAGTTACCTTTTCTCTCTTATAAAGTGCTAAGTGCTTTGTTTTTATTGTGATTTGAAAAATTATATATCATTCTTTGCTGTCATTTGCAGGAGAGACAACAAAAACGAGCAGCAGAACTGAGGAATTTGGGTCCTGCTCAAACAGCTGCAGAGGCCACGAGACAAATGTTGACTAGAAAGGTACACATGGAAAATGTAGGAATACCACGTTGATTGTTTCAAATTTTTATTGTTTATCCGGGATTTCTTATGTTGAAACTGGAACCATTTTTGGTGCTGTCAGTTTGTTTCTGCCATAGAGCTATATAGCTATACAAGAAAATAGAAATGTCTTCTGATGATATGTATACTCACTTTTGTAGAGACAGTGTACACTGGGGGAATCGCTAAATAGTTTTATATAGGCGATTAAATGTTCAACTTAGACTGAAATTTTCTAACAATTATTGGAAGGCAAATAACTTTCAATGTGTGTCTCAGAATTAGTTACATTAGCACGTTGTCCAAGTAGCAGAAGTCAAACCAATCAAAGATGAGTGCTGGTAACAGCATATTTAGTGTTTCTAGGGAAGCTTGGAAAAAAAAAAGATAGAGGAGATGTTTCAGGATTTGAAGATTCTTTCAGACTATGAAGTATAGTGATTTAGGAACTTGAGTCCTTGTTTCTAGAAAGAATCATTGAAGTAGATAAGAACTCATTCAGTTGTTAAGTACCATATTCTTGTCTGTTTTGTCAAGTCTTGCACACTATTAGCTCTCGTTGTCTGCAGTTTCTGTAAGTACCACATAAACAGCACATTTTTTTTTGGTAAGCCATTCTCCCTTCATACTTGTAGTTGGAATTTATTCAATGAAAATTTTCTTTCTATATTTCCAATTATCTGCAAAAAAGGTCTGCTGTAGTTTGTTAGAATATAACCTCCATCCTTTGACGTCCAAGTTGTGACACTTCTTGTCTATTTTCCTTTGGGGGTCTGCATGATTTTTTTTTCCTCATGTCAAGTGTTTTTTCCTTTATAAACAGTATGCCTTTTTGGTCATGTTTAATTAGGCTTCAGCATTCAGAACATTGAGATGCTCTAAGGACTATTTCCCAGTTTCCTAATTTACTCTAGGTTTTTCTTCAGATCATTGTCCATTATAATACAGCTATCTATTTTGTACATCTTGAGTCTATGCAGTCAGCTACTTATTTGATAAAAGTGCTCAGAAGTACTAAAGAATGGGAGTATTGATTAGTTTGAAAAGCTGAAGAACATCTAAGGGTCTTCTAGTTGAGGTTCAGATATTCAAATAACAGCCTTAGTTAAACAAACGAACTTGTAGTGTTTGGAGACACCATAGCCTGTTCTTGATCAAATTGAACTGTCATTAGCACATGAGAGTGGCATGTACATGAACCAGATGAAGATAAAAAATTCCTGTTATACATATCCCCATGGAAACCTAGGTAAGCACATTTTTTTGGAGTTATGTCAATTCCTTGACTCTTTTTTATTTTTTTCATTTTTATGTGCTCAATTTTTTTGGAAGGTCCATCAACAAAAAGTGTTTTGTTTGGTTGGAGGTTGGCATTTTATTCTTTTACGATATATGTATTGAATCACCTTTGGGGCTGGGCTGTATGAAGATAATTCCATTGTAAATTTAGCATCTTAAGTGTGACAAGTACTAACTGGTGGGTTTTCCGCATGATGAGATGTGCTGCTATGTATTACACTTCTGTAAATTTGCTGATAAATAACCTAGCCTTCAAGTGCCCACAAAAATCTCTTGGTCTGCTGATTCACCAGTATCTTTCATAACAAAGAGAAACACTGCTATTACAAAGAAGAGTGAAAGCTGTTTTGGTGCAGAGCAAGAGAAGCTAAAGAGTAGTAACAACAAGAAACATGTGCTGGATATATGCTCATTCACTAAAATTTAGTATTAGCTAGTAATGTTAGCTTAGTCTGGCTAAGGTTTTGAGTAGCTTAATGTGGACCAGAAATCATAAAGTTAGCTTTAACTGAGATGCATAAGCATTAAGTGTATTTTTAGTTCATCTCCTCAACATATATGTTTTAAGGAATGGGGTTACTTGCGATTTTCATTTTCTAGTCTTTTTACCTTTATACCAATGAGAGTACTCCCGCCTTCACTGACCCAAAATGAACATTAACTTATAAAAATCTTAACAAATAAATTAGACTTCCATTATGAGTTGTCTTTGGAGTTCTTGTTTGTCCAATTTCTGTTTCCCAGTTGTGTATTTCACTGCACTAGTGCTTGTAATAGCAGACATGATGTAGCAAATGGGAAATGTTGATGATTAACAGCTAAGGTAATTGGGGAAGAAAATAAAAGAGCAAAGGCAGAATTGAAGCTTGAAAGCTCTCTGCAAATTCTCGAGTTTTGATTGACAAAAGGCTTAACTGAAACATACAACTGAGCCCCCTTTTATTGACAGAGTCCTTCCCTTATTATTCGAAGTCATAATCCAACTTAAATTCTAATCCTTAAAAGATGACTAAGAAGGAGTAGCTTCCTACTACACTCTAAAATTTAAACAGATCCAATGCATATAAAACTCTTAAAATAAATCTAAAATAATTCAAAACAAACAAGATAACTGTTGGTCCTGCATCAGGGTGTGGCAGGACTGGAGGGCAATCAACAGGCTTTGGTTGAAATGGATGTCAGCTGCCTTAATTTGCAACCTTAGTATGTTTTATCCATTTGATGGTCCATAATGAAAGGCATTTATTGGATATTAGTTCTTGATGATTGTACGAGTTTCTTAATCATGGAGGAGTGGTCATTATTTAAGAAACTAATGTACAATTGGAATGTTGAGACAATTATGCAACTTGATCCCTTAAACAGATAGGCAAAGTACAGAAGGTCGTGGAGCAAGGAAAAAGGAAAGAACAAGTTGTATTTCGTCAACATGTTTTGCTTGCCACTTTAATTGCAAAATGCCACTGGTCCTTGATAGTCACACATGCTATGAATTTGAAATGAGGGATTGACTTTGGTTTGGAGAAGAATAATCTTGGTACAAATTGTTTAATCTGGTTGATAGCCTAGACGTACCAGTTGGTGGAGAATTCATCCTCTACACTTGAATTCTTATTTATTTTTGAATCTCTACACATGATGTTTTGCTCATTAATTTAGTGGATCTTGAGATCATCTACTAATTAGGTTCAAATCACTGGTTCCATTAGCTGTCATTCTTTTCCTAAAGCTTAAAATAAGAACTTTGAGGGTTTCTATTCAAAAGCTTAGGAGAATAATAGTGCCTAACTCAACAGCTTGTTTCTATAATCTTCATGAAACTGATAGGAAACAGGTTGCAATTTTTAATGTATGTAGTCAACAGGGGCTATATTACAGCCTTTAAGAATGATGTTTTTGGTGCAAACTACATTATATTAAAATTTTTGTGAAATTCATTATACATGACCTTTAGCGTAAACTAATCCACTTCATTCTACCAAAATATTGGGCCTTTTTGTTTTGTTGTTTATCTGTCTTATTGGACATTACTTTGAGTATCTTACTTTATTTGTGAACTAATGCACATCGTTGTTCTTGTATTGCAGAGATTGAGTTCTAAAATCAACTATGATGTTCTGGACAAACTTTTTGAAGAATCTGTATGTTTTTCTTCTCTTTTCCTCATTTTCTGATCCATCAATAGGATATGCTGCTCTTTTAGTTGTAGTTTTCCTTCTCTTTGATCTTATTTGCGTATCCAACAATCTGACATGTTGCTGTTCTAGCTATAGTTTTTTTTTTTTTTTAATGAGAGAGTACATAATTCAGTAAGTAGAGTATTACCATTGGAAAATCATCAAGCTGGCAGCTTGGTGACAAATATATTTACTGAGCTTGGGGTTTTCAAATACATACTAAACTGAGACATAATATCTAATCAATGGCGTCAATCTTAAATTTGGAAAAATCACCTTGTTTGGTGTCTGCTTGTTGGAGAATTGGGGATCTTGGTCTTTTGTGCCCTCTCCATCACCAAGATCTATAATGGATCACCATCTTCGATTGTAAACCTCTAAATATGAATATTGGCGGACGCTGAAGAATGAAACGTATATGAGAAAGAAAGAAGAAAAAAGTAGGTTCCTCTGGATAGACTTGTCATAAAAGATTTTGCACATTAAAAGTTTTCATTAAAAGATTTTGCACATTTTGCCATTCTATACTGCTTGCAGTCTGGTGGTAGGGGATGCTAAACCTTTTGCTCCCTCAACTTTGTGTCAATTCATGTGCATTACCCAGATATAAGAACTTGAACCTAAAAGGTTACAAAGGGCAAGACTTTTGATGACTTTATTCACCACCTTTCTGGA
This sequence comes from Coffea arabica, assembly GCF_036785885.1. Taxonomy (NCBI): domain Eukaryota; kingdom Viridiplantae; phylum Streptophyta; class Magnoliopsida; order Gentianales; family Rubiaceae; genus Coffea; species Coffea arabica. The sequence goes on along the minus strand of NC_092320.1, from coordinate 51,808,116 downwards.
TGCCTTTCTTCAATGTGATAGCATTATTTTTCCAGTATTTCGCCACATGTATGTCAGATGTTCGAAGCAACCATTCCAGGAAAAAATATTCATCATCGGGCTGAAGTAATTTATTATTTCTGTCAATCTGCCTTAAAAATGTCAAATGTATTGAAAGATCACATGGAAAACTTCAATGTGTCAGATGTGAAACATGCAGGATTCAGTTTTACAGTGCAAGTCAAGAGCTTTTCACATTATTCATCTCCATTTAGTGATACTCTATTGACTCTTCATATTGAATAGTTTGATGGTACAACTAATCTGCCAAACATTTCAAGGAGCAAATTGTTCGGCTTCAGGTTGAAGTGATATGCTAGTTGTGTCAGTTGGCCTTATAATGTCAATGGACAAACTTAATATAGAAATCGCAACCTGTGCTGGCGTAAACCTTTTGCCTACTGCTTAATTTTTAAGTAGAAAAAATAAATCTGTTTTGTGTTGGAAGTTTTTCTGTCATTCACTATGTCGGGGTTCATAAGTTGCTGTACATTCTGTCAATTTTCTAAAGCTTCGGTTGTGATGATCCTACTGTTGATCTTGTGGCTAATCCGACAACGAATATCTGCATCATGACTACTAGCTTATCATGCCTGATATGCCTACTCCTGGTCCTTGTAATTACTCACTAGCTTCACGTAATATTTGGCACATGTAAAGATGCTTTAGAATTGATCAAATTCATTAGAGAAGTTCTTACAGTACTATGAATCTTTGATGCCCTAATATTCTCTGCTGTTTTCTATTGGTACTTAACCTAAGTCTTTCACCTTATATACAATGAGATGGCAAACAAAAAAAGGGTGGCATCTTTTATTGAACTTCTGATCATCACATGACAAATGTAGTATGCAAAAAGGTCCACCTTTCAGTCCTGTTCTAGTTTCTTTACTGAATTCCAATATATAATGTGAATTGAACTACCTCATCAGCTATGTGATACATAAATTGTGAGGAAAGTATGATGCATTTTTCTGACATGTTGATTCATCTCCATTTCCAGTGGAGCATAATGACAAACATGGTCAAGGTATAAGTTGATGATGCAGTCCTCCCTGCTCATGCTTTTCTGTCATTTTGAACCCACTGAATATTTATATCTTTGGGACAATAATTCTCAACAGATTTGTGAACTCCTTTTCTTTTCCCCATACACTGGGGGTGCTACTCGATAAAGTCGGTCCAGGACTATCTGATTTTTCAGCAAGAAGGCAAATTCTACTGTGTAAAGGAGAGCAACGATTCCTTAAAGATGACATTTTATCGTTGGTTGATGTTATGCTGCTGTTATAGCATCATAGGAAGGCATTTTTTCATTCACCTATTTGTGTCAGCCAACTCATTTTTCTGCAAATTAAAAGAAGTGAAGTGAACTAAAGAGTCAAGCTTAATTCTGGTGGATGATATGATAAAGATATAAAATTTAATGGTTGTGCGTAATGATGAATCTCTTCAGTGTCTTCCAAGTATGCAAACAAAACAGCGGAAGAGGGTAAAATATGCTATTACGGGCTTTAGAACCTAACACTACATGAAGAAGAGCAAGACAGTAAACAGGTTCATCTTTGTCATATTCCTGCCTTAAGTATATTCATGTATGAATACGTTTGTTTGAACAGGTTGTCCCAGACAACTCAAAGCGAACTCGATCAACGATTGCTGCTACTCCCGGTGATGATAAATTGCCAGATGATTGCAGGAGTCCAGCTTTGGATGATAATTGGGAAGCAGATTGTGCCGCTGAAGGCGAAGATAATCTGGGTGTATATTATGACGATGTACAAGAAGAGTATGCTTATGATGATACTTTTGATGATAGCCATTATTAAGAGATGAATTGATTATAAATTTTTTCCTTTCTTGTCAACGGCAAAATTAAAAAGAAAAAGACGTAATAAAACCTTATCATAGTTGTTTGATGTGCTGCAGCAAACATTACAGAATTTTGTTGTTCATAATTCATCTTTTTTTCTTTACTGTTCAATGTATATTCTCCGTTTTCTCTCCTTTCTAGTGTTGTGTCCTATATTAGCCGTGTTGTTTCCTGCCAATACTGTGGAAGTTCGGAGATAGTTGTTGTCACCTGTCAACTTTCAGGATGCAGAGAAGGCTTTGTTGAACTTGATAAGAATTGCTTTGATTTGAAAGTGCTAAACCGTGGTTTCATTTCTGGAAGAAATAAGCTTCAAGAGCTTAAAATGGATTAGGTGATATCTTAGAAGTTACATGAACCAATAAATCAGGCTTCATTTCCCGAAGGTATAAGCTACTAGAGCTAAAAAAATCACTGTTTAATTTTAATGGCAGGGACCCATAAAAACATTATTTTCAATTGAATGTAATAGCTCAACTTGATTTTCTTATTCATCAAACAACAAATTAAGTTAGCAAGCGCCCTTTAAGCGGCTAAAGTCATTCTCTTCACATGGTATATTTCCATTGAAAAAGAAATCTTTTCTTTTGAAATCTTGTATTAAGGAAAGTGTTTTATCAAAATCTTTATCTTGTATGTTATAAGAGATTTTTGGATATATATTAAAAATTAGTTTTTGATATTTAAGATTTCCTCTAAGGATTCCAAGAGTGGCTTATTCTCTATTTTTTATTCGATTATCAACTATAGCAAGGTCTATAGGTGTATTCAATCCTTCTCTAAATGTAGATCTAATAATCATATGGATAGAGCCTATATGAATCCATCCTATCGATTCTCTTATTTTTTCTGGTATTTTCTCTAATTTGCTGTAAATATCTTTTTTAAATATTAATGGAATCATTATTTTATTGGTAGCAAGGCTAAATTCTAAAGCTTTTTCCTTGAGATTTATTCCATAGTACATATGGTGTTTTCTTAGATAAACTTTTATTTTTTCTAATGCAGGTACATTAAATCCACTATAAGAATTTATTGAAAAATTACTTTTTTGAATTTTTGTTAATATTTTTCTATCTATGAGTGCTTCTTGACTATATTCTCCTAATTTTTCTGAATGAATATCTATTATTTCAGAAGAATTATTTTCTCTTCTTCTATTTCACTTATCTTCACTGTTTATTTCGTATTCTGTATCTGTGCAGATAAATATACTTTCATTGGAAGAAATTTCCTCTATTTCTGCAAATCTATTTATTTCTATAAATTCATTATTATCAATCAAGTCTGCAATATCCTCATCCACTTCAAATCTCTTTTTATTAAATTTCTTAGGACATTGATTTGCTAAGTATCCTTTTTCTTTACAAAAATAACATTGGCAATCTATTATATTTCTTTTTCTTTTATTTCGCCTGTATATCTTTTTCTTTTTTGGAAAATTTTCTCTACTCTTGTAGTATTTTGCCTTTCTTTTCTTCATATATTTTCTTTTAAAATATTTTCGCTTTTTATATTTATTTTCATTTTATGATAATAATAAGGAGTATCACATCCTATCTGGGTAGGCATGTTTAGATTCTTACTAACGAGTCCGTGAAAAAATCAATTCACATCCGACATTGAAATCCGCCAAACATTTATAAATATGCAGACGCCATATGAAGAAGGCAGTCGAACTTAGAGTTGAAACTAGAGTTAGTAAGAAAGAATTGAGAAAAGCACTAGAGTTCTACTACGGATGATCTTAAAATTTTCTCTCATGTATAGAAAATAAAGAGAGAGAGAGAGAGAGAGAGAGAGAGAGAGAGAGAGAGAGAGAGAGAGTAGTATGCTAGGCTTTCATCTTGTACCTAACTTTCCTTATTAATAACAGAAGCAAGTTTCTTCACATCTTTCCATATTTACATTTGAGTACGCTTAGAGGTAGGAAACGAAACTAAGCTGTGCTGTAAAACTCTGAAGCGGCCCTTAAATGAAGCCACCCCAGTGGTTGGAGGCTGCAACGCCCAAGTAAGAAGTCCTCGGGGAGGTAGCTGGAGTTTTTGCGGTCGAAAATCAGATCTAAGGTACGGAAGCGTGTTGGACCCATTTCTTTTATTAGTAAGAAATTGTTAAGTCTTGATATAGCTTGCACTCTATTCTCTTATCAAAAAATTTTTATGGAAAATATGTCTAATCTTTTTAGTACTTTATCAATAAATATTATACACCCTGAATACAATTTAGAAATAAAAATATCTTTTGAATCAAGAACAATAAATATAGATATTATGTTAGCCAGCCCAAGCTTAAATTATGTTTCTGCAAATTTGGGCACCGAAATGGTATCAGAGCCCAATGATCCCATAAACCTCATAAATGATCCCCTAATCCCTATAAAGAATCTAACAATGTCCATAAACTATAGACAAAATAATGACGATGATTATATTTCAGACGAAAACTTTGATACAAATCCAGTACCTATTAGATACTTTAATAATGGAGTAGAATTTGATGATTCTGATTGGCACTATCCCTCACCCTAAAATGGAAGAATGTCAAATATGTGACTCGATGTTATTTCTTATTAAAGAATATGCATATCAGTTGCAACAATTAGATAAAAGAATCTCCTATTATCAAGAAGAATAGCATCATGTCACTTTATACAATTGTAACCCAGCTACTTGTCATGATAGATACAAGATTTTGAGAGATGCAGAACATGAAAAATATTTAATAACCAATAGATATGCAGAAATCAATAAAGAATTTACTACTCATTATAGGGAAATTCATTTAAATTCACCATAAATAACTCGGAAAGAATAACTTATTGTCTAGAATGTCAAAATTTTATTAGCCAAGATCTAGCAGCTAAAGCTAAAATAAATAAGATACGAAAGCTTATTGTAAAATATTCCTTTGAAGAAATAATATTAGAAGCATTAAACATATTATTAGATATTGAAAAAAGAAATCTAGAGAAAGTTGTTTCAAACCGACATTTACATTTAGTAAGAACCCATACATGAATTCTGATAACTACAAAATAATAGAACCTGGAAATTTAAAAATAGAAAAAAGACCTACTTGAAATACAAAAAACAATAATATACATGTGTAGAGATCTAAAGAAAGAAATTCAAATACTTAAAGAAAAAATAGAAAAAATAGAAAAAATAGAAAAAGCAGAAAAATAAATTCAAAAGAAAAAACTACCGAAACAAGAAATAAAACCACCATTGAATATTTAACAGAACATATTGCTAAAATAAAATGAGTGACTCTGAAGAAAATTTTACTTGCCTTTCAGATTCCGAGATAGAAAATATAAATAATAAACTCAATAATTTAATGATAAATATAAAACCAGATACAAAACCAGAGATGAATCCAAACATAAGCGATCTACCTTCAACCAGTAGACCCGCATCCTCGTATGCTAGACGAAAGTCTGGTTCAGGAAATTCTTTCGTTTCATCACTAATGAATATAGCAAAGCAAAAAGGCTATTTAGATAATAAAGGCTATACACTTTTAGATAGGACCACACCCGAAGCTATATTTCCTTTTGTATTTATCGTTTAGATTGTTACAACATAATTTCAATTGATATTTCAAATTACGGGTCTTTCTGAAGAGCGTAGATTCTTCACACCATTTATTTAGTTTATCAAATGTATGGAATATTCTTTTTCCTAATGTATCTTTTGTTCCAGAACTATATTCTTCTCTTAATTTTTTACCCCATGGATCAAGAATTTTTGAGAAAAACATTTCTAAATATGTTTCTCTTTTTCTTGAATCTGTTCTATAATAATAATCTTGAAAAACACAGATGTATTTATCTATTTCGCACATATCACAGAGTGTTAATCTAAATAGTGCATCGATATATTTTTGAACTGAATTAGCATCTTTAAAATAACTTCATTCACCAACAAATTCAAGGCGAATTAATTCAAATGCTCTAGTTATCATTCCATTTATGTCTTCTTCTTCTCCAAATATTATTGACTTAATTTCTTCTAGTAATGTCTTCCAATATCGAGAAACACTATTTACCAGTGATCTCTCTAAAAATCCTTTTGCCTCTTCATATGTTAATCTGTTTATAGAAACAGCTAATCTTAATCCAATTTCCCATTTATCTATTGCTTCTTCAGTATTTTTTACACAGTCTAAATCTAAAAATGTACCAAAAGGAAATATAGCGTTGGGTGTGGTCCTATCTAAAAGTGTATAGCCTTCATTATCTAAATAGTATTTTTGCTTTGCTATATTCATTAGTGATGAAACGAAAGAATTTCCTGAACCAAACTTTCGTCTAGCATACGAGGATGCGGGTCTACTGGTTGAAGGTAGATCGCTTATGTTTGGATTCATCTCTGGTTTTATATCTGGTTTTATATTTATCATTAAATTATTGAGTTTATTACTTATATTTTCTATCTCGGAATCTGAAAGGCAAGTAAAATTTTCTTCAGAGTCACTCATTTTATTTTAGCAATATGTTCTATTAAATATTCAATGGTGGTTTTATTTCTTGTTTCGGTAGTTTTTTCTTTTGAATTTATTTTTCTGCTTTTTCTATTTTTTCTATTTTTTTGATTTTTTCTTTAAGTATTTGAATTTCTTTCTTTAAATCTCTACACATGTATATTATTGTTTTTTGTATTTCAAGTAGGTCTTTTTCTATTTTTAAATTTCCAGGTTCTATTATTTTGTAGTTATCAGAATTCATGTATGGGTTCTTACTAAATGTAAATGTCGGTTTGAAACAACTTTCTCTAGATTTCTTTTTTCAATATCTAATAATATGTTTAATGCTTCTAATATTATTTCTTCAAAGGAATATTTTACAATAAGCTTTCGTATCTTATTTATTTTAGCTTTAGCTGCTAGATCTTGGCTAATAAATTTTTGACATTCTAGACAATAAGTTATTCTTTCCGAGTTATTTATGGTGAATTTAAATGAATTTCCCTATAATGAGTAGTAAATTCTTTATTGATTTCTGCATATCTATTGGTTATTAAATATTTTTCATGTTCTGCATCTCTCAAAATCTTGTATCTATCATGACAAGTAGCTGGGTTACAATTGTATAAAGTGACATGATGCTATTCTTCTTGATAATATGAGATTCTTTTATCTAATTGTTGCAACTGATATGCATATTCTTTAATAAGAAATAACATCGAGTCACATATTTGACATTCTTCCATTTTAGGGTGAGGGATAGTGCCAATCAGAATCATCAAATTCTACTCCATTATTAAAGTATCTAATAGGTACTGGATTTGTATCAAAGTTTTCGTCTGAAATATAATCATCGTCATTATTTTGTCTATAGTTTATGGACATTGTTAGATTCTTTATAGGGATTAGGGGATCATTTATGAGGTTTATGGGATCATTGGGCTCTGATACCATTTCGGTGCCCAAATTTGCAGAAACATAATTTAAGCTTGGGTTAGCTAACATAATATCTATATTTATTGTTCTTGATTCAAAAGATATTTTTTATTTCTAAATTGTATTCAGGGTGTATAATATTTATTGATAAAGTACTAAAAAGATTAGACATATTTTCTATAAAAATTTTTTGATAAGAGAAAAGAGTGCAAGCTATATCAAGACTTAACAATTTCTTACTAATAAAAGAAATGGGTCCAACACGCTTCCATACCTTAGATCTGATTTTCGACCGCAAAAACTCCGGCTACCTCCCCGAGGACTTCTTACTTGGGCGTTGCAGCCTCCAACCACTGGGGTGGCTTCCTTTAAGGGCCGATTCAGAGTTTTACAGCACAGCTTAGTTTCGTTTCCTACCTCTAAGCGTACTCAAATGTAAATATGGAAAGATGTGAAGAAACTTGCTTCTCTTATTAATAAGGAAAGTTAGGTACAAGATGAAAGCCTAGCATACTACTCTCTCTCTCTCTCTCTCTCTCTCTCTCTCTCTTTATTTCCTATACATGAGAGAAAATTTTAAGATCATCCGTAGTAGAACTCTAGTGCTTTTCTCAATTCTTTCTTACTAACTCTAGTTTCAACTCTAAGTTCGACTGCCTTCTTCATATGGCGTCTGCATATTTATAAATGTTTGGCGGACTTCAATGTCGGATGTGAATTGATTTTTTCACGGACTCGTTCTTTCTTCAATTCCGCGGACTTGAACAATATATTTTGGATTCCGGGAGTGTGACGTAAGTGCTTACGTCTTATTCCATGCTCTGACTGCTTGATGCCATGTCATTATCTTCTTTTTTAGTACATGCTGGACACGTGTTATTTTTATGCTTCCTCATCCTGCACAAAGTCTTGATAGCTTTATTGCTGGATTTTATTCTGTTGCTTTCCAATAAGCGTATTTTCCAATTTAAATAATTTATAGCTGCTTCTGCAGTCTTCCCAGCATATGTAGTCATTATTGAAGAAAATGCTCCATTTCCTCCGTATGTACGAAATCCTTACTTGGGTGTACTTTCTAGATTTTGTAAAACAATTCTCAACCCAAGTGCTCTTCAATAATGTATTTTTTCTTCTGAAAAATATTCATACTCCTTTCGTTGAGGGTATACTTTTATCTCCAAATCATCATATTTCATGACTTTAATACGAGAAAAAGCATCATATCTATTTGAGTCTTCAAAATCCGGTCCAGCTGCAATAATTTTGAGCATTAATATATCCTTGGGACCATAAGTAGGATTATTTAGGTAGATGTGCCTAACTCCATCTTGAATCCATCGTGGAAGTTTGGAAATTTCAGCAAAGGTTGGAGTAGTCATATATATAGCATTGATTACTCCAAAATTGTATCACTTTTGAATAAAACTGCAGCCACATCCCTGCACACAATTTATCCGAGGATAGATCCCTGTGAAATCCATATAATATGTATCTGTATTTTGCAAGGCGTATAATTCTCTCATAAGAGAATTGTATTCAGAGACGAGCGGATGCTCATTAATTATATTATCTAATATGGGTATCCTCTGAGATGTTTGTTTTCGGTTAAAATCCGGTCTCAAGGATATTCCATCATTGAGAGTATTTAATCCAGAACTCTCAGTCTGTTGACAATCTTCTTGTCCCAGTGAAGGGGGAAGATTTTCTGTCTCATCTTTCTTGAATAGATCATATAATATTTCTTCAACCCTGTCGTAAAGGCTGAATGTATTCTGGCATTTTTCGGCATGCTTGATAAGAAGTTCAGAAACTTCTTTATTTAGATCTTGATAATTCACAATATCCATTACGTTATTGAATGACGTCTGCAAATGAGAAACTTTTTCAGATAACTCTGAGACCTTATCCAAAAGGATAGTTTGCTTAGTCATTTGGCTTTCCATCTCTAGTGAAAAAAATCTGCAAGGCAATTCTCATCAGACTTTATTAGTTCAATTTCAATCATAAATTCAGATAATGCCATTTGCCATCTAATTAATCTTTTATTTTGGGGCAAAGGTTTAATATTATTTTTAATAAATGCTCTCACTTGAGAATTATCAGTTCTTAACTTAAATTTCTTGGGTAACAAAAAGTAATAAAATTTATGACAACCTCTTATTACTGCAAGTAATTCTTTTTCATTTATATGATTTCTCTTTTCGGTGTCCGAAAACATTCCAGATGCATATCTACATAATAAATTATTTTCTGTTTTTAAAACTGCACTCCAAACTTCTTCAGAAGCATCAGTTTCTAATATAAGATTATCTTCATCTGATGGTAAAGTTAACAAAGATAAATTTTTACATTGCTCTTTTATTCTCTTTACTAAAGCAATATGATTTTCAGAAAATTCATATTTATTATTTTTCTTCAATAATTTTTGCAATTCTTTTCTTTTATCTGCTAAGTTACAAATAAAATCAGATGCATAATTTAATGTTCCTAAAAATCTTTGCAATTGTTTTTTATCTTCTAATTTATCGGGAAATGCTTGTATTTTTTCCAAAATATGTGGTTGCATTTTTATTCCTTCACCATTTTTTTCTAATCCTAAAAATTCAATTTCTTTTAGTCCTATTTTTGCTTTCTTTTCTGATAACCCGATTCCATGTTTTAAACATAAATTAGAGAATATATTTAAATGTTCTAAATGTTCTTCTATCGAATTTGAAGCTATTAATATGTCATCAACATATACATATAAGAAAGGATAATCTTTAAAGATTTTATCCATTTTTCTTTGATATATTTGAGGGGCATTTTTTAATCCAAATGGCATAACTAAGCATTCATATTGTCCTTGAGGAGTACTAAATGCTGTATATTTAATACTATTAGGGTGCATCTTTATTTGCCAAAAACCACTTTTACAATCAAACTTAGAATATATTTTCTTTGTTTTACTCATATTTATAAGGGTTTCTTTATGTGGTAAAAAGTATCCACCAAATATGGTTTCACTATTTAATTATTTATAATTAACAACCATTCTAGATTTATTTCTTAGTATTTCAGCATGATTTCTTGCCATAAATGCAGGTGAAGAATGGGGAGAATTACTTTCTCTTATTAAAGGAATTTCTAATAATTCTTTAATTTGTTTTTTGAATTCATCTTGATCAGTAAGATTATATCTCATGGATTTTACTCTAATTATTTTATTTTCATCTTTGAGTTTTATTTCAGCATAATCTTGGTTTTTATCCCAAAATTTAAGAGGATTTTCTGTATAACTTAATCGTAATTTTTCTTTTATATCTTCCAGAGTAGTAGATATAGTTTTTAATTGTAGTTGTTTTAAATGTAATTGTTTTTCAAATTTTAGCATGGAATTTCCTTTTGATATTTTTGGTTTTTCTAAATATCCAATATCACCACGCTGACCTGTGCGAGTATGAAAAGTAATAGGAATTTTTCGGGCATAAGCATTTTTAAGTCGGTTAACTACTATCCAATGTCCACAAGGAGTTTTAAAATATATTTGAGATTATAAAGGATCAAATAGAACTTTATGAAATAATTGAAGAAAATTATTTCCTAAGAGTATATCTAATCCTGTATCATAGAAGTAAAATGGGGGACATTTTACAAGGAATGAACCAAGTAATATGTGTGGTTTATTTATTCTAGAATTTAAAGTAGTAGGCTTATTAGAAATATCAATTCCTGTTCGATCAGGTACTGTTTCATGATATTGCGGTGGAAAACATGTAGGTTTTACGTAAACATGTTCCTGATCCACTATCAATATATGCTGCAAAATATTCAGCTTTATAATCTTTATAGGTTATTCCTATAGGTATGTAAATACTATATTGACTTGTCATTTTCTTTCAATATATATCTTTTTATCATTGTGAGTAATAACTATTCCACTATTGGTTATATTTTAAGGGGATACTTAATCTAAAAAACTCGTTCCCAACATTATCTCAAGAGTATCATTAAAACTTTCGTTTTCGACTAGAAGTCGAATAGGAATTCTATTACTAGTTAATTCAATTTCTGTTTCTATTGTCTCTTTTATTTCATGTGTTTCTCTATTAAAATTCGTGCATTGATGAGGGTCTTCTAATTTAAAAGTGGGTAAGTGTTCAATTAGTCTATGTGATATATAATTTCTATTAACTCCTGTATCTATTAAAATATTACAATTTGTCATATTTTTTCCATTCCAATATCTAACTTCTATTCTATAATTTGTTGTTATTTTTTGATTAGTATTTATATTAGGTAAACGGTAGGAATTACTTCTAACCATTTTTCCTGCATAGGATAATCTGGATAACAAAGCATTTGACTTATCTAATAGAGGTTTTTGACTTATATCTAAATTAAATTCCTCATCTAATTCTGTAGTAGTAATTCTGGAAAATATATGTTTCCAATTTCGGAAAATAATTTAGGGAGATCAATGAATTCAGTATTTGAAAAATGTTTAGTATGATGGGTATTCGATAGAGCATAAGAAATCATATATGTAATAGAATATGGTCTATTTCCATTGAAAAAGAAATCTTTTTTTTTGAAATCTTGTATTAAGGAAAGTGTTTTATCAAAATCTTTATCTTGTATGTTACAAAAGATTTTTGGATACATATTAAAAATTAGTTTTTGATATTTAAGATTTCCTCTAAGGATTCCAAGAGTGACTTCTTCTCTATTTTTTATTCGATTATCAACTATAGCAAGGTCTATAGGTGTATTCAATCCTTCTCTAAATGTAGATCTAATAATCATTTGGATAGAACCTATATGAATCCATCCTATTGATTCTCTTATTTTTTCTGGTATTTTCTCTAATTTGCTGTAAATATCTTTTTTAGATATTAATGGAATCATTATTTTATTGGTAGTAAGGCTAAATTCTAAAGCTTTTTCCTTGAGATTTATTCCATAGTACATATGGTGTTTTCTTAGATAAAATTTTATTTTTTCTAATGCAGGTACATTAAATCCATTATAAGAATTTATTGAAAAATTACTTTTTTGAATTTTTGTTAATAATTTTTTTTATCTATGAGTGCGTCTTAACTATATTTTCCTAATTTTTCTGAATGAATATCTATTATTTCAGAAGAATTATTTTTCTCTTCTTCTATTTCACTCATCTTCACTGCTTATTTCGTATTCTGTATCTGTGCAGATAAATATACTTTCATTGGAAGAAATTTCCTCTATTTCTGCAAATCTATTTATTTCTATAAATTCATTATTATCAATCAAGTCTACAATATCCTCATCCACTTCAAATCTCTTTTTATTAAATTTCTTAGGACATTGATTTGCTAAGTGTCATTTTTCTTTACAAAAATAACATTGGCAATCTGTTATATTTCTTTTTCTTTTATTTCGCCTATACATCTTTTTCTTTTTTGGAAATTTTTCTCTACTTTTGTAGTATTTTGCCTTTCTTTTCTTCATATATTTTCTTTTAAAATATTTTCGCTTTTTATATTTATTTTTCATTTTATAATAATAATAAGGAGTATCACATCCTATCTGGGTAGGCATGTTTAGATTGTTACAACATAATTTCAATTGATATTTCAAATTATGGGTGTTTCTGAAGAGTGTAGATTCTTCACACCATTTACTTAGTTTATCTAATGTATGGAATATTCTTTTTCCTAATGTATCTTTTGTTCCAGGACTATATTCTTCTCTTAATTTTTTATCCCATGGATCAGGAATTTTTGAGAAAAACATTTCTAAATATGTTTCTGTTTTTCTTGAATCTGTTCTATAATAATAATCTTGAAAAATACAGATGTATTTATCTATTTCACACATATCATAGAGTGTTAATCTAAATAGTGCATCGGTATATTTTTGAACTGAATTAGCATCTTTAAAATAACTTCTTTCACCAACAAATTCAAGGTGAATTAATTCAAGTGCTCTAGTTATAATTCCATTTATGTCTTCTTCTTCTCCAAATATTATTGACTTAATTTCTTCTGGTAATGTCTTCCAATATCGAGAAACACTATTTACCAGTGATCTCTCTAAAAATCCTTTTGCCTCTTCATATGTTAATCTGTTTATAGAAACAGCTAATCTTAATCCAATTTCCTATTTATCTATTGCTTCTTCAGTATTTTTTACACAGTCTAAATCTAAAAATGTACCAAAATGAAAAATAGCTTCGGGTGTAGTCCTATCTAAAAGTGTATAGCCTTCATTATCTAAATAGCCTTTTTGCTTTGCTATATTCATTAGTGATGAAACGAAAGAATTTCCTGAACTAGACTTTCGTCTAGCATACGAGGATGCGAGTCTACTGGTTGAAGGTAGATCGCTTATGTTTGGATTCATCTTTGGTTTTATTTCTGGTTTTATATTTATCATTAAATTATTGAGTTTATTACTTATATTTTCTATCTCGGAATCTGAAAGGCAAGTAAAATTTTCTTCAGAGTCACTCATTTTATTTTAGCAATATGTTCTGTTAAATATTCAATGGTGGTTTTATTTCTTGTTTCGGTAGTTTTTTCTTTTGAATTTATTTTTTCTGTTTTTTCTATTTTTTCTATTTTTCGATTTTTTCTTTAAGTATTTGAATTTCTTTCTTTAGATCTCTACAAATGTATATTATTGTTTTTTGTATTTCAAGTAGGTCTTTTTCTATTTTTAAATTTCCAGGTTCTATTATTTTGTAGTTATCAGAATTCTTGTATGGGTTCTTACTAAATGTAAATGTCGGTTTGAAACAACTTTCTCTAGATTTCTTTTTTCAATATCTAAAAATATGTTTAATGCTTCTAATATTATTTCTTCAAAGGAATATTTTACAATAAGCTTTCTTATCTTATTTATTTTAGCTTTAGTTGCTAGATCTTGGCTAATAAATTTTTGACATTCTAGACAATAAGTTATTCTTTCTGAGTTATTCATGGTGAATTTAAATGAATTTCTCTATAATGAGCAGTAAATTCTTTATTGATTTCTGCATATCTATTGGTTATTAAATATTTTTCTTGTTCTGCATCTCTCAAAATCTTGTATTTATCATGACAAGTAACTGGGTTACAATTATATAAAGTAGCATGAAGCCATTCTTCTTGATAATACGAGATTTTTTTATCTAATTGTTGCAACTGATATGCATATTCTTTAATAAGAAATAACATCGAGTCACATATTTGACATTCTTCCATTTTAGGGTGAGGGATAGTGCCAATCAGAATCATCAAATTCTACTCCATTATTAAAGTATCTAATAGGTACTGGATTTGTATCAAAGTCTTCGTCTGAAATATAATCATCGTCATTATTTTGTCTATAGTTTATGGACATTGTTAGATTATTTATGGGGATTAGGGGATCATTTATGAGATTTATGGGATCATTGGGCTCTTATACCATTTCGGTGCCCAAATTTACGAAACATAATTTAAACTTGGGTTGGCTAACATAATATCTATATTTATTGTTCTTGATTCAAAAGATATTTTTATTTCTAAATTGTATTCAGGGTGTATAATATTTATTGATAAAGTACTAAAATATTTTAGCTTTTTATATTTATTTTTCATATTATAATAATAAGAAGGAGTATCACATCCTATCTGGGTAGGCATGTTTAGATTGTTACAACATAATTTCAATTGATATTTCAAATTACGGGTCTTTCTGAAGAGTGTAGATTCTTCACACCATTTACTTAGTTTATCTAATGTATGGAATATTCTTTTTCCTAATTTATCTTTTGTTCCAGGACTATATTCTTCTCTTAATTGTTTACCCCATGGATCAAGAATTTTTTAGAAAAACATTTCTAAATATGTTTCTCTTTTTCTTGAATCTGTTCTATAATAATAATCTTGAAAAACACAGATGTATTTATCTATTTCGCACATATCACAGAGTGTTAATCTAAATAGTGCATCGGTATATTTTTGAACTCAATTAGCATCTTTAAAACAACTTCCTTCACCAACAAATTCAAGGCGAATTAATTCAAGTGCTCTAGTTATAATTCCATTTATGTCTTCTTCTTCTCCAAATATTATTGACTTAGTTTCTTCTGGTAATGTCTTCCAATATCGAGAAACATTATTTATCAGTGATCTCTCTAAAAATCCTTTTGCCTCTTCATATGTTAATCTGTTTATAGAAACAGCTAATCTTAATCCAATTTTTCATTTATCTATTGCTTCTTCAGTATTTTTTACGCAGTTTAAATCTAAAAATGTACCAAAAGGAAATATAAGAAGAAAAGAAAGGCAAAATACTACAAAAGTAGAGAAAAATTTCCAAAAAAAGAAAAAGATGTATAGGCAAAATAAAAGAAAAAGAAATATAACGGATTGCTATTGTTATTTTTGTAAAGAAAAAGGACACTTAGCAAATTAATGTCCTAAGAAATTTAATAAAAAGAGATTTGAAGTGGATGAGGATATTGCAGACTTGATTGATAATAATAAATTTATAGAAATAAATAGATTTGTAGAAATAGAGGAAATTTCTTCCGACAAAAGTATATTTATCTGTACAGATACAGAATACGAAATAAGCAGTGAAGATGAGTGAAATAGAAGAAGAGAAAAATAATTCTTATGACATAATAGATATTCATTCAGAAAAATTAGGAGAATATAGTCAAGAAGCACTCATAGATAGAAAAATATTAACAAAAATTCAAAAAAGTAATTTTTCAATAAATTCTTATAGTGGATTTAATGTACCTGCATTAGAAAAAATAAAATTTTATCTAAGAAAACACCATATGTACTATGGAATAAATCTCAAGGAAAAAGCTTTAGAATTTAGCCTTACTACCAATAAAATAATGATTCCATTAATATCTAAAAAAGATATTTACAGCAAATTAGAGAAAATACCAGAAAAAATAAGAGAATCAATAGGATGGGATTCATATAGGTTCTATCCATATGATTATTAGATCTACATTTAGAGAAGGATTGAATACACCTATAGACCTTGCTATAGTTGATAATCGAATAAAAAATAGAGAAGAAGCTACTCTTGGAATCCTTAGAGGAAATCTTAAATATCAAAAACTAATTTTTAATATATATCCAAAAATCTCTTATAACATACAAGATAAAAATTTTGATAAAACACTTTCCTTAATACAAGATTTCAAAAGAAAAGATTTCTTTTTCAATGGAAATAGACCATATTCTATTACATATATGATTTCTTATGCTCTATTGAATACCCATCATATTGAACATTTTTCAAATACCGAATTCATTGATCTCCCTAAATTATTTTCCGAAGTAGGAAAAATATATCCTCCAGAAATTACTACTACAGAATTAGATGAGGAATTTAATTTAGATATAAGTCAAAAACCTCTATTAGATAAGTCAAATGCTTTGTTATCCAGATTATCCTATGCAGGAAAAATGGTTAGAAGTAATTCCTACCGTTTACCGAATATAAATATTAATCAAAAAATAACAACAAATTATAGAATAGAAGCTAGATATTGGAATGGAAAAAATATGACAAATTGTAATATTTTAATAGATACAGGAGTTAATAGAAATTATATATCACATAGACTAATTGAACACTTACCCAATTTTAAATTAGAAGACCCTTATCAATACACGAATTTTAATGGAGAAACACATGAAATAAAAGAGACAATAGAAACAGAAATTGAATTAACCGGTAATAGAATTCCTATTCGACTTCTAGTCGAAAATGAAGGTTTTAATGATACTCTTGAGATAATGTTGGGAACGAGTTTTTTAGATTCAGTATCCCCTTATAATATAACCAATAGTGGAATAGTTATTACTCACAATGATAAAAAGATATATATTGAAAGAAAATGACAAGTCAATATAGTATTTACATACCTATAGGAATAACCTATAAAGATTATAAAGCTGAATATTTTGCAGCATATATTGATAGTGGATCAGGAACATGTTTATGTAAATCCTACATGTTTTCCACCGCAATATCATGAAACATTACCTGATCGAACAGGAATTGATATTTCTAATAAGCCTATTACTTTAAATTTTGGAATAAATAAACCACAAATATTACTTGATTCATTCCTTGTAAAATGTCCCTTATTTTACTTCTATGATACAGGATTAGATATACTCTTAGGAAATAATTTTCTTCAATTATTTCATAAAGTTCTATTTGATACTTTACAATCTCAAATACATTTTAAAACTCCTTGTGGACATTGGATAGTAGTTAACTGACTTAAAAATGCTTATGCCTGAAAAATTCCTATTACTTTTCATACTCGCACAGGTCAGCGTGGTGATATTGGATATTTAGAAAAACCAAAAATACCAAAATGAAATTCCATGCTAAAATTTGAAAAACAATTATATTTAAAACAACTACAATTAAAAACTATATCTACTACTCTAGAAGATATAAAAGAAAAATTACGATTAAGTTATAC
Organism: Coffea arabica; assembly: GCF_036785885.1. Taxonomy (NCBI): domain Eukaryota; kingdom Viridiplantae; phylum Streptophyta; class Magnoliopsida; order Gentianales; family Rubiaceae; genus Coffea; species Coffea arabica. The sequence continues at coordinate 51,790,342 of NC_092320.1, read as the reverse complement.
AGAAAATCCTCTTAAATTTTGGGATAAAAACCAAGATTATGCTGAAATAAAACTCAAAGATGAAAATAAAATAATTAGAGTAAAACCCATGAGATATAATCCTACTGATCAAGATGAATTCAAAAAACAAATTAAAGAATTATTAGAAATTTCTTTAATAAGAGAAAGTAATTCTCCCCATTCTTCACCTGCACTTATGGTAAGAAATCATGCTGAAATAATAAGAAATAAATCTAGAATGGTTGTTAATTATAAACAATTAAATAGTGAAACCATATTTGATGGATACTTTTTACCACATAAAGAAACCCTTATAAATATGAGTAAAAGAAAGAAAATATATTCTAAGCTTGATTGTAAAAGTGGTTTTTGGCAAATAAAAATGCACCCTGATAGTATTAAATATACAGCATTTAGTACTCCTCAAGGACAATATGAATGCTTAGTTATGCCATTTGGATTAAAAAATGCCCCTCAAATATATCAAAGAAAAATGGATAAAATCTTTAAAGATTATACTTTCTTATATGTATATGTTGATGACATATTAATAGCTTCAAATTCGATAGAAGAACATTTAGAACATTTAAATATTTTCTCTAATTTATGTTTAAAACATGGAATCGGGTTATCAGAAAAGAAAGCAAAAATAGGGCTAAAAGAAATTGAATTTTTAGGATTAGAAAAAAACGGTGAAGGAATAAAAATGCAACCACATATTTTGGAAAAAATACAAGCATTTCCCGATAAATTAGAAGATAAAAAACAATTGCAAAGATTTTTTGGAACATTAAATTATGCATCTGATTTTATTTGTAACTTAGCTGATAAAAGAAAAGAATTGCAAAAATTATTGAAGAAAAATAATAAATATGAATTTTTTGAAAATCATATTGCTTTAGTAAAGAGAATAAAAGAACAATGTAAAAATTTACCTTTTTTAACTTTACCATCAGATGAAGATAATCTTATATTAGAAACTGGTGTTTCTGAAGAAGTTTGGAGTGCAGTTTTAAAAATTAAAAATAATTTATTATGTAGATATGCATCTGGAATGTTTTTGGATACCGAAAAGAGATATCATATAAATGAAAAAGAATTACTTGCAGTAATAAGAGGTTGTCATAAATTTTATTACTTTTTTTACCCAAGAAATTTAGGTTAAGAACTGATAATTCTCAAGTGAGAGCATTTATTAAAAATAATATTAAACCTTTACCCCAAAATAAAAGATTAATTAGATGGCAAATGACATTATCTGAATTTATGATTGAAATTGAACTAATAAAGTCTGATAAGAATTGCCTTGCAGATTTTCTTACTAGAGATGGAAAGTCAAATGAATAAGCAAACTATCCTTTTGGATAAGGTCTCAGAGTTATCTGAAAAAATTTCTCATTTGCAGACGTCATTCAATGACGTAATGGATATTGTGAATTATCAAGATCTAAATAAAGAAGTTTCTGAACTTCTTATCAAGCATGCCGAAAAATGCCAGAATACATTCAGCCTTTACGACAAGGTTGAAGAAATATTATATGATCTGTTCAAGAAAGATGAGACAGAAAATCTTCCCCCTTCACCGAGACAAGAAGATTGTCAATAGACTGAGAGTTCTGGATTAAATACTTTCAATGATGGAATATCCTTGAGACCGGATTTTAACCGGAAACAGACATCTTAGAGGATACCCATATTAGATAATATAATTAATGAGCATCCGCTCGTCTCTGAATACAATTCTCTTATGAGAGAATTATACGCCTTGCAAAATACAGATACATATTATATTGATTTGACGGGGATCTATCCTCAGATAAATTGTGTGCTGGGATGTGACTGCAATTTTATTCAAAAGTGATACAATTTTGGAGTAATCAATGCTATATATATGACTACTCCAACCTTTGCTGAAATTTCCAAGCTTCCACGATAGATTCAAGATGGAGTTTGGCACATCAACCAAAATAATCCTAGTTATGGTCCCAAGGATATATTAATGCTCAAAATTATTGCAGCTGGACCAGATTTAGAAGACTCAAATAGATATGATGCTTTTTCTCATATTAAAGTCATGAAATATGATGACTTGGAGATAAAAGTATACCTTCAACGGAAGGAGTATGAATATTTTTCAGAAGAAAAAATATACATTATCGAAGAGTACTTGGGTTGAGAATTGTTTTACAAAATCTAGAAAATACACCCAAGCAAGGATTTTGTACATACGGAGGAAATGGAGCATTTTCTTCAATAATGACTACATATGCTGGGAAGACTGCAGAAGCAGCTATAAATTATTTAAATTGAAAAATACGCTTATTGGAAAGCAGCATAATAAAATCCAGCAATAAAGCTATCAAGACTTTGTACAGGATGAGGAAGCATAAAAATAACACGTGTCCAACATGTACTAAAAAAGAAGATAATGACATGGCATCAAGCAGTCGGAGCATGGAATAAGACGTAAGCACTTACGTCACACTCCCGGAATCCAAAATATATTGTTCAAGTCCGCGGAATTGAAGAAAGAATGAGTCCGTGAAAAAATTAGGAGAACATGCATCGCAAATTAAATGTGTTCTTGATGCATGAATTATTTTCCTCTATTCCTTCAAAGAGTTTCAACCAACATAGGTTTAGGAATATTTAGTTTACTTGGAAATTTATAATTTAAAAGGTTTATTACTTACTCTTAAATAATGATGTTAAGATCCTGCATTGAGATATGTCATATATGTCTAATTCTAGTAGTGAACATAACAAAAATGCCCTGTACAATGTACACATAAGTAAAGATTCGAAAGTCCCTTGAATTAGTAACTAACTTTTCTGCACATATATTTCCCATGAATAACACCCTAACCAACTTTGACAATACCATTTTATAATTTTGCTTCATTTTTAGGAAGTACTGAAATCAGGATTTAAAGTAGCTTTAATACAAAAAAAGGTATAAGACTAAAAATGGATTTGGGGTGTGGACGGTCGTCAGAATGACCGTACGCGAGTGGCTCCCTTACAAGCACATAGGAGCGGACCAGGAAGGGCCACATGGCTAAGCAATGAGCAGGAACCAAAACGATGTGGTTTGGATTAGTGAGGAGGTAAAAAAAATGGCAAAAGTGCAGACGCTAACGGGCCCATTACGAAGCGTTAGTTAGCAGCATTTCACAAAGTCTTGTGCAAAATGATTGTTGAAAATGAAAAGACTCAAGTAGACTCCCTTCAAAATAGATTAGTTGCCTAAATTGATCAACTCACATCTGCAAAAAAATAGGGCAAGATAAGAGAGGAGAAATGAACTGCAAAAAACATGGGATTCGCAACATATGAGTAACATCGCGAAAAGCTGTGGAACTGTGGCATCACTGAAGACTGTTGATATTAATCCCTATCTTTTAATATTTACAGAACAAATGGATGATACTAATATCTCTTCAAGATATACTTTCAGTTATGAAGTTATTTGATTCCATGAACAAGTGCAATTGAAAGAAGACAAAGGTTGTTGAAAGCTGTTGGACACTTGTGATGACAGTACTAGACGTCCGATAATTATTGCACAACTTCGGACACATGCTTCGGACGTCCGATAGGATCCTTCGAAGTCAACAAAACCATTGGACGCTGAATATGTCTCCACTGGACGTCTGATAGAATTGAAGAAGATTTTTTAAACTCACTGCCTGCTATCGGACACAAGTATCGGACGTCCAACAGTATCGTATGCAAGCATCGGACGTCGAATACTCCAATGGTTAGTTGACTCTTCAACTACTTTCTATCCATTGGAAGCATTAATGAGGCATTTTCTTGGTCCTATATAAATAGTGGTTGGTCAAATACTTCAAACAACTTTTGCACACTGAAGATACAAAAGATCTAGAGTAGTTTTAGTGAGAAAATACTTTTCAAAGAAGATTTGTAGTCTTAGTGGTGTGAGGTTCTTTGTAAGCTTTTCATTTGTGAGTGAATACTTCATGAGTGTAGTTTTGTGAGGGTTGTCCTGAGGGATAGTAAAACTTTCTGACTTGACCGAGTGGTGTTCGGGACAAGGAGGAGGTGAACCTTCCTTTGTACGTAAGAGTGATTGTAATTCATCAACTTGAAGAAGCTTATTTGAATTAATCTACAAGCTCAAGAGGAGTTGGGTAGTTAATTGGTTTGCAATTCTTTCCTTTTTATTTATTTATTGTTACGTTTGTGATATTTACATTGTTTATCTCTTCCACTTAATTGTCTTCGATCCTTACAATTGGTATCAGAGTTTGGTCTCCTAGAGATTAAGCTTAATCGACTTTGGAGTAAAAATGACAACCAATAATGCCATGTTTTTTGAAGGACATTTTGTCATTAGACCACCTATATTTAATGGGTCATATTATGTGAGTTGGAAAGAAAAAATGATTATTTTTTTGCAATCAATTGATATTGAATTGTGGTTTATTATTAGTGAAGGTCCATATGATGCCTTTGTTATAGATGAAAATACTCATAGATCTAGACAAAAAACAAGAAGTGAACTGACTGCTGTGGATAGAGCTCATCTCACCTTAAATGCAAAAGTCATGAATATGTTATATTGTGCTTTAGACTCAAATGAATCTATTAGAGTCAAAGGCTGCAAGTCAGCCAAGGAGATTTGGGACAAACTGAGAGAAATCCACGAAGGAAGTGAGGATGTGAGAGAGCAAAAGAAATCTATCTTAGTTACCAAATATGAGTCTTTTAAGATGGAACCTCATGAAGATATTGATAAAATGTATTGTAGATTTAATGATGTTATTAAGGATTTAGAAGTTCTGGAAAAGAAATACTCTCTAGGTGAGAAAATAGATAAATTCTGAATGCTTTATCAAAGGATTGGGAAAGTAAAGTGACTACTATTGAAGAGGCTAAAGATTTGAATACTATACCTATTGAATCACTTGTTAATTCTCTGACCTCTTATGAGCTGAAACTTAAGACTAAGGTACAAAAGCAAGAAGATGCAAAGGTAAGAAGGAGTATTGCTCTAAAAGTATCCCAAGATGAAAATGATTCGGCCTCCTTGGATGGAGAAGATATGGAAGTTGATGACAGTGATCTTGCTCTCATCACAAGAAGTTTCAAGAGGATTCTCAACAAAAGGAGATTTAGAAGAGGAGGACCTAACAATTCAGATTCTAATCAATTCAACAATGCAAGAAACAAAGGAATATATGAGGCCAACAAAAAGCAAGTTGACAATTGCTATGAATGTGACCAACTTGGACGCTACATGAGTGAGTGTCCAATGAAGAAGAGGAAAGGTGAAACAAAATTCAGATTCAACAACTTCCAGTTCACATGGAATGAATGCAACTCCGATGGTGAAATAAAAGAAGAAGAAGAATCTGCTCAATTGGCTTTCATGGCCATTGGAGATGATGAGGTAACATATTCTAACTCTCAATTTGAAAGTGATGATGAAAGTGATGATGATTTTGAATCTTTCATTATAAAATTGCATGATAGTTTGAAAGAATCTTATACTAGAAACAAGGAATTAAAACATAAAATTAGTTTTCTTCTTCAAGACAATGCAAATCTTTTTCAACAAAATAAAAAGTTGAAAGCTGAAAATGATTACTTCAAAAAGAGTGAGACTGCTTTACACTTGGAGCTTGATAGAAAAACAAAGTTTTGTGAATTGTTCAAAAAGGAATAAGGTGATTTGAAAAGAAGAATGGATGGTCTACATGAGTTGCTTAAACACAAGAAACAAGTCTGTTTTCAAAAGAATAGGTTGAATTCTAATTCCAACGTATTTGCTATTTATAAGAGAAGACAAGTAAGATTTATTAAACCTGTTCATATAAATAACTCTTTGTTTATGTGTAATTTTTATTGTCAAAAAGGTCACATGAAAAGTGATTGTTATGTGAGAAAAAACATGAGAAGAGGCATGAAATGCATGTGGATAATTAGACATGATACGAACTCTAACAAGTAGGAGATATTGGTAAGATTGATGAGATTCTTGTTCATAATGTTTTTTTGTAATTCTCTTTTGATATTTCTGATGCTTTGAACTGAGTTTTTCTTGATTTTTTTTACTGAATTTTTATGATGTCAAAAAAGGAGAAAATAGGATAATGCTGATCTCATGATGATTTGCTGTGATATGTTGGTGATTGCTGTTATTTCTCTGTTTTTATTTGGAATATTGGTTTCTCTGTTATTGTTGCTAGATTTTAATAGTTGGTTTTTACTTTCATCTTACGATGACAAAAAGGGGGAGAAATGGATGCTATGTGTAAGGGGAAATTATTCTGAGATTATGAATTTGGCACTTAAAAGTTTTGGATGCGATGATTGAGGGGACCTTATACTTATTTTTGTTTCTTTCCATCCATTGTTTTGTCATCATCAAAAAGGGGGAGAATGTTGATATTGATCCCTATTTTTTGATGTTTACAAAACAAATGGATTGTCGCGCCCCATTTTTTGATAAGTGAATGAATGTGTGTGATGATGTGAGATGTGAAGTGTGGTGTGAATGTGTGCAAAATTAAAAGTAAAAGGCCATGGGACTTTGGAAAGCGACGATTTGGCCAAATGAAATTTAAAAAGGATTTTTTAAATATGAAAAACGGAGTCGCCACTTGGTATAGATTTGGGGTGTACCAAGTTACCCAAAAAGTGTTTTTAAAGACAAAGTAGTAAAACCCTTTTTAAAACGACTCCTAGTCCACGTAAGCCAAAGAAAAAGGTTCGGGGGTCACGTTTGACAAAGGGGAAGGCAAGGATAGAATCCAAGGCACCCCTTTGACCTAGCCAAGGCTAGTTGCGCGACTTAACCTTACCTTTCCTAATTTTCTACCCAATATATGTTCGCACGTTGGATATGACTATATGAATGCAAAACGGAAAGAAAAATGCAAACCTAAATTCTACGATGTCTCTTGTGAGGCTTTTGGTCCCAAACCATATGAATTGTGGCGGCCAACAAAGGAAAACCTCATAGAGGTCGATTAATGCAAATGAGATTCAAGCGTGCAAGTGTGAAAGTGTATGAAAGATGCAAGAAATGCAAGTGCAAGTGTGCGAAATTGTATAAAGGTGCTTGTGTGAAATTGTAAAACAAATTCAAGTGTTTTCGTGTGCAAGTGTATGAAAATAGAATAATAGATATATAAGGTAAAGTGGAATTTCATTTGTGAAGTGAAAATAAGCAAGTGATAGGTAAAATGTAGTAAAAGTATGGTTTGAGAAATGTGAAGAAATGTGGTTAAGAGAGTATGTAGGTGATAAAAATGAAAGTATGACCCTAGAGGAATGCAACAAGTCGGGTACGGGGGTGGACTCCTAACTTTTCGACTTGATTTTCCCTTTGATTAGAAGGCAAAACTAGCGTGCTAAGGTTATCGAGTAGCCACACTCGCTCGTTTCCCTTATCAGAAGGGGACACTCAAGCAAAATGAACCCTATAACTAGCATGAAATGCAAAAATCCTAAAATGGAGGGAAAACGGGTTCGAGGATCATGCCAAATGATAAAACTAAGGAAAATGCGTGATATGTGGTGAACAAGCAAATGATATGCTAATGAGGGGAAATCCCTAAGGGTCTAGCGTTGGACTAGTCAAGCCAGGTCTTCGCTTCTTCGGGTTTCAGCTTGGAATACCAGTCAAGTGCATCCCCCTCCAGACTTTCTGAGAATAGCCTCAAAGGTAGATTTTCATCATCCGTTGGCCTACCCAAGTTGTTGGCGAACAATCGGAGGTGCGTCTTGGGATTGCCCGTGCCATCGTATTTATTGAACTTCGGAGTTTTGAACCCCTCAGGCAACTGCACATTCGGGAAAAGGCAAAGTTCATCATAGTCCAGCACTCCTTGTTTGTTCAAACCCTGACTCCTCCTCATAAACTCATCAAAACGGTCAAGGCGTTTGAGCAGCTTTATATCAACGGGAGCGGAAGATTCCCCCATTTCTGGCTTGGTTTGAACGATATGGTCGGGTAGGAATGGCTCAGCAGCAGTGTGATAGATAGTATGTAGCTCTGGTGGTATGTTTGAAGTAAGTTGGGGTTGTGGACCTTGCATGTAAGCGGGGAAAAATGAAGGATCAGGAGGGTAAGTGTATGGCAAATGTATGGTGGGGTATGTGAAAATTCCTTCGGTTGGAATAGGGAAAGATGGAGCAACAGTGGCTTGAGTCGGAGGGACGACAAATGGTTCAGATTCCGATTGTTTGATAGGCGCCAGTTCGGGCTGCACTCCGCTACTAACGAGCTCGTCGATTAACTTCTTTTGCGCTGCCATTTCAGATGCTATTTCACCAAACTTAGTAAGCATCTCAGTCAACTGAACCCCCAAACTCGTAGTCTCGGGTTGAGCGGTAGTAGTAGACCTATCTGCTTGTTCCGGTTGTGAACTCATGTTTACACGACTCCTCTGAGCTTGACTACGGGATCGTGTTATGATGGGGTTTCGACGAGAAGCTATGTTTAAATATTACCTGAGAATTTTTGAAAAAATTGCCTTTAGATTTAACTCTTGCTTAGTTATTCCAATAAAAATAAAGAAAGGAAAGAGAAAAAGGCAAGAGTTAGTAGATATCCAGGAAATTCGGATGCATGTCCTATGGGGGAACCCTTTTTGTGCCAAGGGTAGGCCCAGCATGAAAATGCAATCCTCTAGGGTAGGCACCATACCATACCTGATAGATCCAATCAGCTTATGGAGTGAAAAACAATTTAAAAAAATTTGGCCCATTGGAATGAGAAAAGACGTTTGTCAAAATGAGAACCTCGTCCGAAGGGATTGATCACTTTTGATTGATACAAGAATTTGTAAAAACGCACGGGTTTGACCTTGACAAACTCCCTATCGAAGAGATTGAAATTCGTTTTGACAACTTTTTTCAGTGAAGCACGGGTCAAAACTCCAACTGATCAAATGGCTGGATGCAATGGATGTTTTTCTCAAAATCGACTAGGTTTTTGAAATTCGATACTGAAAACCCTAATAGGGCAAATGGGTTGAATGAAATTGACAATTTATTAAAAATCGACCGAATACCCTAAAAAGGGAAACAGGTCAAATGAATTGAATGAAATTTATCCAAAATTAATCAGATCACCCTAAAAGGGTAAATTGATCAAATGAATCGACGATTTATTCAAAATCGACCGGATGACCCTAAAAAGGGTAAATTGGTCAAATGAATGGATGATTTTTCAAAAATTGACCGGATGACCCTAAAAAGGGTAAATTGGTCAAATGACCCTAAAAAGGGTAAATTAGTCAAATGAATTGACGATTTATTCAAAATCGACCAGGTGACCCTAAAAAGGGTAAATTGGTCAAAGGAATGGTTTATTTAAAATCGATTATGAATTGACAAAATGGATTGATCGAATCGGCCGGCCATTGGTGGTTTCAGAAAATCAGTCTATGAGCCTTCTAAAATCACAATTTGGCCTCAATTTATTTATCGTCTCAATAGGAGGAATCATTTGTGAATTTCTTCAAATTAATGTCCTTCACGCAAGGGATTTTTACCAATTTTTGATAAAATGGCCAAAAAGTGATTATTAGATGCTCATATTCCAAAGATCACTCTATGAAAATGATCGGATCCTACCTCACCTTGTGCACTACCCCTTTGGATGGTACAAAAATGTAAACGTGCAAGTCTCACTGGATTAAGTATCCGAGACACAAGGTGGCTTATTCCTAACACGGGATCCCCTAAATGGCATTCCCTTTCTAAGGTTTAATGTATGATTGCCATTTATTAAAGCGATGTAAATATGTGACAAATATGGCCTAAAGGACATGAATAATGCATCGGGGGGAAAAAGGTTTAAAATGAAATGTATTTATTGCAAATTAAGTGCAATGACTGAAATTTAAACATGTGAGTTATCTAATGGGTAGGTCACTAAAAGAGTGCCAAAGTGGCCTCTTATTGCTAAGGCACATGAATGCAAGCCAAGAAAACAAAAGAATGGTTAGTGCAATTGATAGTACACATAACACATTGGGAGCAATTTAGAAAAGAAATATAATAAAGCAAGTAAAAGGGGTAGAACCCCTTCCCTCGTGCCTAATGTGCTTAAAAGAGGGTGAGGCCGACTCTAACCTAGGAAAATTCTAATATGGATGCATGAGGTTGGGGTTCACTAATGCCTAGACTCGATAGAGCTTCGGCTCCCAAGCCTTCAGACCTAAAGGCGAAGGGTCATCACTCCCAGGGCCTTCGATCGGTGGCTCGAGTGATCCCTTAGGTAGCGCTATGGGCGCAGAGCACACCATCCGCCTACCCAAGGCAATCGGTCCTAGTCCTACAAGGCGGTGTGGGATGGCGCCCACGAAAATAAAAATAAAATGGGATAAAGCAAGTAAACATGCACGTATGAAGTGTTCCCCTATTTTGAGGGAAGGGGTTGAGAACCACGCGAGGCTCTAAAGGTGACACACACCCCCCCCCAAATGCAATGCAAGCGCGAAATAATCAAGTAAACAACATCCAATCAACCAATCACACATACGTGAGTGAGGGAAAAGTTTGATACGCGCGCGAGGTGAAAAAGTCCTAAAAAAATGCAACCCTAATATCCAAATGCAATGCATAAAAAGGGTAGAAAAAGGAAACGAATAGCTAAGTCAAATGCTCGGACCCACTTAGGAAGTCCCCAGTGGAGTCGCCAACTGTCGCGCCCCATTTTTTGATAAGTGAATGAATGTGTGTGATGATGTGAGATGTGAAGTGTGGTGTGAATGTGTGCAAAATTAAAAGTAAAAGGCCATGGGACTTTGGAAAGCGACGATTTGGCCAAATGAAATTTAAAAAGGGTTTTTTAAATATGAAAAACGGAGTCGCCACTTGGTATAGATTTGGGGTGTACCAAGTTACCCAAAAAGTGTTTTTAAAGACAAAGTAGTAAAACCCTTTTTAAAACGACTCCTAGTCCACGTAAGCCAAACAAAAAGGTTCGGGGGTCACGTTTGACAAAGGGGAAGGCAAGGATAGAATCCAAGGCACCCCTTTGACCTAGCCAAGGCTAGTTGCGCGACTTAACCTTACCTTTCCTAATTTTCTACCCAATATATGTTCGCACGTTGGATATGACTATATGAATGCAAAACGGAAAGAAAAATGCAAACCTAAATTCTACGATGTCTCTTGTGAGGCTTTTGGTCCCAAACCACATGAATTGTGGCGGCCAACAAAGGAAAACCTCATAGAGGTCGATTAATGCAAATGAGATTCAAGCGTGCAAGTGTGAAAGTGTATGAAAGATGCAAGAAATGCAAGTGCAAGTGTGCGAAATTGTATAAAGGTGCTTGTGTGAAATTGTAAAACAAATTCAAGTGTTTTCGTGTGCAAGTGTATGAAAATAGAATAATAGATATATAAGGTAAAGTGGAATTTCATTTGTGAAGTGAAAATAAGCAAGTGATAGGTAAAATGTAGTAAAAGTATGGTTTGAGAAATGTGAAGAAATGTGGTTAAGAGAGTATGTAGGTGATAAAAATGAAAGTATGACCCTAGAGGAATGCCACAAGTCGGGTACGGGGGTGGACTCCTAACTTTTCGACTTGATTTTCCATTTGATTAGAAGGCAAAACTAGCGTGCTAAGGCTATCGAGTAGCCACACTCGCTCGTTTCCCTTATCAGAAGGGGACACTCAAGCAAAATGAACCCTATAACTAGCATGAAATGCAAAAATCCTAAAATGGAGGGAAAACGGGTTCGAGGATCATGCCAAATGATAAAACTAAGGAAAATGCGTGATATGTGGTGAACAAGCAAATGATATGCTAATGAGGGGAAATCCCTAAGGGTCTAGCGTTGGACTAGCCCATTCTATGAATTCCGACTAGCGTTGGACTAGTGGAAACATACATTCATCCATTCCATTCATCTACACTATGAAAAACGAGTAGACATGTGAATCACCTAAAACACGTAGCACGTAACACTTAGCATGCTCGACTAGATGCAAAAATCCTAATAAAGCATTTAACACATAACATATAGCAAGCAACCAAACTAATGAACTATTACATTTGCTAGCTAGGCACACGTCTTCAATAGGTCTTCATCGGATGCGCCTCCAAGCCCTATCTATTACAAGCCAAGAGGTGTACACATACCCCGTTAAGAAAAATCAAAAGTAAATGGAATAACTGAAAGGAAATAAGGAGAGGCTAGGAAAGCAAATAGACATGCAAACTTCAATTAGCACATTGGATCACATAGGAGAGACAAAAAAGATAAAAGAAATTATACCGTCCCCTTTGCTTGTGAAGCTAATGAATGGAAATGGTTCTAAATTGGGCTAAAACCATTAAACAAATGATCAATGCACCAATTTAATGGTAAACCAGATAGCACAAAAACAAAAGTCAAAGAACCACTAATTGATATGAAATTGAACCATTGGAGCCCTTCAAATAATCAAACAAGTCCACATTCACTAAATGAAAATCCCAATTGAAATGGAAAAGAAATTTGAAGGATCAATTCGATTACCATTTTCCATTATTTGGGCCATAGTAAAATGAGAAGGGACTTGAGGGGTCAAAGTGAAATTTTTAGAAATTATTTTTTCATGCAAAATTTCATGCACGATGCTTACAAAGAAACCTTCTTCTGCATTTCTAGTTGCTGGTTTTTTGCAAGCGTATCTTATTAGCAACCCAAGAAGCTTAAGCAAGGCTTCAAGTTCAACGTTTATTAGTTTCTTCAAGGTCAATCACCATGCACAAAAATGAAATGAAACAAAGCAGAAAGTGGCCATATAATCAGATTTCATGCTGCAAATTTCGGCTACCAAAAGAAACTGATGCACTTGGATGAAGGCTTTCCGTAACCCAAGACCGTAGCCGCAGCTTTCTTTTCATTTCTCCTTACCAAACGAGCTCAACAAATATCAAAGCTCCAACTACTGACTAAATGAAATGCAGATTCTTGTTGCAGAATTGAAACCAAACATTTAAATTGTCCAGCAGCAAGGGAAAATGGAGGAACACAACAAGAAATGCAAAGAGCTACATACATCAAGAAGTCACTATAAGCATTGACAGCTCTACGACGACAACGAAGCAAAATAATAGCAGATGGCCGAGTAAGCTTGCAAAGCTTGTGTTCACAACATACTAACTGAACATCAAGGAAATCATAAGCTCCAAGCATGATGAACTTGAAACAGCAAAGGAAAGAAAAAAAAAACGAATCTGCTCAAACTGCCATAACAGCCGAGAGCCTTTACCTATTTACAAAGCACTGTTTATGTTATAGCTTGCTGTGGTACTACACTTTGTTGATCTAAAATGCAGCAAGCATATATAAAGCGTCAATAACACAGCGCACAGGCCCAAAGGAGCAAACAATCCACACCAGAAATTCAGTTTCCAAAGGAAAATCAGTTTTGTCTAATCATTGTAACAAACCAGAAGCTTCGAGCTTGTTGATTGTTTCATCAGATTTTCGTGCACCAAACCCAGCCAAACACAACTTGAAATCAAACAAACGGCTTACCCAAATACCCTTCTTATTCTTCAACATAAAGCCTTTGGGTTCAGGCACTAAGAAAAATCAAAATAAAGCAAGTAAAGCTAGAAATCTATGGTTGGGGGGGGGTCAAAACAAAAACCCAGGAACAGAGGAATTCACGTGAAACCATCCAAAAAAAAAAAAAAAACAGCCATCAAAACATGAGAGATCAAAGAAATAAACCAAACAAGTAAAACAAACAAAAGAATTAACTTGGACCTTAGCTGACAAACAAGAAGGAAATCGCATCCAGTGACTTGCCGTAGAACTGCCTTTCAATGATGGTTGAAGCTGATGGCAGAAGCATTGTTTCCTCCTCCTGTTTGCTGCCCCTCCTTTTCTTTTTGTTAGGATTCCAGTCTCTCTCAGCCTCTCCTCTGTTCCTCTCTATTTTCCTTTTGCTATCGCCTCTCAAAAAGTTTTTTCAGACCCTCACAGCCGCGCCTCCCTTTTCTGGTTTCTTCCTTCTTGCCGTTGCCTCTCTATCCGTATCCTCCCTATTTTCTTTTGCTTGTTGTTTTTGCTAAAACCTCCCTATCCAGTACCCTCTCGACCTCCTTCACTCATATCTCCCTCTTAGCCAACTCTCCTCTGATTTCTTTGTCGTCCATTTGCTTTCTTCGTTACTCTCCCCGTAACTCTCCTCCCGTCATCTTCCCTTCTAATCTTTTTTTCCCCCTTTGCGGCTGCTTGTTTTTTTTTTTCTCTTTATATGGGAGCCCAACCAACCCTAAAAACCCAGCAATCTCTGCTGTATTTTGCAGCCAAGGGCCTGCACGAAACTTTCCTTGCAAGCTGCTACAAATGCAGCTTGCCGCGGCTATCCTTCCCTTTTTTTTTTTTTTTTTAAACAACTTGATAATTACAAAAATGATAAAATAAAAATAAAAATAATAAATTGACAAAAACCAGGTAATAATAATAATAATGAAAATAATTTAAAAACTAAACAACTAGAAACAACAAAAATGGCCATTTTTCCATCTTTTTCTACATTTTTCTTTTTAAATAATTTTAGCAAAATGATAATAAAATTAAGTAAAAACCAACAATTTAAATAACATCAGATAAAAATAAATAAACAAACCAGAAATAATAAACAGCAAAGTTGCAATCTTTACTTCCATCATTATTCTCTTTTTTTTCTTTTTCCATTTTCATTTTTTCATTTTTTCATTTTTTTCAAGAAAACATTGAATTTAAATCAAAACAATTAAAACATATTTTTTGAATGCTTTTCCTTTTCTTTTCGAGAAATTCTATGCTAAAAACTTAAAAATAATAACAATAACACGAAAAATTAAAAAAACTAAAAACTAAAAAGTGAATAAAATTAACAAACTGAAAACACTAAAATTTTGGTGTCTACATGGATGATACTAATATCTCTTCAAGATATACTTTTAGTTATGAAGTTATTTGATTTCATAAACAAGTGCAATTGAAAGGAGACAAAGGTCGCTGAAAGCTGTCGGACGCTTGTGATGACAGTACCGGACGTCCGATAATCATTGCACAACTTCGGACACATGCTTCGGACATCCGATAGGATCCTTCGAAATCGACGAAACCATTGGACGCTGAATATGTCTCCACTGGACGTCCGATAAAATTGAAGAAGATTTTTCAAACTCACTGCCTGCTGTCGGACGCAAGCATCGGACGTCCGATACTCCAACGGCTAGTTGACTCATTCAGCTACTTTCTATCTGTTGGAAGCATTAATGTGACACTTTCTTGGTCCTATATAAATAGTGGTTGGTCAGATACTTCAAACAACTTTTGTACACTGAAGATACAAAAGATCTAGAGTAGTTTTAATGAGAAAATACTCTTCAAAGAAGATTTGTAGTCTTAGTGGTGTGAGGTTCTTTGTAAGCTTTTCATTTGTGAGTGAATATTTCATGAGTGTACCTCTGTGAGGGTTGTCCTGAGGGATAGTAAAACTTTCTGGCTTGACCGAGTGGTGTTCGGGGCAAAGAGGAGGTGAACCTTCCTTTGTACGCAAGAGTGATTGTAATTCATCAATTTGAAAAAGTTTATTTGAATTAATCTACAAGCTCAAGAGGAGTTGGGTAGTTAATTGGTTTGCAATTCTTTCCTTTTTATTTATTTATTGTTACGTTTGTGATTTTTACATTGTTTATCTTTTCCACTTTGTTGTCTTCGATCCTTACAAAGGCAAATCACAGTAAGGAGAAGCAAGAAGTGGTGGCAGAAGGACAAAATTTTTTATGATTAGGGTTTATTAAAAGAATAAGACTCGAGCTGCACATAATAAAAGTTTGTTTGAGTTCAACTCAATAGATAAAGAAAGCAAACTTAAATACAATTTCAACCTCATTAAAATAATCAAATAAGTTCAAGCAATAGTTTAGCTTGAATGGGTTTGTTTACACCTATCGGTAGAGGAAACTCAAAATTTTGATAATAGTAGTAAGTACTTAATTTGTTTTATTTTGTTGCAAAAGGGAATTGAATATACTATATGCATTCAGTTTTTGACTACTAGGAATAGGCAAACACTTAGGTAGATCTTGTCTACAAATTGATTTTGTAGACCATATGGTATATATACTAGCCAAATGAGTTTTCTTATATTATCATAAATTACTTTTTCTTATATCATTTTACGTCACATTATCTATGTGATTTTCATATATACCTCATGGTATACAAATGAACTTGTAGACTAGGTACGGGACAAGACCTATCAAATTGGGCTGCTAGAACATTGACAAGACTAAATATTGGCGATTTGGATTGAATATCAACAAACTAATCCCAATAGTGAGTGACCAACAAAAAATTGTTTAGTAACACCACGCCATCACTCTTTTCTATCATATATATATATATATATATATATATATATATATATATATAAAAGCAATCCTTGCTTGAAGATCTTTAAAAGTTATAGGTTTTGGCTAAGGGTTGGGATTTAGTTAAGACATTTACTGTGGGTTCTTCTTCGTCTGTTGTTGATTTATATGAGAAAGTGATTGATTTTGGTGGCGGAAGTTCTACATGGATTTCTCCCTCAGTTGTCTGCCATCTTTTTACTACATTTGCTGCCTGAGAGAAAGGATAATCAATTCTGTTTCTTTGAGAATACACTTCAAATCATTATATATGTACACATGCACATCTATGTGTGTTTGTGTATACATACATACATATATGTGTGTATGTGTGTGTAAAGAAAAGGAAAAAAACTCCTTTCTTTTCCTTTGACTTTCTTACTTTTGCTTCTTCTTTTTCCTTTTTTCCTCTGTTTTTCATGCACCTATTTTTTCATCTTATTATTCTCATTCTTTCAATTGTGATGCAATATCATTTTCTCAAGTCTTCTCATTTTCTCTTTTCCCTCGTAAGTTTTGGTGTCTCCAACCCTCGATGCTCGTGTAGGGTGACCTTTGCCTGTCCGAACCACGTTGTACTAGCTTTGGACGACGAGCGTTGTCAGTTGGTGAATGCCTACTTAGACCTGCAGGTTGAGGTAGATGAGCTTAGACAGATGGTAAAGGCTCAAGGTGAGAGGATTGCTGAGCTCGAGGAGGTACTTGAGGGCGAGGTGGCCACATCTGTAGTGGTTCGTGAGGAGTTCCAGAGTACTAGGGCTCGACTGACTAGCTTGAGGGAGGAGGTCCGTGATAAGGCTTTCGGGATCTTGGCTGATACTACTAGACTAGTGGATGAGGTGATGGATGTAGTCCAGAGTTCTGAGGAGGAGGAGGATCTTGAGGAAAAGATTCCTCCTGGTAGTCCTGCTGTGGACTAGATTCCTAGCGATTGACTCTTTTGACTCTTTTGACTCTTTTGACTAGTATAGTTAGAATTGGTTAGGGTGACGCTAAGTGCTGAAACCATTGTATTTTGCATGACTGTGTGGCCTACTTTTGAGGCACTTACTTTTACTTTAGTCTTCTGTGACTAAAAGTACTCTTGTGGCACCTGTGTGCTATAATTTTTGTGATTGCCCCCATGACATGCTAATTGTATGGATCTTGACATGTTAATGAATGCAAATTATTGTTATTTTCAATGTTTTCGTGATTGGTTCCTGTTTTAAGTATTTTCTCTCGTAATTGACTTATTTTTTGCACTAGGCACAACTAGGATAATGGACGGACAAAGGCGTGGTCGAGACCGTGGTCAAGGCTGTGGCGACCCCACTTCCTCCTAAGGCGAACCAAAGGGTTGGCGGGCCGTCTGCCCAGCTCTCGCCAGGACTCACACAAGCATTCTAACCCAAAACCTTTCGAAGAATAACCTAATCTATTACAAAACAATTCCTCCGAAGTAGGCCATCACTAAAACCACATTAACGTCAGAGATAGCAGTAATTTAGAATAGCCAAACGACGGCTCCTAAACATTTCACGCGTTGCGAACTGCGGAATAGAATCGTACCATCCCAACTAAGAAAAAAAATTCATACAACAAAATACAACAATCAAGCCAAGCATCCAAATTAAGGTTTACACATTTTCCAGTTTCAAGTGGCAATCCAAAATAAAAGTACATTATCCAAATTTAACACATTACAGCCCACACAAGTAGTCATAGTATACAAATACATCCCAAAACGAAACATGGATAAGTTTCAAAGCTTTCAATTTCCAGAATCTGTCAAGGAAAACAAATAAACGTGGGGTGAGCAAAAACTCAGTGGTGCCCCAAAACATGCAGTCACGTAAATCAAACAGCGAGTAATAACTTAACCAAATTGAACAGTTAGGAAAACGTATAACAGCACAAGGTAGGATACAGGGGCTCTCAGGAGCCATTTTCCTCGCTTGATCACCATTCATCGTAGTTGACCCTCCGTCAACTCTCACTACTTATAGTCCATGTAGATCCACTCATTTTTACTCCTAACCCGTCACCGTTCATACTCCTGTCCCGAGCCCGAACACCGACTAAGGACGCAGTATACTCGACATATACCCGTAGATGATTGGTCGAAAGATTCACCCAACGACGTTATTGTAGTTAGATTCATGCGTCGAGGGATTCACCCAACGACGTGATTGCAGTCAGATTCATGCGTCGAGGGATTCACCTAACAACTTCACAAAATAAGAAATTACCAGGTCAGGATAAGAGGCCCTCCCACCCTTAAGGTGTGGTACATTCCCCTGCCTAGTGATTTAGTACTTGAGATTGGATAAGAGGCCCTCCCACCCTCAGGTGTGGTACATTCCCCTACTCAGTGCTTAGCAAGTATTCCAAGGTTTTAGCATTTGAGATAGGATAAGAGGCCCTCCCACCCTCAGGTGTGGTACATTCCCCTACTCAATGCTTAGCAAGTGCAAGCAGGATATTTCACGAAAATATTTCAAGCAAGTCACCACTCGAAAGAGCTAGTGCAATAAAGTACACACTGCCCACTTCGATGGATCAGAAACCATTTTCCAATTATCACATATCAAGTTAAGAAAGCACTTTAATCAAGTAGGCATAGAACAAGCAAGGACACTCACCAATTCAAAAGTAATTGAGCGAGAAATCTTTAATTGTCCCCTCTGGGATTCTCTTCAAGACTAGCTTGGGCACCTGAAGCAATTTGACAAGTATTTTTCACTCATAATCACGCATTACTCAAGAAAGGAGTTACACTCATGTAGACTTGTCAATACCTCAAATTAAGAACCTTAACCACTCAAAATAAAGGTTCAAAAGTGAGGTTTTATTAACACAAGGAAAAATAATTTCCTTCATGAAATCAAGTTTAAAGCGACCAATTATCATCAAGAAGGAATAACGGGTTTTCAAAATTTCAGTTTATAAGAAATCGGCAAAATTTCAGCTTTGCACGTCAAACTTAGAAAAATCAGATCTTGTACTCAGTAGGTCCAAAATTGGAAAACTTGGTACTGTTGGAAACTACTTCCAAAGTACTAAAAGTTCCTAGAATACACCTTTCTAAGATTCCACATGGAAAACATTCAAAAATAAGCTGAAAGTCTCTGTTTTAGTTCATAAGGCAGATTTAAGTTGATTTTTGGTCAACTTTGAAAATTCGGAAAAATTCACTTGTTTGGAACTAGCTTTTGAAATTTATAACTCTATTAGTGTTGTAATACAAGAGTATAACAAAACAAACGGAACAAGAAACGGAGTTTTGAATACTAAGATATGGCAACTCAAAGTTACCAAAATTCCTTTGTGAAACATGGGTTTTTCAAACTCGAGTCATGAACTTTGGTAATTTATTTGACCCATGAAACGGTCTCGCAATAACACCATAATTAGCAGTATAATACTACCATATAAGGGTTGTCTCTCTACCAAATTTCATAGAAAAATAGGCACGGAAAGTCACTTAACAAAATCACTCAAGTTTCCAAAATTTTAAGGCAAAGCTGCCTTGTATATAAAAATTTCCTTTTCTAAACTTTTGACCAAGGAAAATCCTCTAAACATGGTTCATTTACATAGAAAAGGTTTAAGGGTCATCCCATAACAACATTTGTGGTTGGTTAACACCAAGAGATTAAATTTTCAAGTCTACACTGAGCCTTGCATCAAATCTGTCCCAAAAAGGAGGGTTTTCAAGAACAGAGTAGGTTTCATATTTTGATCACAGGTCACTCAAATTAACTCGAAATTTGGCATGGTTTATGGCATTGGAAAACATAGTCATAGAGCTATAATTTCACAGAAGAAATCATTTTGAAATTCGGCACACAACTAGATCGAATTCGAGCCACAAGTTGTAGCCTCAGCATTTTGTTCTTCTAAAACAGAGAAACAGAGTAGTCATCTTTAAATGGTTGGTACGGCTCACACACATGGAACCAGAACATGCATTTTATACCGTTGGAAAGGCTGGGATATCTAGTTTCAAATGCCGCTGACGGCACTCGATTTTGACATCGGAGCACAGAGTTATTGCCGAAATACAAAAGCGGGTCAGAGCATTACGAAAACAGTTTTCCAGATTTACTGGCTTCACGAAATTGATCCCATTGACCAACCAATCCTCAATATTTTTTTAAATGAACTTTATACACCATATATTCAACATATAAACATGATATATAAGTCATGAAACCCTCAAAATTCTGCAAAAAAAAAGGGTGCGATTGAAACAGGGCAAACCTGAACATTTTTGAATTACACATCCCTTGAAGTCGAGACTAGCTAGGTATCATTAATCTACCCATTTAAGCACTAAACTAGCATTATATCCATCATCAATCATTAATCCAAGGGTGGGAGTTCATAGAGCCCACCATCAAAATTTTCCGACATGAAATAAAACAAATAACATGTAATTTTGGCAAATAATTCCACCACAATAAATCTGTCATCGGCTAAACAGAATTCCAGCAGTTAATTGGTCATAAATCCAACTTTTTACTCGGCTAAAACATGATATTAAGTGCTCAATTTCGGCATGCAATTACTTAGCTAGTCGATTAACATTTCTAGTTCAAAAATCCGATTCGGTCAGGAACAAGAATCATCCAAAATTCCAGAAATTTATTCAGTTTTTCCTCGGCTAAGCTTGCATGTAAGCTGATCCATTTCATTTTTATTTTTTTTCTTGCTTAACCGAGCCAAGGAGCTGCATGCAAAGCTTAATCATCTTGTTCTTAGTTAGATAAACGCATTTATCAGCTCAGACTACTACAAAGAGACAGAATTGAAGCTGCATTTCCCAAAACAGTCTCACGGCAATTCCAATTTCTTCCTAATAAGATTTTCTCATGCCTTGATTGCATCATCCAAGTGCTTAATCCTCACATGCAATCTCTTAAACATCTTGTAATTAGCTAATTAATCACAGCTATAAGCTCATATTACTTCAATTAAGAAATGATCAAGTCTGCATTTCTGATTCAAGCTCACGGCAATTCCATTTTCTTTTCATAATCAGAATTTCTGGTGCCTTAACCCATCATCCAAGTGGCTAACCGTTACATGTAATCAGCATCATTTACCTAATATTAGCTAGTCTAGCGCCAGAGGTTACCTCGGTTTGAGGCTTAGCTCACGCGACAATGAGCTGCAGAAATTTTCCTCTCGGCTTGCTATCGCTCTTGGGGTTTGGTTGTTGCAGAACCGCAGCTCACTAGCTCTCCCTCTCTTGCTCACACGCGAACTGGAGGTGGTGGTCCTAGTTGGATGTTGCAGTTGCGGTGGAGTTGCTGGAAACGGGTGCAGCTGGTTGGGGTGAAGAAAATGGTCACAGCTGGTGGAGGTGAAGGTGCAGAAAAGGATTGAACTCACGCGGTGTCTCTTTCTTTCTTCCCTCAAGCTCGCGGATAGAACAGAAAATGTGGCAGCTCGCAGTTTTCTTTCCTTGCCCTCATATGCAGAATGCCGCTCTTCTCCTTCCCCTCGGTCGATGATTACAAGGTGAGGAAATGTTGTTGTGGTTTGGGGCTGAGGTAAAAATAGAGAGGAAATGGAGATGAATGGCAGATAAGAGGTTGAGTGTTTGAGAGGCTTGCGTGTTGGATTGGAGAAGATTTGCATTGGCCGAATGAGAAGGTTGGCTATGATGTTGTCCGCAAATGGTTTTGGCTGCATGATAATTTGTGAGATAGTGGAGGGTAGTTTAGTCATTTCACATCTCTTCCTAATCTTCACTCAAGTCCTTAACTCTAACTTAATTCCAAAATTACCCCCAAATATAATTTGAAGGCCTAATAATATGCTAATCTCGCAAAGATTCGATTATCAAGATTTTAACCTCCTAAGTGCACCCAATGTACTTGTAACGGTTTATCAAAAATATATCAATTCATCTTAATTCTAAGGTTCCTATTAACACTTAACATTCTTACTTTATTATTTAACTATTAAAATCAAGTTTGACCTTAATATATAAATTTAACATTCTTAATATTCGTTTATCCTTTTATATCAAAACTTATTAACTTAATCATTATTAACGCTTAAGATTAGCTATCGGAATTCAAAGAAATTTAATTGTTAAATCAATGAAATAATTTACCTTCGAAATATGATTTTAATGTAACAAAACTAGGAAATTTAATAGTTTAGCACAATTCTTTTATTTTGCACATAAAATTTATTTCTACGCACTTATTTAAAATAATTAGATTTAATGCTAAAATTTATTAAAGAATTAAAAATGCAAATGAAATATGCACTGATATTTATATATATATATATATATTTTTTCAGGGTTCTCACAAAGGCCATGGGCGAGGGACTGGACGGGCCCAACCTCATGGTGATGACCAGGGATCGGCAACTGGACCGACCTAGGGACAGGAAAATGTAGGGGGAAACCAAATGGCTACTGCCATTAATAGGATGACTGATATCCTAGAACACCTAACTGAAAGGCAAGAACCGCTTAACTAAAATGGGGGACAGGATAGGGGTGAGGATAGAGTTTTAAAGAGGTTCTTGAAATTTAATCCGCCTAAGTTCCTTGGTGAAACTGATCCTGAGATAGCGGAGAATTGGTTGGAAAAGATGATCAACATATTCGCCGCCCTAGACTATATTGACGAAAGGCGAGTGAATTTTGCTGCTTTCCAATTTGAGGGAGTGCCTCGTGCTTGGTGGGACATGATAAAAGGAAAATGGGAGAGAGTTCAAACCCCTTGGATTTGGGAGAATTTCACAAGAGAGTTTAATGAAAAGTTTCTTCCACCCTTAATCCAAGAAAAGACGGAGGATGAATTTATCAAATTAAAACAAAGGACCCTTAGTATGGCAGAGTATGAAGGGAAATTTACTAAACTTTTCAAATATGCCCCTGAATTGGTAACCAATGAGCGGAAGAGGATAAGGCGGTTTGTGCAGGGACTTAATGTAGAAATCCAGGAGGGCTTGGCTGTAATCCAAATCTCCACCTTTACGGAGGCTTTAGAGAAAGTGCAACGGGTGAAAAGTGTAAGAATGCAAGTTAAAGACTTTCATAATAAGAAGAGGAACTTTTCTAATCGTATTTCTGGACAGACTAGTAAGAGTTCACTGTCTTCTAAAGTTGGAAAAGGAATGGGAGGAATAAGGACTATTGGATTTTCTAGGGGAGCTTTATTCAGAGGAGGACATAGTGGACCAGTTCAGGCTAGGGGAGCGCCTTCTAGTGGTTCAGCTATGACCCCTCAAGTCACTTATGGGTACTGTGGTAAATCCAACTATTCTGAGAATGATTGTTAGAGAAAGTCTGGGAAGTAATTAGCTTGTGGTAGCACCGAGCATCAACTCGCGACTTGTCCAAGTAAGCTGAAAGTGGGAGGTAACACCAAAAAATCCGATAAGTCAACCTCTAAACAGACCAGTGTGGGAGGAAGTCGACCTAAGGTGCCGGTTAGGGTTTATGCGCTAGATCATCAGCAGATACCTGATGCAACTGAGGTGGTTGAAGGTACGATTCCTGTCTTCCACCGTTTAGCTAAGATTTTAATTGATCCAAGGGCGACTTATTCTTTTGTAAAGCCTAATTTCATGAGTAGAATAGACTTAAAGCCAATTAAGTTACCTTATGACTTGGAAGTTAAAACGCCTATTGGGAATCGAATTCTAATTGCTAATCTGGTGTGCAAAGATTGTGAAATAGGGGTTAGAGAACGGAAGTTACTGCCCGACCTGATAGGGTTAGCAATTAAGGGGTATGATGTGATTTTAGGAATGGATTGGTTGGCCCGTTATAATGCTCAAATGAACTGCAAGACAAAAATAGTGGAATTGTGTATTCCGGGAGAGGCAACCTTGAAATTGGATGTAAAAGGCAGATTAGTTTCATCTACACTTATCTTAGGAATCCGAGTTAGGAAAATGTTAAGTAAAGGAGCTCAGGGATATTTGGTCTTTTTAATCAACACCCTTAGTGATAAGGTGAAACTAGAGGACATGCCAGTAGTGAAAGAGTATACAGATGTTTTTCCTGAAGAGTTAAAGTCCTTATCCCCGAAAAGAGAGATAACCTTTAAGATTGATGTAACCCTGGGAGTAGCACCTATCTCTAAAACGCCATAGAATGGCTCCAACCGAACTAAAAGAGTTGAAGTTGCAATTGCAGGACTTGTTGGAACGAGGTTTTATAAAAGAAAGTGATTCACCGTGGGAGCCCCAGTCTTGTTTGTTAAGAAGAAAGATGGGATTTTAAGATTGTGCATAGATTATCAAGGGTTGAATGAGGTCACTATTAAGAATAAGTACCCATTACCTCACATTGACGAATTGTTTGACCAATTGCAAGGGATGGTAGTATTCTCCAAGTTGGACCTGAGACAGGGTTATTATCAATTGAGAATTTTGGAGAAGGATATACCCAAGACTGCTTTAACTCGAGGTATGGACACTTTAAATTTGCAGTAATGCCATTCGGACTGACCAATGTACCTGCTGCTTTCATGGATTTAATGCATAGGATTTTTAAATCTTATTTGGATCAATTTGTGGCAGTCTTTATTGATGATATTTTAGTGTATTCTAAGAATGTGGAGGATCATGAGAAGCACTTGAGGATTGTTTTGCAAACTTTGAAGAAGCACCAATTGTATGCTAAATTTAGCAAGTGTGAATTTTGGTTGAAGGAAGTGACGTTTTTGGGGCACATAATTTCTAAGGATGGGATTAAAGTAGACCGGCCAAAGTTGAAGCTGTTTCAAGGTGGAAACGACTGGAAAACCCTACTGAGGTTCGAAAGAGTATTATCGGAGATTTATTCAAGATTTTTCTAAAATTGTTGGACCCATGACCGAGTTGACCAAGAAAAATGGTAAGTTTATATGGAGTTTTAAGTGTGAAAAAAGTTTCCAAAAGTTAAAAAAACGTTTAACAAGAGCGGCTGTGTTAGCTCTATTAAATGGAAAAGATATCTTTGTGATCTACATAGATGCTTCCAAGAAGGGATTAGGATCTGTTTTAATGCAAAATGACAAAGTGATAGCATATGCCTCTAGGAAATTGAAACCGCATGAAGGAAATTACCCAACCCATGACTTGGAGTTAGCGGTTGTGGTATTTACTTTAAAGAAATAGAGGCATTACCTGTACGGAGTGACATTCGAGGTTTTCACTGATCACAAAAAGTCTTAAGTACTTATTTTCTCAGAAAGAGCTAAATTTGAGGCAACATAGATAGATGGAATTTTTAGAAGATTATGATTGCACGATAAAGTACCATCTAGGAAAAATCAATATAGTGGCCAATGCTTTGAATCGTCAAGTACAAGTGACCGGATTGATGATTAAGGAATTACACTTGTTAGAAGAAATTAGTTATTGGAATTCTCGATTGAACTCGAGGAAAGTAATCCTTGGAAACATTGTAATAAATTCCATTTTGATGGGACGTATTAAAGAATCTTAGAAAAAGGACCCTGAAGTGCAAAAATGAGTGGAAAATGTCAAAAAGGGAGAGAAGTTGGATTTTAACTTGGG
This sequence comes from Coffea arabica, assembly GCF_036785885.1. NCBI lineage: Eukaryota > Viridiplantae > Streptophyta > Magnoliopsida > Gentianales > Rubiaceae > Coffea > Coffea arabica. Next base: position 51,764,422 of record NC_092320.1, on the reverse strand, counting down.
ATCAAATGGTATTTCAAAATTTCAGAATCGGATAGTAGTACCAAAAGATGAAAGACTTAAGAAAAAAATCTTGGAAGAGGCACACCGATTAAGGTTTACGGTACACTCTGGAGGAAATAAAATGTACCAAGAATTGAAAAGTTTGTACTGGTGGGAGAACATGAAAAGGAAAATTGCCCAATTTGTCCAAACCTGTTTAATTTGTCAACAGGTTAAAGCCGAACATCAGAAATCATCAAGATTTTTGCAACCTTTGGAAATACCTGAGTGGAAGTAGGAGAACATCACCATAAATTTTGTATCGGGATTATCGAGGACACAAAAAGACCATGATGCTATTTGGGTAATAGTGGATAGACTGAGCAAATCGGCTCACTTTCTGCTGATTAACATGAAGTACCCATTGGAGAAGTTAGCTAAGCTGTACATGGATGAAATTATCAGGTTGCATGGAATACCGGTAAGTATTGTATCCGATAGAGATTCAAGATTCTTTTCGAGGTTCTAGCAAAAGATGCAAGAGGTGTTGGGAGCTAAATTGAATTTCAATACTACTTACCATCTCCAGACCGATGGACAGTTTGAGCGGACAATTCAAATCCTTGAGGATATGTTGAGGACTTGTATTTTGGATTTTGAAAAGAGTTGGAGTAAATTTTTAACACTAGTGGAGTTTGCCTATAACAATAGCTTCCACTCTTCTATTCAAATGGCTCCATATGAAGCACTTTATGGTCGAAAATGTAGGCCACTGATTTGTTGGAACGAAATAGGTGAACGAAAGATTTTAGACCCGACTATAGTGCCTTGGATTGAGGAAGCTAATGAGAAAATAAAGTTAGTGCGTTAGAGAATTCAAACCGCACAAAGTCGTCAAAAGAGCTATGCAGATAACCGGAGAAAGGATTTGGAATTTGAAGTTGGAGATCTAGTATTTCTCAAGATTACGTCTCTGAAAGCCAGTTTAATGTCTGGGAAAGGAAAGAAGTTACAACCAAGGTTTGTAGGACCTTATAAGATTATCCAACGTGTAGGGAATGTAGCCTATAAGTTGGAATTGCCACCGAGTCTATCTCGGATCCATAATATTTTTCATGTATCTATGCTTAAGAAGTATCATCCAGACCCTTCTCACATTTTGCAACCGGAAAGTATCGAGATCGATGAGACATTGACCTATGAGGAGAAACCGGTTAGGCTTTTGGACAGGAAGGTGAAGGAATTGAGAAATAAATAGATACCACTATTAAAAATTCTTTGGAAGAACCATGGGTTGGAGGAAGCCACTTGGGAGGTTGAAGAAGCAATTCGAGAAAAGTATCCAGACCTTGTAAGGCCCAAAGACAACCTAAGAGGGGGGTGAATTAGGTTGATTAAAAACTTAATTGAGTTTATGCACTTTTTCCTTAATAAAAAATTGACCTTCTTTTCTAGTAGTGATCAATCAAGTAAATTTAAAGAAGAGAACAATGTTGATCAGAATTAAGAATATATATAAGCAATGAGAATTTTATTAAACAAAAAGAATAAGATAGAGTATCAAACCTATTGTCTACCAAGTTTTCCTCAAACTTGAAGACCAATCACAAGGATGAACACCTTCTCTTTGATGAAAAGAAATCAACTCAATGTACAATTGAGAGATTACTTCCTCCTTGCCCCAAGCCTCACTTAGTCAAGTTAGAAAGTTTTACTATCGCTCAAATAACTCTCAACAAAGTTACACTATTGAAAATTTCAAACACAAGAGAAGTGTTTACAAGAAATTCGAACCACTTGGAGAACAAATCTTGCTTAGGAGACTATTTTCTAACTAAAATATCTCTTGAAATCTTGTAAACGAAGTGTACAAAAGTCGCTCCCTGGTTCAGAATCGTTTGTATTTAAAGGGGACCAAAAATGAGCTTCATTAATGCTTCCAACGGATAGAAGGCAGATGAAGAGTCAGCTAGTCGTTGGGGCTGTCGGACGTCTGACCGATTATTCATCGTCCGATCCCATCGTTCGAAAATCAGCCAAGTTGTCGTTCGGACGTCCGATGGAATTTTATCGTCCGACAGATTCTGCGTTCGAACGTCGTCAGAGAGTCATCAAAACTTTGCAAAATTTTTCGGACGTCCGACGCGATCGATATGCGTCCTAAACGTGCGTCCGATCCTCCCGGACGTCCGATGCTTCCTCACGAGCGTCCGACAGAGTTTCTTTCTTGATGTCCTTCATCCTTTCGGACGTCCGACAGCTTCCTTTCGGACGTCCGACATGAGTGCCCTGATTTTGCTTCTTCTTTTAGTTGATTTTCTTTCCTTGACACATTTGTACCTGATTCTCTAAAAAGCAAAACAGTAATATTTGAAGAGAATTAGATAAACATTTCAAAGTGCTTTGTGATCATCAAAATCAAGAATAACATTCTCCCCCTTTTTGATGATGACAAAACAATGGCTTGAAATGAAATATGATGATTACAAATAGGCTCCCCCTTTTTCAATTGACAAAAGCTCCCCCTTACTCAGTCAATCGTAGAACAAAACTTGAAAAACTCCCTCTCACTTGGCTACTTCACAGATTTATTCAATCATCCAGAAACAGTTAAGCATCCAGCATCCAACATTTTACCAATTCAACGTATCCCGCATATCCATACGCATATCCATATCCATATTCATATCTAGTCCATATCCATATTCATATCTAGACCATATCCATACGCATATCCATATCCATATTCATATCTAGTCCATATCCATATTCATATCTAGATCATATCCATATTCATATCTAGACCATATCTCTCCCCCTTTTTGTTATCACAAAAGTCAAAAGGTAAAAATACATCACAAAAGTAGCATGAGACAGAACTAAACATTCATAACAAAATAACTTACGAGTATCACCAACATTACATCCACATATCCAGTTTTGAACATTACAAGCACCAGAAACAAAGAAAACAAAAGAGTCCGAGGCAACCATCTAACATCCAGCAAATAGAAAACAGTCAAACAGAATGCAAATGATCCTAATAGGGTTAGTGATCCTAAATGGTAAACTAATTGGACCCAGGCGTCCTTCGAGTAAGCAGATACTGAGAGAGATCCTCCTCCTCAGTGTCTTCATCATCTTCAGCATCTCCATCAACTGGTTTCTTGCCTTTGTCAGATGTGGAAGGATCATGAGGTGCCACGGGAGTAGAGGTGAGGTCGGTGGGAACAGGACTCACAGAGCGAATAAGAGCTGATGAACTCGGATCAGTAGAGCGTGACTCTTTGCCATGAGGAACTTCCTCAACCACAAGTGGGGGAAAGAGAAAATTCTTTTTATCCAGGAAGTCAGCTTGTTGCTCAGATGACATGGTGAGCATGAGACCATGTTCAAGAAGTAGAACATGTTGTTTAAGATCTCGAAGGAGTTTAACCACTTCAGAATTTGAAGAAGAAGATGCCTTAGTGGCAGTTTTTCTAGGATGAATAGAAATCAGTACAGCAGAGGATGAAGTGTGAAGGGGATCATGTGCAGCCTTAGTTCTAGGTTCATTAGACGTAGCCCCCTTATAAGCCCACATATTATCCCTAAAGACAAGATTCTTGCGCTCAAAATAAGTCTTAGTAAAGGCAGAAGAAAACGTTTCTTTGGGACAAACACCAAGGATGGGTACTTTGTAAAACTCAAAAATCTTCTGAAGAAATTTTCCATAAGACAGTTTTCTACGAGAATCAGTGGTAAAGTGAAGTAAAAACTTGCACATGACAAAGCCAAAGTCAATGCGAATTTTTTCTATAAAAAAAAAAGATACAGCTCCATTCTATTGGCATCTGTCCTATGACCATCGGTAGGCACAAGCAAATTTGAAATGATTGAGAAAGCAATGAGATTCACAGGAGTAAGATCATTTAGTTTTGCATCAGCAGGGGCAGAAAACTTCTTTTGGAAATAAGAAAATATCTAAGCACTATCAAAGTGATTATCAGCAGAGGGAACCTCTTCATAAGAAAAGAAATTGGCAATTTTACTTTTGCATCCAAGTTCAATAACAGTATTTAAAACAGCATTCACAATCTCATAATCATACACTAAATCTACCCCATTTACCCTGAACATAATTTCAGTGTGGTTAGTGCCTTTTCTAAAATTGGCAAAGAATTGATATAGCATTTCAGGGTAATAAACGTTAGGCATGGAAATGATATGTGACCATTTCTGGAATTCAAAGAGACGCAGAATGGACTCTAAACCTATCTTGCGAAATTCAGAGGGATTTATGGTACGTTGAGGAATAAAACCTTTTTGGGATATCCAGGAGTATTTTTCTTTGGCAGCATCATCAAAGAATGGGGAAACTGTGGTTGATTGGGAGAGCGGTTGAGATGTAGTCCCTTGTCCGGATTCAGGCTGAGAGGAAGGCTGTGAAGTTTGAGCCTTTACTGCTTCCTTTTTGACGTATTTGGAGGATCTTTTGGCCCTAGGAGAATCAGCATCCTCATTCCTGAGTGTGTGTTTGCGTCCGACAGTCACTTTTCCTCCTCTTAGATTCACCATTGTGTGAAATGCGTGAGATGTATGATGCTAATGATGTACACAGTAGTATGGGAGCGAATTACACAAGACTTTTGGGGTAAACGAGTCTTGAAGATAATTGAACAGAGTGGCTATGAGAAAATAGGGTTTTGAGGGAAATTTGGGAACTGTCGAAATGTGATGAGATTTGGTGAAAAGATCAGGAAAATGAACTCACAATGATCAGGAGAAGTTTTTGGTTGAGTCAATTTTGGAATAAGTGCTTCAGAATAGCATGAATTTAAGGTGAAAGGAGAGACAGTTTTTCGTCCGAGAGAGAAGAGAAGAAGAAGGGTCTGAAGCAAATGAGGAGAGAAGTTACTTAAAAAAGTGCACCGTTGCACTGTCGGACGGCCGAACGAAGTCGTTCGTCCGACAGTTTCGTCCGAACAGGTGCTTTCTGGGAAAATAACTGAAGAACATTATCGGACGTCCGTTCATCTGCTTTCGGACGTCCGAAAGCTTTGAACAGGGAAAAAATTTTTTAAGATGATTTTTCAATTATCTCTAATTTTGATCTTAGATGTATGAATTGATCCAATGGCAAAGCTTTTGTAAAAATATCAGCAATTTGATCTTTAGAACAAACATAATTCACACAAACTTCACCTTTTTAAACAAGATCACGAATAAAGTGGTGCTTTATATCTATCTGTTTTGTCCTAGAATGCTGAATTGGATTTTTGGTTAAATTGATAGAACTAGTATTATCACAGAATATAGACATGCAGTCATATAACAATCCAAAATCATTCAAAGTATGTTTCATCCATAAAAGTTGAGCACAACATGCACTAACGACAATATATTCCGCTTCGGTTGTAGACAAAGAGATTGCATTTTATTTTTTGCTAAACCAAGAAACTAAGCAATTTCCAAGAAAGTGACAAGTTCTACTAGTACTTTTTCTGTCCATACGACAACCACCAAAATCCGCATCCGAATATCCATATAGACCAAATTCAGAAGATCTAGCATACCAAAGACCATAGTCTAATGTACCTTTCAAATACCTAAAAATCCTTTTAACAGCGTTCAAATGTGATTCTTTTGGACATGATTGAAATCTAGCACACAAACAAATAGTAAACATAATATTGGGTCTACTTGCAGTTAAATAGAGTAGGTTTCCGATAATACCTCTATAGTGATTTTCGTCCACATGTTTACCTTCTTCATTTTTGTCAAGTTTTGTAGAAGTGCACATTGGAGTTCCAACTTGCTTTGAGTCCTCCATGCCAAATCTTTTCAGCAATTTCTTGGTGTATTTTGCTTGATTTACAAAAATTCCCTCTAGGGCTTGATGTATTTGAAGCCCAAGGAAGAAATTTAATTCTCCCATCATACTCATTTCAAATTCACTTTGCATAATGGTGGAAAAATCCTTGCATAGATACTCATTAGTAGCACCAAAAATAATATCATCTACATATACTTGCAGAATAAGAAGATCATTTAACACTTGTTTAGTAAAAAGTGTGGTGTCCACAATACCTCTTTTAAAACCATTTTCAATCAAGAAACCACTCAATCTTTCATACCAAGCTCTTGGAGCTTGTTTTAGTCCATATAATGCTTTTGAGAGTTTAAACACATGATTTGGAAATTTTACATTTTCAAAACCGGGGGGTTGATCTACATATACTTCTTGATCAATAAAATCATTTAAGAAAGCACTTTTAACATCCATTTGAAACAATTTGAAACCTTTGAAGTAAGCAAAAGCAAGAAACATTCTAATAGATTCTAATCTAGCTACGGGAGCAAATGTTTCATCAAAATTAATTCTTTCTTCTTGTGCATATCCTTTAGCAACTAATCTAGCTTTATTTCTTACAACTGCACCTTTGTCATCCAACTTATTTCTAAATACCCACTTCGTGCCAATGATAGGTTGATTTTGAGGTCTATCAACTAGTGTCCAAACCTTATTTCTCTCAAATTGATTAAATTTCTCTTGCATTGTCAAAAACCAGTTTTCATCCTTTAAGGCATCATTGATATTTTTAGGTTCAAAAAGAGAGACTAAAGCAAAATTGTCTATCAATTTCTTAGATGAGGAACGAATCTTTACCTTCTTGGATGGATCACCAATTATAAGCTCTCTTGGATGATTTTGGCTAAATTTTCAAGTTTTGGGAAGGTCTTTGAATGAATCATCATTCTTGTCTTCATCTTCCTTTTCTTGATCTTCATGAGCTTCATCCTCCATTTCCTTTGTTCCGGATTAGAGTTTCCTTCATCTCCAATTGTTAGTTTTTTCATTCCTTCACGAACACCTACATCATCATCCTCACACAAACTTTCGGAATTATCGTCATTAGTTTCATCAAATGTTATGTGTATAGCTTCTTCTATCACAAGAGTTCTTCTATTAAAGACTCTATATCCTCTTTTATTCTCACAATACCCCAAAAATATTCCTTCATCAGATTTTTTCTCAAACTTACCAAGATGTTCCTTTAAATTCAAAATAAAACATTTACAACCAAAGACTTTGAAATATCCAACCGTAAGTGTCTTATAAAAAATTAGTTCATAAGATATTTTATTCAAAATAGATCTCAAAAGGATTCTATTCATCACATAACATGCGGTGTTTACCGTTTCAGCCCAAAGATATTTTGGCAAACTACATTCACTCAACATAGTTCTAGCAGTCTCTTGGAGTATCCTGTTTTTCCTTTCTACAACACCATTTGCTGTGGAGTCCTTGCAACAGAAAACTCATGTGTTATGCCATTATGATCACAAAATTCTGGAAAGCCACAAAACTTGAATTCCGTCCCATTATCACTTCTAATCCTAACAATTTTTAAACCAAGCAGATTTTGCACTTTAGCAAACAATGAAGTAAAATTCTTGAAGGCATCATCTTTATGAGCAAGGAATATCACCCAAGTATATTTAGAATAATCATCAACAATCACAAAACAATATCTCTTACGTCCCAAGCTAGTAATTTGAGTAGGACCAAATAAATCAAGATGCAAGAGTTCTAAAGGTTTAGAAGTTGATACACACTTCTTTGGTATAAAGGAAATTTTTGTTTGCTTCCCAAATTGACATGCATCACAAATTTTGTCCTTTTCAAAACTGATTTTTAGCAAGCCTCTAACCAACTCCTTTTTTGAAATTTCCTTTAGTAATTCCATATTAAAATAACAAAGTCTCCTATGCCACAACCAAAGATTTTCATTTGAAACTTTAAGATATTAGAAGTTAGATGAATCAAGTTTATCAAGAACAACAATATAAATATCATTAAACCTCTTACCTTTGAACACAACATTATATTTAGAGTCAAGCACAATGTATTCATGCTTTTTGAACAACACATTCAAGTTCTTATTACATAATTGACTAACACTAAACAAGTTATAACCTAAGTGATCAACTAAGAGCACATTATGAACAAAAGTTTCACCATCCTTACCAACATCTCCTATTCCAATAGTCTTAGCTTTCACGTCATGACCAAATGTCACCTTTCCACTTGATTTTGATTTTAGCTTTATGAACAAAGAAGGATCACCGGTTATATGCCTTGAACAGCCACTGTCGATGAACCATTTGGACTTGTTTGAGCCTTTTCCCTGAAAAGAGAGAGTGTTTGGTACACTTAATTTTTGGGTCCACAATAGTTAGTATTGTGTCTAACTAACCATATGCATCTCATTCCTTTGTTCAGATTTCTTTTCACATAACAATCTCCTTTCAAATGTCCTTTTTGACAACAGAAACTACACATAATGGAAGAGTCTTTAACATATAATGATTTGATAAATCTCAATCCACTCATTCTATATGTTGTGAAACCATATGCATTTTTGTTGTGTGCTAATGTTCTTTCATGAGCAGTAAGAAAGGTGGTTGACATGTTCTTTTTGAGATAATCTTGTTTTCTAGTTTTTAAGGCTCATCCAAATTGTCCATCCTTTTTTTTCAAATCACCATGTCTTTCCTTTAGCATTTTACAAAGACTTGTCTTTCTGTCAAGTTCATTTTGAACATCAAATCCGGCTCTTACAAGGCACTCATTGTCAGTTTTTAGCTGTTTATTTTGTTGAAAAAGACTTGCATTTTCTTGAATGAGAAAAATAATTTTCTGTTTTAGCTGCTTGTTTTTATCATAAGATTCCTTCAAGGCATTATGCAATTTTTCAACAAAGGATTCAAGATCATTATCATCTTCATCATCACTTTCAGATTGAGAATGTATGGAAGTTACCTCATTATCTCCAATAGTCATGAAGGTCATTTGAGCTGATTCTTCCTCTTCTTCAACTTCGCCTTCGGAATTACATTCATTCCATGTAATCTGGAAGTTGTTGAACCTTGGCTTTCGATCAGCTTTTCCATCTTTCTTTTTCTTCAGGGAGCATTCGTTTGCATAGTGTCCAGGCTGTCCACATTCGTAGCATTTGTCCAATTGTTTCTTGTTGAATTTTTGTTTTTCTTTGTTCCTTGCGTTTGAAAACTGATTCTGGAATTGATTGCTAGGTCCTCCCCTTCTAAACTTCCTTTTATTCAAGATTCTCTTGAAACTTTTTGTGATGAGTGCAAGATCGTTGTCATTACCATCCGAGTCTTCATCATCCAACTGAGTTGGATCATCTTCACCTTGAGTTGCCTTTAGAGCTATGTTTCTCTTTGCTCTCGTGTCCTCTTCCTTCTGCACTTTAGTTTTCAACTTCAACTCATAGGAGGTTAGTGAGTTAATGAGAGATTCAATAGGCACAGAATTCAAATCCTTAGCTTCCTCTATTGCAGTCACTTTATTTTCCCATTCTTTGCCCAACGCATTGAGAATTTTCTTGTTTTTCTCTCCCAAGGTGTATTCTTTGCCCAACACCTCGAGATCTTTGATCAAGTCATTGAACTTGCAATACATTTTGTCAATATGCTCAAGGGGTTATATTTTAAATGATTCATACTTTGTGACCAAGATAGACTTTTTCTGTTCTCTCACGTTGTCACTACCCTCATGAATTTCTCTTAGCTTATCCCTCATTTCTTTGGCAGATTTACATCCTTTTACTCTAATTGATTCATTTGAGTCTAAGGCACTATAAAGAACATTCATGGCTTTGGCATTCAATGTGAGATTGGTTCTATCTTGAACATTCAACTCAGCTCTTGTTTTTGGCCGAAACAAACTTGTATCTGCATCAAGAATGTTAGCATCATGCGGTCCTTCATTCACAATAAACCATAACTCAATATCAATGGATTGCAAAAAGATAATCATTCTTTCTTTCCAACTAATATAATTGGAACCAGTAAACATGAGAGGCCTAGTGACAGATTGCCTCTCAACAAACATGGTATGATTGATTGTCATCTTTACTCCAAGCCGTTTGAACTTAATCTCTTGGAGACCAACCTCTGATACCAATTGTAAGGCCCAAAGACAACCTAAGAGGGGGGTGAATTAGGTTGATTGAAAACTTAATTGAGTTTATGTACTTTTTCCTTAATAAAAAATTTACCTTCTTTTCTAGTGGTGATCAATCAAGTAAATTTAAAAAAGAGAACAATGTTGATCAGAATTAAGAATATATATAAGTAATGAGAATTTTATTAAACAAAAAAAATAAGATAGAGTATCAAACCGATTGTCTACCAAGAGTTCCTCAAACTTGAAGACCAATCACAAGGATGAACACCTTCTCTTGATGAAAAGAAATCAACTCAATGTACAATTGAGGGATCACTTCCTCCTTGCCCCAAGCCTCACTTAGTCAAGTTAGAAAGTTTTACTATCGCTCAGATAACTCTCAACAAAGTTACACTATTGAAAATTTCAAACACAAGAGAAGTGCTTACAAGAAATTCACACCACTTGGAGAACAAATCTTGCTTAGGAGACTATTTTCTAACTAAAATATCTCTTGAGATCTTGTAAACGAAGTGTACAAAAGTCGCTCCCTGGTTCAGAATCGTTTGTATTTAAAGGGGACCAAAAATGAGTTTCATTAATGCTTCCAACGGATAGAAGGCAGATGAAGAGTCAGTTAGCCGTTGGGGCTGTCGGACGTCCGACCGATTATTCATCGTCCGAAAATCAGCCAAGTTGTCGTTCAGACGTCCGATGGAATTTTATCGTCCGACAGATTCTGCGTCCGAACGTCGTTAGAGAGTCATCAAAACTTTGCGAAATTTTTCGGACGTCCGACGCGATCGTTGTGCGTCCTAAACGTGCGTCCGATCCTCCCGGATGTCCGATGCTTCCTCACGAGCGTCCGACAGAGTTTCTTTCTTGATGTCCTTCATCCTCCCGGACGTCCGATGCTTCCTCACGAGCGTCCGACAGAGTTTCTTTCTTGATGTCCTTCATCCTTTCGGACGTCCGACAGCTTCCTTTCGGACGTCCGACATGAGTGCCCTGATTTTGCTTTTTCTTTTGGTTGATTTTCTTTCCTTGACACCTTTGTACTTGATTCTCTAAAAAGCAAAACACTTATATTTGAAGAGGATTAGATAAACATTTCAAAGTGCTTTGTGATCATTAAAATCAAGAATAACAGACCTGTTCACCAATCAAGGTAAATTTCGAGGACGAAATTTTCTTAAGGGGGAGAGGATGTAAAGACTCACAAAATTTATCTATTTTAAACTATTAATTCTAACTCATTTAATTATTTATTTGGCCAATTGCTCCAATTATTATTTTCTAACATTTTTAGACCTAATTAGAGGGATCTATGGATTAGTTACATTTTTAAAGTGACTCGTTTCAAAATTTAATTTCTGAAAACTCATTAAGTGAAAGTAGTGAATACGCAATTGGAGTAAATAATTGAATCGAAGATACAATAAGCTTGAAAAATTGGAGACTTGTATATTAGTCTCAAAATAGTTATTTTTATGATTAAGTGCTCAATTATTAGCTAGTGATACTATCATTATAAGAATTTCTTAGAAATTTCACTTTATCGCGCACAAGTTGGAAGTACGCGATTTTACGCACGCGATTAATTGAAGGATCTTAGATTTTTATTCTGGGACTACTAAGAGCAAATAATAATGATATGAATGTAAGTGCATTATAGGTTTAGTGTACTAGTGCAACAAACTTAAGAGGAATCGAGCATAAAACGCGCGCGTGCGCGTACTATTTCTAGTTGATTTTGAAGCAACTTTTGGCCACAACTTATAAAGCTTCTCACGGAAGCTTACCTTCAGCATTAGCTCTTCTTTTTCTGCTCCAAACAGCCGACCAAAAGGAAGAGTAAAACAGTCTCAATTTCTTCACTAAACCTTCATCATTTCACCTCAAATTTCAACCGTAGTTAGCTCAACACTTGGAGAATACATCTAGCTAAGAAAAGGAGCTGCCGTCTGTGGTTTTTCTTAAGCACATTTGGACCAAAATTTCTGCTTGGTTCATCTAAACAAGTAAGCAACGATCAACCCTTGGAAACTCGATTTATGGAAGTAGTAGAGCGCATTTAAACTCATGCATGCATATGGGTAGTTTGTTTATGTTGGAAAATGGTTGTGTGGGCTTTATGAACTCCCACCTTGGATATGTGGACTGATTTGTGGTGTTTTGCTGGTAATAATGTTTATTTAGTGCCTAAACTAGTGGATTAATGTTGGGTTGTTGATAGAAACTCAAGATGGTGCAATAATCAAAAGTGACCATTTTGCCCCTGCTTTGTTCGAGCACTTTGGTGCAAAATTTTGAGGTTCTAATGGTTTGTTTATGTTGTTTATATGTTATATTAAGTGTGTAAAAAGTTTCATTGAAAAATAACTTGATTTGATCACCCAAATATTGGAATTTCGGAAGCGTAGAAATCTGGAATTGGTTCCCGTCACTGCCTAGGTAGTCATCTTGTTTTAGCTATAACTCATCGCTCCGATGTCAGAATCGAGTACTGTTTATGGCATTGGAAACTAGACATTCCCAGATTTCCGTTGGTATAAAATGCTTGTCCTGGTTCCACTTGAGCAAGCCAAACCATTCATTTGAAATTAGCTGTCCTGTTTCGTTGCTTCCTAGAAGGCAGCACATGAGCTGTAACTTGATGCTCACGAACGAGCTAGTTATGGGCAGAATTTAGGAACAGTTTCTTCTGAGAAAATGTAGCCTTATGAGTTTATTTTCTAACGCCACCAATCATGCTCAATTCTGAGTTGAATTGAGTGATTTATGATCAAAATTTGAATCTGGTCTTGTGAAGGAATACCATGCATTTGGACAGATTTGAAACTAACAATGATTTGGGACTTGTTATCCAAAGCTTCTTAGTGTAAATCACCTATAGAATGTACCTTGGACACATTTTAGATATTTTCTACTGGAATGGACCGTGTTTGAGAGGTTTCTTGACCAAATGCTTGAAAATGGAAAAAAAAAACGGAAGTCCAAGGCAGATTTGCCTTGGAACTCCTTGGAACTTTGGTGGTTTCGTTAACCATCTTCCCGTATGTATTTTTCTATGAAATTTTACATGAAAATAGTCTCTATATGGTAGTATTATACTGCAAAATTTGGTGCCATTCCAAGCTCGTTTCATGGCTCAACTAAACTTCCAAAATTCATGATTTGAGTTTGGAAAACCCTTGATTAGCAAGGAAATTTTAGTAATTTTGAACTACCATATCTTGGTGCTCAAAACTTTGAATCTTGTTTCGTTTATTTTGTTTTAAACTTTGAGTGCAACTCTAATAGAGTTCCAAATTTTAGAGGTTAGTTCGAATCAAGTGAATTTTGCCGAATTTACAAAGTTGGCCAAAAACCAACCTAAACCTGTCTTCTATGCCCTAGAACAGCAACTTTGAGCTAATTTTTGAATATCTTTGGTTTGGAATCATGGAGAATTGTCTTCTAAGAACTTTTAGTACTTTTTAAGAGGTTTCTAACGGTACCAATTTTTCCAATTTTGGACTTGTAAAGAGTGAGATACGATTTTTCAAAGATTTCATATTAAAACTGAAATTTTCGAATCTTAAGGAAATGGAGTTTTTCGAATTCTCCTTACTCCGTCGATATTACTTTAACGTTTTGTACTTGATTTCAAAGATGAAAACTCGATTTCTCTTGTACCTTAAAACCCCACTTTTGAGACTTAATTTGCGAGTAATTTAGGCTCATTTTAGTGAAATTTCTTCGGAATGTACAAACGTGGAATCTTTCTCAATAATTGGGGTTTATAAGTAATTGTTCACTATTAATTGCTCAGGCTCACACAAGGACCTTCAAGAGAATCCTACGGTGGATGCTTGAACTTTAAGCAATATTTCTCCTTGATTGACTTGGTGAGTGTCAAGTATATGTAAACTTGTTACATGCTTAACTGCTATTAATGATTGGAGGTTTTGAAAATGGAGTCAAGTGTGTACTTTACCGCACTCGTTTTCATTAGAAATGAATGATTTAAATGTATTGAATGAATGAATGAAATATAATGGTATGCTATGGCTGCATACGTCGCTGGAGTGAATCTCCTCGACTTATAAATGTTAACTGGAGGATGCCCAAACTCATAGGCAAACCTTGGACTCGAGTCGGCATGGGTTTGGTCGGGAATCTTGGCGAGTCATGAGAATTACATGATAAGTTTGATCTACTGGAGAGATCTTGCTTGGCATACTCGTTGAAGTATCACCTTATAAATGACGTTCGGGCCTGGTGGGGGTATGTACGGTGGACGGATGGAAGTAAGTGGCGATCTACGGATTGGAAATACTAACCCGGTTGACAGAGTGTCATTGCGGGAAGGTATACAAATGACCTTGGCAAAGCAAGTGGAACTTAGCTCCTTAGAGCTATCATATCCTTGAATTGTTTTTGTTTACATCTTATTGGAATTATTAATTACTTGTAATTTATCAATTGACCTGTTATTTGGGTTTGTTACTTGGACTATGTGCTTGCATGTGTGTTCTTGGCTTCATGAGCGTTTTGTTCACCTGTAGATTTGTTTTCCTTAACAGGACTGGACATGGAATGGACTTGGAGAAACCCCTTTTGTTGTACTTTTGGCTTAGGGTTTCTAATGTAATTTGGGCTAGACCTCTTACTGGTTGTACTTTTGGGAACCTAATGTATGATTTGGATATTTGATGTATCTGGATGTGGTATATTTTAGGCATTGAAGTATCCTTTGGATATTCGATGTAAGGCTCAGATAATTATTATAAATCGTTAAGTTGAAGGCTTCTACATTATTTAACTTGTCTTATTTAGTGGTGATGTCTAGTATTGCATTAAGTTTGAATGAAAATTGCTTGAGTCCTAGCAAGAGTTGGGTAGACATCTCGCAGATACCCTTTGGTTTACCTTAGGAAGAAGGGGGCGCCACAATAATAGTAAAAGATGTTGGTTTGACAAAATTGTAGGTATATCTTCACAATACAAATGCATTCATCATTATTTAATAATTCAAGATATATTAAACTAGCAGTACCGAAATAAATATAAACTCGACCAGGCATGCGTAACAATTTAGTTAGTTCTCTTAAGTGAATACCCTAGTTCTTCTGTCTATTAATAGTTATGTGGTAGATGTGAAGAAATAGGCTATTATCTCGCAACAATGAGCCAAATTAGTATTGAAGTGAATCCCCACATTAAGTAATTATGCACTGTGATAGGAACTCCCAATTCTCTATCAAATATAGTTACTTTGATCATTTCTTCATATGTGCCTGGAGTAGAATTCAAATAATACCCTTTGATTTCACGTAGAATTAGTTTGTACTCTATAAATTGCTTCAATGCAAAATAAAACTTTGATTCTAAGTTCTTGATAGTGATGAAACTGTGAGAACCTTCACTTTAAAACACAATTTTTCCAAATTACTTGCCTTACTCTAGGATCTAAACCACTTATTATATGCCCTTGTATTATATTCTACATGTATTACAACATTTCCTATGCATTACATTTCATTTCCTTTTACTTGAAGTAAAACATTTTCTTGAGTTGATTTTAAATAATTCACCACTTGCATTTTTCTAAGTATTCTTTTATTTGTAGTAGGGACTTTATATGAGGGATTAGAGGTGTTAAATAAGTATTGGTACATTTAGAAGGGTCAAAACATCATTAGTCAAAGAATTAAGAGAAGTTTTGGACAAGAAGTGGGCTATGTGGCAAAACCCTAGCCAAGTATTTTGTTTGACCAAAGGTTAGAAGACAATTTAAACTAAGCTTAGCCTTTTCTTTTCTCCTTGTGGCCGAACTCCTTGAGGCTTGTCAAGGAAGAGAGAGAACTCCATATTCTTACTTTCTAATCCTAGCTGATCAAGAGCAAAAACCAAAAGAGAAAGATCTTGAGTTAGTGAGAAACTTTCCTCCAACCCTAGTGCTTGATTCAAGCTTGAAACTACCATTTTGGTGGATTGATTTGGTGTTTCAAGCTTCTTACAGGAGAGGTAAATATTCTTTAAATGATAGTTTTATGGTGTTTTATCATATACTTTAAGTTTTAATGGCAAACTACAAGTTGTTTTGGTTGAGATTTGGGGTTAATCTCTCGAATTAAACAAGTAGTAGTTGAGTTAGTTAGTATGCCTACCAAGTGTTTGATGAAATCTTTGAACCTTGTTTATGGTTGTTTATGAAGTATTAACATGTTTTAAACCTCTTTTGAGTTAAATTTAACACTTGATATGTTGTTTAAGTGAAAATCATTAGAGGATGAAGGTTGGATGAATAGAGGAAATTGTGGACTGTTTTTATCTCCTTGGCTGACCGGTATGAGAAGGAAGGGTTTCTTCTTGATCTTTGTGGTTTCATTCTACCTAATCAAGCTTAATAAACATGGCTAGACATTGGTTAAACTCATGTATGAGTTGGAATGAAATTTGAGCAAGTAAAATGGTGGTTTGGTCTATGGTGGACTGGTTTGGTTTTCTTGGTGGCTAGACTGCTATGATTTCTCTATATATGACTGTACTTGAGTTGTCTGGGTGATACCCCATCAACTACTGCTACTGTTTGGGTACCCAACCTCATAGGTGAATCGGTTCTATCGAGCCAGTTAGGGCTTGGTTGAGAGGGCCCATAAATCTTGGGGACTGTTTACTGAACACTGGAAACCAGTAATACTTGAGTATTACCTAACTACTGTTTATGGAGTGCGGGCCCGGTAAGGGGTTGACTGGTGGACGGAGATTGGAGAAAGTAGTGTTCTACGGACTTTATATTCTTTAAATACAAACGTTGACGGAGAGTCAACGGGCCCCGGTATGATCAAGCTCAAGGGGATTTGACTTTTGAAAGCCACCTGTATCCTTGAATTAACTATGATTAAATTGTTATTGTACTATACGGTATTTACTTGGTTATTTTATGCTCTTATTTGACTATGTGCTTACTTGTTTATTTGGAACCTCACTGAGGTTTAGCTCACCCCACTCCCTTTGTTTTCCTTAACAGATCGGGGATGGACTAATGGTCAAAAGCTTTCTTAGCTTTATTTTGCTTGAACTTGTAACCTTTTGTTAAGATGACTTTACTTTTTGACTTTTGTAAGTTTGAATTCATAAGTTCGACTTATGTTATGTAATTGTAGTATGGAGTGGTAAGTGTGACTTTTAGCTTGCCATTTTAAGTTTGGAAAGTTGGCTTGACGTTTATATTCCATTAGGGTTTGTACGCTTTGATTTGAAGTTATTTCACTAGTTATTTTGAGTTGCTAGTTCTTTGATCGACCGAGCCCCGGCAAGAGCTGGTCAGGCAACCCGCTGATACCCTAGGGTTCGCCCTAAGAAGAGGTGGGGCTGTCACAGAAACCAACCAAAGATAGGGAGAGGTAATTATAAATTTCATCTGAAATTGAAAAGGTTAAAGAATGAGGTCAAGCATATTGATGGTAGAGTTCGTTGGACTTATTAGATTGAGACAGTTAAATTTTTTAATAGCTAGACCCTAATGGATCTAAGACATACCTAACATGTATCCAAGGAAATTTAGTACATGCAATTAAATTTATACCACTAAATTTGTGTAATAATATGATATAAATAAGAAAAAAGAATTCAAAGATGATATGAATCTAATTCACTTATTATGTTCAAAAAACAAAATCAAGTTTAAACTATTACATGTAAGAATGGAGAATGAAAAACATAAATATATATTTTCTAAAACCATTTCCTTCAGAAAATCTTATCTAATCCAAGTTTGCATGCATTTGAAATTTCTTCATTTTTGTAGAAAAGCAAGTACACGTCATTATGCAAAGTGAACTTTCCTTATGCCAATGTGATGGTTGAATTTCACTTTCATAAAATAAAATAATTTTTTAAGTGCAAAACATTAATAGACATAGTTATACTAGATTTGTCATTAGCAATTGAAGTATATCTCTGACTATATGCTTGTATTCATGCATGTATATGGGTTTGAGTTTAGATTTAAATCTAAATTCTGTAAAACCAAACCTTGTCTAGATCTATAATATTGAGTTTGAGTAAAATTGAGCCATTTACATGCCTAGATGAAGGGAAATTTTTCAATGTTAAATTGTATATTTCATAGTACCACGTAAACCAAAGAGACAAAACATCTCTTTTAATGTGGTTATCGTTGAACTACACATTTTCTTCAATATTTCATGTTTAGCTTTTGCGTATTGGTGAAGTTTATTAGGTAATTCTTATTTGTGAATGGGTAGTTCGAAAATAATCAATAACTCACGAAAGTAATCTAAAGAACTCATTGTCATGGCAGATTACAAAAAACTCTTTTCAGCACCTATAAATTGTAGATCTAGATTATATGACTAAAGTTAGACATTTTTTTTGTGAACCCCATAAGAGAAGGGGATGCTAGCCCCAATTTTACTAACTATTACTCCATCTATCCCAAAAGAAATGACCTTTTGAGATTCGTGCTTTTTTTTTTTTACAGTGACTTGCACATGACTTATTTTGCTATACTTTCCATTTATATCCCTTTCTCACAAAATTTTAGTGGTGGGGTCTAGTTGTTTCTTCAAACAAAGAGTGATTACACGCTCCAAAGCAATCCAATTTTGTGAAAGCAATACACACAATATGCATAAAAACTGACAATCATATGAACCTCAAGTGTCGACCAACTAATAAGTCTTTTGTCCCGATAAACAAGGGATAACTATGAAAACTGAGAGAAAGATTGTTTGCCAATTTAGATATGTGACAATAATTTTGGAGCAATCAAAAAAGGAAAACATAACATTACCAATGGGACGGAGAGCAAAAAATAAGGAGGGAAACATAAAGCCTTACCTCTAGTTATCCCAATAAAATTGAGAAAGTATGAACAAGGTATATTTTACCTTTGCATAAAATAATTGAAAGTATGGAAGACTTTGACTATCTAGTCTAATTAAGAAGTGAACTTTAGTAGGCAATTGTGATTTAGATGTAAAAATATGTTGATCTTGCAAAGACAAAGAGGCCAAAGAATCAGCAACCGAATTAATTTTTCAATAAATATGATTAACTCGCCCACATACTTGAGAAAATGAGCCCTTGATTCTATGAATAACATTACACAAAAGCCAACCTGATAGACCATTAGCATTTAAAAGAGCAGCAAATAGTTGAGAATCCATTTTATTGCCTACCTGCAAAAATTCTTTATCCATACAGAATGAAAGTCCTAAGTATAAAACATTATATTCAGCAAGTGACACATTCATCTCTCCAATAAAGAATCATTTTACCCGTTCCATCATAAAGAAGATCATCTCTAATTGCTTTACCTTGACCAACACAAGCATCTGTATTTAGCTTTAACCTCCCTAAAAACAAAGGAGTCCAACACGTAATCTTCACCTCTATTTTAGATGGTGGTCTCACTTTAAAAAATGTAGCAATGTATGAATTCCTGGCCCTTTCCAATTGCGATAGGCAGCCCTAAAAACTAAAAGAAACTAATCAATCTTGAATATAACAACACAAGCTTCAATTAAAATGCCCTATTGTCTAGCTTCATTACGTGCACACCCTAAGAACTAGAGAATGAAACCATGTAGCAAGCAACTTAGTGACATTGAGTAGCACCACAACAAGATAAAAATTGTGAGGACTTGAAAATTTGCTTATATTTTCTTATAAGTCTCTTTTATTTTGAATAAGTGAATTTATAATTTCTTTAATAATAATTATTTCCCTTAATAGTTGTAATAAATAATAGAGTCAAGAGTTTTACTTTTACTTTTACTTTTAAAGTTAGAGTAAGTTAGGATTTTGGTGTATTTTGGTAATGTGATCAATCGGTGAGGTGTGTGTGCTAAATTTGATGGATAAGAGTGGGTATTAAGTAAGAGGAAATATGTGATTAAAAGTGTTAAGGGTGTATTAGAGGAAAACAAGACAAATTAGCTATAAGAAATACAAGAGTGACAAAGGGATAGACATTTCTCCTTTTGTTGCTAATTGTCAACAAGCCTACAAAGTTTGACTAAGATTTGACCAAGATTTGACCAAGACTAAGCTTTCCTTTTATCTTCATTAAACTTCCATTTCAACCAAAACTCCTCCATTTTTATCTTAGGATGGCCGAAATTTTTGACTAGAAAAGAGGGGAAAAGAAGGCAAAATAAAGAAAAATTGAGGGAAAGCCAAGTGTTGGCAATCAAGGCATTCTTTGACCAATGTAACCTCCAGTCCTTATCTTGCAAATTTCACCAAAAATCCCTCATTTTGCTTCCCCTCTTGGCCGAACCTTAGAGACAACAAAAGAAAGAAGCACTTCTCCAATTTCACCTTGATTCCAAGCTAGAACTAGTAGGAAATCAACCTCCAATCCAAAACCAATTAATAGGAAGTTATCACAAGGAAGAAAAGTAGGCTGGAATGGAGTTATTTTGGGAGAAAGCAAATTGTATTTTGCTGTTCATCTTGAGGATTGAAGGTATTCTTGGTTGAGAATTACTTTATCTCTTTATTCTTGCATTTGTATGGAGCTATAGCTTGATTATAGTAGGTTTTGTGTGTGATTTTGTGGTTTTGTGTTGTAGGCTGCCATTTCCAGCTTGCGTTGCTAATTTCCAGCTTTGTATTATATTTTCAGCCAAGATACGACGATATCTATGTGACGATCCCACTTCTCCTTAGGGCGAATGCTAGGGTATCGGCGGGCCGCCTGCCTAACTCTCGCCAGGGCTCGATACGAATCAAATTTAAATTTAATGGTACACAACCAATAATAAAAGCCAATATAAAGAAAAGTCGCTTCCTTATGTAATCATTCAAGTCTTACATCACAAATTTTCCAAAAGGTACATCAAAAGTTTACCCCAAACTACAAGCTTTCAAAGTTGACTAAACATTTACATCCAAATTCTAATCAAAAGGTAATCAAGTCAGCTTCTCCAAAAATCTTTCCATCCGAGCTCCTGTTAAGAAAAACAAACTACGGGGGTGAGCTAACGCTCAGTGAGGCCAAGAAAAGCACGCAAACAAATAAGTTCAAGTAACAATAAAGCTTACACAAAAAGAATAGCCATAACATTCAAGTTATTCACAAGGGAAAGTAAAACACAATAAATAAGGATACGGAACCTCTCAGGAGCTAACTCCACACAGCTTGACCAAGGCCTTGATTCAAATATCCCATGTTGACCCTCCGTCAACCAAGCAAGTACCAAATCCACAGACTCCACTTTCACCAAATTCCATCCAGCGTTGCATCCCCTACCGGGCCCGTACGTCACTAGAAAAGGCAATACTACTAGAGTATGCCAAATAAGATCTCAAAAGATCAAACTTTATAATTTTCTCATGGTTTACTAAGCTTCTAGACCAATCCCATGCCGGCTCGAGTAGCAAGGTTAGCCAATAAGTTTTGGGCGTCCCCACAAGTACAAGTATAATTTATCGACGAGATTCACTCCAATCGACATGCAAGTTCAAGTTCAATACAAGTCAAATTCAAGTAAGTCAAGTAACAAGTCAAGTAAAGGAGAGCAAGTGCGATAAAGTACACACTCGCCTCGTCAAGTCATGTTCACGTATACAAGCAAGATCAATCAAGTAGATACAACAATCCATGCACTTGACACTCAACAAGTCAAAAGTAAGTGAGCAATTAAGGCCTTTAGTTGTCCTCACCAGGGCCCCTTTTGAAACCCTCTTGAGCACCTGAAGAAATAGTGACCAACCATCACTCACATATACTCTGGATCACTTAACATTCAAGGAAGAAAATGCACTTGCTTAAAATTTAAGATAACGCCTTAAAAGAGCTTTAATCCATCAAAAAACGAGATGCAAAAATGAGGGTTTAAAATCTCAAGGGAAACTTGTATCATCCACGAAATCAAGTTTAAAACAGACAATCAATCTCAAAAGGAAGGGGAAAGTTCATAAAAGTTCGTTTCTTAAGAAATCAGAAAATTTTAGCTTTACGCGACAAAACTTGGAATATCAGATCTTGAGTTTAGTAAGTCCAAAATTGGAAAATTTACACCGTTGGAAACTAGATTCATAGTACTAAAACTTTCCAGAATACACTTTTCCTAGATTCTAACCAGAAACCATTCAAATCTCCGCTCAAAGTTGCTGTTTCATGAAGACAGGGCAAAACCTTTTCTTGTTTTTCAGCAAAGTTTGGAAATTCGGCAAAATTCATAATTATTCAATTAACCTCTAAAATTTATAACACAACAAGAGTTTCAAGTAAAGTTTAAACACAATAAGCAGAACTAAATTCGGATTTTTGAACAGCAAGTTACAACAGTTTGAAGATGGCTGGATTTCACAGCATGTTCAACAATTTTCCAGTTTCCAGCATTGATACAGTTTTGAAATCAGACCATATCTAACTCTACACAAGTCCAAATTGAGAATGGTTTATGGTCTTAGAAACTAGATTCAAAATTCTTCAAATCATCAGAAGACATCATTTCCAAACTCCTTTCACAATTGAGACAAAATTGAGCCACAAGATATAGTTTCCCAGTTTCTCTTGGGTAAACAGATAAAACAGGTCAGTCCATTTTGCCGATTCGCTACGGCTCACTCAAAAAGAACTAGCAGCTGAATTTTATACCGTTGGAAAGCTCTTGGTGTCTAGTTTCAAATGCCATAAATGGAACTCAATTTTGACTTTTGTACAAATATTTATGCTCAGACAAAGAACTACTGTTCGGCTGCCTTGGC
This sequence comes from Coffea arabica, assembly GCF_036785885.1. Lineage (NCBI taxonomy): Eukaryota > Viridiplantae > Streptophyta > Magnoliopsida > Gentianales > Rubiaceae > Coffea > Coffea arabica. Next base: position 51,741,753 of record NC_092320.1, on the reverse strand, counting down.
AGCAAATTTCCAGATTTCTACCTTTCCAAAACCCAAGTTTTATGCAACCAATTGAAGTGATTTTTGTAAGAAAATTTCCACACACATAATACAACATATAATAAGCAATTTAGCAGCCATATAATCAATAAAAATTCGAACTCCAAGCAAGACAACAAAATAGAAATTTCAGCCAGCTCTCTCAAGAGTTTTTCTCCAACTTCCTCTCCTCTTATCAAGCCCATATCAAGTCCCTCATCACATAAACAACAACAATCAAGTAAAAGGACCTCATTTCAGCTACCTAAAGGCCACCTTAAGACCACTAGCTTAGAACATAAAGCAAGAAATAAAAGTTCCTTAAGTCCGCAAGCCTACTATCTTGATTAGGGTTTTAAACCCATGAAATTCAACCTCTATACTTGGAAAAATTTGAAAGATTAAAGGTGGATGAAGTGATTACCTCTCCAAGCTCTAAACCCTAGTTGAATGCAAGCCTTTTCACCACTACTTCATCAAGAAACACCACAAGGTTGCACCTTTCTTCAAGCAAGAGCAAGAATCCAAATGATTTGTGGGTTAGTTGATGAAGAACAAGCAAGATTGAAGCAAAAGAATGAAGCTTTCTCTTCCCCCTTTTCTTCCCTTGGTTCGGCCGAGAGAGAGAGATGGTGAGGGAGTGTTTGTGTTTTGATTTTGTGGAGGGAAAATAAAGAAAGGCTAGCCATAAGTTTTATGCAAAAGTCAATTTTCAATAGTGACTCAATAGTGCCTTGCACTACCACTTTCTTTCTTGTGTGATACATTAATTACTAATTCTCTAAGGTATTTCCTCTAGCACTACAATTACTCATACTTACTAGTCTAGTATTAAATCCTCAAATCTCCAATTAGTCGCGCTGGTGCGATTTTCGAGAAACTTTCGACGCGCATGCGGTAAAAGCTTAATTTAAGAAAAATTCATGAAAAATAGTAAAATTAAATATCACTATGGCAAAATAATTATAAAATAGACTAAAGTAAAAATAAAAACATGAGTCCTTACATTCTCTCCCCCTTAAAAGAATTTTGTCCATGAAATTCATACCTTAATTCGGAAATAGGTTTGGATATTTCTTTCGAATCTCTTCTTCTACCTCGCAAGTTGCTTCCTCTATTCTGTGATTTCTCCAAAGAACTTTCACCAATGGGATGTGCTTATTTCTTAGTTCCTTCACCTTATGATCCAAAAGCTTCATTGGCTTCTCCTCATAAGTCAGTGCCTTGTCGATCTCAATATTTTCTGGTTGCAGTATATGGGAGGGATCTGGGTGATACTTTTTGAGCATAGATACATGGAAAACGTTATGAATTCGAGACAAATTTGGTGGCAGTTCCAACTTATAGGTCACGTTTCCCACACGTTGGAGAATCTTATAAGATCTTACAAATCTTGGTTGCAATTTCTTTCCTCTCCCTGCCATGAAACTTGCTTTTAGAGGAGTGATCTTAAGAAAAACTTGATCTCCAACCGAAAACTCCAAATCCTTCCTTCTAGTATATGCGTAACTCTTTTGACAGCTCTGAGCTGTCTGAACCCTTTGGCGCATTAACTTCACATTTTCGCATGCCTCTTCAATCCATGGTACTGCAGTTGGGTCTAAAATCTTCCTTTCACCTATTTCATCCCAACAAATTGGAGATCTACACTTTCGACCATAAAGAGCCTCATATTGTGGCGACCCCACTTCCCCCTGAGGCGAACCAAAGGGTTGGCGGGCCGTCTGCCCAGCTCTCGCCAGGACTCACGCACGCACACTAACCCAAATCCTATCGAAGAATAGCCTAACTATTACAATGTCGCTTCCTTTCAAAATAAGTCAACATCTACCACATTTGCTTCAGAGACAACAAGGAACTTAAAATCGCCAATCTATGGCCCTTAGACATCACACGCTCTAGAACCAAGGAATAAGGTCGTTCGTATCTAGATACATCAATCCATAATTCACAAACACAAATATATTATCCAACCTCCGAAATAGGGTTTACACATTTTCCAGCTTCAAGCGGCAATCCAAAAGTAAAAGTACAGAATTCAAGTTAAAACACAATACAAGCCTACACAATAGCCATAATATTCGTTACATCCCATACGAGAAGAAAAGAAACATGAATAAGTCTCAGCGCTTTCAGTCTCCAGAACCTGTTAAGGAAAACAAATACGTGGGGTGAGCTAAAGCTCAGTGGTGCCCCAAAACATGCAATCACATAAATCAAACAGCGGTTAATAATTTAAATCAAATCGAAACAGTCAGGAAAGCGTGTAACAACACAAGGTAGGATACAAGGGCTCTCAGGAGCCATTTTCCACGCTTGATCAGATACCATCGTAGTTGACCCTCCGTCAACTTTCCCTACTTAATTTCCATGTAGATATACTTATTTTAATCCTAACCCGTCACCGTTCATACCTCTGCTTTGGGCCCAAACTTCATCTACCGACGCAGTATACTCGAGATATACCCGTAATAAATTTGTCGAGGGATTCACCCAACGACGTTTTGGTAGTTGGATTCAGATGTCGAGGGATTCACCCAACGACGCAACTACAGATTCAGATGTTATGGTAGTTGGATTCAGATGTCGAGGGATTCACCCAACGACGCAACTACAGATTCAGAGGTTATGGTAGTTGGATTCAGATGTCGAGGGATTCACCCAGCGACGCAACTACATTTAGATTCATTAGAAAATGTTTCACACATGTCACCACTCGAACGGCTAGTGCGATAAAGTACACACTGCTCACTTCGATGGATCAAAATCATTTATTGCATTTTGGCAATTATCACATAGCGAATTGATAAAGCGCTTAACCACATAACATAGAACAAGCAGGGACACTCACCAAGAGTGAAGTTCAGATATTGGATTGAGGATCGAGTTCCGCGTCCTCGTAAAATCCTAGAATATCAGAATTTAAGCCATAAGTCTTCTATTGGAACTTTTGGCTTGCACATGTAGAGTTTTCTAGCATGTTGCTAGTTTACTTTTTCTCAAAATATTTTACTTGGAATCAATCTTGTGAGAACCGTACAATATTTCTTATAATATTCCTGGAATACTTTTCCTCGAAGAAAATACTATTATTATTTCCTTAAAATAAGTCGGCAAGATATTTAATATCAAGGCTAGAAGTATACCTTGAGAAAAAGTTCCTTTGAGTGGCGGTGCTTGCAAAATCTTTGCTAAGGCTTTAGGGTAAGGTCTATTGAAAAATGTTGCTAGAATAAGGTTTTTCTTTTCTTCTTGCCAAGCAGGTTGCTACGTTTAAAACCAAAGTGATCGAGTTTCACCTTTCAAATTTTCCTTAGTTCCGACTAGCCTTAAACGATTTATAAAGAAGGAGGGAATTCGGAACAAAACTAAGGTTTTGAGTCTGGAAGGATCTTTTTCCCAAATTGATAAGGCTAGTCTAACTTAAGGAATAAAAGTCATGTTGCCCAAGTTTCTAAGGCAAAAATAGTAGACACTATGTTTAGCAATACGATGCTAAATCTGTACCGTTCGAGACTTAAAGCAAAATATTTTTCATTTACTTAGTCAAGCGTTTACTTGGAGTCACAAGGTCGGTACAACTTCTCACATTTCCGATTCCAATCCAAAATCACATTTTCCCAATATTGCACCATTAGAATTTAAACGGTAATAACACTAGAGCTCTTCAATTCTTAGCCCTGTGTTCCAACAATTTTATATCTAAGCATAAACAGGAAAATTTACCAAGGCTGCGTCAATACTTAGCACTTGGTAATCAGTACTTATATCAACTCACAGTTTCACAAAATAGTAGCACAGATTTCTAAACAATTTCAGAAATTCAGTTATCCATTCAGGATGGGAATTCATAGAGCCCACCGTCAACAATTTCCAATAAATCAACCGTCAATTCAAAAGTGGGAATTCATAGAGCCCACCATCAACAATTTCGACACATTATGCTCCAATGAAAAATAATGTCGACCATTAGCTTTGCGGACATTGGAATACGAATAGAAACTGTTTCACTAGCCAGGCTTAAGCATACGTTTAGCAAGTACCTTCTTACCCTCTAATCCTTTGAAAATTTCAGGAACACCCTAGGGTCAAACCACAATTCAGTCAAGAGTTTGAACCACTAGTAATATAAGGTCCCAATCCGAATTCAAGTGGAGATTTAAAATGAAACAGGTCATTCATGCCAAACAGTTTACTTTGAAAATTCACCGACAGTAGTACACATGGAGTAAAAATACGAAATTTCTACAGGGCGAAGATCTATGATTCTAGTTTCAAATGCCGCTGACGGCGCCTTAAACGGATTTTCCTACACCAAGGTATAACCGTTTTATCGAGACTGGTCAGGGACTTCCGAAAATCTGGAGTTTCATTTTTCACTTATGAAAAACTCCTTTTTCTTTTCTTTTCACACCAAAAGTTTTTATTCAAACCATCGTACATTTCTTATAGGGCTCCAAAACAACATATTCCAAGCATCATTTTTCAAGAAAAATTTCCAAGAACCAAGCAAATTTTCAACTCAATTCTCGGCTGTCTCAACGAAAATTCCAGCAATTGTATACTAGCGTTTTTGGTTTCAGCTTTACATGTACTAATTGGTTCATTGCTGAACAAATTGTATATCTTAAAATTTGTATCTCTTATGAAATTCTGAGCCACCATAATCCAAGGAAATAAAATAAATTTCCAGAAACAAATTGAATTTTGCCAACGATATTGAAATTCTGGTTCATACCCCTTCGGCTATCACCCAAAATTTCCAGCAACCAATCTACTTTAGTTCGAATTTTCCCTTGGTTTAATCATGGTGTTAGTTCCTCAAATTCAGTATTTAAACACATAGCAAGATAATGAACATTTCCAGTTTAAGAGTTGAATTTAAACCATGGTTACAAACCCCAAAATTTCCAGGTTTAAACCTCACGGCTTCTCTCAAGATTTCCAGAAATAACAATGGTTCTAAAACAGAATTTTCTTTGGTTAAAGCAGAATTTTTTTGGTACTCTATTAGGACATGTAAACACGTAGCTAGCTAGTAGAGGTTTTCAAATCAAATCCAGGTTCAAGCTACTATTATACTCAACTAACACAAATCCAGAAATTTTACCAACTATTCTCGAATGATCATTCATGAACCAATTTTTCGGCTTTCCTTTTATTTTCCAAGTGATCCAGGCTAATTAAATTCATGCATGACTCTAATCATAATAATAATCCGAGATTCGATTAGTTAATCACCCATGCATGCTCAATTCATTTCCGGAAAACACATTAGAGCTGCACTTCCAATCATCTTCTCGGCTAAGACATTTTCCTCTTAAAACAGAAGTTTCTTAAGCTTTACCATTATCATCCGAAAGCACAATCTACATGCATGGTCTTAATCATCCAGTTTTCATTCAGCTAAGTACACTTAGGTGCTCAGATTACTCAAGGAAAACAACATTAGAGCTGCACTATCAGCTCGGCTTCTTGGCAGAAACATCAACATCCAAACAGAAATTTTCTATTGGCTTAATATCATCATCCAACTGCCTAACCACTCATACCTGTTACTAGATGACTTGGACTTCTTGTTTTTGATTAATTAAACATTTAATCCAACTCAGATTGTCACATAAAATCAGAAATAGAACCACAATCCAAGCAAGCTCCTCGGCAGGAACAGATTCTTACGTAAATCAGATTTTCTTTTGCCAAAGACTCATCCGATGGTTTAATATTCATCATACAAAGCTTAATCCTCTAGTCCTGAGATAAGTAATCATATTTCTGAGCTCACATTACCACAAATGGCCGAGATTAAGGATGCATTTTCCAGTTCAGTTTCTTGGCAGAGTCATTTAATCAAAACAAATTTTTCTGAAACTTTGATTTCCTCATCCGACTACACAACCAAAGCATGCAGGCTCATACGTGACTCTATCTACCTCTGATTATCCATTTTTAACCCAGAAAAATTTACCTTACTCACGTCAAGCTCACACACAAGAATCTGAAAATTTTCTGCTCCCTCTCGGTCCCTACGCACGCGACAACTTTGCTGGTTTTGGTTTGGTGTAGCGGCTTCAACTGGTGGTGATTTCAACTGATGGTTGTTAGTCTGAGGGTGATGAAGAAAGTGACGGTTCCCTGGTCTCTTCCCTCAGCTTATGGTCAGAACAGAGGCAAAAAGGAAGATGCAGCTCGCGGTTCTCTTTTGGTCGATACTCACGAGGAGTAGCTCTCCCTCACTTGGATGCTCTCGGCTGCAAGCTTCTCACGGTAGAGATGGAGTGCAGTAGTGTGCGGTATGAGAGTGAAAAGGAAGAGAAAATAGTGCCGGTTTAGGAGAGGTTTGTGGTTGAAATTGATTGAGTGTAGAGTTGGTGATGGTTTGCGATTGGTTGTATGGTGCGGCTTGTATATTGCAGTGGAGAAGTTGCCGATTGGTTAAGTGGGCGGCAATGGAAGGCTGAACAAGGGAATGTTTGGCCGAGCATGGTGAGGTTGTGGTATAGTGGAGGTTTTGTGAAATTGTGGAGGGCATTTTGGTCCTTTCACTTTGCCCCCTAACCTCTTCTCAATCCTCCATTCTATCTTAAATCCAATACTTATCACCAATTGAAATTTGAAGGCCTAATTCTACACTAATATACCGAAACCGTTTTATCGAATATAATCGGTTACGAATTAATATTAAGGTTCCTAACATTTGTACTTTATTAACTTATTAAAATCAAGTTTGACCTTGTTATAAAAATCTAACATTTAACGTTAGTACTAATTGGAATTTATTTTAAGGAAATTAAGGTTATCGATTGGTTGTCCTTTAAATTGTTTGAGTCAAGGAAATTAAGATCCTAATTTTAATATGTTAGTACGAAGAATTAATTCTTAACTCTAAGATATTAATTTAGTATAGTAAAACTAAGAAATTCATAGTCTAGGGAAATTATATCATTCTTCATTTATAACGTGTGTTTAACTACTTATTTGAAAACAAGAAAACATAATATAACTCAAGAATTATTAACTTAGTGTAGCAAAGCTAAGTGCTTTAATAGTTAGCACCGTTATGTTATTTTGCACAAAAAAATTATTTTTATATACTTGTTTACAACAAATGAACTAACGTGGTAGATTAGAACAAGAATTACGAAGGGATTATGCACTAGTATCTAAAAGCGAGTGAAAGTAATACTAGAAAAGATTTAAAGAATACGAAGGCTAAATAAAAGTGAAGTCGAAGTAAGCATTGGTATTTCTGCAAAATTCAAGGTTCTCACATCCTCCCCTCCTTACAAGAATTTTGCCCTCAAAATTCATTCTTTCTAAGGAAATAAATTGGGGTGCTTCCTTCGCATTTCCTCTTCTAATTCCCAGGTTGCTTCCTCAAGTCCATGATTTCTCCATAACATTTTTACCAGAGGAATTTTCTTGTACCTTAGCTCCTTCACTTCTCTTTCCAAAATCTTGACTGGTCCTTCTTCATAGCTTAACGTCTCATCCACCTCAATTCCTTCTAGTTGCAGCACATGGCTTGGGTCAGGGTAATATTTCCTAAGCATGGATACATGAAATACATCGTGAATCCTAGCCATGCTTGCAGGCAATTTCAGCTGGTATGCTACATTCCCAACTTTCCTCAAAATTTCAAAAGGTCCGATATACCTTGGCTTCAGTTTCTTACCTTTCTTAGATACTACTCCGCTCTTCAAGGGTTTAACTCTTAAGAAAACCTTGTCCCCTATTTCAAACTCCAAATCTTTCCTCCTTGTGTCGGCGTAGCTCTTTTGTCTACTTTGGGCAATTTGAAGCCTTTCTCTAATTAGTTTCACCTTCTCCTGGGCTTCTTCTATCCAAGGTATGGCTGTAGGGTCTATAATCTTCTTTTCTCCAACTTCATCCCAATGAATCGGAGATCGACACCTTCTCCCGTACAAAGCTTCATAAGGTGCCATTTGAATCGAAGCCTGATAGCTATTATTATATGCAAATTCTACCAAGGTCACATATTTACTCCATTTACCTCCAAAATCCAATATACACGATCTCAGCAGGTCCTCCAAAGTTTGGATTGTCCTTTCCGATTGCCCGTCGGTTTGGGGATGGTACGCAGTACTAAATTTCAACTTGGTCCCCAAAGACTCTTGAAATTTCTGCCAAAAACGCGAGACAAACCTTGGATCTCGGTCGGACACGATACTCACTGGAATACCATGTAGCCTTAGGATCTCTTCTGTGTACAACTTGACCAATTTCTCCAATGAAAAACTCATGCTCACAGGTAGGAAATGTGCAGACTTAGTGAGTCGATCGACTATTACCCAAATTGCATCAAATCCTTTTTGACTTTTAGGCAGTCCCGTTACAAAATCCATGGTGATGTGTTCCCATTTCCATTCAGGGATTTCTAACGGTTGCAATAAACCAGAGGGCTTCTGATGCTCAGCTTTCACTTGTTGGCAAGTCAAACATTTCTGCACATACTCCGCCACATCCTTTTTCAAACCTTCCCACCAATATAAACTCTTCACATCATGATACATCTTGGTCACTCCTGGATGTATAGTATACTTTGATCGATGTGATTCTTCCAAGATTTCTTTTCTGATCTCTTCATCTGCCGGAATCACAATACGATCTCGGAACCTCAATACACCTTCAGATCCCAATTTAAAATCTAGGATTTCTCCTTTTTGCACTTTTTCCAAATTCTTCTGAATCACAGGGTCCGATTTCTGAGCCTCCTTAATATGTTTTAGTAATGGTGATTTCAGAGATAGATTCCCAAATAATATCTTCGATTTCTCCAAGCGAGGATTCCAATTACTTATTTCTTCTAGCATGTCCCATTCTTTAACCATCAACCCCGCTATTTGGGCCTTTCTACTTAAAGCATCAGCTACCACATTTGCTTTGCCTGGATGGTAGTTGTTCGACCAACTGCAAGGATCAGTGGTCTTCTCTAAGTTGGATTTAAGGCAAGGGTATTACCAGCTGAAGATTAAGAAGGAAGACATACCCAAGACTGCTTTTAGTACAAGATATGGACATTTTGAGTTCGCAGTCATGCCTTTTGGTTTAACTAATGCACCAGCTGCATTTATGGATTTGATGCAGAGAATTTTTAAGAAATACCTGGACCAATTTGTAGTAGTTTTCATAGATGATATTTTGATATACTCCAAGACTCAGGAGGAACACGTTAAACACTTGGAGATAGTATTACAGATACTAAGAGAGCATAAGTTGTATGCAAAATTCAGCAAGTGCGAGTTTTGGTTAGAAGAGATTTCCTTTTTAGGGCATAAGGTTTCCAAAGATGGAATTGCCGTGGATCCGGCAAAAGTTGAAGCTGTTATGAATTGGAAGCGGCCAGAAACTCCAACTGAAATCAGAAGTTTCTTGGGTTTAGCAGGTTATTATAGGCGATTTATCCAAGATTTTTCGAAGATTGCAGGACCTATGACCGAGTTAACCAAGAAAGGAAATAAGTTTATCTGGACTCCAAAATGCGAGTCAAGTTTTCAGGAGTTAAAGAGGCGTTTAACATCCGCTCCTGTTTTGGTGTTACCTGACGGAGACGAAGGTTATGCCGTGTACTCCGATGCCTCTGGAGAAGGTCTCGGATGTGTTTTAATGCAAAAGGGTAAAGTAATTGCTTATGCTTCCAGGAGATTGAAGCCTCATGAACAGAACTACCCAACTCATGACCTAGAGTTAGTAGCAGTGATTTTCGCCTTAAAGAAATGGAGACACTACTTGTATGGCGTGACTTTTGAGGTTTTTACAGATCATAAGAGCCTCAAGTATTTGTTCTCCCAAAAGGAACTGAACTTGAGACAAAGGCGATGGGTAGAATTTTTGGAAGATTGATACCACCTGTGGCGACCCCACTTCCCCCTGAGGCGAACCAAAGGGTTGGCGGGCCGTCTGCCCAACTCTCGCCAGGACTCACGCACGCACACTAACCCAAATCCTATCGAAGAATAGCCTAACTATTACAATGTCGCTTCCTTTCAAAATAAGTCAACATCTACCACATTTGCTTCAGAGACAACAAGGAACTTAAAATCGCCAATCTATGGCCCTTAGACATCACACGCTCTAGAACCAAGGAATAAGGTCGTTCGTATCTAGATACATCAATCCATAATTCACAAACACAAATATATTATCCAACCTCCGAAATAGGGTTTACACATTTTCCAGCTTCAAGCGGCAATCCAAAAGTAAAAGTACAGAATTCAAGTTAAAACACAATACAAGCCTACACAATAGCCATAATATTCGTTACATCCCATACGAGAAGAAAAGAAACATGAATAAGTCTCAGCGCTTTCAGTCTCCAGAACCTGTTAAGGAAAACAAATACGTGGGGTGAGCTAAAGCTCAGTGGTGCCCCAAAACATGCAATCACATAAATCAAACAGCGGTTAATAATTTAAATCAAATCGAAACAGTCAGGAAAGCGTGTAACAACACAAGGTAGGATACAAGGGCTCTCAGGAGCCATTTTCCACGCTTGATCAGATACCATCGTAGTTGACCCTCCGTCAACTTTCCCTACTTAATTTCCATGTAGATATACTTATTTTAATCCTAACCCGTCACCGTTCATACCTCTGCTTTGGGCCCAAACTTCATCTACCGACGCAGTATACTCGAGATATACCCGTAATAAATTTGTCGAGGGATTCACCCAACGACGTTTTGGTAGTTGGATTCAGATGTCGAGGGATTCACCCAACGACGCAACTACAGATTCAGATGTTATGGTAGTTGGATTCAGATGTCGAGGGATTCACCCAACGACGCAACTACAGATTCAGAGGTTATGGTAGTTGGATTCAGATGTCGAGGGATTCACCCAGCGACGCAACTACATTTAGATTCATTAGAAAATGTTTCACACATGTCACCACTCGAACGGCTAGTGCGATAAAGTACACACTGCTCACTTCGATGGATCAAAATCATTTATTGCATTTTGGCAATTATCACATAGCGAATTGATAAAGCGCTTAACCACATAACATAGAACAAGCAGGGACACTCACCAAGAGTGAAGTTCAGATATTGGATTGAGGATCGAGTTCCGCGTCCTCGTAAAATCCTAGAATATCAGAATTTAAGCCATAAGTCTTCTATTGGAACTTTTGGCTTGCACATGTAGAGTTTTCTAGCATGTTGCTAGTTTACTTTTTCTCAAAATATTTTACTTGGAATCAATCTTGTGAGAACCGTACAATATTTCTTATAATATTCCTGGAATACTTTTCCTCGAAGAAAATACTATTATTATTTCCTTAAAATAAGTCGGCAAGATATTTAATATCAAGGCTAGAAGTATACCTTGAGAAAAAGTTCCTTTGAGTGGCGGTGCTTGCAAAATCTTTGCTAAGGCTTTAGGGTAAGGTCTATTGAAAAATGTTGCTAGAATAAGGTTTTTCTTTTCTTCTTGCCAAGCAGGTTGCTACGTTTAAAACCAAAGTGATCGAGTTTCACCTTTCAAATTTTCCTTAGTTCCGACTAGCCTTAAACGATTTATAAAGAAGGAGGGAATTCGGAACAAAACTAAGGTTTTGAGTCTGGAAGGATCTTTTTCCCAAATTGATAAGGCTAGTCTAACTTAAGGAATAAAAGTCATGTTGCCCAAGTTTCTAAGGCAAAAATAGTAGACACTATGTTTAGCAATACGATGCTAAATCTGTACCGTTCGAGACTTAAAGCAAAATATTTTTCATTTACTTAGTCAAGCGTTTACTTGGAGTCACAAGGTCGGTACAACTTCTCACATTTCCGATTCCAATCCAAAATCACATTTTCCCAATATTGCACCATTAGAATTTAAACGGTAATAACACTAGAGCTCTTCAATTCTTAGCCCTGTGTTCCAACAATTTTATATCTAAGCATAAACAGGAAAATTTACCAAGGCTGCGTCAATACTTAGCACTTGGTAATCAGTACTTATATCAACTCACAGTTTCACAAAATAGTAGCACAGATTTCTAAACAATTTCAGAAATTCAGTTATCCATTCAGGATGGGAATTCATAGAGCCCACCGTCAACAATTTCCAATAAATCAACCGTCAATTCAAAAGTGGGAATTCATAGAGCCCACCATCAACAATTTCGACACATTATGCTCCAATGAAAAATAATGTCGACCATTAGCTTTGCGGACATTGGAATACGAATAGAAACTGTTTCACTAGCCAGGCTTAAGCATACGTTTAGCAAGTACCTTCTTACCCTCTAATCCTTTGAAAATTTCAGGAACACCCTAGGGTCAAACCACAATTCAGTCAAGAGTTTGAACCACTAGTAATATAAGGTCCCAATCCGAATTCAAGTGGAGATTTAAAATGAAACAGGTCATTCATGCCAAACAGTTTACTTTGAAAATTCACCGACAGTAGTACACATGGAGTAAAAATACGAAATTTCTACAGGGCGAAGATCTATGATTCTAGTTTCAAATGCCGCTGACGGCGCCTTAAACGGATTTTCCTACACCAAGGTATAACCGTTTTATCGAGACTGGTCAGGGACTTCCGAAAATCTGGAGTTTCATTTTTCACTTATGAAAAACTCCTTTTTCTTTTCTTTTCACACCAAAAGTTTTTATTCAAACCATCGTACATTTCTTATAGGGCTCCAAAACAACATATTCCAAGCATCATTTTTCAAGAAAAATTTCCAAGAACCAAGCAAATTTTCAACTCAATTCTCGGCTGTCTCAACGAAAATTCCAGCAATTGTATACTAGCGTTTTTGGTTTCAGCTTTACATGTACTAATTGGTTCATTGCTGAACAAATTGTATATCTTAAAATTTGTATCTCTTATGAAATTCTGAGCCACCATAATCCAAGGAAATAAAATAAATTTCCAGAAACAAATTGAATTTTGCCAACGATATTGAAATTCTGGTTCATACCCCTTCGGCTATCACCCAAAATTTCCAGCAACCAATCTACTTTAGTTCGAATTTTCCCTTGGTTTAATCATGGTGTTAGTTCCTCAAATTCAGTATTTAAACACATAGCAAGATAATGAACATTTCCAGTTTAAGAGTTGAATTTAAACCATGGTTACAAACCCCAAAATTTCCAGGTTTAAACCTCACGGCTTCTCTCAAGATTTCCAGAAATAACAATGGTTCTAAAACAGAATTTTCTTTGGTTAAAGCAGAATTTTTTTGGTACTCTATTAGGACATGTAAACACGTAGCTAGCTAGTAGAGGTTTTCAAATCAAATCCAGGTTCAAGCTACTATTATACTCAACTAACACAAATCCAGAAATTTTACCAACTATTCTCGAATGATCATTCATGAACCAATTTTTCGGCTTTCCTTTTATTTTCCAAGTGATCCAGGCTAATTAAATTCATGCATGACTCTAATCATAATAATAATCCGAGATTCGATTAGTTAATCACCCATGCATGCTCAATTCATTTCCGGAAAACACATTAGAGCTGCACTTCCAATCATCTTCTCGGCTAAGACATTTTCCTCTTAAAACAGAAGTTTCTTAAGCTTTACCATTATCATCCGAAAGCACAATCTACATGCATGGTCTTAATCATCCAGTTTTCATTCAGCTAAGTACACTTAGGTGCTCAGATTACTCAAGGAAAACAACATTAGAGCTGCACTATCAGCTCGGCTTCTTGGCAGAAACATCAACATCCAAACAGAAATTTTCTATTGGCTTAATATCATCATCCAACTGCCTAACCACTCATACCTGTTACTAGATGACTTGGACTTCTTGTTTTTGATTAATTAAACATTTAATCCAACTCAGATTGTCACATAAAATCAGAAATAGAACCACAATCCAAGCAAGCTCCTCGGCAGGAACAGATTCTTACGTAAATCAGATTTTCTTTTGCCAAAGACTCATCCGATGGTTTAATATTCATCATACAAAGCTTAATCCTCTAGTCCTGAGATAAGTAATCATATTTCTGAGCTCACATTACCACAAATGGCCGAGATTAAGGATGCATTTTCCAGTTCAGTTTCTTGGCAGAGTCATTTAATCAAAACAAATTTTTCTGAAACTTTGATTTCCTCATCCGACTACACAACCAAAGCATGCAGGCTCATACGTGACTCTATCTACCTCTGATTATCCATTTTTAACCCAGAAAAATTTACCTTACTCACGTCAAGCTCACACACAAGAATCTGAAAATTTTCTGCTCCCTCTCGGTCCCTACGCACGCGACAACTTTGCTGGTTTTGGTTTGGTGTAGCGGCTTCAACTGGTGGTGATTTCAACTGATGGTTGTTAGTCTGAGGGTGATGAAGAAAGTGACGGTTCCCTGGTCTCTTCCCTCAGCTTATGGTCAGAACAGAGGCAAAAAGGAAGATGCAGCTCGCGGTTCTCTTTTGGTCGATACTCACGAGGAGTAGCTCTCCCTCACTTGGATGCTCTCGGCTGCAAGCTTCTCACGGTAGAGATGGAGTGCAGTAGTGTGCGGTATGAGAGTGAAAAGGAAGAGAAAATAGTGCCGGTTTAGGAGAGGTTTGTGGTTGAAATTGATTGAGTGTAGAGTTGGTGATGGTTTGCGATTGGTTGTATGGTGCGGCTTGTATATTGCAGTGGAGAAGTTGCCGATTGGTTAAGTGGGCGGCAATGGAAGGCTGAACAAGGGAATGTTTGGCCGAGCATGGTGAGGTTGTGGTATAGTGGAGGTTTTGTGAAATTGTGGAGGGCATTTTGGTCCTTTCACTTTGCCCCCTAACCTCTTCTCAATCCTCCATTCTATCTTAAATCCAATACTTATCACCAATTGAAATTTGAAGGCCTAATTCTACACTAATATACCGAAACCGTTTTATCGAATATAATCGGTTACGAATTAATATTAAGGTTCCTAACATTTGTACTTTATTAACTTATTAAAATCAAGTTTGACCTTGTTATAAAAATCTAACATTTAACGTTAGTACTAATTGGAATTTATTTTAAGGAAATTAAGGTTATCGATTGGTTGTCCTTTAAATTGTTTGAGTCAAGGAAATTAAGATCCTAATTTTAATATGTTAGTACGAAGAATTAATTCTTAACTCTAAGATATTAATTTAGTATAGTAAAACTAAGAAATTCATAGTCTAGGGAAATTATATCATTCTTCATTTATAACGTGTGTTTAACTACTTATTTGAAAACAAGAAAACATAATATAACTCAAGAATTATTAACTTAGTGTAGCAAAGCTAAGTGCTTTAATAGTTAGCACCGTTATGTTATTTTGCACAAAAAAATTATTTTTATATACTTGTTTACAACAAATGAACTAACGTGGTAGATTAGAACAAGAATTACGAAGGGATTATGCACTAGTATCTAAAAGCGAGTGAAAGTAATACTAGAAAAGATTTAAAGAATACGAAGGCTAAATAAAAGTGAAGTCGAAGTAAGCATTGGTATTTCTGCAAAATTCAAGGTTCTCACATCCTCCCCTCCTTACAAGAATTTTGCCCTCAAAATTCATTCTTTCTAAGGAAATAAATTGGGGTGCTTCCTTCGCATTTCCTCTTCTAATTCCCAGGTTGCTTCCTCAAGTCCATGATTTCTCCATAACATTTTTACCAGAGGAATTTTCTTGTACCTTAGCTCCTTCACTTCTCTTTCCAAAATCTTGACTGGTCCTTCTTCATAGCTTAACGTCTCATCCACCTCAATTCCTTCTAGTTGCAGCACATGGCTTGGGTCAGGGTAATATTTCCTAAGCATGGATACATGAAATACATCGTGAATCCTAGCCATGCTTGCAGGCAATTTCAGCTGGTATGCTACATTCCCAACTTTCCTCAAAATTTCAAAAGGTCCGATATACCTTGGCTTCAGTTTCTTACCTTTCTTAGATACTACTCCGCTCTTCAAGGGTTTAACTCTTAAGAAAACCTTGTCCCCTATTTCAAACTCCAAATCTTTCCTCCTTGTGTCGGCGTAGCTCTTTTGTCTACTTTGGGCAATTTGAAGCCTTTCTCTAATTAGTTTCACCTTCTCCTGGGCTTCTTCTATCCAAGGTATGGCTGTAGGGTCTATAATCTTCTTTTCTCCAACTTCATCCCAATGAATCGGAGATCGACACCTTCTCCCGTACAAAGCTTCATAAGGTGCCATTTGAATCGAAGCCTGATAGCTATTATTATATGCAAATTCTACCAAGGTCACATATTTACTCCATTTACCTCCAAAATCCAATATACACGATCTCAGCAGGTCCTCCAAAGTTTGGATTGTCCTTTCCGATTGCCCGTCGGTTTGGGGATGGTACGCAGTACTAAATTTCAACTTGGTCCCCAAAGACTCTTGAAATTTCTGCCAAAAACGCGAGACAAACCTTGGATCTCGGTCGGACACGATACTCACTGGAATA
The DNA here is from genome assembly GCF_036785885.1 of Coffea arabica. Taxonomy (NCBI): domain Eukaryota; kingdom Viridiplantae; phylum Streptophyta; class Magnoliopsida; order Gentianales; family Rubiaceae; genus Coffea; species Coffea arabica. The sequence goes on along the minus strand of NC_092320.1, from coordinate 51,725,336 downwards.
CCATGTAGCCTTAGGATCTCTTCTGTGTACAACTTGACCAATTTCTCCAATGAAAAACTCATGCTCACAGGTAGGAAATGTGCAGACTTAGTGAGTCGATCGACTATTACCCAAATTGCATCAAATCCTTTTTGACTTTTAGGCAGTCCCGTTACAAAATCCATGGTGATGTGTTCCCATTTCCATTCAGGGATTTCTAACGGTTGCAATAAACCAGAGGGCTTCTGATGCTCAGCTTTCACTTGTTGGCAAGTCAAACATTTCTGCACATACTCCGCCACATCCTTTTTCAAACCTTCCCACCAATATAAACTCTTCACATCATGATACATCTTGGTCACTCCTGGATGTATAGTATACTTTGATCGATGTGATTCTTCCAAGATTTCTTTTCTGATCTCTTCATCTGCCGGAATCACAATACGATCTCGGAACCTCAATACACCTTCAGATCCCAATTTAAAATCTAGGATTTCTCCTTTTTGCACTTTTTCCAAATTCTTCTGAATCACAGGGTCCGATTTCTGAGCCTCCTTAATATGTTTTAGTAATGGTGATTTCAGAGATAGATTCCCAAATAATATCTTCGATTTCTCCAAGCGAGGATTCCAATTACTTATTTCTTCTAGCATGTCCCATTCTTTAACCATCAACCCCGCTATTTGGGCCTTTCTACTTAAAGCATCAGCTACCACATTTGCTTTGCCTGGATGGTAGTTGTTCGACCAACTGCAAGGATCAGTGGTCTTCTCTAAGTTGGATTTAAGGCAAGGGTATTACCAGCTGAAGATTAAGAAGGAAGACATACCCAAGACTGCTTTTAGTACAAGATATGGACATTTTGAGTTCGCAGTCATGCCTTTTGGTTTAACTAATGCACCAGCTGCATTTATGGATTTGATGCAGAGAATTTTTAAGAAATACCTGGACCAATTTGTAGTAGTTTTCATAGATGATATTTTGATATACTCCAAGACTCAGGAGGAACACGTTAAACACTTGGAGATAGTATTACAGATACTAAGAGAGCATAAGTTGTATGCAAAATTCAGCAAGTGCGAGTTTTGGTTAGAAGAGATTTCCTTTTTAGGGCATAAGGTTTCCAAAGATGGAATTGCCGTGGATCCGGCAAAAGTTGAAGCTGTTATGAATTGGAAGCGGCCAGAAACTCCAACTGAAATCAGAAGTTTCTTGGGTTTAGCAGGTTATTATAGGCGATTTATCCAAGATTTTTCGAAGATTGCAGGACCTATGACCGAGTTAACCAAGAAAGGAAATAAGTTTATCTGGACTCCAAAATGCGAGTCAAGTTTTCAGGAGTTAAAGAGGCGTTTAACATCCGCTCCTGTTTTGGTGTTACCTGACGGAGACGAAGGTTATGCCGTGTACTCCGATGCCTCTGGAGAAGGTCTCGGATGTGTTTTAATGCAAAAGGGTAAAGTAATTGCTTATGCTTCCAGGAGATTGAAGCCTCATGAACAGAACTACCCAACTCATGACCTAGAGTTAGTAGCAGTGATTTTCGCCTTAAAGAAATGGAGACACTACTTGTATGGCGTGACTTTTGAGGTTTTTACAGATCATAAGAGCCTCAAGTATTTGTTCTCCCAAAAGGAACTGAACTTGAGACAAAGGCGATGGGTAGAATTTTTGGAAGATTGATACCACCTGTGGCGACCCCACTTCCCCCTGAGGCGAACCAAAGGGTTGGCGGGCCGTCTGCCCAACTCTCGCCAGGACTCACGCACGCACACTAACCCAAATCCTATCGAAGAATAGCCTAACTATTACAATGTCGCTTCCTTTCAAAATAAGTCAACATCTACCACATTTGCTTCAGAGACAACAAGGAACTTAAAATCGCCAATCTATGGCCCTTAGACATCACACGCTCTAGAACCAAGGAATAAGGTCGTTCGTATCTAGATACATCAATCCATAATTCACAAACACAAATATATTATCCAACCTCCGAAATAGGGTTTACACATTTTCCAGCTTCAAGCGGCAATCCAAAAGTAAAAGTACAGAATTCAAGTTAAAACACAATACAAGCCTACACAATAGCCATAATATTCGTTACATCCCATACGAGAAGAAAAGAAACATGAATAAGTCTCAGCGCTTTCAGTCTCCAGAACCTGTTAAGGAAAACAAATACGTGGGGTGAGCTAAAGCTCAGTGGTGCCCCAAAACATGCAATCACATAAATCAAACAGCGGTTAATAATTTAAATCAAATCGAAACAGTCAGGAAAGCGTGTAACAACACAAGGTAGGATACAAGGGCTCTCAGGAGCCATTTTCCACGCTTGATCAGATACCATCGTAGTTGACCCTCCGTCAACTTTCCCTACTTAATTTCCATGTAGATATACTTATTTTAATCCTAACCCGTCACCGTTCATACCTCTGCTTTGGGCCCAAACTTCATCTACCGACGCAGTATACTCGAGATATACCCGTAATAAATTTGTCGAGGGATTCACCCAACGACGTTTTGGTAGTTGGATTCAGATGTCGAGGGATTCACCCAACGACGCAACTACAGATTCAGATGTTATGGTAGTTGGATTCAGATGTCGAGGGATTCACCCAACGACGCAACTACAGATTCAGAGGTTATGGTAGTTGGATTCAGATGTCGAGGGATTCACCCAGCGACGCAACTACATTTAGATTCATTAGAAAATGTTTCACACATGTCACCACTCGAACGGCTAGTGCGATAAAGTACACACTGCTCACTTCGATGGATCAAAATCATTTATTGCATTTTGGCAATTATCACATAGCGAATTGATAAAGCGCTTAACCACATAACATAGAACAAGCAGGGACACTCACCAAGAGTGAAGTTCAGATATTGGATTGAGGATCGAGTTCCGCGTCCTCGTAAAATCCTAGAATATCAGAATTTAAGCCATAAGTCTTCTATTGGAACTTTTGGCTTGCACATGTAGAGTTTTCTAGCATGTTGCTAGTTTACTTTTTCTCAAAATATTTTACTTGGAATCAATCTTGTGAGAACCGTACAATATTTCTTATAATATTCCTGGAATACTTTTCCTCGAAGAAAATACTATTATTATTTCCTTAAAATAAGTCGGCAAGATATTTAATATCAAGGCTAGAAGTATACCTTGAGAAAAAGTTCCTTTGAGTGGCGGTGCTTGCAAAATCTTTGCTAAGGCTTTAGGGTAAGGTCTATTGAAAAATGTTGCTAGAATAAGGTTTTTCTTTTCTTCTTGCCAAGCAGGTTGCTACGTTTAAAACCAAAGTGATCGAGTTTCACCTTTCAAATTTTCCTTAGTTCCGACTAGCCTTAAACGATTTATAAAGAAGGAGGGAATTCGGAACAAAACTAAGGTTTTGAGTCTGGAAGGATCTTTTTCCCAAATTGATAAGGCTAGTCTAACTTAAGGAATAAAAGTCATGTTGCCCAAGTTTCTAAGGCAAAAATAGTAGACACTATGTTTAGCAATACGATGCTAAATCTGTACCGTTCGAGACTTAAAGCAAAATATTTTTCATTTACTTAGTCAAGCGTTTACTTGGAGTCACAAGGTCGGTACAACTTCTCACATTTCCGATTCCAATCCAAAATCACATTTTCCCAATATTGCACCATTAGAATTTAAACGGTAATAACACTAGAGCTCTTCAATTCTTAGCCCTGTGTTCCAACAATTTTATATCTAAGCATAAACAGGAAAATTTACCAAGGCTGCGTCAATACTTAGCACTTGGTAATCAGTACTTATATCAACTCACAGTTTCACAAAATAGTAGCACAGATTTCTAAACAATTTCAGAAATTCAGTTATCCATTCAGGATGGGAATTCATAGAGCCCACCGTCAACAATTTCCAATAAATCAACCGTCAATTCAAAAGTGGGAATTCATAGAGCCCACCATCAACAATTTCGACACATTATGCTCCAATGAAAAATAATGTCGACCATTAGCTTTGCGGACATTGGAATACGAATAGAAACTGTTTCACTAGCCAGGCTTAAGCATACGTTTAGCAAGTACCTTCTTACCCTCTAATCCTTTGAAAATTTCAGGAACACCCTAGGGTCAAACCACAATTCAGTCAAGAGTTTGAACCACTAGTAATATAAGGTCCCAATCCGAATTCAAGTGGAGATTTAAAATGAAACAGGTCATTCATGCCAAACAGTTTACTTTGAAAATTCACCGACAGTAGTACACATGGAGTAAAAATACGAAATTTCTACAGGGCGAAGATCTATGATTCTAGTTTCAAATGCCGCTGACGGCGCCTTAAACGGATTTTCCTACACCAAGGTATAACCGTTTTATCGAGACTGGTCAGGGACTTCCGAAAATCTGGAGTTTCATTTTTCACTTATGAAAAACTCCTTTTTCTTTTCTTTTCACACCAAAAGTTTTTATTCAAACCATCGTACATTTCTTATAGGGCTCCAAAACAACATATTCCAAGCATCATTTTTCAAGAAAAATTTCCAAGAACCAAGCAAATTTTCAACTCAATTCTCGGCTGTCTCAACGAAAATTCCAGCAATTGTATACTAGCGTTTTTGGTTTCAGCTTTACATGTACTAATTGGTTCATTGCTGAACAAATTGTATATCTTAAAATTTGTATCTCTTATGAAATTCTGAGCCACCATAATCCAAGGAAATAAAATAAATTTCCAGAAACAAATTGAATTTTGCCAACGATATTGAAATTCTGGTTCATACCCCTTCGGCTATCACCCAAAATTTCCAGCAACCAATCTACTTTAGTTCGAATTTTCCCTTGGTTTAATCATGGTGTTAGTTCCTCAAATTCAGTATTTAAACACATAGCAAGATAATGAACATTTCCAGTTTAAGAGTTGAATTTAAACCATGGTTACAAACCCCAAAATTTCCAGGTTTAAACCTCACGGCTTCTCTCAAGATTTCCAGAAATAACAATGGTTCTAAAACAGAATTTTCTTTGGTTAAAGCAGAATTTTTTTGGTACTCTATTAGGACATGTAAACACGTAGCTAGCTAGTAGAGGTTTTCAAATCAAATCCAGGTTCAAGCTACTATTATACTCAACTAACACAAATCCAGAAATTTTACCAACTATTCTCGAATGATCATTCATGAACCAATTTTTCGGCTTTCCTTTTATTTTCCAAGTGATCCAGGCTAATTAAATTCATGCATGACTCTAATCATAATAATAATCCGAGATTCGATTAGTTAATCACCCATGCATGCTCAATTCATTTCCGGAAAACACATTAGAGCTGCACTTCCAATCATCTTCTCGGCTAAGACATTTTCCTCTTAAAACAGAAGTTTCTTAAGCTTTACCATTATCATCCGAAAGCACAATCTACATGCATGGTCTTAATCATCCAGTTTTCATTCAGCTAAGTACACTTAGGTGCTCAGATTACTCAAGGAAAACAACATTAGAGCTGCACTATCAGCTCGGCTTCTTGGCAGAAACATCAACATCCAAACAGAAATTTTCTATTGGCTTAATATCATCATCCAACTGCCTAACCACTCATACCTGTTACTAGATGACTTGGACTTCTTGTTTTTGATTAATTAAACATTTAATCCAACTCAGATTGTCACATAAAATCAGAAATAGAACCACAATCCAAGCAAGCTCCTCGGCAGGAACAGATTCTTACGTAAATCAGATTTTCTTTTGCCAAAGACTCATCCGATGGTTTAATATTCATCATACAAAGCTTAATCCTCTAGTCCTGAGATAAGTAATCATATTTCTGAGCTCACATTACCACAAATGGCCGAGATTAAGGATGCATTTTCCAGTTCAGTTTCTTGGCAGAGTCATTTAATCAAAACAAATTTTTCTGAAACTTTGATTTCCTCATCCGACTACACAACCAAAGCATGCAGGCTCATACGTGACTCTATCTACCTCTGATTATCCATTTTTAACCCAGAAAAATTTACCTTACTCACGTCAAGCTCACACACAAGAATCTGAAAATTTTCTGCTCCCTCTCGGTCCCTACGCACGCGACAACTTTGCTGGTTTTGGTTTGGTGTAGCGGCTTCAACTGGTGGTGATTTCAACTGATGGTTGTTAGTCTGAGGGTGATGAAGAAAGTGACGGTTCCCTGGTCTCTTCCCTCAGCTTATGGTCAGAACAGAGGCAAAAAGGAAGATGCAGCTCGCGGTTCTCTTTTGGTCGATACTCACGAGGAGTAGCTCTCCCTCACTTGGATGCTCTCGGCTGCAAGCTTCTCACGGTAGAGATGGAGTGCAGTAGTGTGCGGTATGAGAGTGAAAAGGAAGAGAAAATAGTGCCGGTTTAGGAGAGGTTTGTGGTTGAAATTGATTGAGTGTAGAGTTGGTGATGGTTTGCGATTGGTTGTATGGTGCGGCTTGTATATTGCAGTGGAGAAGTTGCCGATTGGTTAAGTGGGCGGCAATGGAAGGCTGAACAAGGGAATGTTTGGCCGAGCATGGTGAGGTTGTGGTATAGTGGAGGTTTTGTGAAATTGTGGAGGGCATTTTGGTCCTTTCACTTTGCCCCCTAACCTCTTCTCAATCCTCCATTCTATCTTAAATCCAATACTTATCACCAATTGAAATTTGAAGGCCTAATTCTACACTAATATACCGAAACCGTTTTATCGAATATAATCGGTTACGAATTAATATTAAGGTTCCTAACATTTGTACTTTATTAACTTATTAAAATCAAGTTTGACCTTGTTATAAAAATCTAACATTTAACGTTAGTACTAATTGGAATTTATTTTAAGGAAATTAAGGTTATCGATTGGTTGTCCTTTAAATTGTTTGAGTCAAGGAAATTAAGATCCTAATTTTAATATGTTAGTACGAAGAATTAATTCTTAACTCTAAGATATTAATTTAGTATAGTAAAACTAAGAAATTCATAGTCTAGGGAAATTATATCATTCTTCATTTATAACGTGTGTTTAACTACTTATTTGAAAACAAGAAAACATAATATAACTCAAGAATTATTAACTTAGTGTAGCAAAGCTAAGTGCTTTAATAGTTAGCACCGTTATGTTATTTTGCACAAAAAAATTATTTTTATATACTTGTTTACAACAAATGAACTAACGTGGTAGATTAGAACAAGAATTACGAAGGGATTATGCACTAGTATCTAAAAGCGAGTGAAAGTAATACTAGAAAAGATTTAAAGAATACGAAGGCTAAATAAAAGTGAAGTCGAAGTAAGCATTGGTATTTCTGCAAAATTCAAGGTTCTCACATCCTCCCCTCCTTACAAGAATTTTGCCCTCAAAATTCATTCTTTCTAAGGAAATAAATTGGGGTGCTTCCTTCGCATTTCCTCTTCTAATTCCCAGGTTGCTTCCTCAAGTCCATGATTTCTCCATAACATTTTTACCAGAGGAATTTTCTTGTACCTTAGCTCCTTCACTTCTCTTTCCAAAATCTTGACTGGTCCTTCTTCATAGCTTAACGTCTCATCCACCTCAATTCCTTCTAGTTGCAGCACATGGCTTGGGTCAGGGTAATATTTCCTAAGCATGGATACATGAAATACATCGTGAATCCTAGCCATGCTTGCAGGCAATTTCAGCTGGTATGCTACATTCCCAACTTTCCTCAAAATTTCAAAAGGTCCGATATACCTTGGCTTCAGTTTCTTACCTTTCTTAGATACTACTCCGCTCTTCAAGGGTTTAACTCTTAAGAAAACCTTGTCCCCTATTTCAAACTCCAAATCTTTCCTCCTTGTGTCGGCGTAGCTCTTTTGTCTACTTTGGGCAATTTGAAGCCTTTCTCTAATTAGTTTCACCTTCTCCTGGGCTTCTTCTATCCAAGGTATGGCTGTAGGGTCTATAATCTTCTTTTCTCCAACTTCATCCCAATGAATCGGAGATCGACACCTTCTCCCGTACAAAGCTTCATAAGGTGCCATTTGAATCGAAGCCTGATAGCTATTATTATATGCAAATTCTACCAAGGTCACATATTTACTCCATTTACCTCCAAAATCCAATATACACGATCTCAGCAGGTCCTCCAAAGTTTGGATTGTCCTTTCCGATTGCCCGTCGGTTTGGGGATGGTACGCAGTACTAAATTTCAACTTGGTCCCCAAAGACTCTTGAAATTTCTGCCAAAAACGCGAGACAAACCTTGGATCTCGGTCGGACACGATACTCACTGGAATACCATGTAGCCTTAGGATCTCTTCTGTGTACAACTTGACCAATTTCTCCAATGAAAAACTCATGCTCACAGGTAGGAAATGTGCAGACTTAGTGAGTCGATCGACTATTACCCAAATTGCATCAAATCCTTTTTGACTTTTAGGCAGTCCCGTTACAAAATCCATGGTGATGTGTTCCCATTTCCATTCAGGGATTTCTAACGGTTGCAATAAACCAGAGGGCTTCTGATGCTCAGCTTTCACTTGTTGGCAAGTCAAACATTTCTGCACATACTCCGCCACATCCTTTTTCAAACCTTCCCACCAATATAAACTCTTCACATCATGATACATCTTGGTCACTCCTGGATGTATAGTATACTTTGATCGATGTGATTCTTCCAAGATTTCTTTTCTGATCTCTTCATCTGCCGGAATCACAATACGATCTCGGAACCTCAATACACCTTCAGATCCCAATTTAAAATCTAGGATTTCTCCTTTTTGCACTTTTTCCAAATTCTTCTGAATCACAGGGTCCGATTTCTGAGCCTCCTTAATATGTTTTAGTAATGGTGATTTCAGAGATAGATTCCCAAATAATATCTTCGATTTCTCCAAGCGAGGATTCCAATTACTTATTTCTTCTAGCATGTCCCATTCTTTAACCATCAACCCCGCTATTTGGGCCTTTCTACTTAAAGCATCAGCTACCACATTTGCTTTGCCTGGATGGTAGTTGTTCGACCAACTGCAAGGATCAGTGGTCTTCTCTAAGTTGGATTTAAGGCAAGGGTATTACCAGCTGAAGATTAAGAAGGAAGACATACCCAAGACTGCTTTTAGTACAAGATATGGACATTTTGAGTTCGCAGTCATGCCTTTTGGTTTAACTAATGCACCAGCTGCATTTATGGATTTGATGCAGAGAATTTTTAAGAAATACCTGGACCAATTTGTAGTAGTTTTCATAGATGATATTTTGATATACTCCAAGACTCAGGAGGAACACGTTAAACACTTGGAGATAGTATTACAGATACTAAGAGAGCATAAGTTGTATGCAAAATTCAGCAAGTGCGAGTTTTGGTTAGAAGAGATTTCCTTTTTAGGGCATAAGGTTTCCAAAGATGGAATTGCCGTGGATCCGGCAAAAGTTGAAGCTGTTATGAATTGGAAGCGGCCAGAAACTCCAACTGAAATCAGAAGTTTCTTGGGTTTAGCAGGTTATTATAGGCGATTTATCCAAGATTTTTCGAAGATTGCAGGACCTATGACCGAGTTAACCAAGAAAGGAAATAAGTTTATCTGGACTCCAAAATGCGAGTCAAGTTTTCAGGAGTTAAAGAGGCGTTTAACATCCGCTCCTGTTTTGGTGTTACCTGACGGAGACGAAGGTTATGCCGTGTACTCCGATGCCTCTGGAGAAGGTCTCGGATGTGTTTTAATGCAAAAGGGTAAAGTAATTGCTTATGCTTCCAGGAGATTGAAGCCTCATGAACAGAACTACCCAACTCATGACCTAGAGTTAGTAGCAGTGATTTTCGCCTTAAAGAAATGGAGACACTACTTGTATGGCGTGACTTTTGAGGTTTTTACAGATCATAAGAGCCTCAAGTATTTGTTCTCCCAAAAGGAACTGAACTTGAGACAAAGGCGATGGGTAGAATTTTTGGAAGATTGATACCACCTGTGGCGACCCCACTTCCCCCTGAGGCGAACCAAAGGGTTGGCGGGCCGTCTGCCCAACTCTCGCCAGGACTCACGCACGCACACTAACCCAAATCCTATCGAAGAATAGCCTAACTATTACAATGTCGCTTCCTTTCAAAATAAGTCAACATCTACCACATTTGCTTCAGAGACAACAAGGAACTTAAAATCGCCAATCTATGGCCCTTAGACATCACACGCTCTAGAACCAAGGAATAAGGTCGTTCGTATCTAGATACATCAATCCATAATTCACAAACACAAATATATTATCCAACCTCCGAAATAGGGTTTACACATTTTCCAGCTTCAAGCGGCAATCCAAAAGTAAAAGTACAGAATTCAAGTTAAAACACAATACAAGCCTACACAATAGCCATAATATTCGTTACATCCCATACGAGAAGAAAAGAAACATGAATAAGTCTCAGCGCTTTCAGTCTCCAGAACCTGTTAAGGAAAACAAATACGTGGGGTGAGCTAAAGCTCAGTGGTGCCCCAAAACATGCAATCACATAAATCAAACAGCGGTTAATAATTTAAATCAAATCGAAACAGTCAGGAAAGCGTGTAACAACACAAGGTAGGATACAAGGGCTCTCAGGAGCCATTTTCCACGCTTGATCAGATACCATCGTAGTTGACCCTCCGTCAACTTTCCCTACTTAATTTCCATGTAGATATACTTATTTTAATCCTAACCCGTCACCGTTCATACCTCTGCTTTGGGCCCAAACTTCATCTACCGACGCAGTATACTCGAGATATACCCGTAATAAATTTGTCGAGGGATTCACCCAACGACGTTTTGGTAGTTGGATTCAGATGTCGAGGGATTCACCCAACGACGCAACTACAGATTCAGATGTTATGGTAGTTGGATTCAGATGTCGAGGGATTCACCCAACGACGCAACTACAGATTCAGAGGTTATGGTAGTTGGATTCAGATGTCGAGGGATTCACCCAGCGACGCAACTACATTTAGATTCATTAGAAAATGTTTCACACATGTCACCACTCGAACGGCTAGTGCGATAAAGTACACACTGCTCACTTCGATGGATCAAAATCATTTATTGCATTTTGGCAATTATCACATAGCGAATTGATAAAGCGCTTAACCACATAACATAGAACAAGCAGGGACACTCACCAAGAGTGAAGTTCAGATATTGGATTGAGGATCGAGTTCCGCGTCCTCGTAAAATCCTAGAATATCAGAATTTAAGCCATAAGTCTTCTATTGGAACTTTTGGCTTGCACATGTAGAGTTTTCTAGCATGTTGCTAGTTTACTTTTTCTCAAAATATTTTACTTGGAATCAATCTTGTGAGAACCGTACAATATTTCTTATAATATTCCTGGAATACTTTTCCTCGAAGAAAATACTATTATTATTTCCTTAAAATAAGTCGGCAAGATATTTAATATCAAGGCTAGAAGTATACCTTGAGAAAAAGTTCCTTTGAGTGGCGGTGCTTGCAAAATCTTTGCTAAGGCTTTAGGGTAAGGTCTATTGAAAAATGTTGCTAGAATAAGGTTTTTCTTTTCTTCTTGCCAAGCAGGTTGCTACGTTTAAAACCAAAGTGATCGAGTTTCACCTTTCAAATTTTCCTTAGTTCCGACTAGCCTTAAACGATTTATAAAGAAGGAGGGAATTCGGAACAAAACTAAGGTTTTGAGTCTGGAAGGATCTTTTTCCCAAATTGATAAGGCTAGTCTAACTTAAGGAATAAAAGTCATGTTGCCCAAGTTTCTAAGGCAAAAATAGTAGACACTATGTTTAGCAATACGATGCTAAATCTGTACCGTTCGAGACTTAAAGCAAAATATTTTTCATTTACTTAGTCAAGCGTTTACTTGGAGTCACAAGGTCGGTACAACTTCTCACATTTCCGATTCCAATCCAAAATCACATTTTCCCAATATTGCACCATTAGAATTTAAACGGTAATAACACTAGAGCTCTTCAATTCTTAGCCCTGTGTTCCAACAATTTTATATCTAAGCATAAACAGGAAAATTTACCAAGGCTGCGTCAATACTTAGCACTTGGTAATCAGTACTTATATCAACTCACAGTTTCACAAAATAGTAGCACAGATTTCTAAACAATTTCAGAAATTCAGTTATCCATTCAGGATGGGAATTCATAGAGCCCACCGTCAACAATTTCCAATAAATCAACCGTCAATTCAAAAGTGGGAATTCATAGAGCCCACCATCAACAATTTCGACACATTATGCTCCAATGAAAAATAATGTCGACCATTAGCTTTGCGGACATTGGAATACGAATAGAAACTGTTTCACTAGCCAGGCTTAAGCATACGTTTAGCAAGTACCTTCTTACCCTCTAATCCTTTGAAAATTTCAGGAACACCCTAGGGTCAAACCACAATTCAGTCAAGAGTTTGAACCACTAGTAATATAAGGTCCCAATCCGAATTCAAGTGGAGATTTAAAATGAAACAGGTCATTCATGCCAAACAGTTTACTTTGAAAATTCACCGACAGTAGTACACATGGAGTAAAAATACGAAATTTCTACAGGGCGAAGATCTATGATTCTAGTTTCAAATGCCGCTGACGGCGCCTTAAACGGATTTTCCTACACCAAGGTATAACCGTTTTATCGAGACTGGTCAGGGACTTCCGAAAATCTGGAGTTTCATTTTTCACTTATGAAAAACTCCTTTTTCTTTTCTTTTCACACCAAAAGTTTTTATTCAAACCATCGTACATTTCTTATAGGGCTCCAAAACAACATATTCCAAGCATCATTTTTCAAGAAAAATTTCCAAGAACCAAGCAAATTTTCAACTCAATTCTCGGCTGTCTCAACGAAAATTCCAGCAATTGTATACTAGCGTTTTTGGTTTCAGCTTTACATGTACTAATTGGTTCATTGCTGAACAAATTGTATATCTTAAAATTTGTATCTCTTATGAAATTCTGAGCCACCATAATCCAAGGAAATAAAATAAATTTCCAGAAACAAATTGAATTTTGCCAACGATATTGAAATTCTGGTTCATACCCCTTCGGCTATCACCCAAAATTTCCAGCAACCAATCTACTTTAGTTCGAATTTTCCCTTGGTTTAATCATGGTGTTAGTTCCTCAAATTCAGTATTTAAACACATAGCAAGATAATGAACATTTCCAGTTTAAGAGTTGAATTTAAACCATGGTTACAAACCCCAAAATTTCCAGGTTTAAACCTCACGGCTTCTCTCAAGATTTCCAGAAATAACAATGGTTCTAAAACAGAATTTTCTTTGGTTAAAGCAGAATTTTTTTGGTACTCTATTAGGACATGTAAACACGTAGCTAGCTAGTAGAGGTTTTCAAATCAAATCCAGGTTCAAGCTACTATTATACTCAACTAACACAAATCCAGAAATTTTACCAACTATTCTCGAATGATCATTCATGAACCAATTTTTCGGCTTTCCTTTTATTTTCCAAGTGATCCAGGCTAATTAAATTCATGCATGACTCTAATCATAATAATAATCCGAGATTCGATTAGTTAATCACCCATGCATGCTCAATTCATTTCCGGAAAACACATTAGAGCTGCACTTCCAATCATCTTCTCGGCTAAGACATTTTCCTCTTAAAACAGAAGTTTCTTAAGCTTTACCATTATCATCCGAAAGCACAATCTACATGCATGGTCTTAATCATCCAGTTTTCATTCAGCTAAGTACACTTAGGTGCTCAGATTACTCAAGGAAAACAACATTAGAGCTGCACTATCAGCTCGGCTTCTTGGCAGAAACATCAACATCCAAACAGAAATTTTCTATTGGCTTAATATCATCATCCAACTGCCTAACCACTCATACCTGTTACTAGATGACTTGGACTTCTTGTTTTTGATTAATTAAACATTTAATCCAACTCAGATTGTCACATAAAATCAGAAATAGAACCACAATCCAAGCAAGCTCCTCGGCAGGAACAGATTCTTACGTAAATCAGATTTTCTTTTGCCAAAGACTCATCCGATGGTTTAATATTCATCATACAAAGCTTAATCCTCTAGTCCTGAGATAAGTAATCATATTTCTGAGCTCACATTACCACAAATGGCCGAGATTAAGGATGCATTTTCCAGTTCAGTTTCTTGGCAGAGTCATTTAATCAAAACAAATTTTTCTGAAACTTTGATTTCCTCATCCGACTACACAACCAAAGCATGCAGGCTCATACGTGACTCTATCTACCTCTGATTATCCATTTTTAACCCAGAAAAATTTACCTTACTCACGTCAAGCTCACACACAAGAATCTGAAAATTTTCTGCTCCCTCTCGGTCCCTACGCACGCGACAACTTTGCTGGTTTTGGTTTGGTGTAGCGGCTTCAACTGGTGGTGATTTCAACTGATGGTTGTTAGTCTGAGGGTGATGAAGAAAGTGACGGTTCCCTGGTCTCTTCCCTCAGCTTATGGTCAGAACAGAGGCAAAAAGGAAGATGCAGCTCGCGGTTCTCTTTTGGTCGATACTCACGAGGAGTAGCTCTCCCTCACTTGGATGCTCTCGGCTGCAAGCTTCTCACGGTAGAGATGGAGTGCAGTAGTGTGCGGTATGAGAGTGAAAAGGAAGAGAAAATAGTGCCGGTTTAGGAGAGGTTTGTGGTTGAAATTGATTGAGTGTAGAGTTGGTGATGGTTTGCGATTGGTTGTATGGTGCGGCTTGTATATTGCAGTGGAGAAGTTGCCGATTGGTTAAGTGGGCGGCAATGGAAGGCTGAACAAGGGAATGTTTGGCCGAGCATGGTGAGGTTGTGGTATAGTGGAGGTTTTGTGAAATTGTGGAGGGCATTTTGGTCCTTTCACTTTGCCCCCTAACCTCTTCTCAATCCTCCATTCTATCTTAAATCCAATACTTATCACCAATTGAAATTTGAAGGCCTAATTCTACACTAATATACCGAAACCGTTTTATCGAATATAATCGGTTACGAATTAATATTAAGGTTCCTAACATTTGTACTTTATTAACTTATTAAAATCAAGTTTGACCTTGTTATAAAAATCTAACATTTAACGTTAGTACTAATTGGAATTTATTTTAAGGAAATTAAGGTTATCGATTGGTTGTCCTTTAAATTGTTTGAGTCAAGGAAATTAAGATCCTAATTTTAATATGTTAGTACGAAGAATTAATTCTTAACTCTAAGATATTAATTTAGTATAGTAAAACTAAGAAATTCATAGTCTAGGGAAATTATATCATTCTTCATTTATAACGTGTGTTTAACTACTTATTTGAAAACAAGAAAACATAATATAACTCAAGAATTATTAACTTAGTGTAGCAAAGCTAAGTGCTTTAATAGTTAGCACCGTTATGTTATTTTGCACAAAAAAATTATTTTTATATACTTGTTTACAACAAATGAACTAACGTGGTAGATTAGAACAAGAATTACGAAGGGATTATGCACTAGTATCTAAAAGCGAGTGAAAGTAATACTAGAAAAGATTTAAAGAATACGAAGGCTAAATAAAAGTGAAGTCGAAGTAAGCATTGGTATTTCTGCAAAATTCAAGGTTCTCACATCCTCCCCTCCTTACAAGAATTTTGCCCTCAAAATTCATTCTTTCTAAGGAAATAAATTGGGGTGCTTCCTTCGCATTTCCTCTTCTAATTCCCAGGTTGCTTCCTCAAGTCCATGATTTCTCCATAACATTTTTACCAGAGGAATTTTCTTGTACCTTAGCTCCTTCACTTCTCTTTCCAAAATCTTGACTGGTCCTTCTTCATAGCTTAACGTCTCATCCACCTCAATTCCTTCTAGTTGCAGCACATGGCTTGGGTCAGGGTAATATTTCCTAAGCATGGATACATGAAATACATCGTGAATCCTAGCCATGCTTGCAGGCAATTTCAGCTGGTATGCTACATTCCCAACTTTCCTCAAAATTTCAAAAGGTCCGATATACCTTGGCTTCAGTTTCTTACCTTTCTTAGATACTACTCCGCTCTTCAAGGGTTTAACTCTTAAGAAAACCTTGTCCCCTATTTCAAACTCCAAATCTTTCCTCCTTGTGTCGGCGTAGCTCTTTTGTCTACTTTGGGCAATTTGAAGCCTTTCTCTAATTAGTTTCACCTTCTCCTGGGCTTCTTCTATCCAAGGTATGGCTGTAGGGTCTATAATCTTCTTTTCTCCAACTTCATCCCAATGAATCGGAGATCGACACCTTCTCCCGTACAAAGCTTCATAAGGTGCCATTTGAATCGAAGCCTGATAGCTATTATTATATGCAAATTCTACCAAGGTCACATATTTACTCCATTTACCTCCAAAATCCAATATACACGATCTCAGCAGGTCCTCCAAAGTTTGGATTGTCCTTTCCGATTGCCCGTCGGTTTGGGGATGGTACGCAGTACTAAATTTCAACTTGGTCCCCAAAGACTCTTGAAATTTCTGCCAAAAACGCGAGACAAACCTTGGATCTCGGTCGGACACGATACTCACTGGAATACCATGTAGCCTTAGGATCTCTTCTGTGTACAACTTGACCAATTTCTCCAATGAAAAACTCATGCTCACAGGTAGGAAATGTGCAGACTTAGTGAGTCGATCGACTATTACCCAAATTGCATCAAATCCTTTTTGACTTTTAGGCAGTCCCGTTACAAAATCCATGGTGATGTGTTCCCATTTCCATTCAGGGATTTCTAACGGTTGCAATAAACCAGAGGGCTTCTGATGCTCAGCTTTCACTTGTTGGCAAGTCAAACATTTCTGCACATACTCCGCCACATCCTTTTTCAAACCTTCCCACCAATATAAACTCTTCACATCATGATACATCTTGGTCACTCCTGGATGTATAGTATACTTTGATCGATGTGATTCTTCCAAGATTTCTTTTCTGATCTCTTCATCTGCCGGAATCACAATACGATCTCGGAACCTCAATACACCTTCAGATCCCAATTTAAAATCTAGGATTTCTCCTTTTTGCACTTTTTCCAAATTCTTCTGAATCACAGGGTCCGATTTCTGAGCCTCCTTAATATGTTTTAGTAATGGTGATTTCAGAGATAGATTCCCAAATAATATCTTCGATTTCTCCAAGCGAGGATTCCAATTACTTATTTCTTCTAGCATGTCCCATTCTTTAACCATCAACCCCGCTATTTGGGCCTTTCTACTTAAAGCATCAGCTACCACATTTGCTTTGCCTGGATGGTAGTTGTTCGACCAACTGCAAGGATCAGTGGTCTTCTCTAAGTTGGATTTAAGGCAAGGGTATTACCAGCTGAAGATTAAGAAGGAAGACATACCCAAGACTGCTTTTAGTACAAGATATGGACATTTTGAGTTCGCAGTCATGCCTTTTGGTTTAACTAATGCACCAGCTGCATTTATGGATTTGATGCAGAGAATTTTTAAGAAATACCTGGACCAATTTGTAGTAGTTTTCATAGATGATATTTTGATATACTCCAAGACTCAGGAGGAACACGTTAAACACTTGGAGATAGTATTACAGATACTAAGAGAGCATAAGTTGTATGCAAAATTCAGCAAGTGCGAGTTTTGGTTAGAAGAGATTTCCTTTTTAGGGCATAAGGTTTCCAAAGATGGAATTGCCGTGGATCCGGCAAAAGTTGAAGCTGTTATGAATTGGAAGCGGCCAGAAACTCCAACTGAAATCAGAAGTTTCTTGGGTTTAGCAGGTTATTATAGGCGATTTATCCAAGATTTTTCGAAGATTGCAGGACCTATGACCGAGTTAACCAAGAAAGGAAATAAGTTTATCTGGACTCCAAAATGCGAGTCAAGTTTTCAGGAGTTAAAGAGGCGTTTAACATCCGCTCCTGTTTTGGTGTTACCTGACGGAGACGAAGGTTATGCCGTGTACTCCGATGCCTCTGGAGAAGGTCTCGGATGTGTTTTAATGCAAAAGGGTAAAGTAATTGCTTATGCTTCCAGGAGATTGAAGCCTCATGAACAGAACTACCCAACTCATGACCTAGAGTTAGTAGCAGTGATTTTCGCCTTAAAGAAATGGAGACACTACTTGTATGGCGTGACTTTTGAGGTTTTTACAGATCATAAGAGCCTCAAGTATTTGTTCTCCCAAAAGGAACTGAACTTGAGACAAAGGCGATGGGTAGAATTTTTGGAAGATTGATACCACCTGTGGCGACCCCACTTCCCCCTGAGGCGAACCAAAGGGTTGGCGGGCCGTCTGCCCAACTCTCGCCAGGACTCACGCACGCACACTAACCCAAATCCTATCGAAGAATAGCCTAACTATTACAATGTCGCTTCCTTTCAAAATAAGTCAACATCTACCACATTTGCTTCAGAGACAACAAGGAACTTAAAATCGCCAATCTATGGCCCTTAGACATCACACGCTCTAGAACCAAGGAATAAGGTCGTTCGTATCTAGATACATCAATCCATAATTCACAAACACAAATATATTATCCAACCTCCGAAATAGGGTTTACACATTTTCCAGCTTCAAGCGGCAATCCAAAAGTAAAAGTACAGAATTCAAGTTAAAACACAATACAAGCCTACACAATAGCCATAATATTCGTTACATCCCATACGAGAAGAAAAGAAACATGAATAAGTCTCAGCGCTTTCAGTCTCCAGAACCTGTTAAGGAAAACAAATACGTGGGGTGAGCTAAAGCTCAGTGGTGCCCCAAAACATGCAATCACATAAATCAAACAGCGGTTAATAATTTAAATCAAATCGAAACAGTCAGGAAAGCGTGTAACAACACAAGGTAGGATACAAGGGCTCTCAGGAGCCATTTTCCACGCTTGATCAGATACCATCGTAGTTGACCCTCCGTCAACTTTCCCTACTTAATTTCCATGTAGATATACTTATTTTAATCCTAACCCGTCACCGTTCATACCTCTGCTTTGGGCCCAAACTTCATCTACCGACGCAGTATACTCGAGATATACCCGTAATAAATTTGTCGAGGGATTCACCCAACGACGTTTTGGTAGTTGGATTCAGATGTCGAGGGATTCACCCAACGACGCAACTACAGATTCAGATGTTATGGTAGTTGGATTCAGATGTCGAGGGATTCACCCAACGACGCAACTACAGATTCAGAGGTTATGGTAGTTGGATTCAGATGTCGAGGGATTCACCCAGCGACGCAACTACATTTAGATTCATTAGAAAATGTTTCACACATGTCACCACTCGAACGGCTAGTGCGATAAAGTACACACTGCTCACTTCGATGGATCAAAATCATTTATTGCATTTTGGCAATTATCACATAGCGAATTGATAAAGCGCTTAACCACATAACATAGAACAAGCAGGGACACTCACCAAGAGTGAAGTTCAGATATTGGATTGAGGATCGAGTTCCGCGTCCTCGTAAAATCCTAGAATATCAGAATTTAAGCCATAAGTCTTCTATTGGAACTTTTGGCTTGCACATGTAGAGTTTTCTAGCATGTTGCTAGTTTACTTTTTCTCAAAATATTTTACTTGGAATCAATCTTGTGAGAACCGTACAATATTTCTTATAATATTCCTGGAATACTTTTCCTCGAAGAAAATACTATTATTATTTCCTTAAAATAAGTCGGCAAGATATTTAATATCAAGGCTAGAAGTATACCTTGAGAAAAAGTTCCTTTGAGTGGCGGTGCTTGCAAAATCTTTGCTAAGGCTTTAGGGTAAGGTCTATTGAAAAATGTTGCTAGAATAAGGTTTTTCTTTTCTTCTTGCCAAGCAGGTTGCTACGTTTAAAACCAAAGTGATCGAGTTTCACCTTTCAAATTTTCCTTAGTTCCGACTAGCCTTAAACGATTTATAAAGAAGGAGGGAATTCGGAACAAAACTAAGGTTTTGAGTCTGGAAGGATCTTTTTCCCAAATTGATAAGGCTAGTCTAACTTAAGGAATAAAAGTCATGTTGCCCAAGTTTCTAAGGCAAAAATAGTAGACACTATGTTTAGCAATACGATGCTAAATCTGTACCGTTCGAGACTTAAAGCAAAATATTTTTCATTTACTTAGTCAAGCGTTTACTTGGAGTCACAAGGTCGGTACAACTTCTCACATTTCCGATTCCAATCCAAAATCACATTTTCCCAATATTGCACCATTAGAATTTAAACGGTAATAACACTAGAGCTCTTCAATTCTTAGCCCTGTGTTCCAACAATTTTATATCTAAGCATAAACAGGAAAATTTACCAAGGCTGCGTCAATACTTAGCACTTGGTAATCAGTACTTATATCAACTCACAGTTTCACAAAATAGTAGCACAGATTTCTAAACAATTTCAGAAATTCAGTTATCCATTCAGGATGGGAATTCATAGAGCCCACCGTCAACAATTTCCAATAAATCAACCGTCAATTCAAAAGTGGGAATTCATAGAGCCCACCATCAACAATTTCGACACATTATGCTCCAATGAAAAATAATGTCGACCATTAGCTTTGCGGACATTGGAATACGAATAGAAACTGTTTCACTAGCCAGGCTTAAGCATACGTTTAGCAAGTACCTTCTTACCCTCTAATCCTTTGAAAATTTCAGGAACACCCTAGGGTCAAACCACAATTCAGTCAAGAGTTTGAACCACTAGTAATATAAGGTCCCAATCCGAATTCAAGTGGAGATTTAAAATGAAACAGGTCATTCATGCCAAACAGTTTACTTTGAAAATTCACCGACAGTAGTACACATGGAGTAAAAATACGAAATTTCTACAGGGCGAAGATCTATGATTCTAGTTTCAAATGCCGCTGACGGCGCCTTAAACGGATTTTCCTACACCAAGGTATAACCGTTTTATCGAGACTGGTCAGGGACTTCCGAAAATCTGGAGTTTCATTTTTCACTTATGAAAAACTCCTTTTTCTTTTCTTTTCACACCAAAAGTTTTTATTCAAACCATCGTACATTTCTTATAGGGCTCCAAAACAACATATTCCAAGCATCATTTTTCAAGAAAAATTTCCAAGAACCAAGCAAATTTTCAACTCAATTCTCGGCTGTCTCAACGAAAATTCCAGCAATTGTATACTAGCGTTTTTGGTTTCAGCTTTACATGTACTAATTGGTTCATTGCTGAACAAATTGTATATCTTAAAATTTGTATCTCTTATGAAATTCTGAGCCACCATAATCCAAGGAAATAAAATAAATTTCCAGAAACAAATTGAATTTTGCCAACGATATTGAAATTCTGGTTCATACCCCTTCGGCTATCACCCAAAATTTCCAGCAACCAATCTACTTTAGTTCGAATTTTCCCTTGGTTTAATCATGGTGTTAGTTCCTCAAATTCAGTATTTAAACACATAGCAAGATAATGAACATTTCCAGTTTAAGAGTTGAATTTAAACCATGGTTACAAACCCCAAAATTTCCAGGTTTAAACCTCACGGCTTCTCTCAAGATTTCCAGAAATAACAATGGTTCTAAAACAGAATTTTCTTTGGTTAAAGCAGAATTTTTTTGGTACTCTATTAGGACATGTAAACACGTAGCTAGCTAGTAGAGGTTTTCAAATCAAATCCAGGTTCAAGCTACTATTATACTCAACTAACACAAATCCAGAAATTTTACCAACTATTCTCGAATGATCATTCATGAACCAATTTTTCGGCTTTCCTTTTATTTTCCAAGTGATCCAGGCTAATTAAATTCATGCATGACTCTAATCATAATAATAATCCGAGATTCGATTAGTTAATCACCCATGCATGCTCAATTCATTTCCGGAAAACACATTAGAGCTGCACTTCCAATCATCTTCTCGGCTAAGACATTTTCCTCTTAAAACAGAAGTTTCTTAAGCTTTACCATTATCATCCGAAAGCACAATCTACATGCATGGTCTTAATCATCCAGTTTTCATTCAGCTAAGTACACTTAGGTGCTCAGATTACTCAAGGAAAACAACATTAGAGCTGCACTATCAGCTCGGCTTCTTGGCAGAAACATCAACATCCAAACAGAAATTTTCTATTGGCTTAATATCATCATCCAACTGCCTAACCACTCATACCTGTTACTAGATGACTTGGACTTCTTGTTTTTGATTAATTAAACATTTAATCCAACTCAGATTGTCACATAAAATCAGAAATAGAACCACAATCCAAGCAAGCTCCTCGGCAGGAACAGATTCTTACGTAAATCAGATTTTCTTTTGCCAAAGACTCATCCGATGGTTTAATATTCATCATACAAAGCTTAATCCTCTAGTCCTGAGATAAGTAATCATATTTCTGAGCTCACATTACCACAAATGGCCGAGATTAAGGATGCATTTTCCAGTTCAGTTTCTTGGCAGAGTCATTTAATCAAAACAAATTTTTCTGAAACTTTGATTTCCTCATCCGACTACACAACCAAAGCATGCAGGCTCATACGTGACTCTATCTACCTCTGATTATCCATTTTTAACCCAGAAAAATTTACCTTACTCACGTCAAGCTCACACACAAGAATCTGAAAATTTTCTGCTCCCTCTCGGTCCCTACGCACGCGACAACTTTGCTGGTTTTGGTTTGGTGTAGCGGCTTCAACTGGTGGTGATTTCAACTGATGGTTGTTAGTCTGAGGGTGATGAAGAAAGTGACGGTTCCCTGGTCTCTTCCCTCAGCTTATGGTCAGAACAGAGGCAAAAAGGAAGATGCAGCTCGCGGTTCTCTTTTGGTCGATACTCACGAGGAGTAGCTCTCCCTCACTTGGATGCTCTCGGCTGCAAGCTTCTCACGGTAGAGATGGAGTGCAGTAGTGTGCGGTATGAGAGTGAAAAGGAAGAGAAAATAGTGCCGGTTTAGGAGAGGTTTGTGGTTGAAATTGATTGAGTGTAGAGTTGGTGATGGTTTGCGATTGGTTGTATGGTGCGGCTTGTATATTGCAGTGGAGAAGTTGCCGATTGGTTAAGTGGGCGGCAATGGAAGGCTGAACAAGGGAATGTTTGGCCGAGCATGGTGAGGTTGTGGTATAGTGGAGGTTTTGTGAAATTGTGGAGGGCATTTTGGTCCTTTCACTTTGCCCCCTAACCTCTTCTCAATCCTCCATTCTATCTTAAATCCAATACTTATCACCAATTGAAATTTGAAGGCCTAATTCTACACTAATATACCGAAACCGTTTTATCGAATATAATCGGTTACGAATTAATATTAAGGTTCCTAACATTTGTACTTTATTAACTTATTAAAATCAAGTTTGACCTTGTTATAAAAATCTAACATTTAACGTTAGTACTAATTGGAATTTATTTTAAGGAAATTAAGGTTATCGATTGGTTGTCCTTTAAATTGTTTGAGTCAAGGAAATTAAGATCCTAATTTTAATATGTTAGTACGAAGAATTAATTCTTAACTCTAAGATATTAATTTAGTATAGTAAAACTAAGAAATTCATAGTCTAGGGAAATTATATCATTCTTCATTTATAACGTGTGTTTAACTACTTATTTGAAAACAAGAAAACATAATATAACTCAAGAATTATTAACTTAGTGTAGCAAAGCTAAGTGCTTTAATAGTTAGCACCGTTATGTTATTTTGCACAAAAAAATTATTTTTATATACTTGTTTACAACAAATGAACTAACGTGGTAGATTAGAACAAGAATTACGAAGGGATTATGCACTAGTATCTAAAAGCGAGTGAAAGTAATACTAGAAAAGATTTAAAGAATACGAAGGCTAAATAAAAGTGAAGTCGAAGTAAGCATTGGTATTTCTGCAAAATTCAAGGTTCTCACATCCTCCCCTCCTTACAAGAATTTTGCCCTCAAAATTCATTCTTTCTAAGGAAATAAATTGGGGTGCTTCCTTCGCATTTCCTCTTCTAATTCCCAGGTTGCTTCCTCAAGTCCATGATTTCTCCATAACATTTTTACCAGAGGAATTTTCTTGTACCTTAGCTCCTTCACTTCTCTTTCCAAAATCTTGACTGGTCCTTCTTCATAGCTTAACGTCTCATCCACCTCAATTCCTTCTAGTTGCAGCACATGGCTTGGGTCAGGGTAATATTTCCTAAGCATGGATACATGAAATACATCGTGAATCCTAGCCATGCTTGCAGGCAATTTCAGCTGGTATGCTACATTCCCAACTTTCCTCAAAATTTCAAAAGGTCCGATATACCTTGGCTTCAGTTTCTTACCTTTCTTAGATACTACTCCGCTCTTCAAGGGTTTAACTCTTAAGAAAACCTTGTCCCCTATTTCAAACTCCAAATCTTTCCTCCTTGTGTCGGCGTAGCTCTTTTGTCTACTTTGGGCAATTTGAAGCCTTTCTCTAATTAGTTTCACCTTCTCCTGGGCTTCTTCTATCCAAGGTATGGCTGTAGGGTCTATAATCTTCTTTTCTCCAACTTCATCCCAATGAATCGGAGATCGACACCTTCTCCCGTACAAAGCTTCATAAGGTGCCATTTGAATCGAAGCCTGATAGCTATTATTATATGCAAATTCTACCAAGGTCACATATTTACTCCATTTACCTCCAAAATCCAATATACACGATCTCAGCAGGTCCTCCAAAGTTTGGATTGTCCTTTCCGATTGCCCGTCGGTTTGGGGATGGTACGCAGTACTAAATTTCAACTTGGTCCCCAAAGACTCTTGAAATTTCTGCCAAAAACGCGAGACAAACCTTGGATCTCGGTCGGACACGATACTCACTGGAATACCATGTAGCCTTAGGATCTCTTCTGTGTACAACTTGACCAATTTCTCCAATGAAAAACTCATGCTCACAGGTAGGAAATGTGCAGACTTAGTGAGTCGATCGACTATTACCCAAATTGCATCAAATCCTTTTTGACTTTTAGGCAGTCCCGTTACAAAATCCATGGTGATGTGTTCCCATTTCCATTCAGGGATTTCTAACGGTTGCAATAAACCAGAGGGCTTCTGATGCTCAGCTTTCACTTGTTGGCAAGTCAAACATTTCTGCACATACTCCGCCACATCCTTTTTCAAACCTTCCCACCAATATAAACTCTTCACATCATGATACATCTTGGTCACTCCTGGATGTATAGTATACTTTGATCGATGTGATTCTTCCAAGATTTCTTTTCTGATCTCTTCATCTGCCGGAATCACAATACGATCTCGGAACCTCAATACACCTTCAGATCCCAATTTAAAATCTAGGATTTCTCCTTTTTGCACTTTTTCCAAATTCTTCTGAATCACAGGGTCCGATTTCTGAGCCTCCTTAATATGTTTTAGTAATGGTGATTTCAGAGATAGATTCCCAAATAATATCTTCGATTTCTCCAAGCGAGGATTCCAATTACTTATTTCTTCTAGCATGTCCCATTCTTTAACCATCAACCCCGCTATTTGGGCCTTTCTACTTAAAGCATCAGCTACCACATTTGCTTTGCCTGGATGGTAGTTGTTCGACCAACTGCAAGGATCAGTGGTCTTCTCTAAGTTGGATTTAAGGCAAGGGTATTACCAGCTGAAGATTAAGAAGGAAGACATACCCAAGACTGCTTTTAGTACAAGATATGGACATTTTGAGTTCGCAGTCATGCCTTTTGGTTTAACTAATGCACCAGCTGCATTTATGGATTTGATGCAGAGAATTTTTAAGAAATACCTGGACCAATTTGTAGTAGTTTTCATAGATGATATTTTGATATACTCCAAGACTCAGGAGGAACACGTTAAACACTTGGAGATAGTATTACAGATACTAAGAGAGCATAAGTTGTATGCAAAATTCAGCAAGTGCGAGTTTTGGTTAGAAGAGATTTCCTTTTTAGGGCATAAGGTTTCCAAAGATGGAATTGCCGTGGATCCGGCAAAAGTTGAAGCTGTTATGAATTGGAAGCGGCCAGAAACTCCAACTGAAATCAGAAGTTTCTTGGGTTTAGCAGGTTATTATAGGCGATTTATCCAAGATTTTTCGAAGATTGCAGGACCTATGACCGAGTTAACCAAGAAAGGAAATAAGTTTATCTGGACTCCAAAATGCGAGTCAAGTTTTCAGGAGTTAAAGAGGCGTTTAACATCCGCTCCTGTTTTGGTGTTACCTGACGGAGACGAAGGTTATGCCGTGTACTCCGATGCCTCTGGAGAAGGTCTCGGATGTGTTTTAATGCAAAAGGGTAAAGTAATTGCTTATGCTTCCAGGAGATTGAAGCCTCATGAACAGAACTACCCAACTCATGACCTAGAGTTAGTAGCAGTGATTTTCGCCTTAAAGAAATGGAGACACTACTTGTATGGCGTGACTTTTGAGGTTTTTACAGATCATAAGAGCCTCAAGTATTTGTTCTCCCAAAAGGAACTGAACTTGAGACAAAGGCGATGGGTAGAATTTTTGGAAGATTGATACCACCTGTGGCGACCCCACTTCCCCCTGAGGCGAACCAAAGGGTTGGCGGGCCGTCTGCCCAACTCTCGCCAGGACTCACGCACGCACACTAACCCAAATCCTATCGAAGAATAGCCTAACTATTACAATGTCGCTTCCTTTCAAAATAAGTCAACATCTACCACATTTGCTTCAGAGACAACAAGGAACTTAAAATCGCCAATCTATGGCCCTTAGACATCACACGCTCTAGAACCAAGGAATAAGGTCGTTCGTATCTAGATACATCAATCCATAATTCACAAACACAAATATATTATCCAACCTCCGAAATAGGGTTTACACATTTTCCAGCTTCAAGCGGCAATCCAAAAGTAAAAGTACAGAATTCAAGTTAAAACACAATACAAGCCTACACAATAGCCATAATATTCGTTACATCCCATACGAGAAGAAAAGAAACATGAATAAGTCTCAGCGCTTTCAGTCTCCAGAACCTGTTAAGGAAAACAAATACGTGGGGTGAGCTAAAGCTCAGTGGTGCCCCAAAACATGCAATCACATAAATCAAACAGCGGTTAATAATTTAAATCAAATCGAAACAGTCAGGAAAGCGTGTAACAACACAAGGTAGGATACAAGGGCTCTCAGGAGCCATTTTCCACGCTTGATCAGATACCATCGTAGTTGACCCTCCGTCAACTTTCCCTACTTAATTTCCATGTAGATATACTTATTTTAATCCTAACCCGTCACCGTTCATACCTCTGCTTTGGGCCCAAACTTCATCTACCGACGCAGTATACTCGAGATATACCCGTAATAAATTTGTCGAGGGATTCACCCAACGACGTTTTGGTAGTTGGATTCAGATGTCGAGGGATTCACCCAACGACGCAACTACAGATTCAGATGTTATGGTAGTTGGATTCAGATGTCGAGGGATTCACCCAACGACGCAACTACAGATTCAGAGGTTATGGTAGTTGGATTCAGATGTCGAGGGATTCACCCAGCGACGCAACTACATTTAGATTCATTAGAAAATGTTTCACACATGTCACCACTCGAACGGCTAGTGCGATAAAGTACACACTGCTCACTTCGATGGATCAAAATCATTTATTGCATTTTGGCAATTATCACATAGCGAATTGATAAAGCGCTTAACCACATAACATAGAACAAGCAGGGACACTCACCAAGAGTGAAGTTCAGATATTGGATTGAGGATCGAGTTCCGCGTCCTCGTAAAATCCTAGAATATCAGAATTTAAGCCATAAGTCTTCTATTGGAACTTTTGGCTTGCACATGTAGAGTTTTCTAGCATGTTGCTAGTTTACTTTTTCTCAAAATATTTTACTTGGAATCAATCTTGTGAGAACCGTACAATATTTCTTATAATATTCCTGGAATACTTTTCCTCGAAGAAAATACTATTATTATTTCCTTAAAATAAGTCGGCAAGATATTTAATATCAAGGCTAGAAGTATACCTTGAGAAAAAGTTCCTTTGAGTGGCGGTGCTTGCAAAATCTTTGCTAAGGCTTTAGGGTAAGGTCTATTGAAAAATGTTGCTAGAATAAGGTTTTTCTTTTCTTCTTGCCAAGCAGGTTGCTACGTTTAAAACCAAAGTGATCGAGTTTCACCTTTCAAATTTTCCTTAGTTCCGACTAGCCTTAAACGATTTATAAAGAAGGAGGGAATTCGGAACAAAACTAAGGTTTTGAGTCTGGAAGGATCTTTTTCCCAAATTGATAAGGCTAGTCTAACTTAAGGAATAAAAGTCATGTTGCCCAAGTTTCTAAGGCAAAAATAGTAGACACTATGTTTAGCAATACGATGCTAAATCTGTACCGTTCGAGACTTAAAGCAAAATATTTTTCATTTACTTAGTCAAGCGTTTACTTGGAGTCACAAGGTCGGTACAACTTCTCACATTTCCGATTCCAATCCAAAATCACATTTTCCCAATATTGCACCATTAGAATTTAAACGGTAATAACACTAGAGCTCTTCAATTCTTAGCCCTGTGTTCCAACAATTTTATATCTAAGCATAAACAGGAAAATTTACCAAGGCTGCGTCAATACTTAGCACTTGGTAATCAGTACTTATATCAACTCACAGTTTCACAAAATAGTAGCACAGATTTCTAAACAATTTCAGAAATTCAGTTATCCATTCAGGATGGGAATTCATAGAGCCCACCGTCAACAATTTCCAATAAATCAACCGTCAATTCAAAAGTGGGAATTCATAGAGCCCACCATCAACAATTTCGACACATTATGCTCCAATGAAAAATAATGTCGACCATTAGCTTTGCGGACATTGGAATACGAATAGAAACTGTTTCACTAGCCAGGCTTAAGCATACGTTTAGCAAGTACCTTCTTACCCTCTAATCCTTTGAAAATTTCAGGAACACCCTAGGGTCAAACCACAATTCAGTCAAGAGTTTGAACCACTAGTAATATAAGGTCCCAATCCGAATTCAAGTGGAGATTTAAAATGAAACAGGTCATTCATGCCAAACAGTTTACTTTGAAAATTCACCGACAGTAGTACACATGGAGTAAAAATACGAAATTTCTACAGGACGAAGATCTATGATTCTAGTTTCAAATGCCGCTGACGGCGCCTTAAACGGATTTTCCTACACCAAGGTATAACCGTTTTATCGAGACTGGTCAGGGACTTCCGAAAATCTGGAGTTTCATTTTTCACTTATGAAAAACTCCTTTTTCTTTTCTTTTCACACCAAAAGTTTTTATTCAAACCATCGTACATTTCTTATAGGGCTCCAAAACAACATATTCCAAGCATCATTTTTCAAGAAAAATTTCCAAGAACCAAGCAAATTTTCAACTCAATTCTCGGCTGTCTCAACGAAAATTCCAGCAATTGTATACTAGCGTTTTTGGTTTCAGCTTTACATGTACTAATTGGTTCATTGCTGAACAAATTGTATATCTTAAAATTTGTATCTCTTATGAAATTCTGAGCCACCATAATCCAAGGAAATAAAATAAATTTCCAGAAAGAAATTGAATTTTTCCAACGATATTGAAATTCTGGTTCATACCCCTTCGGCTATCACCCAAAATTTCCAGCAACCAATCTACTTTAGTTCGAATTTTCCCTTGGTTTAATCATGGTGTTAGTTCCTCAAATTCAGTATTTAAACACATAGCAAGATAATGAACATTTCCAGTTTAAGAGTTGAATTTAAACCATGGTTACAAACCCCAAAATTTCCAGGTTTAAACCTCACGGCTTCTCTCAAGATTTCCAGAAATAACAATGGTTCTAAAACAGAATTTTCTTTGGTTAAAGCAGAATTTTTTTGGTACTCTATTAGGACATGTAAACACGTAGCTAGCTAGTAGAGGTTTTCAAATCAAATCCAGGTTCAAGCTACTATTATACTCAACTAACACAAATCCAGAAATTTTACCAACTATTCTCGAATGATCATTCATGAACCAATTTTTCGGCTTTCCTTTTATTTTCCAAGTGATCCAGGCTAATTAAATTCATGCATGACTCTAATCATAATAATCATCCGAGATTCGATTAGTTAATCACCCATGCATGCTCAATTCATTTCCGGAAAACACATTAGAGCTGCACTTCCAATCATCTTCTCGGCTAAGACATTTTCCTCTTAAAACAGAAGTTTCTTAAGCTTTACCATTATCATCCGAAAGCACAATCTACATGCATGGTCTTAATCATCCAGTTTTCATTCAGCTAAGTACACTTAGGTGCTCAGATTACTCAAGGAAAACAACATTAGAGCTGCACTATCAGCTCGGCTTCTTGGCAGAAACATCAACATCCAAACAGAAATTTTCTATTGGCTTAATATCATCATCCGACTGCCTAACCACTCATACCTGTTACTAGATGACTTGGACTTCTTGTTTTTGATTAATTAAACATTTAATCCAACTCAGATTGTCACATAAAATCAGAAATAGAACCACAATCCAAGCAAGCTCCTCGGCAGGAACAGATTCTTACGTAAATCAGATTTTCTTTTGCCAAAGACTCATCCGATGGTTTAATATTCATCATACAAAGCTTAATCCTCTAGTCCTGAGATAAGTAATCATATTTCTGAGCTCACATTACCACAAATGGCCGAGATTAAGGATGCATTTTCCAGTTCAGTTTCTTGGCAGAGTCATTTAATCAAAACAAATTTTTCTGAAACTTTGATTTCCTCATCCGACTACACAACCAAAGCATGCAGGCTCATACGTGACTCTATCTACCTCTGATTATCCATTTTTAACCCAGAAAAATTTACCTTACTCACGTCAAGCTCACACACAAGAATCTGAAAATTTTCTGCTCCCTCTCGGTCCCTACGCACGCGACAACTTTGCTGGTTTTGGTTTGGTGTAGCGGCTTCAACTGGTGGTGATTTCAACTGATGGTTGTTAGTCTGAGGGTGATGAAGAAAGTGACGGTTCCCTGGTCTCTTCCCTCAGCTTATGGTCAGAACAGAGGCAAAAAGGAAGATGCAGCTCGCGGTTCTCTTTTGGTCGATACTCACGAGGAGTAGCTCTCCCTCACTTGGATGCTCTCGGCTGCAAGCTTCTCACGGTAGAGATGGAGTGCAGTAGTGTGCGGTATGAGAGTGAAAAGGAAGAGAAAATAGTGCCGGTTTAGGAGAGGTTTGTGGTTGAAATTGATTGAGTGTAGAGTTGGTGATGGTTTGCGATTGGTTGTATGGTGCGGCTTGTATATTGCAGTGGAGAAGTTGCCGATTGGTTAAGTGGGCGGCAATGGAAGGCTGAACAAGGGAATGTTTGGCCGAGCATGGTGAGGTTGTGGTATAGTGGAGGTTTTGTGAAATTGTGGAGGGCATTTTGGTCCTTTCACTTTGCCCCCTAACCTCTTCTCAATCCTCCATTCTATCTTAAATCCAATACTTATCACCAATTGAAATTTGAAGGCCTAATTCTACACTAATATACCGAAACCGTTTTATCGAATATAATCGGTTACGAATTAATATTAAGGTTCCTAACATTTGTACTTTATTAACTTATTAAAATCAAGTTTGACCTTGTTATAAAAATCTAACATTTAACGTTAGTACTAATTGGAATTTATTTTAAGGAAATTAAGGTTATCGATTGGTTGTCCTTTAAATTGTTTGAGTCAAGGAAATTAAGATCCTAATTTTAATATGTTAGTACGAAGAATTAATTCTTAACTCTAAGATATTAATTTAGTATAGTAAAACTAAGAAATTCATAGTCTAGGGAAATTATATCATTCTTCATTTATAACGTGTGTTTAACTACTTATTTGAAAACAAGAAAACATAATATAACTCAAGAATTATTAACTTAGTGTAGCAAAGCTAAGTGCTTTAATAGTTAGCACCGTTATGTTATTTTGCACACAAAAATTATTTTTATATACTTGTTTACAACAAATGAACTAACGTGGTAGATTAGAACAAGAATTACGAAGGGATTATGCACTAGTATCTAAAAGCGAGTGAAAGTAATACTAGAAAAGATTTAAAGAATACGAAGGCTAAATAAAAGTGAAGTCGAAGTAAGCATTGGTATTTCTGCAAAATTCAAGGTTCTCACAATTATTGTAAGCAAATTTCACCAATGTTAAGTACTTACTCCAACTCTCTCCAAAATCCAAAATACATATTCTTAACATGTTCTCAAGAGTCTGAATTGTCCTCTCTGACTATCCATCTGTCTGTGGGTGGTAGGTAGTGCTAAAATTCAATTTGGTTCCTAACATTTCTTGCATCTTCTACTAAAATCGAGAAACAAACCGAGGGTCTCGATCGGACATAATGCTTACTGGTATCCCATGTAACCTTATAATTTCATCCAAATATAACTTAGCTAATTTCTCTAGGGGGTACTTCATACTAATCAGCAGAAAATGAGCAGATTTGGTCAGTCTATCCACTACTACCCAAATAGCGTCGTGATCTCTTTGTGTCCTTAGTAATCCAGATATAAAGTCCATGGTGATATTTTTTCATTTCCACTCGGGTATCTTTAAAGATTGCAATAGGCCGGATGGTTTCTGATGTTCAGCTTTAACTTGCTGGCAGATCAAACATATCTAGACAAATCGAGCAATTTCCTTCTTCATATTCTCCCACCAATACAAGCTCTTCAAGTTTTGGTATATTTTATTCCCTCCAAGATGTACCGTATACTTAGAACGATGAGTTTCCTCCAAGAGTTCCTTTTTTAGCCCTTCACCCTTTGGTACTACTATGCAATTCCAAAATCTTAGTACACCATTTACTCCCAAATTAAGATCTGACTTTTCCCCATTTTTAACTTTTTTCAACCACTTTTGCACTTTTGAATCCTTCTCTCGTGCCTCGTTGATACGATCAAGCAAAACGGATTTCACGACAATGTTTCCAAGGATTACCTTTCTTGGTTCAAGACGAGGGTTCCAAATACTAACCTCTTCCAACAAGTGCAATTCCTTAATCATCAACCCTGCTACTTGCACGTTACGACTTAAAGCATTCGCTACTACATTAGCTTTCCCCGGGTGATAATTAATCATACAATCATAATCCTCTAAAAACTCCATCCATCTACGCTGTTTCAAGTTCAACTTTTTTTGGGAAAACAAGTACTTAAGGCTCTTGTGGTCTGTAAAAACTTCAAACGTCACTCCATATAGGTAATGCCTCAACTTCTTCAATGCAAACACTACAGCCTCTAACTCCAAATCGTGAGTTGGATCATTTATCTAGTGAGGTTTTAACTTCCTAGAGGCATACACAATCACCCTTTCATTCTGCATTAATACACGCCCCAAGCCTTCTTTTGAAGCATTTGTTTAGACCACAAAACTATCCTTTCCATTAGGTAAGTCTAAAACATGTGCCCTTGTCAAACGTTTCTTTAACTCCTGAAAACTTTCTTCACACTTAGAACTCCATATAAACTTCCTACTTTTTTAGTCAACTCAGTTATGGGTCTCGCAATCTTAAAAAAATCTTTGATAAATCTCCGGTAATACCCAACTAGCTCTAATAAATTTCGAATTTCAGTAGGGTTTTTCAGTTGCTTCCACTTAGAAATTGCTTCAACTTTGGTCGGATTCACCTTAATCCCTTCTTCGGAGATTATATGATCTAAGAAAGCCACTTCTTTCAACCAAATTTCACATTTACTAAACTTAGCATACAATTGATATTCTCTCAAGGTTTTCAAGACAATTCTCAAATGTTTCTTATGATCCTCCAGAGTTTTAGAATATACCAGTATATCATCAATGAACACCACTACAAACTGATCCAATAAGGCTTAAAGATTCGGTGCATTAAATCCATAAAAGCTACAGAAACATTAGTCAACCCGAATGGCATCACTGTAAACTCAAAGTGCCCGTACCTCAAATTAAAAGTAGTCTTAGGTATATCTTTTTCCAAAATTCTTAACTGATAATAACCCTGCCTGAGATCCAACTTGGAGAATACTACCACCCCATGCAATTAGTCAAACAATTCATCAATGTGGGGTAAAGGGTACTTATTCTTAATGATAACGTCATTCAGGCCTTAGTAGTCTATGCACAATCTTAAAGTCCCATCTTTTCTTTTAATGAACAACACCGGAGCTCCCCACGGAGAATCACTTTCTTTTATAAAGTCTCACTCTAGCAAATCTTGTAATTGTAACTTCAGTTCCCTCAATTCAGCTGGAGCCATTCTATAGGATGTCTTAGAGATAGATGCTACTCCTGGAATCACATCAATTTTAAATGTTATCTCTCTTTTCGATGGCAAAGATTCTAGTTCCTTGAAAAAAACTCCTTAACTATTGGCATATCTTCTAACTTCACTTTATCACTAAGAGTATTTATAAGAAAAGTCAAATAACCTTGAACTCCCTTATTCGAAATTTTTCTAACTCGAATTTCTGAAATAATGGCGGATAAGGCTAGTCTACTCCTTACATCCAATTTTCGGGTTGCCTCTTCCGGAGTACACAACTATACCGTTTTCATCTTACAATTCAACTGAGTATGGTAGCGAGCTAACCAATCCATATCTAAGATGACATCGTACCCCTTAATAGCTAAGATCATCAAATCGGTCAATAGTTTTCGCTCTCCAACCCATATCTCGCAGTTTCTATACACCAAGCTAGAAATTAAACTTTGATCCCCAGTAGGCGTTCTAACTTGACAACCCCACCTCCCCTTAAGGCGTACCAAAGGGTTCGGCGGACCGCCTGCCCAACTCTCGCCAGGACTCTCTCACTTGGTTCAAGGAAAATAACGTACATCCATAGAAAATAAATAACACATCCACTTCAACTTAATATATACATTGATGCTCAAATCTAGGTACAAAGCTTCTACATACCAAAGTACTTCAAAGTGTTTACAATTCGAGTACAATCAACCCTAGTCGGGTACTAGCATGAGTACAAATTCAAAATTCAAAACAACTAGACTATGCTAGTCTGTACACGTCTCATGCCTCACTCGTACCCCCTGTAAGGAAAACAAATAGCATGGAATGAGTTAAAAGCCCAATAAGGTTCCAAATAATAAATTGACCATTTTTTTAAAAGTACGAATATCAACGTAACAAATTAATGAGCATCAAAAGTTCAGAAAAGTGAACAATAATACTTCAAGTAGCAAATCTCAAAGTGAGCGAGTATAAAAGTTTTCAGAAGAAACAATAATCCAATAAACAATAATCATTCCAAAGTATAAGGATACGTATGGTTCTCAGGAGCCAAATCTCCATTGCATCGCCAGAACTTGATCAAGTAATAGTTGACACCAATCTAGTAGAGCACCACTTACACTACTTTCCGTCCACTATTCACACTCCCTACTGGGCCCAAAATTCTCAATAAATACTGGTGGTAATACTCAAGTATACCGATTAGTCGAGGAGATAACACTCCACTCGACATGACTAACTACCTATGATTCGTTATCTAATCGACCAAACCCTTGCTGGCTCGACTCGATTATCTAGCTAGTAGGGTTTGGGTCCCCAAGAAGTCGATGAGATAACCTCTCCAATCGACAGAATTAAGATAAAAGTATGGAGACGGGAATGAGAGGCACTTCCCACTCGGATTGAGTGCGGTACATACTGCCGCTCCACACTTACAAATCAAGTACAAGTATATCAAGTTAATTGCAACAATAAACAAGTATATATCATGTTAGGGCAAGTGCGATAAAGTACACTCTTACCCGATCAACAAATCTCATATAATTTATTTACATTGATCAAGTATTGAGAACAAGTATCCAGTTCAACCAGGTATTTGGAAGCACTCATCAAAAGATGCGGTGCCTTTATGAGTTACGTTCGGGTATTACTCCGTGTGTGGAGTCCAAATCTGCGATAAAACATTGTTTAAGAGCTTTTGAAAGTAACTAAAGTTCGAAACTTAAACATTTCGTTTAATGAGAATCACATAATTGAAACTTATTTGTAGAATATTTGTAAACTCATGCTCGCTCTTAAAACTTGAAAAATTTGAAGCAAGTATACTTTGAAATATCATTTGAGTTGAAAAAATGGAGAAAACGTATTTCGAATAGTCGTTACTTTCATGTTTTCCAAGGGTACAAGTTTCCGGCAAAATTTTAACTTATATACCCTGATTAAAGAAAATGTAAATACCATAGGTGATCTAAGCCTAACTTGACCTCAAATCGTCACTCAGGTCGCAGGTATATCTACCTAGCCCTCGAGCGTAGATTTGGGCAGCACGCCCTTTGTATTTACCTATTTTTCAGTCATTTATGGCTTCATTCTTTTTCTCAATCAATCCCAAAGTCACACATAAAATCATCTCATTTCAATAGCCATTCCATAGGTTCAAAGTCATATAAGTACCAAATCAAGCTAGGAACATGTGCGGAAATGAAGTTTGCGTCAAAAAACAAAAGACAGTTTGATGTTATTTTGCGTAACAGACACAACTGAGGCTACGCTTATCAGATTGAGGTGAAACTTATACCGTTTCGAAGCTAAGACAAAAGGCTACAACTTTGATGAAGACCACTTAATCCAGTTCATAGTGTATCCAGGTCAAACTTTCAAATTATAGAACTAGAATCTCACAAATAGGTCAGTTAACCGCGCTATGCATAAATGACAATAACTCAGGCTACTGAAGTCTGATTGAGGCAATTTTAGTGGCGTTGGAAAGCTAAAATATAGGGCTAAAAGTTTCATGTTTTGGCCAAAGACTGGTTTAGTACGAATCAAGGTGAAAAATGCAGCCAACATGAGGAAATGTCAAAACTGTCTGCTGGACTCTACCTAGGGCAGTCTCAGGGGTATTTTTGTCTTTTTATAAGATACAGTGCTCGGATTAGGCTGAAATTTTGCAGGTAACTATAAAACATCATTGTCTATAAATTTTATGTTTTATACTAAGCCTAGTTCGGCCTCTAACATGGTGAACTAGGACCAGGAAGAACAGGATATACACTAACTTCAATTCTGGAAATTTGCTACAATCAAGATATAATTCCCATTTCTAGTTTAAAACCATCACTACCACCTCATATACAAGCTTGCATATATCATATACCATCCATACAACAAGTATGAGAAAAAAATCATTCAAACCCTAACTCAAATGCATCACCCCAATCATCTTAAATCTCTTGATTTAAGCATCACAATCACAAATACAAGTTACTAAACAACTCCAACATGATTAAGCGAAAAAGAAAAAAGTGGTCAGCCATTTTACCTCAAAACTAGAGCTTGCTAGTGTTCTCCTTCACTTCCCCTTGAAATTTTTAGTTCCCTAAGCTTCCCAAGCTTCCAATTTACAAGTTAATCGGTTTAGAATCTTGTTTTTTTTCACTTAAATGGTGCAAATCAAGATGAAGTGAAGTTGTTTTTCTCTTGCTCTCTCTCTCTCTTATTCACGGCTAGGAGGAAGAAAATAAGGGCAATTTGTGTGTTTTTTGATGATAAATATGGAGGAAAATTGGTTGGTCAACACTTAAGGGATGGTTGCCACTTGTCGCAACCAAAATCCATCTCAAAATTTTTTTTTCCTTGCATTTTTTGGTCAAATATTTTGGTTAAGAGGGCTGAGGATGAGAGAGATATTTTGCACCAATATCAATTATATTTTATGGTGAGGAAAGTGTTGGTCAAGTGGCGTGTCCAATCGGTAGTGAACGATACCCGTCGGTTCGAGCCGATTTTCCCTAAATCGCGTATACTAGGGTTTTAACTTATAATTCACTTACTTATTATTATCACTTTTACTCACACACTTAACAACACTTAAAACTCACTCTTAATCACCAAATTTGATCCACACTCTGCACCGGATAGTTTCACTACGGATAGACGTAAAAACCCTAATTCGCGCTAACTTGAAATCGAAAAGAGAAAACCCTTACTTCTATATTCATTTGCACTTATTGTGGAGTGATTGGGTAGTAGGACTATTATAAAGTAATAATTTTCAAATAATTTCCAAGTAAAAGGGAATTTTTAAGAAAAATATAAGGAATTTGCAAGTCCTCACACTAATTTCCAAGTCATAAGATAACTTAATCGGCTTCACATCTACTCCACTCATGAATTTAGGATTTATAAAAGAATGTGTTGCACCAGAGTCAATTAAAACCTTAGCTAAATGGTGGAAGATAGGAATTGTACCTTCAACCACCTCAGTGAAATCAGGAATCTGTTGATGGTCCAATGCGTAAACCCTAATCGTCACCTTAGGTCGACTCCCCCCAACACTAGACTGCTTAGAGGCCGACTTCTCTGGCCATTGAGTACTACCTCCTTCCTTCGATACACTTGGATAACTTGAGAGTTGGTGCTCGGCACTGCCACAGTACAAACATTTTTCCAATTTCCTCCAACATTCATTCTCTGTGTGGTTGGACTTACCACAGTAGCCACAAACAACTTGAGGAGCCACGGCCTGTCTACTAGGAGGTGTTCCTCTTGCTTGGCCTTACCCATTGCAACCTTCCCTTGATAAAGCCCCTCTTGATGCTCTAGCAATCCTTACTCCTCCTGCTCCTCTTCCCATTTTAGGAGGTGGGGTAATCTTACTTGCTTGTCCAAGAGAGTGAGTAGGAGTTCCCATTTTCTTGGCATGAAAATCTTTAACTTGCAGCCTTGCATTTTCGACTTCTACACTTTCTCTAGGATTTCAGTGAACGTAGAGATTTGGGCTGCTGCCAACCCCTCTTGAATCTCCATTTTAAATTCTTGTACAAATCGTCTTATGCTTC
Source organism: Coffea arabica (assembly GCF_036785885.1). Taxonomy (NCBI): domain Eukaryota; kingdom Viridiplantae; phylum Streptophyta; class Magnoliopsida; order Gentianales; family Rubiaceae; genus Coffea; species Coffea arabica. The sequence continues at coordinate 51,686,812 of NC_092320.1, read as the reverse complement.
TCTTTTCAGTGGCAACCAATTCTGAAACGTACCTAGAAAGTTTAGTAAATCTCCCCTCATAGTCTGCCATGCTAGAAGCCCCCTGTCTCAATTTTATGAATTGATCCTCCCGTTTCTCTTGAATCAAGGGCGGGACAAAGTTCTCATTAAACTCTCTTATAAAGTTTTTCCAGATCTATTTTTTTCTTATCACATCTCACCAAGCACATGTTGCACCCTCAAATTGAAAGGTAGCAAAGTTCACACGCCTCTTCTCGGTATAATCTAAGGCGGCGAATATATTGGTCATTCTCTCTAGCCAGTTTTTCGCTAATTCTGGATCGGGTCCCCCAAGAAATTTAGGTGGAGCAAACTTCAAAAATCACTCCAAGGCTCTATCCTCCCCTCTCTCCTGAGCCCCGAGTTGGTTAACAGGTCCTGGACCCTGTCGCTCTACTAACCGTTCTAAGATATCCGTTATACGGTTAATGGCAGTTGCCACTTGGTTTCCCTCTACATTTCCTTGTCCTTGGCTCGGCCTAGTTGCTGATCCTTGATCATCCCCATGGGCTTGGGGTTGTCAACCCCACGCCCTTGACGCCTTCTGCTTTTTCGGCTGTCCATAGTCTTAATTATGTCTAAAGACATAGACGCAAAATAAATATACATAAGTAACGCAAAATGACACTTTAATCATGCAAGGTAAAAAAAAATAAGGAAGAAACCAAAATGGTCGCATATAAACACAATTCATGGCATAGATTAGGAGTTATAGTACAATAAAGGGCACATCAAAAGTAAATTCAAGTACTTCAAATGATAGGCCGCACAGTTAAGCAAAATATAATAGCCTTTGAACTAGCACTACCCCGACTAATCCTAATTAAAAAAGTGTTAAAAGGTTCAACATTTCTAGCCTAGTTTGCAACAGAACCGCTAGTTTGGACCTCCTCCTTTAGGTCCTCTCAACAGTGCCCTCATGGGCTGAGCTCTCAAATCCGTCTACTACCTCATTTATCAGCATGGTGGTGTCAGTTAAAATTCCAGCGGCTCGCTCTTTGATCTCCTTGACTATCCTAACTAGTCGAGCCCTAGTCCTCTGAACTTGGTCACGAGCGGCCATATCTCTAACCCGCTTATCGATCACTGTCCCTTCAAGTTCCACGATCCTAGCACTCTGGGCCTCCACTATAGCCCTCAGCTCCTCAACCTGCTCAAGTAGTGCCCTATTAGAAATCCATAGCTGTCGGCGCTCATTATCAATGGACAGCACTAGATCATTAGGGTAGGCATGCGTCTCCCTACAAGAAAAATGAGGGAATCTAGAGGAATGCGAGTATCGGACACGAGGTCCTCCACCAAATACTCGATATCGGATAGGTCTAAGAGGCTCCACATGACCGTTAGTCTCTCCATTACCATTAGCTGCATGACCTCCATTACCGTTCTCCATTCCTACAAAATAACCACAAAACTCAAGGTTAGAAACTTAAGGTCATTAATTCACTCAAACATCAACTTAAGGTATAACTAAGTTATTTCATTCCTATTTCCAAGAGTAAAACCTCTAAAATATCTCCCAAATAGGTCTCTAAACCTAGGTTCTGATACCAATTTTGTTGACCCCACTTCTCCTTAGGGCGAACCCTAGGATATCGGCGGGCCGCTTGCTTAGCTTTCGCCAGGGTTCGATATGAATCAAATTTAAACTTAACGGTACACAACCAATAATAAAAGCCAATATAAAGAAAAGTCGCTTCATCATATAATCATTCAAGTCTTACATCACGAATTTCCCAAAAGATACATCAAAAGTTTACCCCAAAATACAACCTTCCAAAGTTGACTAAACATTTACATCCAAATTCTAATCAAAAGGTAATCAAATCAGCTTCTCCAAAAATCTTTCCATCGGAGCTCCTGTTAAGGAAAACAAACTACAGGGGTGAGCTAATGCTCAATGAGGTCAAGAAAAGCATGCAAATAAATAAGTTCAAGCAGCAATAAAGCTTACACAAAAGGAATAGCCATAACATTCAAGTTATTCACAAGGGAAAGTAAAACACAATCAATGAGGATACAGAAGCTCTTAGGAGCTAACTCCACACAGTTTGACCAAGGCCTTGATCCAAATATCCCACGTTGACTCCCGTCAACTGAGCAAGTACCAAATCTGCAGACTCCACTTTCACCAAATTCCATCCACCGTTACACCCCCTACCGGGCTCGCACGTCAACTAGAAAACGCAATACTACTCGAGTATGTCAAGCAAGATCTCAAAAGATCAAACTTTATAATTTTCTCATGGTTTACCAAGTTTCTCAACCAAACCTATGCCAACTCGATTCGCAAGGTTAGCCAATGAGTTTTAGAAATCCCCACAAGTACAATTATAATTTGTCGACGAGGTTCACTCCAATCGACATGCAAGTTCAAGTTCAATACAAGTCAAGTTCAAGTAAGTCAAATAACAAGTCAAGTAAAGGAGAGCGAGTGCGATAAAATACACACTTGCCTCGTCAAGTCATGTTCACATATACAAACAAGATCAATCAAGTAGATACAATAATTCATGCACTTGACATTCACCAAGTCAAAAGTAAGTGAGCTATTAAGGCCTTTAGTTGTCCTCACCGGGATCCCTTTCGAAACCCTCTTGAGCACCTGAAGAAATAGTGACCAACCATCACTCACATATACTCTAGATCACTTAACATTCAAGGAAGAAAATGCACTTGTTTAAAATTTAAGACAACGCCTTAAAAGAATTTTAATCCATCAAAAATCGAGATTCAAAAATGAGAGTTTAAAGTCTCAAGGGCAACATGTTTCATCCATGAAATCAAGTCCAAAACGGACTATCAATCTCAAAAGGAAGGGGAAAGTTCATAAAAGTTAGTTTCTTAAGAAATCAGAAAATTTTAGCTTTACGCGACAAAACTTGGAAAATCAGACCTTGAGTTTGGTAAGTCTAAAAATTAGACTTTACACCATTGGAAACTAGATTCATAGTACTAAAACTTTCCAGAATACACTTTTCCCAGATTCCAACTGGAAACCATTCAAATCTCTGTTCAAATTTGTTGTTTCATGAAAACAGGGCAAAACCAGTTCTCGTTTTTCAGCAAAGTTTGGAAATTCGGAAAAATTCATAGTTATTGAATTAACCTCTGAAATTTATAACAAAACAATATTTTCAAGTAAAGTTTCAAACACAACAAGCGGAACTAAATTTGGATTTTTGAACAGCAAGTTACAACAGTTTGAAAATAGCTGGATTTCACAGCCTGTTCAACAATTTTCCATTTTCCAGCCTTGACATAGTTTTGAAATCAGATCATATCTAACTCTACACAAGTTCAAATTGCCAATGGTTTAAGGCGTTATAAACTAGATCCAAAATGCTTCAAATCATTAGAAGACGTCATTTTCGAACTCCTTTCACAAGTGAGATGAAATTGAGCCACAAGATACAGTTTCTCAGTTTCTCTTGGGTAAACAGATAAAACAGGTCAGTCCAATTTGCCGATTCGGTACGGCTCACTCAAAATGAACTAGTAGGGAAATTTTATACCGTTGGAAAGATCTTGGTGTCTAGTTTCAAATGCCATAAACGGCACTCGATTTTGACTTTTATACAAAGAGTTTTACTGAGACAAAGAACTACTATTTGGCTGCCCTGGCAGCAAATTTCCAGATTTCTACTTTTCACAAAACCCAAGTTTTATGCAGCCAATTGAAGTGATTTTTGAAAGCCAATTTCCACACACATAATACAACATATAACAAGCAATTTAGTAGCCATATAATCAACAAAATTTTGAACTCCAAGCAAGACAACAAAACAGAAATTTAGGCCAGCTCTCTTAAGAGTTTTTTTCCAACTTCCTCTCCTCTTATCAAGCCCATATCAAGTCCCTCATCACATAAACAACAACAATTAAGTAAAAGGACCTCAAGTCAGCTACCTAAATACCACCTCAAGAACACTAGTTTAGAATATAAAGCAAGAAATAAAAGTTCCTCAAGTCCTTTAGCCTAATATCTTGAGTAGGGTTTCAAACCCATGAAATTCAACCTCTATACTTGGTGAAATTTGAAAGATTAAAGGTGGATGAAGTGATTACCTCTTCAAGCTCTAAACCCTAGTTGAATGCAAGCCTTTTCACCACTACTTCACTAAGAAACACTACAAGGTTGCACCTTCCTTCAAGCTAGAGAAAGAATCCAAATGATTTGTGGGTTGGTTGATGAAGAACAAGCAAGATTGAAGCAAAAGAATGAAGCTTTCTCTTCCCTTTTTTCTTTCCTTGGTTCGGCCAAGAGAGAGAGATGGTGAGGGAGTGTTTGTGCTTTGATTTTGTGGATTGAAAATGAAGAAAGACTAACCATAAGTTTTGTGCAAAAGTCAACTTTCAATAGTGGCTCAATAGTGCGTTGCACTACCACTTTCTTTCTTGTTTGATACACTTAACTACTAATCCTCCAAGGTACTTCCTCTGACACTACAATTACTCATACTTACTAGTTTAGTATTAAATTCTCAAATCTCCAACTAGTCGCGCCGGTGCAACTTTCGAAAAACTTTTGACGCGTGTGCGGTAAAAGCTTAATTTAAGAAACATCATGCAAAATAGTAAAATTAAATAACACTAGTGCAAAATAATTATAAAATAGACTAAAGTCAGAATAAAAACATGAGTCCTCACAATCTAGCCTTGATATGGACTTGTATGAAGATTTATAGCTTTAATATGACTTTTAACTTCCAAATAAGAATTTCCAACTTTAGTTGCAAAATTCCAGCTTTCGAAGAGAATTTCCAACTTAGTTATATGTTGGTTATAGCTAGTTTTGTGGCCAAAATAAGTACTCTATGTATCTTATACCTTGTGAACTTGATTTGGAGCTGTCTTGTGGTGAAAATGAAGCCTTGAATATGGTTGAAAATTAGAAAAAATGAGGGGAAGTGGTGCTGAAAATTTTTTCTATAGGAGACTTTGAGTAGTCTTAGGAAATCTGTTATATCTTGGTGTAGAAAAATTCAAATTGAGTTCTATTTATTGCATTTGAAACTAGACTCATAGATATTTTAACCGTGTAAAAATCAATGGTTGGTTCAACCCCTATAAATACCAGAAAATTTACAAAATTTCTTGAAAAATCATGACTGTTCTGTTTTGCAAATGAGCCAGCAGTGATTTTAAACTGAAAATTTGATTAACCTATGAGTTGAATTTTGTAGACACCAAATTTTTATTATTTTTAATTTCATTTTTATCATTTATTATTTATTTATTAATTGGGTTAGACTCATCATTTTCATTTTGTAAGATGTTAAAAGTGGCTTTAATTCTCTTAAATTTGGTTTGAAAATTGTTAACTTATTTTTAATTGATTTTTGAAGAAAAATGAAAATGACAAAAAGTAAGGGAAAATGTGTGGATAGGTGGAAGTGTGCATGTTGAACAAGTGTACAAAATAATCATTAGACAAGTGTCTAAGGAATTATAGGACAAGTGTATAGGAGGTAGGTGTTAAGGACACTTGGAGGTAAAGGGGGGTAAAAAAAAAAAAAAGGTTGGCGGTTGAGTTGGGTCGAGGGGAGCAAGGCCGAAGAGGAAAAAAAGAGAAGAAAAAAGCTCACGGGGAAGGAGGGAGGAGGTTTTTTGGTCTGAAAGCTTGGTGGTGGAGAGAAGAAAGAAACAGAGCTAAAGAAAAAACTGAGAGCAGACGGCTAGGGTTTGAGAGGTCTAGGAAGGGTTGGCGGCTGAGTTAGAGGGACGGAAAGAAAGCAGAGGGTCAAGGCTGGAGAGGAAAAACAGAGCAAACAAAAAAGAGACAAAGGGTGGCGGCTGGAATCTGGGGAGGATTGCGGAAAAGAACACAGAAAAAGGAAAGGGAAAAGCTACGGCTGAAGGAGCAAGGCTTCGGACAGAAATGAAAAGCTAAGGAAAGGGCCAGAGGAAAAAGCTTCAGGCGGCTAGGAAGCAAAAGAAAAAACAGAGGCGGACGGACAAAGGAAATCAAACGAGGGGAGCAAGGAGAGGAACCACCGCCGCTCATGCTGCCACCACTTCACCGAACCCGCCATCATCATCTGCGAATTTTCATCAAGCAAGAGTTTTGTAAGCTATCTTTTCCCTTCAAATTTCAGTTTTTTCTTTTAAGCATGGACGCTGGAAACTCTCTGGTCTTTTTATCACAATTTCTTGGTAGACTGCCTATGTTTCTTCATTGCAATTTCTTAGTGAAAGATTGCTGCTTTGTTTGCTGATTGGGTTGAAATTTCTGTTTTTTTTTCTGACAATTTTGGGGCCAACCGTGACTTCATTTGAGCAAAGATTTGTTGGAATTTTACATGCCCATTCCCTGTTTGTTAAAATGCCCAAGTGGAACTCCTACCTGAAGGATGATTGAATCTTTGTTGCTGTTAGATTTTGTTGTTGTCGCGTGAGATTGCTAAATATCAAAGCGTCAGATAAGCCTCAGAAATTTGCTAAGGTCGCATGGTTTTCCTTCTGATCTTTGCGTGATAACATCTAAGGTTTTATGGGGAATATAGAAAGCATGTTTCGTTCATACCGGAGTGCTTGGTTGCTTGAAGTTTGTACCCTTTTTGGTGTTTGGATGTCATGATGGTGGGCTATGGGCATGCTTGCCGTGAGTGTCATTACGCCTCTGCTGCAATTTTACGTTCAGTTACGTTATAAGGCTGCTAATGCTTGTAATGTTTCCTTAATGCATAAAGCTCGGGTGTTGTTTGCTGCTCTGTGTTTTGGGTCATTTTCATTGCCTTAATTTAGCCCATGAAGTGTTTTATCATTGGATTCTGTTAAGATGAGAGTTGGAAATCTTGATTGAATGAAAAGCTGCATTTCGTTTCTTATGTTTTGTTGCTTTTTCCTTCTTCCTGCAATAGCTCACGAACTGGATTTCATCACTTTATTTATACATTTAAACCATGTGTCAATGATGATTGCTTTTTCTCTGGTCGGCTCACAAGCTGCGAATTCGCAGCAGAAAATGGTAGAAAGAAAACGTCAGTTTGCCGGAAGTTTTCATTTGCATGCATGGATAATTTCTAAAAATTTCCCTTTGGCCCCCCCAAGTCTTCCTTTGTTTCACTATGGCCCAAGTAAATTGAAAAACCCATCAAAGTGATCCCTCAACCTTTCTTTTCCCTTTCAATTGGATCCTAATTTTGTGAATCATGGGTTGTTTAGTTATTTAAATGCTTTCAATGGTTCAACTTCATGTTTATCTGGTTATTTGAGATGCCTTGACCCTTTTATTGTTTTTGAAGCTAATATTTCCTTCATTTCATTACCATTGCGAGGGAGGTACACTCTATCCTTTATTTTTTACTTTATTTGACCCTACGTACGTATATGTGTCTTATGTGTGCAATTGCATGACTTTAAGTGTTTATTTCATTTTCACTTTATTTATTTCTTTAGTTGCTTAGTTTTTGCTTTAATTTTAGTTCAATTTTATCATTTTGGGAGGCACTTGAATGCCAAGTTGTAATAGTTAGGTTTATTTTATTTATTTTTTATTTTCCCCCATTAGAGTGTAGTAGGCCTTCCTCCCCTAAAAATATAATAGTTAGGGCCTTAATTGCCTTATGTGTTTTGCATGCTTAGGTGCTATGTGTTTAATCGCTTTCTTAGGTTTTGGCATTTAGATATGCATGCTTATGTGTTATGTGAATTACATGCTCACATGTCTACTTGCTTTAATTATGCACATTACTTATATATGTGTATGATGGATACAAATGCACGTAACCGTGGCTAGTCCAATGCTAGTCATGGTTGTCCCCTCGAGCTCTTGCAAGTCCAATGCTTGTGAGAGAGCGTAGATGTGGGCTAGTCCAACGCTAGCCCTTAGGAACCCTTCGCGCGATAAATCATGATTGTGTGAATAAAATCATTTCATCTCATGCATATCTTCACTTTCTAGGGCCTCTTTCACCATGTTGCATGACACTTTCCTTATATATGAATACCCCTTCCCTCATATTTGCCCTTATATGTATATTACTTGTCCCTTTTGTATGAAACATGACATTAGACTTGCATTTCATATAAGCATTAGAATTAGGTCATTCGCTTGATTATATAGGAAAACCCCTTGGATATGGGATATGGACGAGTTTGGCTTTTCTAGCCTTAGCACGCTCGTATTCACTCTATTAAAAGGGAAAATTGAGTCACGAACATTAGTCCCCCGCACCCGACATGATGCATTCCTCTAAGACATGTATATTTGTATAATTATTTTATTCTTTTTTCTTTTCTTAGAGTCTCATATTTTTGCATTATTTGTGACCTCTCCAAAAAGTCATTATTGGGCATTACAATTAATGTGATTGGCACCATTCAAGCTTTGAAGAGAAATTTTGCCCCCGATACCCTCCTAGGTCTAGGGTTTGCATTCATATAGTACATTCCAAATGTGATAAATTCTTTGGTTAAAACAAGAAAATCTTTGACTAAATCACGCAACTAGCCTTGGTTAGGTTGAAGGGGGGCCTTGGATTTCATCCTTGCCTTCCCCTTCGTCAAATGTGACTCCCGAACCTTTTTCTTTGATTTACGTAGACTAGGAGTCGTTTAAAAGGGGTTTTTTCCACTTTTTCCTTTGAAAACTCATTTTAGGTGACTTGGTACACCTTAACTCTATACCAAGTGGCGACTCCATTTTTTTCAATAAACCCTTTTTAAACTATATTTTGGGTCCAATCGTCGCATTTTTATGTCCCATTTAGACCCATATTTTTATTTTCTTTTTAAATCAAAAAATTCATTTTCCAATCAAAAAATCGAATCAAAAGCCATTTTCCTAAACTCGTCGTCTTTTATTTTTCTTATTTTCAAAAAATGGGGCACGACAGCTGGCAACTCCACTGGGGATGTTGAGAGTCCAAGCAAATTTGATTTAGTCAATCTTTTTTCTTCTTTTAACCTTTTTATATATCACATTTGGATACTTAGGGTTGCATTTTTCTTTTCTAGGATTTTTGCATTTCGCACGTATCAACTCACTCCCTCACCCTTTGCGTACGATTGATTTTGATGGATGGATGGTTTATTTATGTTTATCCCGCGCCTTGCATTGCATTTTGGGTGGGGGATATTACCCTAGAGCCTCGCGTTGGTTCTCGACCCCTCCCCTCCAAACGAGCACTAACATACGTGCATACGCTTTATTTTTATCCCTCATTTATTTTTCTTTTAGTGGCTTGTCACGCCACTCTTCCCTATTAGGATTAGGCGACCTACTTGGACATGTGATCGCGACACGACGTGTGCGTAGCATGATCCGAGGGGTCACTCAATCTTCCGGTTTAAGCTGTGGGTTAATAGCCTTTAGCTTTTAGTCGAAGGTTGAGGATTTTTGATAGATTCACTCAGACATGTAGCCGTGACACGACGTGTGCGTAGCAATGTCTGGGGAATCGCTCGAGCCACCGACAAAGAACCTTGGGATTGATGACCCTTGGTTTCCAAATCTGAAGGCTCGGGGACCTAAAACATTTCGAGTCTAGATGCATTAATGAGCCAATACCTCATGCATCCATGATAGTTTACCTAGGGTAAAGTCTGCCTTACCTTATTGGGGACACTATTCACGAGGGGAGGGATCCAACCCCTCTTTACCTTTTATTGATTTATCTCTTTGCTACAAATGTGTTATATGTATTTATCTGATTGAACTAACTTTTCTTGGTTTTTTGCCTCCATTGCATTCATAAGCCCTAGAAATAAGAGTCCTGGCATGGTACACTCTAGGATCCTATCCTATTTGATGTGACATGTTTAAATTCAATGCTTCACATTTGTAGCATGACTACATTTCATTTTAGGCTCACCGCGACATACAAAAAAGAGTTCCTTTAGGTCATGTTTCATTTATGTACTACATATTTAGTCGCTTTGATAAACTGGCATCATGCATCCACCTTAGAAGGGAACGCCGTTTAGGGAATCCCGTGTTAGGAATAAACCGCCCTGTGTCTCGGATATTTAATCCAAGGAGACTTGCACGTTTACATTTTGTACCATCCGAAAGAGTAGTGCACGAGGTAAGGTAGGATCCGATCATTTTCAAAAGCGATCTTTGGAATATGAGCGTCTAATAATCACTTTTTGGCCATTTTATCAAATTTGGTGAAAATCCCTTGCTTAAAGGACATTAATTTGAAGAAATTCACAAATGATTCCTCACTATTGAGACGATAAATAAATTAAGGCAAGAATTTGATTTTTAGAAGTCTCATAGACTAATGCATCGCAAACTACCAGTGGATAGTTTGATTTTAAAATAAGCTGTCAATTTCATCCAATCCGTTGGACCGCTTTATTCATCAATTTCATCCAGTCCATTTTATCAATTTGTTCATTTTTAGGGCAACCTAGTTCGATTTTGAATAGATCACTAATTTCATTCAATTCATTTGATTAGTTTACCCATTCTTAGGGCAATCTTATCGATTTTGAATAAATCATCAATTTCGTCCGATCCATTTGACCAATTTGCCTAGATTTAGGGCAATTCGGTCGATTTTGAATAAATCATCATTTCACTCGATCTGTTTGATCAATTTATTTCATTCAATTCATTTGATTAGTTTAATTCATTTTTAGGGTTATCCATTCAATTTTGAATAAATAATCAAATTTCATTCAATGCATTTAACCATTTTACCCTTTTTAAGGTGATCCGGTCAATTTTTTGAATAAATCATCAATTTCATTCAATCTATTGGACCATTTTATTCATCAATTTCATCCAATCCATTTTTTTTCAATTCGCTCATTTTTTTAGGACTATCTAGGTCAATTTTGAATAAATCATCGATTTCATTTGATCAATTTACCCTTTTTAGGATCAAATAAACAGAATTTTCCTTTAAAAAACAATTACAAAGTCTCTCAGAGACTTTAGCAAGCAATCCATTCGATGAAAATATTTTTCTATATCTGATAACAATTTTGATCTAATAAAGTTTGAAAATTGCAAGTATTATTTGATTCTTGGGCAGATCCTACAATGAAAACATGAAAGATCCATTTGAAAGCGCTAGGCTAAAGTCTCTGAGAGACTTTGTAATTGTTTTTTAAAGGAAAATTCTGTTTATTTGATCCTAAAAAAGGTAAATTGATCAAATGAAATCGATGATTTATTCAAAATTGACCTAGATAGTCCTAAAAAAAATGAGCGAATTGAAAAAAAATGGATTGGATGAAATTTATGAATAAAATGATCCAATAGATTGAATGAAATTGATGGTTTATTCAAAAAATTGACCGGATCACCTTAAAAAGGGTAAAATGGTCAAATGCATTGAATGAAATTTGATTATTTATTCAAAATTGAATGGATAACCCTAAAAATGAATTAAACTAATCAAATGAATTGAATGAAATAAATTGATCAAACAGATCGAGTGAAATGATGATTTATTCCAAATCGACCGAATTGCCCTAAATCTAGGCAAATTGGTCAAATGGATCGGACGAAATTGATGATTTATTCAAAATCGATAAGATTGCCCTAAGAATGGGTAAACTAATCAAATGAATTGAATGAAATTAGTGATCTATTCAAAATCGAACTAGGTTGCCCTAAAAATGAACAAATTGATAAAATGGATTGGATGAAATTGATGAATAAAGCGGTCCAACGGATTGGATGAAATTGACAGCTTATTTTAAAATCAAACTATCCACTGGTAGTTTGCGATGCATTAGTCTATGAGACTTCTAAAAATCAAATTCTGGCCTCAATTTATTTATCGTCTCAATAGTGAGGAATCATTTGTGAATTTCTTCAAATTAATGTCCTTTAAGTAAGGGATTTTCACCAAATTTGATAAAATGGCCAAAAAGTGATTATTAGATGCTCATATTCCAAAGATCGCTCTTGAAAATGATCGGATCCTACCTTACCTCGTGCACTACTCTTTCGGATGGTACAAAATGTAAACGTGCAAGTCTCTTTGGATTAAATATCCGAGACACAGGGCGGTTTATTCCTAACACGGGATTCCCTAAACGGCGTTCCCTTCTAAGGTGGATGCATGATGCCAGTTTATCAAAGCGACTAAATATGTAGTACATAAATGAAACATGACCTAAAGGAACTCTTTTTTGTATGTCGCGGTGAGCCTAAAATGAAATGTAGTCATGCTACAAATGTGAAGCATTGAATTTAAACATGTCACATCAAATAGGGTAGGATCCTAGAGAGTACCATGCCAGGACTCTTATTGTGAGAACCCTGAAAAATATATATATAAATATCAGTGCATATTTCATTTGCATTTTTAATTCTTTAATAAATTTTAACATTAAATCTAATTGTTTTAAATAAGTGCGTAGAAATAAATTTTATGTGCAAAATAAAAGAATTGTGCTAAACTATTAAATTTCCTAGTTTTGTTACATTAAATTCATATTTCGAAGGTAAATTATTTCATTGATTTAATAATTAAATTTCTTTGAATTCCGATAGCTAATCTTAAGCGTTAATAATGATCAAGTTAATAAGTTTTGATATAAAAGGGATAAACGAATATTTAGAATGTTAAATTTATATATTAAGGTCAAACTTGATTTTAATAGTTAAATAATAAAGTAAGAATGTTAAGTGTTAATGGGAACCTTAGAATTGAGATGAATTGATATATTTTTGATAAACCGTTACAAGTACATTGGGTGCACTTAGGAGGTTAAAATCTTGATAATCGAATCTTTGCGAGATTAGCATATTATTAGGCCTTCAAATTATATTTGGGGGTAATTTTGGAATTAAGTTAGAGTTAAGGGCTTGAGTGGAGATTAGGAAGAGATGTGAAATGACTAAACTACCCTCCACTACCCCACAAATTACCATGCAATCCAAAACAGATTTCTGACAACATCATAGGCCACCTCCTTACTCGGTCAATCAAAAACCTTCACCACTTCAACACACAACCTCTTCCTACACGCAAACCCTTCTCCAAAACCGCGGCACCATCTCTCTACCTCTTCACTCCTATATCACAAACCATCACCATTTCCATTTCCTCTGCCTTAGACCGAGAGTAGATGAGAGAGAAAACCTTGTGAGCCACCACCTTGTAATCATCGACCAAGAAGAGCTGTCCGCGAGCTGCAAATTTTTTTTTCTGTTCTGTCTGGGAGCTAGAGGGAAGAGAGGGCCTTGCGATTCATTCTGTCTTCCATCCGTGAGCTGGTGAAGAGCTTGAGACCAGATTTCCTTCATCCAGCCGCAAGCCAGAGCAAGGGAGAGAGGGAGAGAGCTAGCGGTCTGCATTTTTCTGGACTGCCGAAGGGAGGAAAATAATTTCTGCTGCTAACCGTGTGTGTGTACTCCAAGTTGAGGTAATTTCTGAACTGAAATTAGCTGATTATAGGTAAGTGAGGTCAGCTATGGACTTGCATGTGATGCTTGTGAGGTTAGATGAAGAATTAAGACTTAAGAAATCTGGTTTGGAAAGAATTGAAGCTGCCGAGAGTTTGAGCTGGAAATTTGTAACCTTAATTGGCCTATCGGTGATAATCTGAGTCTAAATGTGTATTTAACTAACTAAAATCTGGATGATTAAGTTTTGCATGAGGTTAATTAGCTTTGATTAAGTCAGAAAATTTAAAAGATACAAAATCAGATTGCATGTAAGCCAACCGAGAGCAGGACTGATTGAATTTCTGGTTGGGTAGTGTTTTGATGTTGTCCGAACTTGCTTATGGATCAAAACTGATAGATAACTGATTTTTGGGTCATGCATGTAGCTGATGAACCGTGAGAAAAAAAAAGAAAGAAAAAAAAATCTGATGTGTGAAGGAATGGGTTTGCCGAGAGCTTAAACTGGAAATGCAGCTTTAAATTTGTTCATCTGAGGTAATTTGAGCTTAGAAATGTGATTAGCTAACTGAAAACAAGATGTTTAAACCATGCATGAATTTTATTAGCCGGATTACGCTAGAAGATAAAAAATGAAACAGGAATCTGCTGTATGCAAGCTCATCCGAGAGTAGTGAACAAAATTCTGGAATTGTGGTTGAATGTTGTTGATGTCCGAACCTAATTTGAACTAGGACTAATAGTAAATACATTGATTAGTCATGCATGTTAGTTTTGAATACAAAAAAAAATAATAATAAAGTTTTAGCTGGAAAAAAAATCCAGATTTGCGACTAATTAAGCTGCTGGAAATTTTCTGAAATAGCCGAGAGACTTCATGTTTGTTTGCAGCCGTAATTGCTGTCAAATGGAAAATGGTGTTATGAAATGCATGTAGTTTGTTAGCTTTAAGTATTAAGTGAAGTTTAGTTGAAGAAAACCTGGGTAAAGGATGGAATTCTGGGTTGAGATCGTATGCGGAGACATGCTGGAATTTTTTCCAGTTTTAGCCGAGGAAAAGAAATTTTATCTAGCTTTTCCTTCGAAACCTTGGCTGTAAATTTCATAGTATTGCACAAGATACTCCTTAGCATGATAATTGCACTCTGCATGTTGAGCTGGGAAAAAAATGAGGAATTATGGAGAAAGATTCAAATTTAAACTATCAATTGCTGGAAAATTATATTTTAGCTGATGACAGATTTATGGGGACCTCTTGGTAGAATAATTTACTGGAATTATTTGTCAGTTGACTCACTCCATGATTGGACAAAATGCATGTTAAGTGTTTATTGTTTAAAGCAGGCTAAGGATGGAAACTTTGTCGAAAATTTTGAAATATCTTTGCTAGAAATTTGTACCTGGTTGCTAGCTGTACTAGTTCAAGCTTTTAGCGAGGTTATTTTCTGGATTCATGTAGTATTTGCTCTAATTTAAGTTGAGCAGACTATAAGCTATATGTTTAGTGTAGCTAGCAAGTAAAAGATGAGAATTTAGTGGATATTTTGAATTCTTAGAATCATTTGGAACTCAAGTTGGCTGTAGTTTTTCTTCTTGTTTTGAATGGATTGGTGTTTGAAAGTGAGTATTGGTTATCAAGAGCTAATGATTGATGAAGCCCTTGACTATTTGAGTGATTTTACAAGTATTAAAGTTTTGATGAAATTAACTGCTGGAATTACTTGTTATTATTTCTACTTGATGGATAAAACCCTTGCGGTTTAGTCGATAGAATTTCTTGGAGGCCTTGAATTTATTGTGTTTAAATGTGATCTGATATGAGCTTGTTGAAACCAAGAGCTAATGATTGACGAAACCTTGGTCATTTGTTTTATTTTTGATCAGCAATGAATCTGTTGAAACCTAGGGCTAATGATCGACGAAGCCCTAGTGATATTGCCGTTTGAAATGTGATTTTGCTATATTGGTAAATCTGAGATATAACGTGCTTGTGAATCGGAATCTGAAAAGTTCGTTTTGACCCTGTGAACTTGAGTATTTTCAAATTGGGCTACGTGAATATATTTTACTCTATGTATTAAACTACAAAAATTCGTCTTGTACGATCACGTGAGAAATTCGGGATTTGAAATACATTATCAACTAGTTATTTCTTTTCCTGGCTTAAATTAGCTTTATTATTTTTGAAAAATGATTTCACTTGTTTTTAAAACCCTAGGTATTATTTTATTTCCTTTTCTTTCCTTAAAATTTGTCCCTGGCTAGTTGGTTTTGAGAAATTCATTACAAACGCGAGATTTTAATAGTTTTAAACAAAAGGCGTAGAAAACTTGTCCGGCAAGAAAACTCACTTGACATAAATAAGTTTTATTTGCTCCTCTAGAAAGAAAAGTATTTCTCTTAAAAGAAACCATACAGAATGTTTTATCACTTTTACTAGTTTTAATTTCAAAAGAATGGTTAAGTTACTTCGAGAAAATAATCTAGTTATAAAACTCGATAATTTTATATATAAATCAAGTACCTGTATAGTAAAACTTATAGTTTTAAAACCTGGTTTTCTAGGGTATAGCGAGGACGTGGAATTTTGAATCCCAGCTTGACCTTTGAACTTCACTCTTGGTGAGTGTCCCTGCCTGTTCTATGCTTACTTGGTTAAAGTGCTTTCTTGACTCGATATGTGATAATTTGCAAAACTAGTTTTTGATCCATCGAAGTGAGCAGTGTGTACTTTATCGCACTAGCCATTCGAGTGGTGACTTGCTTGAAATATTTTCGTGAAATATCCTGCTTGCACTTGCTAAGCATTGAGTAGGGGAATGTACCACACCTGAGGGTGGGAGGGTGTGACAGCCCCACCTTCCTCTAAGGCGAACCAAAGGGGTTAGCGGACTGCCTGCCCAACTCTCGCCAGGACTAACGGTGCAGGTTAGAGCTATCTAATGCGTTCCGGAACTTACCAACGAGCGTAAGCAAGTCAAAATGGCAAAATAACCCACAACAAGAAAAATGAAATCCGGAGTCGGCCATGATAGTAACCGACCCGCCAGAACCCAACCGAAAGAGCACGCAAACATTCACATCTGAACTTTAGCGATTACAATCCAAAATGACATACAAAAGTTTTCAAAAGTTAATACATATAAACGGTTTGCCAAATCAAAAGAGAAAACGCCCCAAAAGTACACTTAGGGTTTTAATACATGAGCTATACAAAAGATATGTTCAACTAGTTCAATTTGGCAGCCATTTGTCAAATCCAGACCAAAAGGGTTTATTTTCCTGTAAGGAAAACAAAAGGAACAGAAAGGGGTGAGCTTGCGCTCAATGAGGTACCAAACATATAGCAGAAAAATCATGGCATTTCATATTTAACAAATCAGATACACATGCTAGATGTAAAGTAAAGCAACTAATGATTCACATAGGAAGGATACAGGTGGCTCTCAGGAGCCAAATTTCCAGCGCAGTACTTGATCCAAACCGGTTGACTCTCCGTCAACGTATATAGAACCAACGCGTCCGTAGACCCACTTCGCACCGAATTCCGTCCACCAAACACCCCTTTACCGGACCCGCTCACCTCAAACGAACAAAATGGTAATACTCGAGTATACCCGGAATCAAGGGTCTCAATACCCAAAATCCCCGAACAGACTACCATGGTTCGTTATCTAATCGTCCAGGCCCTTGCCGGCCCGACTCGAATAACTTAGCCACAGGACTGAGCTCATAGGTCATAGAAATCCGAACAGATGCAGACACAGATAACAGATTCAAATTTTACATAGTAAATTGGCATATGAACAGACAAGAGAACGAGTGTGATAAAGTACACCCTCGTCTCAAACAAATAAACAGATTGCAGAGCAGAAATCAAGTTAAACAGCAATGGAGGGGAGTGGTACACTCACCGGCTCAACTTCAAAAGTTTTCACTTCAGATTGACCTTAATCGCCAAGAAACCCTAAAATAATCAAAGTAAACTAATTGAAGGTTTCATATCCAAAATCGAGTAAACGGAATGCACAAGTGAGGCTCGACTACACGTCGTACGCCTTGCCAAATAAATACTAATGCAAGGGTGGAAAACATGATTTTCTTGGAAACGAAAAGGTAACATGGAGACCTAGGCGCAAACAACCCAAAAGCCCTTTGCTCAAATCACAAGTAAATCCAACTAGCCTTCAAGTAAAATTTCGGCAGCATATCCCTTGTTTTTACCTATTTTTCAGCCATCATGGCTTCATTATTTCCTCAAATCAGTCCCAGCATCTCACAGAAAATTCATCTCATTTCCCAAAAGCCGTTCACTAGGCTCAAAGTAGTACAAGTACAAAAGTTAGCTAGGAAATGACCGGAATAAGAGTAAGTCTTAAAACATGTAAACAAGTACAATGAGACTCGATAACTAATCATAAATCAATGCCAAATATGACCACAATAGGGTTCCATAAGCATATACAATCATTAGAGAAAACCAGAAAATTCGGAAATGCAATTAGCTTTGGCCCTGAAAAAACAGTTTTTGACTTCTTTTTGCGGTAATGGCACCAAATGCCCTATGATTATCGGATGAAGGTGTAAGACCCACCATTTCGAAGCTAAAAGACAGGGCTACAATATCACAGAAGGTCAGTCAACCCATTTTTGAGTGAAAACAGGTCAAAAATGCAAGATACTACATCAAAATGTAAAACAGATTCACCAAAACGCATTCTAGCGGAAATATCATAACTCAGGCTCTACAAGTCCAAATCCAGAAATTTTCAAAACCAGTTGAAAGCTAAGAAATAGGGTTAAATTTCACCAGAAGGCCTCAACAACTCATTCGGAAGCAATCCAGACCAAAACAACCAATTACAGAAGCAAATCCCAATTTCAGGTAAAACCAGAACAGCAATAGTAATTTCGACTTATCTCATTCTACACTACTCCGATTGACCTGAAATTTTGTAGGCACCTATAAAATGTCATTCCCTACAAATTTTATGTTTTGAGCTAAGGCCAATTCGGCCTCTATCTAGGACCTAAAATTTCGGACAGAATGAAGAACCAAAGAACCCTAATTTTCCATATTTCTTCCAAAACAGAAATTGATTGCAATTACCTATCATTCACACCTACTAGAGTCATTATAAGCCATTGCCAATCATCATATAAGGCCACAACATCATGATCACATTAAACCAGAAAAATCACCATTAAATTGAAAACTTCATCAAATCATCCAAAAACAAGAAATAAACCACAAATTTCAACACTTTAGCCACTACTAAGCATAACTTAAGCTTCATTAAGTGTAAGAGGGAATTCACACACCACTCACCTAGTAAACAAGAGAGGGAGAGTTGTAGGGCACCTTAACTTCTCCAAACACTTCACCAAATCACTTACTAGCACCAACTAGAGGGATTTTATGGAGTAGAAACAAAATCAAGCAAGTGTTTTGGAGGATTTGAGCTAGATAGTTGCCAAACTTTGAAGAGTTCTTCTTCCTTCCTTGCTCAAGGTGGCCGGCCACTATAGAGGTAAGAAATGGTGATTTTTGTGGTAATTTTAAGATATTTAACCAATTGGTCAAAAGGTCAAAAAAATGAATAGTAAGTCATAAGTTACCACCAACCTCATAGTGACACATGTCACCTCTTTAAATGCAATCCTATCCTTCTTTTTCACTCTCACATCAATCACTTCACATCCTCTACTTATCTCTTAACACCCGATAAATTTCCACCAGTATCCGGAATTTACCCTAATAGGCCGAATTTTTTCGAACTTTTCGCACTAGTGGGTCCCACATCCGATATACGTTCATAATTTCTCAAAAATTAATTGATACTAGAAAAATCATTTAAAAGCTATATTTACTCATAAAATTTATTTGCACAATTTTTCGAATAAAGAAAAGGTGGAAAAACGTATAATTAAAAGAAATTAAAACCTAGAAATTAAGAAAATTACGGGTCCTCACAGAGGGCCTCTTATCCTATCTCAAATGCTAAAACCTTGGAATACTTGCTAAGCACTGAGTAAGGGAATGTACCACACCTGAGGGTGGGAGGGCCTCTTATCCTATCTCATGTGCTAAGTACTGAGTAGGGGAATGTACCACACCTGAGGGTGGGAGGGCCTCTTATCCTATCTCAAGTACTAAATCACTAGGCAGGGGAATGTACCACACCTTAAGGGTGGGAGGGCCTCTTATCCTGACCTGGTAATTTCTTATTTTGTGACGTCATTGGGTGAATCCCTCGACGCATGAATCTGATTGCAATCACGTCGTTGGGTGAATCCCTCGACCAATCATCTTCGAGTATATCTCGAGTATACTGCGTCCTTAGTCGGTGTTCGGGCCCGGGACAGGGGTATGAACGGTGACGGGTTAGGAGTAAAAATGAGTGGATCTACATGGACTATAAGTAGTGAGAGTTGACGGAGGGTCAACTACGATGAATTGTGATCCAGCAAGGGGAATGGCTCCTGAGAGCCCCTGTATCCTACCTTGTGCTGTTATACGCTTTCTTAAATATTGAATCTTAATACTCGTTACTTGCTTTATGTGATTGCATGCTTTGGGGCACCACTGAGCTTTAGCTCACCCCACGTTTATTTGTTTTCCTTAACAGGCTCTGGAAGTTGAAAGCTTTGAGACTTACTCATGTTTTCTTTTTGGGATGTATCTGAGTACTATGACTACTGTCGTGGGCTGTAATGTGTTTAATTCGGATAATGTACTTTTATTTTGGATTGCCACTTGAAGCTGGGAAATGTGTAAAACCCTAATTCGAATGTTTGGCTTGTATGTTAGTACTTGTGGTGCATGAAATTGTATTTCCGGGATTGTACGACCTTATTCCCTGGATGTAACACGTGAGATGTTTAAGAGCCGTCGATTGGCGATTTTAAATGACTGTTATCGCTGAAGTTAAAGTGGATTTTAGTGATTGCCTATTTCGGAAGAATTGTTTTGTAATAGATTAGGTTATTTTTTCGAGAGAATTTGGGTTGGATTGCTTGCGTGAGTCCTGGCGAGAGTTGGGCAGACGGCCCGCCAACCCTTTGGTTCGCCTTAGGGGGAAGTGGGGTCGCCACACTTATTTCTAGGGCTTATGAATGCAATGGAGGCAAAAAATCAAGAAAAGTTAGTTCAATCAGATAAATACATATAACACATTTGTAGCAAAGAGATAAATCAATAAAAGGTAAAGAGGGGTTGGATCCCTCCCCTCTTGAATAGTGTCCCCAATAAGGTAAGGAAGACTCTACCCTAGGTAAACTATCATGGATGCATGAGGTATTGGCTCACTAATGCATCTAGACTCGAAATGTTTTAGGTCCCCGAGCCTTCAGACTTGGAAACCAAGGGTCATCAATCCCAAGGTTCTTTGTCGGTGGCTCGAGCGATTCCCCAGACATTGCTACGCACACGTCGTGTCACGGCTACATGTCTGAGTGAATCTATCAAAAATTCTCAACCTTCGACTAAAAGCTAAAGGCTATTAACCCACAGCTTAAACCGGAAGATTGAGTGACCCCTCGGATCATGCTACGCACACGTTGTGTCGCGATCACATGTCCAAGTGGGTCGCCTAATCCTAATAGGGAAGAGTGGCGTGACAAGCCACTAAAAGAAAAATAAATGAGGGATAAAAATAAAGCGTATGCACGTATGCTAGTGCTCGTTTGGAGGGGAGGGGTCGAGAACCAACGCGAGGATCTAGGGTAATATCCCCCACCCAAAATGCAATGCAAGGCGCGGGATAAACATAAATAAACCATCAATCCATCAAAATCAATCGTACGCAAAGGGTGAGGGAGTGAGTTGATACGCGCAAAATGCAAAAATCCTAGAAAAGAAAAATGCAACCCTAAGCATCAAAATGTGATATATAAAAAGGTTAAAAGAAGAAAAAAGATTGACTAAATCAAATTTGCTCGGACTCTCAACATCCCCAGTGGAGTCGCCAGCTGTCGCGCCCCATTTTTTGAAAATTAGAAAAATAAAAGACGACGAGATTAGGAAAATGGCTTTTGATTCGATTTTTTGATTGGAAAATGAATTTTTTGATTTAAAAAGAAAATAAAAATATGGGTCTAAATGGGACATAAAAATGCGACGATTGGACCCAAAATATAGTTTAAAAAGGGTTTATTGAAAAAAATGGAGTCGCCACTTGGTATAGAGTTAAGGTGTACCAAGTCACCTAAAATGAGTTTTCAAAGGAAAAAGTGGAAAAAACCCCTTTTAAACGACTCCTAGTCTACGTAAATCGAAGAAAAAGGTTCGGGAGTCACATTTGACGAAGGGGAAGGCAAGGATGAAATCCAAGGCACCCCTTCAACCTAGCCAAGGCTAGTTGCGTGATTTAGTCAAAGATTTTCTTGTTTTAACCAAAGAATTTATCACATTTGGAATGTACTATATGAATGCAAACCCTAGACCTAGGAGGGTATCGGGGGCAAAATTTCTCTTCAAAGCTTGAATGGTGCCAATCACATTAATTGTAATGCCCAATAATGACTCTTTGGAGAGGTCACGAATAATGCAAAAATATGAGACTCTAAGAAAAGAAAAAAGAATAAAATAATTATACAAATATACATGTCTTAGAGGAATGCATCATGTCGGGTGCGGGGGACTAATGTTCGTGACTCAATTTTCCCTTTTAATAGAGGGAATACGAGCGTGCTAAGGCTAGAAAAGCCAAACTCGTCCATATCCCATATCCAAGGGGTTTTCCTATATAATCAAGCGAATGACTTAATTCTAATGCTTATATGAAATGCAAGTCTAATGTCATGTTTCATACAAAAGGGACAAGTAATATACATATAAGGGCAAATATGAGGGAAGGGGTATTCATATATAAGGAAAGTGTCATGCAACATGGTGAAAGAGGCCCTAGAAAGTGAAGATATGCATGAGATGAAATGATTTTATTCACACAATCATGATCTATGGCGCAAAGGGTTCCTAAGGGCTAGCGTTGGACTAACCCACATCTACGCTCTCTCACAAGCATTGGACTTGCAAGAGCTCGAGGGGACAATCATAACTAGTATTGGACTAGCCACGGTTACGTGCATTTGCATCCATCATACACATATATAAGTAATGTGCATAATTAAAGCAAGTAGACATGTGAGCACGTAATTCGCATAACACATAAGCATGCATATCTAAATGCCAAAACCTAAGAAAGCGATTAAACACATAGCACCTAAGCATGCAAAACACATAGGGCAATTAAGGCCCTAACTATTACATTTTTAGGGGAGGAAGGCCTACTACACTCTAATGGGGGAAAATAAAAAATAAATAAAATAAATCTAACTATTACAACTTGGCATTCAAGTGCCTCCCAAAATGATAAAATTGAACTAAAATTAAAGCAAAAACTAAGCAACTAAAGAAATAAATAAAGTGAAAATGAAATAATCACTTAAAGTCATGCAATTGCACACATAAGACACATATACGCACGTAGGGTCAAATAAAGTCAAAAATAAAGGATAGAGTGTACCTCCCTCGCAATGGTAATGAAATGAAGGAAATATTAGCTTCAAAAACAATAAAAGGGTCAAGGCATCTCAAATAACCAGATAAACATGAAGTTGAACCATTGAAAGCATTTAAATAACTAAACAACCCATGATTCACAAAATTAGGATCCAATTGAAAGGGAAAAGAAAGGTTGAGGGATCACTTTGATGGGTTTTTCAATTTACTTGGGCCATAGTGAAACAAAGGAAGACTTGGGGGGCCAAAGGGAAAATTTTAGAAATTATCCATGCATGCAAATGAAAACTTCCAGCAAACTGACGCTTTCTTTCTACCATTTTCTGCTGCGAATTCGCAGCTTGTGAGCCGACCAGAGAAAAAGCAATCATCATTGACACATGGTTTAAATGTATAAATAAAGTGATGAAATCCAGCTCGTGAGCTATTGCAGGAAGAAGGAAAAAGCAACAAAACATAAGAAACAAAATGCAGCTTTTCATTCAATCAAGATTTCCAACTCTCATCTTAACAGAATCCAATGATAAAACACTTCATGGGCTAAATTAAGGCAATGAAAATGACCCAAAACACAGAGCAGCAAAAAACACCCGAGCTTTATGCATTAAGGAAACATTACAAGCATTAGCAGCCTTATAACGCAACTGAACGTAAAATTGCAGCAGAGGCGTAATGACACTCACGGCAAGCATGCCCATAGCCCACCATCATGACATTCAAACACCAAAAAGGGTACAAACTTCAAGCAACCAAGCACTCCGGTATGAACGAAACATGCTTTCTATATTCCCCATAAAACCTTAGATGTTATCACGCAAAGATCAGAAGGAAAACCATGCGACCTTAGCAAATTTCTGAGGCTTATCTGACGCTTTGATATTTAGCAATCTCACGCGACAACAACAAAATCTAACAGCAACAAAGATTCAATCATCCTTCAGGTAGGAGTTCCACTTGGGCATTTTAACAAACAGGGAATGGGCATGTAAAATTTCAACAAATCTTTGCTCAAATGAAGTCACGGTTGGCCCCAAAATTGTCAGAAAAAAAAAACAGAAATTTCAACCCAATCAGCAAACAAAGCAGCAATCTTTCACCAAGAAATTGCAATGAAGAAACATAGGCAGTCTACCAAGAAATTGTGATAAAAAGACCAGAGAGTTTCCAGCGTCCATGCTTAAAAGAAAAGACTGAAATTTGAAGGGAAAAGACAGCTTACAAAACTCTTGCTTGATGAAAATTCGCAGATGATGATGGCGGGTTCGATGAAGTGGTGGCAGCATGAGCGGCGGTGGTTCCTCTCCTTGCTCCTCTCGTTGGATTTCCTTTGTCCGTCCGCCTCTGTTTTTTCTTTTGCTTCCCAGCCGCCTGAAGCTTTTTCCTCTGGCCCTTTCCTTAGCTTTTCATTTCTGTCCGAAGCCTTGCTCCTTCAGCCGTAGCTTTTCCCTTTCCTTTTTCTGTGTTCTTTTCCGCAATCCTCCCCAGATTCCAGCCGCCACCCTTTGTCTCTTTTTTGTTTGCTCTGTTTTTCCTCTCCAGCCTTGACCCTCTGCTTTCTTTCCGTCCCTCTAACTCAGCCGCCAACCCTTCCTAGACCTCTCAAACCCTAGCCGTCTGCTCTCAGTTTTTTCTTTAGCTCTGTTTCTTTCTTCTCTCCACCACCAAGCTTTCAGACCAAAAAACCTCCTCCCTCCTTCCCCGTGAGCTTTTTTCTTCTCTTTTTTTTCCTCTTCAGCCTTGCTCCCCTCGACCCAACTCAACCGCCAACCTTTTTTTTTTCCCCCCTTTACCTCCAAGTGTCCTTAACACTTACCTCCTATACACTTGTCCTATAATTCCTTAGACACTTGTCTAATGATTATTTTGTACACTTGTTCAACATGCACACTTCCACCTATCCATATATTTTCCCTTACTTTTTGTCATTTTCATTTTTCTTAAAAAATCAATTAAAAATAAGTTAACAATTTTCAAACCAAATTTAAGAGAATTAAAGCCACTTTTAACATCTTACAAAATGAAAATGATGAGTCTAACCCAATTAATAAATAAATAATGAATGATAAAAATAAAATTAAAAATAATAAAAATTTGGTGTCTACAAATTTCATGAAGATGTCTTCCAGAGTCTATTAGTACTTCGAGTCTATTTTCTAATGGTTATGTTTTGTGATTTTTTGACCAACGGAACTCAAGTTATACTTTTTCAAAGAATGTCGCCAAAGTTAAAAAATTTTGTCAAATGAATTGTATGGAACTTGAAAAATTTTGAGAAAACTTTTCTAGGTCTTAAACTTTAATTGGTGTGATTTTGGATGGTTTGTGGCCTTAAACAAGTGTATTTCATAGCCCTAGAATGCACTTGGACATTCTTCGATTGGCTTTCAAGTTTGTCTTTGAATTTTGTGTTTTGAGGGGTCGATTTTAGATAGGCTCATGGCTCATGATTAAGGCTCAAGTGAGCACCTTATTAACCTAAGTTTTGAATAATTGGACCATGACATCTTGTCATGGTTACTTTTAGGGTTTAACAATGGGAACTATCACGACCCGAAGTCGAACTTTTAGCTTTGGTCTATTTTAAAAGGTGAGTGTTCTTTGCATGTGTGTGCTTTAAATGACTATGTGGAATGTCAATCTGAATGTTAATTATGATGACCCATGTGATACACCGAATTTTAGGATAATGTTTTTTTAAAG
The DNA here is from genome assembly GCF_036785885.1 of Coffea arabica. Taxonomy (NCBI): domain Eukaryota; kingdom Viridiplantae; phylum Streptophyta; class Magnoliopsida; order Gentianales; family Rubiaceae; genus Coffea; species Coffea arabica. The sequence continues at coordinate 51,661,232 of NC_092320.1, read as the reverse complement.
CGGATATTAAGGTTTATTTATTTTGTTTTTGTTTTAAAACATTGTTTTGTTTTAAAGACTAGAAACCTTAAATTTTAATCAAAACCCTAGTTTTACTTGGGACTAAAAGGTTGTTATTTAATTGAGTTTATGTATGACAATGCATGTTTATGATAGGTACTTATAATGGTTGGGTGGTTAGTAGACTAATGAGGTGTAATTAAACTTGTTGGATTATATTAAATTGGTGATCTATGGAGTTAATTGCAAAGATTAGAAGTTGTTGGGGCCATAGTGTGAGGATTAGCAAAGTAAGTTTACTAGTAATCTTAAAGCTTCTAGGATCTTCCCAAGCTCAATTTTGATTGGTGGAGAAAAAGTGTACTTTGACTTTGGCTTAAGTTGTTAGTAAATCAAAGAAAAACAAAGCCAAAAACTAAGAGGAAACAAGAGAGAGAGAGAGAGAGAGAGGGCTGAGAGCTTCAAGGGAGGAACAAGAGAGAGTTTCAACTTTGGGTTCTTGATTTCTTGCTCAATCTTGCAAACTAAGCGATAGATTCACCAAATAATCCATAGAAGTTGCTTAGGAAGGTGGATTGCTATCTTGGAGTGGAGTGTTTTGGTGGTTCAAGCTTCCTAGGCTGTTGTGCTTCTCCAAGTCTAGGTAAAGTTGGTATTAGTTCATGGTTGCGTTATTTATTGGTTTATAAGTGAAAGTTATGGCTTGTTTAGGTAGATTTCATGATTTTAGTGGCGGTTATAGTAAATTCCAGTTTTCTAGTGTAATTTTCAGCTTCGGTTGTTGGAATGGATGGTTGTTCTTGGTGTTCATGTTGTAGTGATGCTTATGCTTAGTTTATGGAAGTGAATTCATGGTTAAAAATTGTTATAAAATTCGGCCAGCAAGAAGGGTTTGAATTAGGGTTTTGGTTGATGAATTTATATGTAATCTTGTGTTTATGATGTAGTTGTAGCTTGTGTTGCGAACTTGTTGCAAATTTGGTGAAATTTCGTGTGACGCCCCCACTTCTCCCAAAGGTGAACCCAAGGGTATCCCGCGGGACGCCTGCCCAGCTCTCGCCAGAACTCAAGACAATTGAAATTGAACTTAACGATATACACCAAATACTACAAGTCAAAATGAAGAAAAGTCGCTTCTTTAACTAAATATTCAAATCTTACATCATGTTCACAAAAGATACATCAAGTCCCAAAATATAACCATTAAAAGTCGACTAAACATTTACAACCCAAATTTCAATCAAAAGTATAATCTAGTCGGCTTTTCCAAAATCTTCCAATCCAACATGTTAAGGAAAACAAACTAATGGGATGAGCCAATACTCAGTGAGGCCAAAAAACACACATGCAAACACATAATCCAAGTAGCCACAAATTACATAGTAAGTAAAGCTATAAAGTTCGAATAATTCACATTTCGAATAAAAAAAATAAACAGAAACAATTCAAGGATACTGTAGCTCTCAGGAGCTAAATTTCACGTAGTAGAGTCGAAGTCTTGATCACATCTCACGTTGACACTCCGTCAACCACATAAGTATCAAATCCGTAGATACACCACTTTTTTTCGAGTCCCGTCACCGTTATACCCCCTTACCGGGCTCGCTCATCAAATTTTTGATAATACTCGAGTATATCATGGCAATACTGCACGAGTAATGCCGAGTAAGATCTCTCCAATAGATCATGCTCTACAAATATCTCATGGTTTGCTAAGCTTATCGACCAAGCCCATGCTGGCTCGATTCGCAAAGTTAGCCAACGAGTTTGGGCGTCCCCCGAATACGAATACGAATACGAATATAAGTCGATGAGCAACGCTCAAATCGACGATTCCAAATAGGAATCACAAATACGGATCACATATACGAATCACAAATACGAATCATATCCACATTACCATGTACAAGTCGGATATGAATTCACATAGAAAAATTCGAATATAATTTCATTTGAAAGAGAACGAGTGCGGTAAAGTACAGACTCGTCTCTAAATTTCCAAATTCAAATAACGGATAAGAAGCAGTAAACACTTAGCAACAAATTCATGCACTTGACACTCACCAAGTAATTCAAGTAGCAAGTTCAAATAATGGTTTAGGCGTCTCCCGTGAGATCCTCTGGAAGGTCCTCTTGAGCGCCTGAGCATTTAATAATAAGCTATCACTTATAAACCCCAATTAATAAGGAAGATTGCACTCTTGTACAATCTAAGAAAATTTCACGAAAATGAGCCTTAATTACTCGAAAATCGAGGCTCAAAAATGGGGTTTTAAAACACAAGAGAAATCTGATTTTCATCTTTGAAATCAAGTGTAAAACGGTTTAACAATATCGAAGGAAAATAGAGAGTTCGCAACTCTCAATTTCCTTTAAGTTTGGAAATTTCAGATTTGTCACCCATACTTTGAAAAATCGTATCTCATCTCTACAAGTCCAAAATTAGAAAACTTGGTGCCATTGGAAACTACTTCCAAAGTATTAAAAGTTTCTAGAAGACACTTTTCCATGATTCTAATTGAAAAATATTCGAAATTTAGCCCAAAGTTGCTGTTTTAGAAAGTCAAGACAGATTTGGGTTGATTTTCGACAAAGTTTGAAAATTCGGTAGAATTCATACAATTCGAGCTAGCCTCTAAAATTTGGAACTCTATTAGAGTTGTAATCCAGGTTTAAAACAAACAAGCGGAATGAGAATTGAAGTTTCGAGCACCAAGATATGGTAGCTCAAAGTTACCCAAATTTCCTTGTTAAACAAGGGTTTTCCAAAATCAAGTCACGAACTTTGGAAGTTTAGTTGAGCAATGAAATGGCCTCGGAATAACACCAAAATTAATATTATAATACTACCATATAAGGGTTGTTCCTCTACCAAATTTCATGGAGAAATAAGCACAGAAAGTGGGTTAACAAAACCATTGAAATCACAAGAAATTCTAAGGCTAAGCTGCCTTTGAATTTCTGTTTTACCGTTTCCAAACATTTGGTCAAGGGACATCTCAAACATGGCTCATTCCAGTAGGAAATGTCCAAAATATGTTCAAGGTATATTCGATAGATGATTTACAATAAGAAACTTTGGATAACAAGTCCCAAACCATAGTTTCAAATCTGTCCAAAACACTGTCTTCGTTCACAAAGTCAGTTTTGAATTTCAATCACAAATCACTCAATTCAACTTGGAATTCAGCGTGGTAGGTGGCGTTAGAAAATAGACTCATAAGGCTATATTTTCTCAGAAGAAACCATTTTCAAAATCTGTCCATAACCAACTCATTCGGGAGCATCAATTTGCAACTCATGTGCTGCCTTCCAGGAAGCAATGAAACAGGATAGTGGATTTCAAACGAATGGGTTGGCTTGCTCAAGTGGAACCAGAATGTGTATTTTATACCAATAGAAATCTGGGAATGTCTAGTTTCCAGTGCCACAAACATCACTCGATTCCGACATCGGAGTAAAAAGATATAGCCGAAACAAATACACTGCAGGGGTGAATATGGGATAAATTTCCAGATTTCTAAGCTTTCGTAAATCCAACATTTGGGTGACCAAATTAAGTTATTTTTCAATGAAACTTTTTACACAACTAATATAACATATAAACAACATAAACAAGCCATTACAACCTCAAAATTTTGCACAAAAGTGGTCGAACAAGGCAGGGGTAAAACATGTCACTTTTGCTCCAAGCACCTCCTTTGATTTTCTACCAACAATACAACATTAATCCACTAATTTAAGCACTAAACCACCATTAATTTCATCATCAATCATCAAATCAGTCTTTCCATCAAAAGTGGGAGTTCATAGAACCCACACAACAAGAATCCACCATAAACAAGACTACCCACATGCATACAATAGCTTAGATGTGCATTACTACTTCCATAAAACAAGAATTTGAGAGTTGATCGTTACCTATTCCACTTGGTGCACAAGAGCAGAAATTTCGGCCCTTCTTGCTTCAAAATAAACCATGAAAAGTTTCTGTCGCGCCCCCATTTTTTATAAGAAATGAATGAATAAAATATAAATAAATGGTTTTGAAAAGTGAATTTTTATTTGAAAAATGAATTTTGATTTACAATGAAGAAAAATATGTGGGTCTAAATGGGACTTTGAAATGCGACGATTTTGACCCAAAAATAAGTTTAAAAAGGGTTTTGGAATAAAAATCGGAGTCGCCACTTGGTATTGAGTTAAGGTGTACCAAGTCACCAAAAATGAGTTTTCGAAGGAAAAAATAGAAGAAACCCCTTTTAAACGACTTCTAGTCTACGAAAATCAAAGGAAAGGTTCGGGAGTCACATTTGACGAAGGGGAAGGCAAGGATAGAAATCCAAGGCACCCCTTCGACCTAGCCAAGGCTAGTTGCGTGATTTAGTCGAGGATTTTCTTGTTTTAACCAAAGAATTTATCACATTTGGATGAACTATATGAATGCAAACCCTAAACCTAGGAGGGTATCGGGGGGGGGGGGAATTTCTCTTCAAAGCTTGAGTGGTGCGAATCACATTAGTTGTGATGCCCAATAATGACTCTTTGGAGAGGTCACGAATAATGCAAAAATATGAGACTCTAAGAAGAGGAAAAGGAATAAAATAATTATACAAATATACATGTCTTAAAGGAGTGCATCATGTCGGGTACGGGGGACTAATGTTCGTGACTCAATTTTCCCTTTAATAGAGGGAATACGAGCGTGCTAAGGCTAGAAAGCCAAACTCGTCCATATCCCATATTCAAGGGGGTCCCTAATCAAGCAAATGCACTACTCTAATCCTATTTCTAGAATGAAATGCAATTCTAATGTCATGTATCATGCATAGGGGTATATATATGTATAGGGAAATTAGGGATAAGGGTTATACGTATAAGGGGAATATCATACAAAATGATAAAAGGCCCTAAAAAGTGAAAATATGCATGAGGTGGAGTGATTTTATCATGCAATCATGATCTAACACGCGAGGGGCTCCTAAGGGTCTAGCATTGGACTAGCCCACATCTACGCTCTCTCGCAAGCATTGTACTTGCAAGAGCTCGAGTGGACAACCATGACTAGCATTGGACTAGCCACGGTTACGTGCATTTGCATCCATCATACACATATATAAGTAATATGCATAATTAAAGCAAGTAAACATGTGAGCACGTAATTCACATAACACATAAGCATGCATATCTAGATGCCAAAACCTAAGAAAACGATTAAACACATAGCACATAGACATGTAAAAACACACAAGAAAATTAAGGCCCTAACTATTACATTTTAGGGGGGAGGCCTACTACAATCTAAGAGGGGAAACGAAAGATAAATGAAATAAACCTAACTATTACAGCTTGGCATTCGAGTGCCTCCCAAATGATAAAATTGAACTAAAATTGAAGCAAAAACTACGCAATTAAAGAAATAAATAAAGTGAAAATGAAATAAACACTTAAAGTCATGCAATTGCACACATAAGACACATATACGCACGTAGGGTCAAATAAAGTCAAAAATAAAGGATAGAGTGTACCTCCCTCGCAATGGTAAGCAAATGAAGGGAAAGGAACTTCAAAACAATAAAAGGGTCAAGGTACCACTTTAATCGAGAAAAATTAAAAGAAATGTGCAAATACAAAGCTCACTTGATCATAAAGCCCCTAAAGTCGTGACTTAAATGCAATTGAAACAAAGCATAGTAGTCAATTGAAGCAAACAAGCAATGAAGTTGTAAAATTAAAACTACCAAGGACCAAATTGAGTGGATTATTCAATTTATTGGGTCATAGCAGCATTAGTTGGAAGCCAAGGGGTCAAAGTGAAATTTGTTTTTAGACATTCCCCATGCAAGCATGCAAAGCTACGAAACATATGCCTCTGCAACAAAGAAACTACCATTTCCAGCCGCAAGCTCCATCCATAAACCTTCAGCAAACCAAAACTTTGAAATAACTCTACTTTAAACATGTCTAAACACCCTTAATCAAGACAAATCTTAGAAGAAATTCATGCAAATTTCATGCAAAGAAGGAACTTTTGCAACCAAAAGACTGTTCTGCAACTTCTTACTCATTCAACCCAAAATAATATTCATGCAAATAACTTCGCACAGCTGCAGGATGATCGAGGGGACTCTTGGCTCCTTTGAGCTCCAATGTAATGACATAGAAAGGACTCAAAACAGGTCCTAAACTCACTCCAGCACAAAAAACTTGGGACAAAGGGGAGAGGGAGGATTCAATAAGGCTCCTGAAACATAAAATGCAACAAGGCAAAGATACGGATTCACTCACCCTCCCCAATCGAAGTTCGGCAACAGTGCAAGGTGGTATAAACATCTACTGACCCTCCTACTCAGGGCTTCCAAAAAAAAACACTCTAAAGGCTAACCAAGACAACAAACAAGGTACTAAGAATAAAATGGAAAGGAAAACAGCAGGAATATTGTAACGACCCCACCTCCCCCTAAGGCGTACCAGAGGGTTCGGTGGGCCGCCTGCCCAGCTCTCGCCAGGACTCGGTCAAACACTACAGTCCTCGAACAAATTACAATATAAAACTCAAATATATACCAACTTAACCAATGGTTACACGTCGCGAGCGAAGCGTCCACGCATCCGCTGCGCCACTCTGATCCATGGGAAGTCCAACACTAGACTATTACACATCCAATCAATTCCAAACGTTCAATACAATCCCTAATATGAACTATTACACAACAGGAAATTCAAATTCAAACTGTACACAAGATAATCTATTCACTCGCATGAATAAGCACTACAAGCCTTCGCTTTGCCTTGAGCCCTGTGGAGGGGAATAAAACATTTTGGGGTGAGCTAGAAGCTCAGCGAGTAACCAATAAAATCAATTATCAAATCAGTTTCACAAACATTCATTTCGATAATGTCATGATTCAATAATCAATGCACTTTCATTTCTCTCGTGAGCCAGTGAAATCATGGTACTTAGACGTCCAACGCTCCAAACAATCATTTAACATTAAACACTTAACATTGAACATTGAACATTGAGAAAGAGCCCATTGGCGCTCTACAGGAACATTAAACGGTGGAGGAGACGTTGGGGTCCAGCACACGAATTCCAAGTACTCATTTGAGCCAAAACATGTCAAGAACTTATATGCCGGCACACAGGATATGCAATCAAAGAAACGATGCAAGAAACATTTCAAAGGTAACGTTGGAATTCGTTTGAGGTCACTCACCTCCACGGCTCACAATCCTCGTCCAATATAGCCAATTCTTCGTTCAAGTCCAAGCCGTTTAACTTATCTCAAAGCAACCAACGCTATCCAAAATCGGACAGCATTTCCCCTTAATTCCTTTATTTTTCCAACCTACAAACAAACCCAATCACATAGCAATTAACCACAATTGCTCATACAATTCACAAACGATAAAACATATCCAATTAGGGCCTTAATACCCCTCAATTGAGCCAATTAGAAGCTCATAAGCCAACCTTGGAAAAATTCCCAAATTGAAACCCTAAAACCAGAAATTATACCATAAGCGTAAATTTTTCGCAAACGATCACAATTAACGCACAATCACTTCATTTAACACCATTTCAATCCATCAATTCAAGCCAACTAACCATAATCATAGTAAATCAGAAAAATATCCAATAAATCAGAAATTGGACCAACTTATCTCAAACCCATGAAATACTCCACAAAATAATACACATGGCCACTACAAACCACTAATTAACCAATATTAGAACCAAAAGAAACTTGTTTATTCAACTCACCTCAAATTCAAGAGAGCTATCAACCTAGAGCTTCCCTTCAAAACCCATCCATCACAAGCTTTAATCCACCATAGCAAACCCTTGTGTGAAGTAGCTTCCAAAACCATCGGTTGAAACCCAAGATATTTGCAAAGATTGAAAGTAGGAAATTTGAGAGTTTTCTCTCTATGAAGCTCGGTTGAGCAGGGGCAAAAATGAAGAGCAAAAGCAGCCAAAACAAGATATTTATCAAGGAAACAGCCAGTCAAAACTGCTGACCGGCTATGCCACGTCAGAATCCGGCCAGTTTCTGGCCGGATTCCTGGCCGGATATGAGGCCGAGACTGAACCATTTTTTTTTCAAAATTGCAAGGCAATCCGGCTAGCTACCCGGCCAGTTTCTGGCCGGATTTCCGGCCGGATTTGGCCCTTTCCTTTTTCCAAAATTTTTTCGTTTCTTATCCGAGTTGAAAAACTGTTTTACTCCACTTGTCCAACAAAGATTTCTACCAAAGGAAAACCTCCTTCTTGCGGGGCGTCACAAATATACTACCACACACAAATGGCAATAAGGAAACATCGAACAGAATTGCCCAAAGTTTTCCGCCATTTTCTGGATTTGTTTATTCAAACACACAAAGATCAGCCATCAACATCAAACGCAAGCTTCATGGATTCGTCATATACTATAGAAAGACTTCCACACACACAATATCAGGTTTCAATACCAAACACCCAGAAGTACGAAAATCTAGGTTGGAGAAACAGCTTGCAAAAACCAGATTTTTGTTTACGAAACTTTTTACCAATGGAATGGGTTTGTTGCTAACTACAAGAAACATGAGGTAATTTCTACGCGAAAAAGGTCTCAATGATCCATGCTAACACAAAACCCAGATGCAAGGAGATAAGGCAGAGATCTGCACCAACAACGTATGAAAAAGAAATCACCAAAGGCACAGAAAAACAAAACCATGAAACCAAGACCCCAATCAGCGTAGGATATAAATCTGAGTATATGTAAGTGCGGGAAAGTGGAAAGAAAGGGTTACCTTGAAGACCTTAACACCGAATATGTGGAGCTCGTGAGCATTGAAGATGATCGTTCTCCGCGGAAATCGAAAGGGACTTGCTATTGGCTCTGATGAAGACCACGCAAAAATCTGGAAATTTCTGGTCCTCTTTTCCGCCACTTCCTTTGCCCAGATTTTTCCTTTTACTCTCCGAGAATTTTTCCAAGTCTCCCTCTTGCTCTCGGCTTTTCTCTCTTCTGGCCCGTCCAACTAGATTCTCAGCCTATCTCTCCATCTCTCTCAAAGCTGCCCTTTTTTTCTTGACTGCAACTCCGAGCTCTTCTTTCCCTCTCTTACTTTCTCCTTCCTCTTGCCCAGCTCTGAAATCTTGCTTCTTTTTCGTTTTCCCAGCCCCAGATGAAGCTCACTCCTCTCTTCCTAACCTAGCCGCCGCACCTCACTCTCTTCTCCAGTGTTTTCTGTTTCCATCGCCTTTTTCTCAGCCGTCACCTCCCTAGTTTTCAAAAGCCTTCGCTCTCTCTTGTTTCCTTACTCCGCCGCAACTCCTGCTCTCCCTCCCATTCTCTCCAGTCGTCCCCTTTCTTTTATATGGCTCCCAAAACTCAACCCTATCAACAATGGTTTGGATGAAGCCAGATGGCTTGTACTCTCACCATCGAACGGAGCCAACCCCAGGCCAAAAATAGCTAAGAAATGTAGCTGCCATTTTCTACTGCGGTCGAAACCGAAACGTGGTTTTTCTCTCTTTCTTTTTTTTTTCTTCTTTTTTTTAACTTAATTTAAATAACAATAATACAAGAATAATAATTCAAACAAACTTAAACAAAATGTACAAAATTAGTAACCAAAAGATAAAAAAAATAATAATAAGCTAAAATTTTCATCTTTTTCTTCTTTTTCTTTTTTCTCTCTTTTTTTTTTAATAAAAAGAAATAAAACATATTTTTCCCTAATTCTCTTTTTTTTGTTGCAAATTTTATGCTAAAAAGTCTTACAATAAAAAAATAAAAAAATAAATAGCTAAAAGAGTAAAAAATGAATGCAAAAATAAAAATAAGATAATAGATAATAGATAATGATAATCTAAAAATACTGAAATGCTATACAAAAATGTTAAAAGTTTAAGAATTAAAATCATGGAACAAAAATAATAGATAAGAATTATTACTAAAAAATTAAAATTAAAATTAGGGTAAAAATATTTAAAAATTTGGTGTCTACAGTTTGCCCCTCTTTGTCTGAGTTTTGAAAAAACTTGAGACAAAAAAATAGACACCAAATACTCACCTGCAAACCAGCCGAATGACTAGTGTTTCTTTTGAAATGAGGACTGGGCCCCTTTGATGAGACTGACTCGGACGAGAAATTTAAAATCGGGACTGACCCGAGACAGGAATTTAAAATCGGGACTGACCCGAGGGGATTGGCCCTAACATGAAATTTAAAATCGGGACTGACCCCAACATGAAATTTAAAGTCGGGACTGACCCGAGGCAGAAATTTAAAAATTGGGACTGACCCGAGGGGACTGACCCCAACACGAAATTTAAAATCAGGACTGATCCGAGACAGAAATTTAAAAATCGGGACTGACCCGAGGGGACTGACCCCAACACGAAATTTAAAATCGGGAAAAATCCAGTGTGCTTACCGTTTTGTTGTGTCTTTGCTCAAACCTGCTTGCGGCTTTTCTGATCTACCTTTGTTTGCTAGAAATCTTTCCGATACCGACTCCAGTACGAGGTGTGATCGTTTTTCTTCATGTATGAAATTTTCTGCAAAAGAGAAAAGATAAGGAAATTGCCACCATCATTTGACCGGTTCCCTTTGAGGTCGTGTAAACATGAGTTCTTTGATGTCTTTGTCAACTTCGGTTGTGGTATCTGATTTAATTTGATTCATTACTTCAAAGACTTTCTGATTCTTCTCAGACTGACCAGGAATGCCTTTAGCCATACTATGAGATCTGTGTACCGGGCGCTGCTGAATCACGTCCATTTCCACAAGATGATTGAATCCAAAGTATGCTTTGCACAAATCACGGGGATTGTCATTTATTAAAACTCAATGATTAAACAAATGGTGTATGCAAGATAAATTTATATATCACGCAGGGATGAATATGCGAAAAGACGCAAACGCGATCAATCATGCCCAAACCATGAAAACATCATGAATGCCAATAATTGAGGGAAAATGAATTTTATAAGAAAGTATTTGCAAAAGAATATCTATTCAAAGTGAGGCACGGCTTTTGGCCAACAGATGACATATTCGAATCTCTGGATATCTTTGTTCCGAAATCCAATCTTGACAGAAGTGTTACAAAACGAAGAGAAATCCGCATGAACCAAGTCAACAGCTGCTCCTCCTCGTGCTTGTTCGCTGCAGAACCCTACCTTGGCGCCCTTTCGGGTTTTCACCAAAGTTGCCCCCGCCCTTTTTGCTTTTTGTTTGTTTTTTTTTCTTTCCTTTTTTTTTCTTTTTTTTCCTTTTTTTTTTTTTGAGGTGCCCTTTCGGGTTTTCACCTAAGTAACAATGGAAAAGCTCGACCATGATCGACTCAGGAGTGTGAGTTGAAAATTGCTGGTATCAGTAAAATGCGCTTCCCTTATAAGTTTAGGTGAAGGCATTATGGACATCACTTGCCAGTGATTAGCGAACCTCCTAATAGAAATACAACAAGTGACGAAAGCCAGGACTTTTGGGCTTTTGTAATGAGATCAGGTGGGGTTTTTCAAGAAAGTTGTGGCTTGAAAGCAAAAATTTTAATAAAAATGGTGAAATAACTTGAGATTGCATCATTTTAAAATGATTTCCAATTTTTGAACGAAACTGAGGAAAACTTTGTCCCAGTTTGATTGGATTTTCTCTCTTTGCATTTTTTATTGCATTTTCTCACTAAATTTGCCCCAGTGTGGGGTTTTTCTCTTTTTCATCTCTTTTTCATAATAAATTTGCCCCAGTGTGGGGTTTGCAATTCCCAGGGGTTGCCAAACGAAAATTATTAGTCTGATAGCTCAAAAGGGACAACTAGGGATTGAATGTTTCAAGTGTAAAAGAAGATGGCCTGACTTGTATTTCATCATTTGCACGAATTTCTAAAAGAAGTTTTGCATAATCAAATGAAAAATTTCTTGCACATATCCGAGTTGATAGGTTGAGGAAATGTTTGTCCATCCATTTCGGCCAAAATGAGTGCTCCGCCAGGTAATACCTTTTGAACAATGAATGACCCTTGCCAATTCGGAGCAAATTTGCCTTTGGCCTCATCTTGCACTGGCAAAATCCGCTTCAGCACTTTGTCGCCTTCTTCAAATGTGCGCAAATGGACCTTCTTGTTGTAGGCCAGGGCCATGCGCTTTTGGTAACATTGGCCATGACAAATAGCATTAAGCCGCTTTTCATCAATCAAGGACAGTTGTTCAAAACGCTGTTTTATCCAATCAGCCTCTTCCAACTTGGCCTCCATTAAAACTCGCAATGAAGGGATTTCGACTTCGGCAGGCAGCACAGCTTCCATTCCATACATGAGCGAATAGAGGGTTGCCCCAGTTGAAGTTCGAATAGAAGTCCGATATGCCATCAGTGCATAAGGAAGTTTTTCATGCCAATCACGGTGTTTTTCAATCATTTTGCGGATGATCTTTTTCAAATTCTTGTTCACGGCCTCCACGGCTCCTTTCATCTGCGGTCTATAGATGGCAGAATTGCGATGTCTGATTTTGAACTGTTCGCATAGCCCGTCCACCATGTCATTGTTGAGATTCTTGGCATTGTCTGTAATCAGTGTTTCTGGCACCCCAAATTGGCATATGATGTGATCTCTTAAGAAATTTGCCACCACCTTCTTTGTCACGTGCTTGAATGATTCTTCTTCAACCCACTTGGTAAAATATTCAATTGCCACTAATATAAATCGATGTCCATTTGAAGCAGGAGGGTCAATTGTGCTGATCACGTCCATACCCCACATTGAGCAGGGCCATGGGGCAATCATGCTATGCAATTCGGTGGGAGGAGCACGTATAACGTCGCCATGCACTTGACATTTAATACACCTCCGGACAAAATCTATGCAATCGCGTTCCATTGTAAGCCAAAAATACCCGGTTCTCATAATTTTCTTCGCCAACAAATGTCCATTCATGTAAGGTCCGCAGACACCGCTATGCACCTCTTTCATCATGTATTGAGCTTCATCTTCACCGATGCACCTTAATAGGTTCAAGTCTGAGGTCCTTTTGTATAATACCTCTCCGCTTAAGAAAAACTTCGAGGCCATTTTGCGCAGGAAACCCTTGTCATTTGCAGTAGCTTCTAGAGGGTAAGACCCGGTTTTGATGAACTCCTTAATATCATTGTACCAAGGGCTTTTGCCAGATGTTTTGTCCACGACCCAACAATGAACAGGCTTGTCCTGGAGTTGGATCCGGATAGGCTCGATTCCTAATTCATCCGGATATTGTATCATAGAAGATAAGGTGGCCAAGGCATTTGCAAATGCATTTCGGGCTCGTGGGAGATGTCTGAACTCCAAACTTTGAAATTGTCTAGCCAGATTGAGCAAATTACAATGGTATGGCAAGATCTTGGAATCTCTGGTTATCCATTGTTTCAACGTTTGGTGCACAAATAAATCTGAATCACTGAAGGCTATCAACTCTTTAACTTCCATTTCCAAAGCCATTTTAAGACCAAAAATACAGGCTTCATACTCGGCCATATTGTTTGTACAGGCGAATTGCAACTTAGCAGCTCCGGGGTAATGCTTCCCTTCTGGAGATACAAGAACTGCTCCGATTCTAGCTCTGACAGAATTAGCGGCACCATCAAAAAACAACCTCCATTCGGGGCACCGCTCGCTCATATCTTCTACGGCACCAACAAATAAAACCTTTTCATCAGGGAAATAGGTATGGAGTGGTTGATACTCATCGTCCTTTGGATTTTCTGCCAAATGATCGGCTATAGCTTGCCCCTTGACGGCCTTTTGCGAAGTGAAAACAATGTCAAACTCTGAAAGAATCATTTGCCATTTGGCCAGGCGCCCAGTTGGCATCGGCTTCTCCAAGAGGTATTTCAAAGGATCGGAGCGGGATATGAGATAAGTGGTATGACTTAGCAGGTAGTGTCTCAACTTTTGAGCCGCCCAGGCCAATGCACAGCAGCTTTTCTCAATAAATGAATAATGAGCCTCATACTGGGTGAATTTCTTGCTAAGATAGTAGATCGCTTGCTCTTTTCTTCCGGAATCATCGTGTTGTCCCAGAACACACCCTACTGCTTCGTCGAGCACAGATAAGTACATGATCAGAGGCCGGCTCGATTTGGGTGGCACTAGGACCGGAGGCTGCAGCAAATAATCTTTAATCTTGTCAAAAGCCTGTTGGCACTCCTCATTCCAATGCAACGGCACATTCTTTTTTAACAAATTGAATAGTGGCTCGCACGTAGCGGTTAATTGGGTAATGAATCTTCCAATGAAATTAATCTTCCCTAAAAAACTTTTCACATCTTTTTGCGTTTTTGGCACTGGCATGTCTCGAATTGCCTTGATTTTTGCAGGATCTATCTTTATGCCCATTTTGCTAATGATGAATCCCAACATTTTCCCAGCTGGTGCTCCAAAGGCGCATTTCGCAGGATTTAGCTTCAAATTGTACTTCCACAACCTTTCAAATAACTTTCTTAAATCAATTAAATGGTCCTCGGCTTTCTTGGTTTTGATTATAATGTCATCCACATAAACCTCCATCTCCTGGTGGATCATATCATGAAACAATGTAGTCATAGTCCTTTGATAAGTAGTTCCGGCATTCTTCAAACCAAACGGCATGACTCGATAGCAAAAAGTTCCCCAAGGGGTGATACAAGCAGTTTTTTCCCTACCTTTTTCGGCCATTAAGATCTGATGATATCCAGCGAAAACAATCACAAAAAGACTCAATTTCATGTCCGGCAGTGTTGTCTAGAATGATATGGATATTTGGCAAAGGAAAGTCATCTTTAGGGCTAGCCTTATTGAGGTCCCTATAATCAACACAGACTCGCACTTCTCCATTTTTCTTTGGGACAGGAATTGGGTTTGAGAGCCAAACAGGGTAATGGGATACAATGATAATGTTAGTCTTAAGCTGCTTTTCAATTTGCTCTTTTATTTTGAGGCTCATGTCTGGTTTGAATTTACGAGGCCTTTGTTTTACTGGTGGAAAAGCTGGGTTTATAGGTAATCTGTGCACCACTACATCTGTCGAAATGCCAGTCATATCATCATAAGACCATGCGAACACATCTTGAAACATAGACAAAAATTCAATTATCTCCTCTTTCTGCTTTTTGTTCAAATGAATGCTGATTTGTATCTCTTTAACCTCAGTCTCAGTGCCAACATTGACAATTTCTGTTTCTTCTAGGTTCGGTTTAGGTTTCTCCTCATATTGTTCAAGATCTTTTGAAAAAGAATCAAACACTTCCTCACTATCACTCTCGTCTTGTGATTTAGATTGCATAACTTCCAAGTCGTGAGTGATATAGAGATTGTCATTATTGGATTCCGGAACAGTGATATCCATAGGGTCAAATAATTTTATTTTTGGCCATCTGAAAGAATTAAGAAATTCGAGACAATAAGCAAATAGACACATGAATGAACGGCATGATAAAACAAACTATGCACTTTCATAAAACTTCAAATCAAAGCGGAAACAAGCTAAAACGTAAGTGCAAAAGATGCTTTCATTGAACTATTTACATATGCAAGAAAAAGTTTTCATGAACTTTAGCAAATGACAACCCCATGTAGATTTACCGAAACTCCTTTCGCACGGGGAAGTACTTGGCGGTCCAGTTGTGTATAGCTCATTCGGGAATGTCTGGGAATTCGGCATCATCTGACGGGCCATTTTCGGATATTGCTCCCACAAACAAATGAGTCAAGCTTGTCTCCACTTCGTCAATTGGGCTAAACTCAGATGTAATGACTTCAGCTGGCTTTGGAAAGGTATAGCGTAATAGCGGAATGTCTAGCGCACCTAACTTGCCTTCCTTTTCTGCCCTTTTGCGCGCTTTCATCTCTTGTATATCTCTGACAGTCGGACGGAATCCCAACCCAAATTGGTCCTTCTTTTCGATGAGTTCCACGGGCTTCAGAATGCCTTGTAGATTGCGTCCCAATCCCTCATCAAATTCATATCTTCCACGAATCATTTCCTTGGCCATCATGACACTGGCCGCTGGCAAAACCCTTTCGTCTTTTGACCCCTCGCTCGTTATCCAACTCACAGAGACAATATCAGCTGTACGATAAGAAGACACTGAAGCATTTCGGTTACCATCCTCCTCAGGCTCGGAATCAGCAATTACAATGCAATTTTCTTCAGCAAAAATGGTTACCAGCTGGTCGTTCACCACAAATTTCAGCACTTGATGCAGGGAAGAGGGTACAGCGCCCGAGCTATGGATCCACGGCCGTCCAAGCAAAACATTATAGACACTAGAAAAATGCATAACTTGGCAAGCTATCTGAAATTGAGCGGGCCCCATTTCGACCACCAAATTTACTTCTCCTAGGGACTCTCTTTGGGCTCCGTCAAATCCTCGAACTACGGTCTCTGAGGGTTTTAGTTTGACATCTTGCAGCCCTAATTTGACCAATGTGCTCCAAGGACAAATATTAAGGGCAAACCCATTGTCGATCAGTACCTTAGGCAACATTCTTCCATTGCACCTCACAGCTACGTACAAGGCCTTATTATGACCAGTTCCTTCCGCAGGCAGCTCTTCATCAGAAAAGGTGATTTGTTTGGAAGTTAGTACATTCCCAACTATGTGCGAGAAATTGTCAACCGAAATATCCTTGGGAATACGAGCCTTAGTCAACATTTCGAGTAATGCATCCCTATGCAAGTCTGAAGTGAAAAGCAAGTCTAGGATAGAAATTTGGGCAGGCATTTTGTTCAATTGCTCAACCACATTGTATTCGCTTCTCTTAAGCCTCTTGAAAAAATCTCATGCTTCTTTTTCGGTCACTGCAGGTTTGGTAGTCGGTTCACAATTGCTTCCTTGGACTGGGGACTAGCGGCGGATGGACTGGTAATCCTCCCTGACCTCATAACAGCAGACACTTCTTCCTTCAAAACTGGTTTTCCTCCGATTTGCAAAACGGGCTCACTATAATTCCACGGCACTTGTCGTAGGCTTAAAACTGGCGCTTGTTCTGGGAATTCAATTACTACAGGTTCTAAGGCCGCACTTTCAGATAGGGTTAGGTCTAAAATGAAGGGCTTTTTGTCTTCCTCATACGATGCCTCCTCTATCACAAATGGTTGGTCCATTATCCTAAATACTTCTGTCTTATTTGACACGCTTCGGACAAACTCCTCAAATTTCTCATCATCCGTAATAACTCCCACAGTATCAGCGTGCTCCGGCAAGGGGTTCTTGCTCACATTCGGTCCTTGCTCTCCTCTTTTTCTAATCACGATTTCCCCTGCTTCTAACATGTCTTGAACTCTATGTTTAAGGAGTCGACAATTGGCCGTGGAGTGACCAGGTGCTCCTGAATGATAAGCACAAGTAGCTTGTGGATTATACCCAGCCGGCATGCCATACGGGTAAGTTGGAGGGGGAATCACGCCTATTTTACCGGCAGCCCTTAATTGTTCATACAATTGATCCAAAGGCCTGCCAAGGTTGGTGAAGGTTCGAGTGTGATTTTGATTGTAGGCTTCAGTAGGTTGGGGATGATTATAGATGGGTCTGTTCGGTGGGGGAACTCTTTGATGGTAAGGGGGTCGAGGACGAGTTTGTTGAAAGCTAGGTTGGGATATTTGGAAAGGGGCTGTAGGCGGGTTGGTGTAATTTGGGCGAGGTCTAGGATGGATAATATTGGTGTTGTAGACAGGGTGAGGGCTTGGATAGTAGGGATAAGGTGAATATGTTGGTTGGCGTTGAAATCGGGGTCTTGGTGTAGGGTTTTGATCCCAGATGAAGGCAGCTTCCCCCTTTTTCTTCTTAAATTACGGATTTTTCCCACTACTCCCTTGTCCTTGTAAAGCATCCAACTGGGATTTGAGGGCAGAGACATTAACAATCTTTTCAACTCCTACAAAGTCATCGAACTCTTCAAACTTATTGACAATAGCGGCAAACGAGCATCCAGTCATGCGAAAAATTTCTTCAAAATACGACGGATCATGTGCCTTAATGAAAGTGCGGATAATTTCGTCCTCGGTCATTGGTGGCTCGACTTTTACAGCTATTTTTCTCCACCTCTTGGCATAAGTCTTGTGATCCTCGGAGGGTTTTCTCTTCGTTCCTTCCAACGTGGTTCGTGTCGAAGCCAGCTCACAGTTATACTCGTACTGCCTCACAAAAGCATTGGATAAGTCAATCCAAGTTTTTACTTCTTCGGGCTTCAGATTGGAGTACCAGTCGAGTGCATCCCCCTCCAGACTTTCGGAGAATAACCTTAAAGGCAAATTCTCGTCGTCTACAGGCTTTCTCAACTTGTTAGCAAACAGCTGGAGATGTGTTTTAGGATTGCCTGTTCCATCATACTTGTTAAATTTAGGGGTTTTGAACCCCTTAGGCAACTGCACATTCGGAAAAAGGCAAAACTCGTCGTAATCCAGAACTCCTTGCTTGTTTAACCCTTGACTTTTCCTCATTAATTCATCAAAACGGTCAAGGCGCTTAAGCAGCTTCATATCAACGGGAGCGGAAGATTCCCCCATTTCTGGCTTGGTTTGAACAGTATGGTCTGGCAGGAATGGCTCAGCAGCAGGGTGATAAAAGGTATGTGGCTCAAGTGGTATATTTGATGTGACGTGGGGTTGTGGACCTCGCATATGAGTAGGAAAAAATGGAGGATTAGGGGGGGTAAGTGTATGGCAAGTTTGTGGTAGGATAGGTGAAAGTTTCTTCGGGTGGAATAGGGAAGGGTGGAGTAACAGTGGCTTGAGTCGAAGGTATGACAAATGGCTCTTGCTCAGGCTGTCTGACAGGTACAGGTTCAGGTTGAACTCCGCTGCTGATTAGCTCGTCAATCAACTTTCTTTGGGTTGCCATCTCGGTAGCCATCTCACCAAATTTAGTGAGCATTTCGGTTAGCTGAACCCCCAAACTCGTAGTCTCAGGCTGGGCGGTAGTAGCAGACCTGTCTGATTGTTCCGGTTGTGAACTCATGTTTACACGACTCTTCTGGGCTCTACTGCGGGATTGCGTTATGATGGGGCTCCGACGAGAAGCTATGTTTAAATATTACCTGAAAATATGAATGACTTGCTTTTAGATTTAGCCCTGGCTTAGCTTTTCCAACAAAAATAAAACAAAGAAAAAAAAAAGACAAGAGTTAGTAGATATCCAAAAAATTCGGATGCATGTCCTATTGGGGGGTCCTTTTTGCGCCAAGGGTAGGTCTAGTATGATGCAACACCTTCGAAATGGGACCCGTAACACAAACCTGTTTTTGACAACAATGCTAAATAAGTGCGAAAGAGAAATCGTTTTCATTGATAAGGCTTGTCAATATTTACATCATGTCACGAAGACGATTCCGTACAAGATTGGCAAAACTTCTGAGCCTATCTAATACAGAGTCCCTAGTTTCTCTAGCATATGGAACTCTAACATGTTCAGTTTGGTCATACAATTCTCCGCACTTCCTTTTCAGCTCTTGACGCTTTTCTCGTTCATTTTCATATAATTGCTTGTTTTGCTCCGCTATCCCTTTGTATGTCTCGACAGACTTACTTAATTGCAGAATTTCTTTATCCTTTGCTTCGATAACAACTTTCAACCTTTTCACCTCCTCGGCTGGCTCATCTTGTGTTCCTTGTGTAGCGGACCTTCTTACCCAGTCTTCGTATTGTGGAGTGGTCAATCCCTTTTGCTTGAGTTCCGGGACGTATTTAAACCTCTCATCATCGGATAGCTTCACCCATGCCTCAATAATCCGATCTTTCATAGGGAATTGGTTTGGGCATGTTTTTTCATCAAAAATAATGGTAATTTCTTTCATATCAAGTGCAGACGGGACTTCTTAGGTGCGTCCTAACTGTCTAAGAAATCTCTTTGGGGTGTATGCGGTGATTCTTTGGGTACCCAGTAAAAGAACAAATTCGGATGTTTGAGTGTGAAGAGCAGGTTTGATACAATTGGTCCAATCCAATACCCATCTAATATTTTGATCAGTCATATTCTTCAAGAAATCCACAAACTCAGATGCATTATATGGCAGACCCTCTCTGTTAACCCTCTTATGGTGTGTAGTTATCCAGTTGTACGCAGCCATTGGTAGACCCTCGGGAATAGACGATCGCCTCATGAAGTGCTCCATACCCCATACATGTAGAATCCAATTTGAACCACAGAAGAACTTTTTCCCTCTCTGACAAGTAGTGCAGACTATGAAAATACCTGCCAAAATAGTCGGTATAATAAAACACTGTTTATCTTTCACTCCTAGAAATAGGTCGTACAAGATTTTAGTGAGTTTAAAGGCTATCTTTTTGTCTTTTCTAGGGAAAAAATAGGTTCCAGCCATAACCAACCCGTATACCCATACTCTCTTTCGTTCCCAGATTTCCTTGGAAGTGAACGAGAAATCTCCTAGGTGCCTCTCAAACCCATCCTTTAAAGCGAATCGATCAAATAAGAACTTTGCCTCTATATTTTGGTCCGACCCTCGTATAGCTGATTCTTTTAACCCGGTGAAACGACAAAATTCGGCTTTGTTAGACACTAATGGAAATATCACGGCAGTTCCCTGAATTGGCAAATTGAGAAATCCGGTGACCTCCTCAATTGTTATGGTCATTTCCCTTTTTCCTAGTCTAAAAGCGGAACAAGTGGGGTCCCATAGATGCACCAAAGCTTCTACCAAATAGCCGTCGGACTTAATGTCCTTGAAATCCCCGATGTGTCCTAATCGACCGACTATTTGGTTAATCTCACTGGGTGAAAGCAACGTTGGCCATCTTTGTACCTCCGGCGGTACTACTAACATCTGTTGAACTCGGCGAGGACTTTCCATCTAGAAACAAAACTGGAGTCAAATACCTTACCTACAGGTCCCATTTCTCTGGTTAACATGAATTTAAACGTGCAATCCCTTGAAGGGTTATGTACCCACGGGAAAATCAAGGTGGGTTTAATCCTACAACGGGATTTCCTAAATGGCATTCCCTTTCTAGGGTTTATGCATGATGCCATTTTATTAAAGCTATAAAACATGCAATTTGAAATGAAACATGACCTAAGGAACCCTTTATTTGCCAGGGTAGGCCTAAAATGATATGGCATTATTAATTTATGAATGTAATATACCAAAATTTTTAAACGTACAATAGCCTATCTATAAGGGTAGGTCCTAAAAGAGGATCGTGCCAAACCTCTTATTTCCTAACGTTTGTGAATGCAAAAGACAAGAGACAAGGAAAGTTAGTTCAACACATAATCACATAACACGTTGGACAATTTAGATAATATAAAAAGCAACAAAGATAAATAAGGAAAGAGGGGTAGGACCCCTCCCCTCGTGAATAGTGTTCCTAAATTAGGGTAAGGTCGACTCTACCCTAGGCAATTCTAATATGGATGCATGAGGTTGGGATTCACTAATGCATCTAAACTCGATAAGCTCAGGTCCACTAGCTTTCAGACTTGGAAACCAAGGGTCATCACTCCCAAGGTTCCTTGTCGGTGGCTCGAGTGATTCCCCAGACATTGCTACGCACACGTTGTGTCACGGTTACATGTCCGGGTGAATCTAAGAAAAACCTCAACTTTCGACTAAAAGCTAAAGGCTATTAACCCAAAGTTTAAAGCGGAAGATTGAGTGACCCCTCGGATCATGCTACGCACACGTCGTGTCGCGATCACATGTCCAAGTGGGTCGCCTAAAATCCTAATAGGGTGGAGTGGCGTGACAAGCCACTAAAAGAAAAATAAATGAGGGGTGAAAAATTAAAGTGTATGCACATATGCTAGTGCTCGTTTGGAGGAGAGGGATCAAGAACCAATGCGAGGCTCTAGGGTGATGTCCCCCACCCAAATGCAATGTAAAGCGCGGAATCACATACATAAACCATTCATCCATCAAAACGATCGTACGCAAAGGGCGAGGGAGTGAGTTGATACGCGCGAAATGCAAAATCCTAAAAAAGGAAAAATGCAACCCTAAACATCCAAATGTAATATATGGAAAGGTTAAAAGAAGAAAAAGATTGACTAAATCAAATTTGCTCGGACTCTCTAAGGTCTCCAGTGAAGTCGCCAGCTGTCGCGCCCCATTTTTTATAAGAAATGAATGAATAAAATATAAATAAATGGTTTTGAAAAGTGAATTTTTATTTGAAAAATGAATTTTGATTTACAATGAAGAAAAATATGTGGGTCTAAATGGGACTTTGAAATGCGACGATTTTGACCCAAAAATAAGTTTAAAAAGGGTTTTGGAATAAAAATCGGAGTCGCCACTTGGTATTGAGTTAAGGTGTACCAAGTCACCAAAAATGAGTTTTCGAAGGAAAAAGTAGAAGGAACCCCTTTTAAACGACTCCTAGTCTACGAAAATCAAAGGAAAGGTTTGGGAGTCACATTTGACGAAGGGGAAGGCAAGGATAGAAATCCAAGGCACCCCTTCGACTTAGCCAAGGCTAGTTGCGTGATTTAGTCGAGGATTTTCTTGTTTTAACCAAAGAATTTATCACATTTGGATGAACTATATGAATGCAAACCCTAAACCTAGGAGGGTATCGGGGGGGAAATTTCTCTTCAAAGCTTGAGTGGTGCGAATCATATTAGTTGTGATGCCCAATAATGACTCTTTGGAGAGGTCACGAATAATGCAAAAATATGAGACTCTAAGAAGAGGAAAATGAATAAAATAATTATACAAATATACATGTCTTAAAGGAGTGCATCATGTCGGGTACGGGGGACTAATGTTCGTGACTCAATTTTCCCTTTAATAGAGGGAATACGAGCGTGCTAAGGCTAGAAAGCCAAACTCGTCTATATCCCATATTCAAGGGGGTCCCTAATCAAGCAAATGCACTACTCTAATCCTATTTCTAGAATGAAATGTGTGAGAACCCGTAAAAAACCCTAATCATTTTCCTAGGGTTTTAGTTCCCTTAATTGCATGTTTTCTGCATTTTCTGGCTTAGAAATATTTTCTTGGTGGATTTTATGAGCAATTATAGTTTTTAGATAATTTTTCTAGTATTGGAGAGTTTTTGAAAAAAATTAAGAATATATTGGATGTGGGACCCACTAGTGCGAAAAGTTCGGAAAAATTCGGCCAATAAGGTTAAGTTTCAGATACTGTGTAAAATTTATCGGGTGTTAAGAGATAAGTAGAGAGTGAGAAGTGATTGATGTGAGAGGAAACAAAAGGATTGACATGCATTAATGGAGTGCCAAATGTCACTTGTTGGTTGGTTGGACTTGTAGACAACTATTCATACTTTTTGACTATTTTTTACTAAGTGTTAAATATCTCCAAAAATCACTAAAAATTCACCATTTCTTCTCCTTGGTGGCCGGCCCTCTCAAGCTCAAGAAAGGAAGAAACCTCTTCAATTTCTTGATTTCTTCTTGCTTCAATCCAACAACTCAACCATTTACACTTGTTTTTACTCCATAAAATCCTCCTAGTTGGTGTTAGTAAGTGGCTTAGTGAAGTTTGTTTGAAGAGCTAAGGTGTCCAACATCTCTACCTCTCTTGGTTACTAGGTGAGTGGTGTGTGAATGCCCTCTTACACTTAATGAAGCTTAAGTTATGTTTAGTAGTGGCTAAAGTGATGATATATGTGATTTATTTCTTGGTTTGAAGTGATTTGGTGAAGTTTTTATTTTATTGGTGAATTTTCTGATTTAATATGATCTTGATGTTGTGGACTTGTATGATGATTGGCAATGGCCTAGAATGACTCTAGTAGGTGTGAATTAGTGATAATTGCAACCAATTTTGGGTTTGGATTGAAAAATGAAAAGTTAGGGTTCATAAACCCCTAATTCTGTCCGGTTTTGGATCATAGGGTTAGAGGCCGAATTGGACTTTACTCAAAACATGAAAGTTTTAGGTATTGATGAGTTTGAAGTACCTGCAAAATTTCAGGTCATTTGGATTAGTGTAGAGTGAGATATGTCGATTTTACTGTTGCTGTTCTGGGTTGATCAGAATGCAAAAACTGCACTTGTAATTGGCCATTTTGACTGGAATTGGTTTGGATTTTGTTGTTGGTGTCTTCTGATGAAATGTATATGGATGTCTTAGCTATCATATGCCTTTGGAATCAATGCATTTGGACTTGTGTAGACTGAAAAAGACTAATTACAGCATAGTGCGATTTGGGAACCTGCAATTGCGGTTCTGGTTTGGTAATCTGCATTTTTGACCTAGTTGTGCTAGGATTTGGACTGAGTGGCCTTCTACATTGTTGTAGCCCTGTCTTTTAGCTTCGAGATGGTGGGTCTTACACTCTCATCCGATAAGCCTAACGCATTTTGTGCCATTACCGCAAAAGTATGACGAAAACTGTTTTTTGTTAAGGCCTAAGCTAATGCCATTTCTTAATTTCTGGTTACCTATGATGCTTATTTATGCATATGAAACCCTATTAGGGTTATAATTGGTATGGCTATATGACTCGTTATCGAGTCTCATTGCATTTGTTTGCATGTTCTAGGAAGTGACGTTGGTGCACGACGTTCGTTTAACGGCGGTGCATGAAGTATCACTTACGTGATTGGTGAGTATACTACTCACTTAAATGTTCTAATGTGGCTTTGCTATATGTGGTTGTGTTGCCTTGAAGGCTTATTTGGATATTGTAATTGATTAAGGTGAGGGTGTACTTGACCGCCCTCACCCCTTTTGATAGTATCACTGATTGTCTACTGTTTCACTGTCTTACTGAACTTGATATATGAGTTATTGCATTCCATTTCATGAAAACTGATTTGGTGTTGTTTGGACGAATGTCCAACGACCTTACTGTATCACTGAGCTCAACTCCGTTAGGTAGTTAATTGGATCGAGCCGGCGAGGGCTTGGTCGTGATAATTGACATGCCACGGGGACTGTACTAGGGAATCTTGTAGTAATGAGACTCTTGATTCCGGTAAACTCGAGTATTACCAAAATGACTGAATGGAGTGCGGGCCCGGTTGGGGAATGTTGGGTGGAAGGAGTGGAAGTAAAGAGTTGTCTACGGTTGGTTTTTTTTTTTTTTTTACATTGACGGAGGGTCAATGAGGTTGGATCAAGAAATAAGCGTGGAAATGGGCTCTTGAGAGCCGTCCGTATCCTTTCACTGATTTGATTTACTTCTTATTTGCATACTTGAACTGAATGGTTATGCTTATGTGATCTTAGTTGCTATGGTGGTTGTATTCTCACTGGGCATTTAGCTCACCCCGTTTCTTTTGTTTTCCTTACAGGAATATGACTCTTTTGGAATGAATTTTGTTAAATAGTTGCCGAATGAACTAGATGAATGCCTCTTTTGTATTGTATATAAAATGGGACCCTAAATGTATCATTAGGGCCGTTTTCACTTTTGTTTTGGCAACCCACATATGTAGTGACTTTTGTATCACTTTTAAATGCCATTGTGGCTTGTAAATGGTTAATGTTATGTTGTATATGTATTTCGATGTTTGGTTGGGTTTCGGACGGGTCGGTTACTATTCATGGCCGACTCTGGACTTCATTTCTTTTATTCTGGGTTATTTTGCCCTTTTGCCTTGTTTGCGCGCATTATAAGTTTCAGAACGTGATAGATCGCTTTATACTGCACCGTTAGTTCTGGCGAGAGCTGGGCAGGCAGTCCGCTAACCTCTTTGGTTCGCCTTAGGGGAAGGTGGGGCTGTCACAGGTGGTATCAGAGCCTAGGTTTGAATTAGCCTGGGTGTAATAGAAGTGCTTGACTTGAGGATTCTATTGCTTATACCTATTAAGTGTATTCATGTTATTTCTTCCTTTGCTATAGGATGGATGCGAGTGGTGACCCTAGTGCTAGTCCTTCGGGAGTGAGACCTCCCAGAGCACTCCCCGTGATCCCATATCAGATCAGGCAGAAGGGGGCCGTGATGCGTTGAAGCCCGGCCAACCGCCTTCGACGGTGTGAGTGCCGTGATACTTATGCTTACCCGAACGCCTTAGTTTTGGCTGTGGCAAAGGAGCGTGAAGAGCTTGCTAAGGATAACGCTAAGTTGGAAGCTGGGGTTGCTAAGCTGGAAGCTGAGGTGACTCAGGTTAAGGCAACCAACGAGAAGCAGGCTGCACGCATCAAGGAGCTAGAGTATGACGTGCACGAGGTCGAGGACAGAGTTGATGATCTATGCGACCAACTGAGGGATGCACGCGAGCGCGAGGTTAAGCGAGCTCGCAAAGTCAGGGGTCGTGCTGAGGCGATCCTTAATCTGTGCGACGACAGGCTCGAGGGGTCTAGCGATGAGGCCTCGTGTGCTGGGACTAAGGCTGGGGAGGAGTCTACCCCGTCGCCTGGATCCCAGACCCCGGCGACTGACTAGGCCTTGATCTTTAGGCACTTTTTGGATAGTTGGTGATTTTGGTATGTACATAGGGATAGGGATAGAGCCTTAGCTAACCGTTTTGGATATGGGTTGGCTACGTGTAAATTTCTTTTGATAGGCCATCCTTAGGGTGGATCGTTTGTGTTTGTACGTGCTTTGGCCGTACTTGACTAGACTGATTGTATATATGTGTTTGGCTTGTATATATGTGTGTTTGTGTTCATGTTTGGACTGTATAAATACGTGTTGTTGTGCAAAGTTTAAGTGTTACTTATATGTCTTGTTACTACTTTGGTTTAGTATTCTTGCCTAGACCGAGTAAAACTCATGGAAAGTACACGGAGTGGTCGGGGACGTGGGCGTGGAACTAGACAACCCACACCGGTTAGGGAAACGGGGGAAACCTCTACTGGACCCAATCCTGGACCGCAAATAGACCCGAATGTACAAATAGCTGCCGCTATGCAGCAAATGACAAACCTACTAGCACAAGTAGTACAACAACAGGGCCAGAACCCAAACCCTAACCCCGGAAACCCTGGCCATCATATCAAGAGCGAAGATAGAGCTCTAGAACGTTTTCAGAAGTTTTTCCCGCCAAAGTTTGTTGGGTGACCCGACCCTGATGTTGCTGAGAAATGGCTTGAGAAGATGGTTGATATATTTGCCGCTTTACATTACCCAGATGAACGGCAGGTGACTTTTGCCGTGTTTCAACTTGAGAGGGCTGCCCGTTCCTGGTGGAACGTAATTAGACAGAAATGGGAGCGGGAGCAAACACCTAGGACTTGGGTGAACTTCATCCGGGAATTTAATGCAAAGTTTTTCCCTCCTCTAATCCAAGAGAGGAAGGAGGACGAGTTTATCCGGCTCCGGCAAGGGGCTCAGACTGTGGCGGAATATGAGAGTCAATTCACCCGCCTGTCCAAATTCGCGCCTGAGCTAATCATGACTGAGCAAAGGCGAATTAGGCGTTTTATTCAGGGCTTGAACGTTGAGATTCAGAAAGACCTCGCGGCGGCTCAAATCACTACGTTTAACGAGGCAATGGAAAAAACCCAACGAGTTGAAAGTGCACGGCTGCAGGTCCGAAACTTCCAGGCTAAGAAGCGTGGCTTTCCTGGGAGTACGTTTGGACAAGGTGAGAAGAGCACTCCCTCTAAATTTGGACGCGGAATGGGTGGTGGTCGACAGTCTGGTTCGGGCAGAGGGACTCCATACAGGGGTGGTCAAGTTGGGCGAGGACAAAGGGGAAATGCTCAGAGTGGCTCGGCTTCGGCACCTCGTGGTCCCTGTGGGCATTGTGGCAAAGCAAACCACTCCGAAGATAATTGCTGGAGGAAACAGGGCAAATGTCTGCGATGTGGAAGCGCAGACCACCAATTGGCTACATGCCCGGTCCTGAAACAAGACGGAAAGGGGAGCCAACCATCGTCAAGGACCAATACTGGACCAGCCAAGGGAGACGGATCCAAACCTAAAGTTCCAGCTGGGATGTATTCCTTAGAGCCCCATCAGGTCCCAGAGTCTTCCGAGATTGTAGAAGGTATGATCCCTATTTTCCACCGTTTTGTCAAAATTTTAATTGATCCTGGTGCCACTCATTCGTTTGTTAACCCTGATTTCATGTGTGGCATCGATATAAAACCTGCTAGTTTACCATATGACCTAGAAGTTAGTACACCTACGGGGAATCAACGTTTGGTGACTAGTATGGTTTATAGGGATTGCGATGTATGGGTAGGTGAAAGGAGGTTTTTAGGGGATCTGATTAGCTTGTCCATTAAGGGGTACGATGTGATTTTGGGTATGGACTGGCTAGCCAAATATAACGCCCAACTGGATTGTAAAACGAAAATAGTAGAATTTCGCATTCCCGGCGAGGCAACCTTAAGGTTGGATGTAAGGGGTAGGTTAGTTTCGTCTGCTCTAATTTCGGGCATTCGAGCTAGGAAACTGATAAGTAGAGGGGCGCAAGGATTTTTGGCCTTTTTGATTAATACCCCTACGGATAAGTTAAAAGTGGAAGACGTGGCCATAGTGAGGGATTTTTTGGATATATTTCCTGATGAGTTAGTAGCCTTACCTCCGGAAAGGGAGATAGAATTCCGAATAGATCTTTTACCTGGAACCTCACCTATCTCAAAAACCCCTTACCGAATGGCGCCTGCAGAACTTAAGGAACTTAAGTTGCAATTACAAGATCTTTTGGAGCGGGGATTCATTCACGAGAGTGGGTCTCCTTGGGGGGCTCCTGTCCTATTTGTGAAGAAAAAGGACGGAACCTTGAGGATGTGCATTGACTATCGGGGTCTGAACAATGTTACAATCAAGAATAAATATCCACTGCCCCATATCGACGAGTTGTTTGACCAGCTGCAAGGAGCAGTGGTCTTCTCCAAGTTGGACCTCCGACAAGGATACTATCAGTTGTTGATTAGGAAGGAGGACATTCCGAAAACTGCCTTCAACTCGAGATACGGGCAGTACGAGTTCGCTATTATGCCCTTTGGACTGACCAATGCTCCCGCCGCCTTCATGGACCTAATGCATAGGGTTTTTAAACCCTATCTAGACCGATTTGTTATTGTGTTTATCGATGACATTTTGGTCTACTCTAAGACACGCGAGGAGCATGAGGAGCATTTGAGAGTGGTGTTGCAGACATTGAGGGAACATCAGCTGTACGCCAAGTTTAGTAAATGCGAGTTCTGGTTGGAGAAAGTAGCATTCCTAGGGCGCGTGATCTCCCACGAAGGTATTTCGGTGGACCCGGCGAAGGTAGAGGCCGTGACAAATTGGAAGAGGCCAGAAAACCCCACGGAAATTCGCAGCTTTCTAGGGCTAGCTGGGTACTACCGAAGGTTCATTAAAGATTTTTCCAAACTAGCAGGACCTCTAACTGAGCTGACGAAGAAGCATGGCCAGTTTATCTGGAACGGCCGATGCGAAACAAGTTTTCAGGAATTAAAGAGAAGATTGACCATGGCTCCGGTACTGGTCTTGCCAAATGGAGTGGACTGGTTTGCGGTTTATGCGGACGCGTCGCGAGAAGGCTTGGGGTGCGTTTTGATGCAGAACCGGAATGTGATTTCGTTTGCCTCTAGAAAATTGAAGCTTCACGAGCAGAACTATCCGACTCATGATCTGGAGCTAGCTGCAGTCGTCTTTGCTCTGAAAAAGTGGAGGCATTACCTGTATGGGGTGACTTTCGAAGTGTACTCGGACCATAAAAGTCTTAGGTACCTTTTCTCCCAGAAGAAACTGAACATGAGACAACGGCGATGGATGGAATTCCTGGAAGATTACGACTGCACAATCAATTACCATCCGGGAAAGGCAGATGTGGTAGCAGATGCCTTGAGTCGTAAGGTGCAAGTAGCAGGGCTAATGATTAAGGAGTGGGATTTATTAGAATCCGTGTGCGAGTGGAGACCCTGTCTTGGGAGTCATAAGGTGATATTTGGCAATGTTAGGCTAACCTCTACTCTACTGGAACGTATTAAAGAGGTGCAAGGCGAAGATTTGATGGTACGGAAGTGGAGAGAGAAAGTGGAAAAGGGAGAAACTTCGGACTTCAATTTGAGTCCTGAAGGCATTTTGAAATATCGAAACCGAATCGTGGTACCGAAGGAAGAGTCAATGAAAATGGAGATTCTGGAGGAAGCCCATCGGTCCAAGTATACAATCCATCCGGGCAGCAGCAAGATGTATCAAGACCTGAAAGGGACTTATTGGTGGGACAATATGAAGAAGGAAATTGCTGAGTACGTGCAGAAATGTCTCGTTTGCCAACAAGTGAAAGCGGAGCATCAAAAACCGTCGGGTCTGTTACAACCCTTGGAGATACCCGAGTGGAAATGGGAAAACATCACAATGGACTTCGTTTCAGGTTTACCGAGGACGCAAAGAGGACATGATACCGTTTGGGTGATCGTTGATCGATTAACCAAATCGGCCCATTTCTTGCCGGTGAACATGAAGTATTCAATGGATAAGTTGGCTCGACTGTACATGGACGAGATAGTAAGACTACACGGTGTTCCTGTGAGCATCGTCTCCGATCGGGATCCACGGTTTGTATCCCGGTTTTGGCAGAAGTTTCAAGAAACCTTGGGGACGAAACTCAATTTGAGCACGACCTATCATCCTCAGACGGATGGCCAATCAGAACGGACGATTCAAACTCTCGAGGACATGCTACGAACGTGCATTCTAGACTTTGGAGGCAACTGGGATCAGCACATGACCTTGGTAGAGTTTGCGTACAATAATAGCTTCCATTCGTCGATTCAAATGGCTCCGTACGAAGCCCTATACGGACGCAAGTGTCGGTCGCCAATTTACTGGGACGAAGTTGGTGAAAAGAAAACTCTAGACCCAGCAACTATTCCATGGATGGAAGAGGCTCAGGAGAAGGTCAAGTTGATACGGCAACGAATCCAAACAGCTCAAAGTCGACAAAAGAGCTACGCGGATAACCGAAGAAAGGACTTGGAGTTTGAAGTTGGAGACCACGTATTTCTCAAGATCACACCCTTACGAAGTCTTACAGCAGGTAAAGGAAAGAAGCTTCAACCGCGGTACGTCGGACCCTACAAGATTCTTCAGAGGGTTGGAGCGGTCGCGTATCGATTGGAACTACCGTCCAGTCTCTCTCGAATCCACGATGTGTTTCACGTCTCGATGCTAAAGAAATACCATCCTGACCCATCCCATGTATTGCAACCGGAGGATATCGAAGTAGATGAATCACTGGCCTATGAAGAGAAACCGGTCCAGGTACTTGATCGGAATGTCAAAGAGCTTCGCAACAAGAAGATTCCATTAGTAAAGGTGCTGTGGAGAAACCACGGAGTTGAGGAAGCTACTTGGGAAGTGGAAGAGGAAATGCAGAAAAAGTACCCAAACCTTTTCGGGAATTAAGGTGAGAAATTTCGAGGACGAAATTCTTTTAAGGGGGAGAGAGTGTGAGAACCCATAAAAAACCCTAATCATTTTCCTAGGGTTTTAGTTCCCTTAATTGCATGTTTTCTGCATTTTCTGGCTTAGAAATATTTTCTTGGTGGATTTTATGAGCAATTATAATTTTTAGATAATTTTTCTAGTATTGGAGAGTTTTTGAAAAAAATTAAGAATATATTGGACGTGGGACCCATTAGTGCGAAAAGTTCGGAAAAATTCGGCCAATAAGGTTAAGTTTCAGATACTGTGTAAAATTTATCGGGTGTTAAGAGATAAGTAGAGAGTGAGAAGTGATTGATGTGAGAGGAAACAAAAGGATTGACATGCATTAATGGAGTGCCAAATGTCACTTGTTGGTTGGTTGGACTTGTAGACAACTATTCATACTTTTTGACTATTTTTGACTAAGTGTTAAATATCTCCAAAAATCACTAAAAATTCACCATTTCTTCTCCTTGGTGGCCGGCCCTCTCAAGCTCAAGAAAGGAAGAAACCTCTTCAATTTCTTGATTTCTTCTTGCTTCAATCCAACAACTCAACCATTTACACTTGTTTTTACTCCATAAAATCCTCCTAGTTGGTGTTAGTAAGTGGCTTAGTGAAGTTTGTTTGAAGAGCTAAGGTGTCCAACATCTCTACCTCTCTTGGTTACTAGGTGAGTGGTGTGTGAATGCCCTCTTACACTTAATGAAGCTTAAGTTATGTTTAGTAGTGGCTAAAGTGATGATATATGTGATTTATTTCTTGGTTTGAAGTGTTTGGTGAAGTTTTTATTTTATTGGTGAATTTTCTGGTTTAATATGATCTTGATGTTGTGGACTTGTATGATGATTGGCAATGGCCTAGAATGACTCTAGTAGGTGTGAATTAGTGATAATTGCAACCAATTTTGGGTTTGGATTGAAAAATGAAAAGTTAGGGTTCATAAACCCCTAATTCTGTCCGGTTTTGGATCATAGGGTTAGAGGCCGAATTGGACTTTACTCAAAACATGAAAGTTGTAGGTATTGATGTTTGAAGTGCCTGCAAAATTTCAGGTCATTTGGATTAGTGTAGAGTGAGATATGTCGATTTTACTGTTGCTGTTCTGGGTTGATCAAAATGCGAAAACTGCACTTGTAATTGGCCATTTTGACTGGAATTGGTTTGGATTTTGTTATTGGTGTCTTCTGATGAAATGTAGCTGGATGTCTTAGCTATCATATGCCTTTGGAATCAATGCATTTGGACTTGTGTAGACTGAAAAAGACTAATTACAGCATAGTGCGATTTGGGAACCTGCAATTGCGGTTCTAGTTTGGTAATCTGCATTTTTACCCTAGTTGTGCTAGGATTTGGACTGAGTGGCCTTCTACATTGTTGTAGCCCTGTCTTTTAGCTTCGAGATGGTGGGTCTTACACCCTCATCCGATAAGCGTAGCGCATTTTGTGCCATTACCGTAAAAATATGATGAAAACTGTTTTTTGTTAAGGCCTAAGCTAATGCCATTTCTTAATTTCTGGTTACCTATGATGCTTATTTATGCATATGAAACCCTATTAGGGTTATAATTGGTATGGCTATATGACTCGTTATCGAGTCTCATTGCATTTGTTTGCATGTTCTAGGAAGTGACGTTGGTGCACGACGTTCGTTTAACGGCGGTGCATGAAGTATCACTTACGTGATTGGTGAGTATACTACTCACTTAAATGTTCTAATGTGGCTTTGCTATATGTGATTGTGTTGCCTTGAAGGCTTATTTGGATATTGTAATTGATTAAGGTGAGGGTGTACTTGACCGCCCTCACCCCTTTTGATAGTATCACTGATTGTCTACTGTTTCACTGTCTTACTGAACTTGATATATGAGTTATTGCATTCCATTTCATGAAAACTAATTTGGTGTTGTTTGGACGAATGTCCAACGACCTTACTGTATCACTGAGCTCAACTCCGTTAGGTAGTCAATTGGATCGAGCCGGCGAGGGTTTGGTCGTGATAATTGACATGCCACGGGGACTGTACTGGGGAATCTTGTAGTAATGAGACTCTTGATTCCGGTAAACTCGAGTATTACCAAAATGACTGAATGGAGTGCGGGCCCGGTTGGGGAATGTTGGGTGGAAGGAGTGGAAGTAAAGAGTTGTCTACGATTGGTTTTTTTTTTTTTTTTTTTTTACATTGACGGAGGGTCAATGAGGTTGGATCAAGAAATAAGCGTGGAAATGGGCTCTTGAGAGCCGTCCGTATCCTTTCACTGATTTGATTTACTTCTTATTTGCATACTTGAACTGAATGGTTATGCTTATGTGATCTTAGTTTCTATGGTGGTTGTATTCTCACTGGGCATTTAGCTCACCCCGTTTCTTTTGTTTTCCTTACAGGAATATGACTCTTTTGGAATGAATTTTGTTAAATGGTTGCCGAATGGACTAGATGAATGCCTCTTTTGTATTGTATATAAAATGGGACCCTAAATGTATCATTAGGGCCGTTTTCACTTTTGTTTTGGCAACCCACATATGTAGTGACTTTTGTATCACTTTTAAATGCCATTGTGGCTTGTAAATGGTTAATGTTATGTTGTATATGTATTTCGATGTTTGGTTGGGTTTCGGACGGGTCGGTTACTATTCATGGCCGACTCTGGACTTCATTTCTTTTATTCTGGGTTATTTTGCCCTTTTGCCTTGTTTGCGCGCATTATAAGTTTCAGAACGTAATAGATCGCTTTATACTGCACCGTTAGTCCTGGCGAGAGTTGGGTAGGCAGTCCGCTAACCTCTTTGGTTCGCCTTAGGGGAAGGTGGGGCTGTCACAAAATGCAATTCTAATGTCATGTATCATGCATAGGGGTATATATATGTATAGGGAAATTAGGGATAAGGGTTATACGTATAAGGGGAATATCATACAAAATGATAAAAGGCCTTAAAAAGTGAAAATTTGCATGAGGTGGAGTGATTTTATCATGCAATCATGATCTAACGCGCGAGGGGCTCTAAGGGTCTAGCATTGGACTAGCCCACATCTACGCTCTCTCGCAAGCATTGGACTTGTAAGAGCTCGAGTGGACAACCATGACTAGCATTGGACTAGCCACGGTTACGTGCATTTGCATCCATCATACACATATATAAGTAATATGCATAATTAAAGCAAGTAAACATGTGAGCACGTAATTCACATAACACATAAGCATGCATATCTAGATGCCAAAACCTAAGAAAACGATTAAACACATAGCACATAGACATGTAAAAACACACAAGAAAATTAAGGCCCTAACTATTACATTTTAGGGGGGAGGCCTACTACAATCTAAGAGGGGAAACGAAAAATAAATGAAATAAACCTAACTATTATAGCTTGGCATTCGAGTGCCTCCCAAATGATAAAATTGAACTAAAATTGAAGCAAAAACTACGTAATTAAAGAAATAAATAAAGTGAAAATGAAATAAACACTTAAAGTCATGCAATTGCACACATAAGACACATATACGCACGTAGGGTCAAATAAAGTCAAAAATAAAGGATAGAGTGTACCTCCCTCGCAATGGTAAGCAAATGAAGGGAAAGGAACTTCAAAACAATAAAAGGGTCAAGGTACCACTTTAATCGAGAAAAATTAAAAGAAATGCGCAAATACAAAGCTCACTTGATCATAAAGCCCCTAAAGTCGTGACTTAAATGCAATTGAAACAAAGCATAGTAGTCAATTGAAGCAAACAAGCAATGAAGTTGTAAAATTAAAACTACCAAGGACCAAATTGAGGGGATTATTCAATTTATTGGGTCATAGCAGCATTAGTTGGAAGCCAAGGGGTCAAAGTGAAATTTTTTTTTAGACATTTCCCATGCAAGCATGCAAAGCTACGAAACATATGCCTCTGCAACAAAGAAACTACCATTTCCAGCCGCAAGCTCCATCCATAAACCTTCAGCAAACCAAAACTTTGAAATAACTCTACTTTAAACATGTCAAAACACCCTTAATCAAGACAAATCTTAGAAGAAATTCATGCAAATTTCATGCAAAGAAGGAACTTTTGCAACCAAAAGACTGTTCTGCAACTTCTTACTCATTCGACCCAAAATAATATTCATGCAAATAACTTCGCACAGCTGCAGGATGATCGAGGGGACTCTTGGCTCCTTTGAGCTCCAATGTAATGACATAGAAAGGACTCAAAACAGGTCCTAAACTCACTCCAGCACAAAAAACTTGGGACAAAGGGGAGAGGGAGGATTCAATAAGGCTCCTGAAACATAAAATGCAACAAGGCAAAGATACGGATTCACTCACCCCCCCAATTGAAGTTCGGCAACAGTGCAAGGTGGTATAAACATCTACTGACCCCCCTACTCAGGGCTTCCAAAAAAAAAACACTCTAAAGGCTAACCAAGACAACAAACAAGGTACTAAGAATAAAATGGAAAGGAAAACAGCAGGAATATACTACCACACACAAATGGCAATAAGGAAACATCGAACAGAATTGCCCAAAGTTTTCCGCCATTTTCTGGATTTGTTTATTCAAACACACAAAGATCAGCCATCAACATCAAACGCAAGCTTCATGGATTCGTCATATACTATAGAAAGACTTCCACACACACAATATCAGGTTTCAATACCAAACACCCAGAAGTACGAAAATCTGGGTTGGAGAAACAGCATGCAAAAACCAGATTTTTGTTTACGAAACTTTTTACCAATGGAATGGGTTTGTTGCTAACTACAAGAAACGTGAGGTAATTTCTACACGAAAAATGTCTCAATGATCCATGCTAACACAAAACCCAGATGCAAGGAGATAAGGCAGAGATCTGCACCAACAACGTATGAAAAAGAAATCACCAAAGGCACAGAAAAACAAAACCATGAAACCAAGACCCCAATCAGCGTAGGATATAAATCTGAGTATATGTATGTGCGGGAAAGTGGAAAGAAAGGGTTACCTTGAAGACCTTAACACCGAATATGTGGAGCCCGTGAGCATTGAAGATGATCATTCTCCGCGGAAATCGAAAGGGACTTGCTACTAGCTCTGATGAAGACCACGCAAAAATCTGGAAATTTCTGGTCCTCTTTTCCGCCACTTCCTTTGCCCAGATTTTTCCTTTTACTCTCCGAGAATTTTTCCAAGTCTCCCTCTTGCTCTCGGGTTTTCTTTCTTCTGGCCCGTCCAACTAGATTCTCAGCCTATCTCTCCTTCTCTCTCAAAGCTGCCCTTTTTTTCTTGACTGCAACTCCGAGCTCTCCTTTCCCTCGCTTACTTTCTCCTTCCTCTTGCCCAGCTCTGAAATCTTGCTTCTTTTTCGTTTTCCCAGCCCCAGATGAAGCTCACTCCTCTCTTCCTAACCTAGCCGCCGCACCTCACTCTCTTCTCCAGTGTTTTCTGTTTCCCTCGCCTTTTTCTCAGCCGTCACCTCCCTAGTTTTCAAAAGCCTTCGCTCTCTCTTGTTTCCTTACTCCGCCGCAACTCCTGCTCTCCCATTCTCTCCAGTCGTCCCCTTTCTTTTATATGGCTCCCAAAACTCAACCCTATCAACAATGGTTTGGATGAAGCCAGATGGCTTGTACTCTCACCATTGAACGGAGCCAACCCCAGGCCAAAAATAGCCGAGAAATGCAGCTGCCATTTTCTACTGCGGCCGAAACCGAAACGTGGTTTTTCTCTCTTTCTTTTTTTTTCTTCTTTTTTTTGACTTAATTTAAATAACAATAATACAAGAATAATAATTCAAACAAACTTAAATAAAATGTACAAAATTAGTAACCAAAAGATAAAAAAAAATAAAAAGCTAAAATTTTCCTCTTTTTCCTCTTTTTCTTCTTTTTCTCTTTTCTCTCTTTTTTTTAATAAAAAGAAATAAAACATATTTTTCCCTAATTCTCTTTTTTTTTTTGCAAATTTTATGCTAAAAAGTCTTACAATAAAAAAAATAAAAAAATAAAAAACTAAAAGAGTAAAAAATGAATGCAAAAATAAAAATAAGATAATAGATAATAGATAATGATAATCTAAAAATACTGAAATGCTATACAAAAATGTTAAAAATTAAAATCATGGAATAAAAATAATAGATAAGAATTATTACTAAAAAATTAAAATTAAAATTAGGGTAAAAATATTTAAAAATTTGGTGTCTACAGTTTCCCCTTTTTTGCTAGATACAATCTCCAAGTATTAGGCTAAGTGTAGTTCAATTTTGGTTTGATTTGGTTGAGATTTGGTGCAAGAATTTGGAGTAGAAAGTTGAAGAGCAAATGGTTATTTTTGCTGCTTGATGGCCGGCCAAGAGAGACTAGGAGAGAGAGAGAGTGTTGATCAAATAAAGCTTCTTAAGAACCTTTAATGTGTGGCCCAAGTTGGTGCAAAAGTCAACTCTTCTTCGCGCGTATACGCGCGCGTTTTCTGCTCGATTCCTCTCGAGTTTATTTCACTAGTGCACTAAACCTTTAATGCACTCATATATATATTAATATTATTCACTCTTAATTGTTCCAAAATAAGGGTCTAAAGTCCCTCAATTAAATCGCGTGTGTAAAAACGCGTACTTCCAATTTAGGCACAGTAGAGTGAAACTTCCAAAAAATTCTTATAACGATCATACCACTAACTATCACTTGAGTAGTTAAACATAAAATACCTATTTTTAAGACCATGTTGAAAGTCTCCAATTCTCCAAACTTATTGTACTCCAAAATCGGCTATAGTCTCCAAACGCGTATTCGCTGTTCTCACTTAATGAGTTTCCAAAAATTAATTTTTGAAACAAGACACTTTTAAAATATAATGAGGCTGTAATTCCATGTAATTAGGTATAATAAAGTTAGAAATAATATTCGAAATAAATGGCCAAATAAATATTTAAATGAGCTAGTAATAAGAGTTTAAAAGTAGGAAACTCTGCGAGTCCTCACATGAGTCAAGTATATCCGCGAAAAACGAGTACTCGTTGTTTCGAACTAAACAAATTTTCGAAAAGTGAAATTTTTTCCAACAAAACGCTTTTAAAATATAAAAGAGGTGTCGTTCCTTATAAATGGATTTTAAATGATCGAAATAAATAATTTGGAGAAAAATGAGTAATTAAATATTTAAGTAAACAACTAATATTCGATAAAATAAAAAAAATTTTAGGTCCTCACATTTCGCATGTAGCGAAAAGTTTAGCTCTTATTCAGAAAATTGCAGCCTTGAGTTAGGGATTTGAGTCAATTATTGAGTGGTTAGCTTGGCTAAGTAGGTATACGAAATGTTACAAGTGGAATGAATGCTAAATTGGTGTATGTCCGATTGTCGCGGAAGTTTTTAGCTTTGGTTTGGTAATTTCAGCATTTTGCTTGGGTGGTGATTGAAGAACTTAGCTTGGTATTGCTTTAATGATAGCTTAAATGTTGGTTTATGATGTGTTTTTCTTGATTTTGTGTATTTGGTGTGTTGATTAGTACAAGTTAATCATGAGTGAGAAACCAGAAATAAAACAGGGTTTGTCAAACCTATAATTTTGGCTTCGTTTTTCACCTTGATCCGTATCAAATCTGTAACGGCCCCACCTCCCCCTAAGGCGAACCAGAGGGTTTGGCGGGCCGCCTGCCCAACTCTCGCCGGGACTCAGCCGCTTACTACAGTCCTCAACCCAATTACAATATAAATCTCAGAATTACATCAAATTCTCCAATGATTACATATTACAAATGCAGCGGAAACTGATTCCAATCGTAGAACGTATACTTACATCCATATCAATTTCAAATATTTATACAAGACCAACTCGTACATAAAATAGATCCAAACTTAAACTGTACACGATATAAGCCATCCAGTCACGTGAATAAGCACTCCAAGCTTTTCTTCGCCTTGAGCCCTGTGTGGGGGAAATAAAACATTTTTGGGGTGAGCTAGAAGCTCAGCGAGTAACCATTAAAATCAGTAAACAAATCGATTTCACAATATTTCTTTTCAATGATGTCATAAATCAAATGATAAGTCCAGAAACGATTACAGCATTTACAAAACATTAAATATGGAGTATCAATAATTCAAGAAACATGTACAATGGAAAGCGATAGTAACATTCATGAAAGGATACATTCATTCTCCTGACATTTCCTCGCTCATTTGATCATTTATTTCATTTCATTCACCCCGTCACTGGCTTTTGGCCAGGCTCCACCAACCTACATAGGTAATACTCAAGTATACCAAACGTTCACCCAAGTTCCTAATCGCCTGACCGAATCCGCTTCTGGCTCAAGACGACCGGTAACAAGGGGCAATGGCCAGTTCAGCCCAAAAGGCTTACATTCATGCGCAAGTAACATTTCAATCGAAAATTTCACATTTATCGAGGTCGAGTGCGATAAAGTACACACTCGCCTCGAAAACTCGTTTTGGAAATCATTATAAGCGCTTAACACGTTATCAACCAAAATACAAATTATGAAGTCAAGAAGTATAGCAAACAAGGCACACTCACATGCCAGCACGCATGATATGCAAGAAAACATTTCAAAAGTAACTTTGAAAACAGTTCAAAAGTAAATAATGTAAGAAACGGTTCATAAATAACTTTAGAAGTAGTTTGAGGTCACTCACCTCTACAGCTCAGAAACCATCCATCATGTATCATTGCCTTGCTCAAATCCAAGTCTTAGATCACAAACTCAATGCAAACTAGTCCTTTAAAAGTTCGGACAGCACTTCCCCCGAATTTGCTAACTTTTCCAGCCATCATGGCTTCATTATTTCTTCAGCCAGTCCCAAAGTCACACAAAAGTTCATCTAATATCCATTCAGCAAGCTCCAAGTAGTACTAGTACAAGTCAAGCTAGGAAAAGTCCGGAAATGAAGGTTAAGCTCAAAACCAGAAAAACAGTTTTGACGTCATTTTGCGGTAATGGTACCAAAGGCACTACGATTGTCGGATAAGGGTGTAAGACCCACAGTTTCGAAGCTAAGAACCAGGGCTACAACAATGTAGAAGGTCACTCAGTCCAGTTCCTAGCACAACTAGGTCAACTATGCCAAAAATACCAAACCAGAACCACTAAAACAGGTTCACAAATCACACAATACTGTAATTACTATAACTCAGCCTATAAGGTCCAAATGCCGAAATTCCAAAGGCATATGTTAGCTAAGACATCCAGATACATTTCATCAGAAGACACCAACTTCAAAATCCAAACCAATTCCAGTCAAAACAAACGATTACAAGCGCAGTTTTCACATTCTGAGCAACCCAGACCAGCAACAGTAAAATCGACATAACTCACTCTACACAAATCCAAATGACCTGAAATTTTGCAGCCACTTCAAACTCATCAATACCTACAACTTTCATGTTTTGAGCAAAGTCCAATTCGGCTTCTAACCCTATGATATAAAACCGGACAGAATTAGGGAATTATGAACCCTAACTTTCCATTTTTCCATCCAAATCCAAAATTGATTGCATTTATCAACAATTCACACCTACTAGAGTCTATATAGACCATTACCAATCATCATAAACAACCACACCATCATAATCCAATTAAACCAGAAAAATCCTCAATAAAATAAAAACTTCACCAAATCACTTCAAACCAAGATAAAAACCAGAAATTTCAGCACTTTAATCACTACTAATCATAACTTAAGCATCAATAGGTGTAGGTGGAAGTTTAAGCTTCACTTACCAAGAAAACAAGAGAGGGGAGGATGTTGGACACCTTAGCTCTTCCAAAAAACTTCACTAAAGCACTCACTATCACTAAAAGGAAAGATTGTATGGAGTAAAAACTAATTCAAACCCTTGGTTTGGTTGATTTGAGCCACTTGGAAGCTTGAAATGTTGAAGAACTTCCTTCCTTCTTGCAAGAGAGAGAGCCGGCCAACACAAGGTAAGAAAATGGTAATTTTTGTGAATTTTTGAGATATTTACTTAATTGGGTCAAAAGTCAAAATAGTGAATAGTATTTCTTAAGTCAAAACCAATGATATTGTGACACTTGTCACTATCATAAATGCAATCTTATCACTTCCTTTTCCTCTCACATCAATCAAATCTCACTCTCTACTTATCTCTTAACCCCCGATAAATTTTATACAGTATCCGAAACTTAACCTTATTGGCCGAATTTTTCCGAACTTTTCGCACTAGTGGGTCCCACGTCCATTATATACTCTTAATTTTCTAAAAACTCTCCAAGGCTAGAAAAATCATCTAAAAACTATAATTACTCATAAAAATTCCTCAGGAAAATTTCCTAAGCCAGGAAATGCAGAAAACATGCTATTAAAGGAAACAAAACCCTCGGAAAA
This sequence comes from Coffea arabica, assembly GCF_036785885.1. Lineage (NCBI taxonomy): Eukaryota > Viridiplantae > Streptophyta > Magnoliopsida > Gentianales > Rubiaceae > Coffea > Coffea arabica. Next base: position 51,619,632 of record NC_092320.1, on the reverse strand, counting down.
GATTAGGGTTTTTACGGGTTCTCAAACTCTTTTTTTTTCGGGGCGTCACAAAATCAGTGGTTGGCCAAAACACGGAAATTTTAGTTCTATGTTTCAGCTATCCAACGCATTTGAAAATGTCTCAATCGAAATTTTGTAGCCTGAGTTATTGCCATTTGAATCCAGTTTTGACAAATAGACTGACAATGAAATTCTAGTTCTGTAATCTGCAATTTCGACTTGGATCAACCGAAAACTGGGTTGACTTATCTTCATGAAAGTTGTAACCCATTGTTTTAGCTTCAAAGCGCTACCTAGTACACCTTGATCCGATAACTACAGCTCCAGTTATGGTCGAAACCGTGCAATCCATTTTCATACCGATTTCTATTGTGCACCGTTTTCATTTCCGCGCGCGCATTCATTTGTTTGCTGTTTTGGCCGTTTTAGTCCTTATATCCATTATGATGATTGTTCAACTGATAGTTGAGTATAATCTTCTATCACAGGTAGTGACGATTCGGACGGAGTCGGTGGACCTGTATAAATTATCTTGATTTACGTGCTAGCTATTTTGGATGAGTAATTGGGTTTGTTTATTTAATAAATTGTCAAAGTACTTTGTATATGTTAAATGGATACTTAGGTGAGGATGTACTTTATCTCACTCGACCTAAGCTCATTCTCTATTTTTTATTTAATATGTGAGGATACATGCCTTGTGTTGAAGTGAACCCCTTGTGTTGTGTGTTGTTGGGGTGATTACATGACTTGAGTATTTTGTTGAGCACTTTGTTGAGAGATTGGATATTTCAGGGTTTTGTTCTAGCACGGTTCCAAGGGTAGACGGACTATTCGAGCTGGCCGGGGTTTGGTCGAAATCAGTTCTATGCTAACCTTGGGATTTTGTTCTTTGTTAAAGCAAAGTGATTTTGCTTTTGCTCGAGCTGCTATGTGCTGATGACTGGCCAGCGGGGGTTGATAAGGTGAACGGGGAAAGTAAGTGGAGTTTACGGACCATAAGTATTTTGGTTGACGGAGTGTCAACAAGTGGTCAAACTCGGGGAATTGGACTGGTTTTGAAGCCACTCGTATCCTATTATTGTGATGTTACATTTCTGTTTATTGTGATGCGAAATATCTTGGTTTACATATTTTTTTGGATGTGATTTTATGTTTTACCTCGATTATTTACTAAGCATATAGCTTACCACATTCCATTTGTTTTCCTTAGCAGGGGCCGACGCGGGGATCACTCGGGAAGGTGTATAGTATAGGTGACTATGGGTTTATAGAATAGTTTATTTTGCCCCAGTACCTATTATAAGTTGATTAGTAAGATGTACATATATATTTGTTGTGGCGGTTATAGTTAGTAACTTCTTTAGGATTTACTTTCTGGTACTAGTAGTGTGTATGGTTTGATGTAGTAGTTTTATACAACTTGTGAAGACGTAAAAGTGTAAATAGAACTCTCTTTTAGCATGAAATCGATTTTCTCGTTTTAGGTATCGAGTCCTGGCACGAGCTAGGCAAACAATCCGCTACGCCCTTTGGTACGCCTCTGGGTACGGTGCGGTCATCACAACCCCACCTTCACCTAGGGCATATCTAAGGGTTTGGCGGACCGCCTGCCCAACTCTCATCAGGATTCACTCACTCCTTCAATCAATTCTCAAAATTAATCATTCAAGCTTCCAAAGTAACATTTAAGTTTTACAATTCAACCAAAATGCAAACTTGTTTACAACCCAAAAGCCAAATGTATGATACAATGTCAAATGTCAAAATACATCCTATCAACCAAGAATACAAGTACAAGAGTGTTATACACTCTAGGTCATACTTAATTGTTCCAGACCTCCATTCCTGTAAGGAAAATAAAAACTAAAAGAATGAACTAAAAATCCAGTGAGGTTCCCAAATAAGAAATCAGGTAAAGAAACCATGGAAGTATGGTATTTAACAGTTTGAACACTTTGCACAATAATAGACAGTCATTCAAGAAATAAACATTCATTCATTGGAAGGATACGTGCTTACTTGGAGCCATTCATTCAGTCATTCAGTCGCCAACAATTTCCCTTATTCCTCCGCCATTTGAAAACATTTAACAGTGAAAACTCCTTTAGTATTCATTGTCACTCATTTATTGGTTTCATTGCATTGAATTTACTGGCCATTTCTCCACCAGACTTCGTGGTAATACTCGAATATACCAAACATTGTCCTAGGGCCACCAGCCACCCGATCGAGTCCACTTCTAGCAATGAAGGGCAAGGGCCCAGTTCAGCCAAAAGACTTACATTCATGCACAAGTAACATTCAATCACTTGATCATTTAAAATTCATATTCACTTAGGTCGAGTGCGATAAAGTACACACTCGCCCATTGAAAATCAATTTAACAGTCATTGAAAAGCATTTAACATTCAAACAATCACTCACAAATATTGACATAGTCACTTATTGCACAAACATGCAAGGAACACTCACCACGGTACAAGTTCAAGTGTTCGCCTCATGTGCACTTTTGACCTCACCTCCACGTCCTAATTCACATTTATAAAGTGCCATGAGATCTACTATGTCAAGTCACATTATTCCAAAAGAAAAATCAAACTCAAAATGGTTCAACAACTCCAATTTGAAGTTGGAAATGAAAGTAAGGACAGTTTTAAAAAAACAGAATTTTTCCAAATTTGCGCGACGCTATTGGAAAAATCATATCTCAAGTTTTTTAAGTCCAAAATTTAAAAACTTTATATTGTTGGAAAATAGATTCAAAGAGCTACAATTTCTCAGAAGATATCTTTGCAAGATTCTATCCACAATTTAGTCAAAATCCAATCTCAAGTGGTTGCTTTATCTAGTAGAAAGACAGAACAGGAATGGAAATTCAGTCAAGTTTGAAAAATCACAGATATTCATAAGAATTGAGAAAAATTCTAAAATTTTCACAGTTAGAAGATCTATGAGTCTAGTTTCAAATTCAATAAACAGAACTCAATTTGGATTTTACTACACTAAGATATAACAGATTTCCCAAGACTGCTCCAGGTCTCCTATGAAAATATTTTCAGCAGCACTTCCTTTGTGTTTACCAATTTTTTCAGCCATTTCCATGGCATCAACTTCACCATAAAATAGCCCAAAATCAAGCACAAAAGTATACGAAACAAAGGCCTCTTATGTTAGGCCTTAAAACCATCTAAATTAAGTGCATATCCATCACATAATCACCATGATATCGAAGTTGGAAATCAAAACTCTAAGTTGGAAAATTCCTATTCTAAGCTGGAAATTTACAAACAAAACTAGAAATTCTTCAAGTAAAGCCAAAATTGCATGTATAAGCTATGAAATCTTTATGACAGGTTTACAACTCCATAGTAAAGCTAGAAGTACTCAACAAAAGTTGGAAATAACCAATAAAAGCTGAATATAACAGCCCACAAGCTAAAACTACAAGATTAGCCTCAAAACTTTCTATAAACAAACCAAAACTCCCACCAAATGCAAGATTAAAGAGATAAAGTAACTCTCAACCAAGAATACCTTCAATCCTCAAGATGAGCAGCAAAATACAGCTTATTTTCTCCCGAAATAACTCCACTCCAACCCACCTTTCTTCTATAAGGATTGAAGACAACCTAAGAGAGGAGTGAATTAGATTGATTAAAAACTAATCAAGTTATTGGCACCTTTTTGCTCAATATGAAAATTTTCCTCTTTTCTTAGTGATCACACAATGAATCAATCAATGAAAGAACAAAATCATTTGAGAGAAGTAGAAGATGTGAGGGCCTGAATTTTTCCTTTTTTTAATTCTATTTTACTGGCTTATTTAATTATTTATTTAACCATTTTCTCTGAATAATTTATTTCAACCATTTTAAATTCATTTACATGAAACAACATCTCACTTATATTTTTAAAACGTCCCGTTAGCAAATTTAATTTTTCGGAGATTCGTTTAGTAAGGAATAACGAGTACACGTTTTTTGAGATAATATTCGATTTGAGAGTGTAATAATTTTGGAGAATTAAGAATGATCATTAGTAGACTAAGAAAAGTTAATTGAAGGATTACAGGTGAGTGAGTTCAAAAATTCGCTTCATCGCGCGCGAGTCAAAAATTCGCTTATTTTGCATCGGAACAACTAAGTGGAGATTTGAGAAATTAATTCTAGACTTGTAAGAGTGAGTAATTACAGTGTTAAAGGAATTACATTGAAGGATTAGTGCATGAGTGTATCAAACAAGAGAGAAAGTGGTAGTGTACGACACTATTCAGACGACTATTAAGAGTTGACTTTTGTGCACCATCTTAAAGTAGCTTTTACATTCGTTCTCTCCAAGTTTCATCACACAAAACCCTCATCTCTCTCACCTCATTTAGCCGACCAACCAAGAGGAAAAAGGAAGAAGAAAAACTCCGTTTCTTTGGCACCAATTCACTTGCAAATCTTCATCCAACTTTCTAGTTTCTTGGAGATTCATCCTAGCTTGGAGTAAGAAGCAATCTTGTGGAATTTCTTGGAGGAAATTTCAGTGAAAAATCTGGTTTTCTTCAAGGGTTTTATGGGTAACCACTCCACCTCTTTTATCTTTCAAATTACAAGAAGTTTTAATGGTTAATCTTCATGGGTTTACAACCCTAAGCAAGAAAATAGGCTAGCGGACTTAACAAACCAATTATTTCGCTTTAAATCATAGACTAGCAGACTTGATGAGACTTCTAAGTATCTGACTTGAGGCTTGATTGTTTGGTTGTGGTTGTTTATGTGATATATAGCTTGATTACGGTTAGGAAGTGGAGAGAAATCGAAGGAAAACTTGGAAAGGAAGCTGGCCGAAAATTCTGTCCATGTTGTCCTGTCTTTATTTCAAAATTTTGATACTTGGATGGCTAAGAAATTGATGGATATATGTTTTATATTGTGTATGCAAAGGGCCTTTCAAAAATCGTGTCGAATGGTTGTGCAAAACTTCCATTTCTGGTAGAGGTTCGAATCTGGAAAACGTATAACAGTGCACTCGAACAGTGCTTCTTTGTCCGAATGTAACTCTTTGTACAAAAATAAAAATTGAGTGCCGTTAGTGGCATTCAAAACTAGACATTCATAGCTTTCCAACAATATAAAAATTCCCTACTAGTTCATTTTGAGTGATCCATAGCGAGTCGGAAAATTTGGCTATTCTGTTTTGACTGGCTGTTTGAATGGAACTGGGAAACTGCATCTTGTGGCTCGATTTTGTTCCACTTGTGAAAAGATTTTTAAAATAACATCTTCTGATAAATTGTAGCATTTTGAACCTAATTTCCAACACCATCAACCGTTCTCAAATTTGAGTTGTATAGAGTTATATATGGCTTAATTTCAAAAATGCGACAAAGCTGGAAACTGGAAACTTTTCCCTTTTTTGCTGACCGAATGGTCAAATTTATTTTGGGATGTTATATTTCAAAAATTTCAGTGTCATTTAACCATAAATTGCCTATTAAATGTTTCTGGAACTTTTGTTTCAAAATTTGAGCAAATTGGGGCTGATTGTGTTGGACAAAACGTTTGAGAAAGGAAGAGAACTACGGTTGGCAGAATAGCTTTGAAAATTTTCCAAACTTTGGTCATTTCGTTAACTATGTTTCTATGCGAGTTTTTACCTAAATTTTCATAGAGAAGTAGTCCTTATATGGAAGTTTAAGTGTACCAAATTTGGTGTGATTTCAATACCATTTCGATGTCCAAATGGTGCCCCAAAAAATGCTCTTCAAATCTAGAAATTCACTGTTCAATTAGTGAAAATCAACCGACTTTAAGCTATTATATATTGTTGCTTAAAACTCCAAATTTAGTTCCATTTGCTGTGTTTGAAACTTTGTTTGGGACTCTTATTGTGTTATAAATTTCAAAGGCTAATTCATTTTTTGTAAATTTTGCCGAATTTCCAAATATCACCGAAAACCAAGACTGGTTCTGTCCTACTTTCTTGAATCAGCAACTTTGAGCTAAAAAATGAATGCTTTCTGTTTGGAACCATGAAAAAGTGTCTTCTAGGAACTTTTAGTACTTTGATCTAGTTTCCAATGGTATAAAGTTTTCCATTTTTGGACATATGAAACTCAACTCAAGATCTGATTTTACCAAGTTTGTCGCGCAAAGCTGAAATTCTTGATTTCTTAGGAAATTAACTTTTAAGAACTTCCATCCTCCTTTGCAATTGTTGGACGATTTTAGGTGTAATTTCATGGTGGAATACACGGTTCCGTTAGAACTTTAAACCTTCATTTTAAATCTTGGTTTCCAAAGGTTAAACCTCTCTTAATGCGTTTTCTTAATTGTTCCACTTTCTTGGTTAATGACACCTTATTTTATACTTGAAATTTGGAACCTTAGCTTTGATATTTTTTCTATGAATGAGTGGAGTTTTGGATATGTATGACTCCATTAGTTCGGAAAAATGTGAATACTCTTTACCTTCTAAAGTTTGGACATGAGATTTAAAGTTTTGGGAAACGGAACCATTTACTCTTTTTCTCGATTTTTGTGTCAAAAGTGAATATTGTATTTTCTTTTGGAATTGAGATTTACTTACCACAACTTGAATAAAAAAAAAACTTTTGAGTTCTCTTTGAGTATTATTCCAATGTTTTAGCTAGAAAAGCTTCATTAACTTGACCTGTCTTGAATTAATGCATTCTTAGATATTTTCAAATGCTACCCTCGTGGAGTAAGTAGTAAATAATATTTGCATTCGATTTGAACGTGTTATCTCTTGTGTGAGGGTAGTGGGAATATTATTAGACCTTAACTGAATACCTAGGTAATTTGTAATTATGTATGTCTCAGGTGATCAAGTGAATCCCGAGGAGCTCGTTTGATCTTGTCTTGCTCTTGATTTACACTCTTGATTTTGGTCAGTGTCAAGTACATGACTTGTTGTCTAATACTTGAAATGCTTCTAGTTGAATATATGAATTTGACTTGTCGAGATGAGTGTGTGCTTTATCGCACTCGCCCTCCTTACTTGACTCGTTACTTGATTTACTCGACTAGCTACTTGACTTGCTCATACTTGAAACTATACGTATGTGTGACTTAGTGTCGATTGGAGCGATGTCTCATTGACCACTCCTACTCGTGGGGGACGCCCAAACTCATCTGCTAACTTTGCGAATCGAGCTAGCATAGGCTTGATCGAGAAGTTTAGTAAATCATGAGCAGACACGAAGTTTGATCTATTGGAGAGATCTTACTTTGCCTCGATATACTCGAGTAATATCAAAATCTTGACGAGCAGGCCCGATAAGGGGGTGTAATGGTGAACGGGGTCTGTGGAAAGTGGAGTCTCTATGAATTTGATACTTACTTGGTTGACGGAGTGTCAACATGGAATTTGATCAAGACCTTGACCTTGCCACGTGGAATTTAGCTCCTGAGAGCTATAGTATCCTTGAATTGTTTCTGCCTACTTTTTCTACTCGAAATGTTAATTACTCGAACTTTATGGTTTTACTTACTGTATAAATGTTATTGCTACTTAGACTATGTGCTTGCATGTGTGTTTCTTGGCATCACTGAGCGTTCGCTCACGCCATTAGTTTGTTTTCCTTAACAGGAACTCGGAATGGAAAGAATTTTGGGGAATGCCGATTTGCTTACTTTTGATTAAAATCTTGGGATGTAATTGATTAGTCGACTTCTAGTGGTTGTATTTGAGGAAAAGTTGAAGTACATTTGGTAGCTTGTGATGTAAGATTTGAATATTTACATAAGAAAGTGACTTTTCTTTATTTTGGCTTTTATTATTGGCGGTGTATTGTTAAGTTTAAATTTGATTTGTATTGAGTCTTGGCGAGAGCTAAGTAGGCGTTCCGCGGATACCCTTGGATCCTCCCTAGAGAGAAGTGGGGGCGTCACAGAAGATATAAGTAATTTAAAGATCACAAGATAATAATAAGTAAATAAGAAGAAAGGAATTGCAAACCAATAGACTACCAAGCTCCTCTTGAGTTTGAAGATCAATTCAAACAAACTTCTTCAAATTGATGAAATATAACCAATCTTTTGTACAAAGGAAGAATCATTTCCTCCTTGCCCCAAGCTCCACTTGGTCAAGTTAGAAAGTTTTACTATCCCTCAGGACAACCCTCACAAACTACACTATTGAAATATTCACTCACAAATGAAAAACTTACAATAAACTTCATACCACCATAACAACAAATTTTCCTTGGAGAGTGTTTTCTCACTAAAACTACTCTATATCTTTTGTATTTTCAGTGTGCAAAAATTTTTGAAGTTTCTGACCATGTTCTATTTATATGAGATCAAAAAAGTGTTTCATTAATGCTTCCAACAGATAGAAGGCAGTTAAAGAGTCAACTAGCCATTGGGAAAATCGGAGGCCAGGTACTCCCGTTTCTTGCGTCCGACAGCAAGCAGTGAGCTTGAGAGATGTTTTTCAATTCTTTTGAATATCCGATGTCTCTGATATTTTGCGTTCGAAGTGCTGCATAGTTTATCGGACGTCCAGTATCTCCGATATATGCGTCCGAAAAATGTCAGTAAGCTAGGTGGAATGTCTTAATTCTTTCAGACGTCCAGTGATGGAGTTCTTCATGTGTCCGAAGTGCTGCACAGTTTATCGGACGTCCGGTCCGGTCTTCACAAGCGTTCGACAGCTTTCAGTTTCCTTTGTCTCTTTCAATTACACTTGATCTTGAATTATATCTGCTTCATGATTGAAAATATTTCTTGAAGGGATATTAGTATCATCCAATTGTTTTGTAAACATCAAAAATTAGGGACCAAGATTAACATTCTCTCCCTTTTTTATGATGGCAAAACAATGGATGGAAGAGAGAAAAATTGAGCATAAACTCCCCCTCACTCATTGCATCCGAAAGTTTTTAAGTGCCAAAACCAAAATTTTTAAGTTGACAGGATAACTCCCTCTCAGAATAACTTCTCCTTACACAACAGCCATTTACATAACATCCTAATATCCATTTCTCCCCCTTTTTGTCATCATAAGATGAGTTTGACAACCACTACTAGTTAATGTCAATCAATATCCAATTCAATATACCAACACACATCAGAAATGCAATCGAATGGCACAAAGACAAAGAAATGATACCAGAAATCACCAATCATTAACATACCAATCGTTCAACAATCATTAGCCAAAAGACAGAGAATTTATACCAAAGAAAGTACCAAACATAGAAATAACTAAAAATCAGCAAAGTTAACCAATATCCATTAGTACAGAGGACTTGAAAACATCAAAAGAGAAAATACAAAAGATGTATCCTAATATGAAGTGCAAATGACCCTAGAGTGCCTAAAGTGTAATCACAAAATTTCAGAAAGTCACAACATTTAAATTCCAAAAAATTGGCACTTCTAATTTTAACAATATTCAAATCAAGTAGATTTTGAACTTTTACAAATAGGAAAACGAAATTTTTGAAAGTATCATCTTTTGAGTAAGAAAAATCTCTCAAGTGTATCTAGAATAATCATCAATAATGACTAAACAATATCTCTTACCACCCAAACTAGCAATTTATGTAGGACTAAACAAATCAAGATGTAAAAGTTCCAATGGTCTTGAGGTAGAAACACGTTATCTCCAAATGTCACTATGCCACTAGATTTTGGCTTAAATTTGATGAATTGTGATGGATCACCGATCATGTGTCTTGAACATTCACTGTCTATGAACCATTTGATACCTTAATAATGCTCAGCAGATTCACATATTCAAGAGTTCAAAAACTAATATATGGTATCCATTAATTTTTGGATCCTTGAGAGTTAGCATCATATCTAACTATCTACATGCATTTTATGCCTCTTCTCATGTGCTTTCTCACATAGCAATCACTTTTCATGTGACCTTTTTGACAACAAAAATCACACATAATTAAAGAGTTATTTACATGAACAGGTTTAATAAATCTTGCTTGTCTTCTCTTATAAATAGTAAACCAGAATTTAACTTCTTCTTATGAGTGCCAAGATGAGTTTTTGATTCATTCCTTTGAAAACAGTCTTATTTTTTATATTGGAGCAACTCATTTAAACTATCAATTCTTCTTTTCAAATCACTTTGTTTCTTTTTGAACATTTCACAAAGTCTTTTTTTTCTATCAAGCTTATTTTGTAAATTAATCTCATTCTTTTTTAAGAAATCATTTTTAGTTTTCAACTTCTTGTTTTCTTGAAAAAGGCATGTATTTTCTTGAAAAAGAAAACTAATTTTGTGTTTTAATTCCTTGTTTCTAGTATAAGATTCTTTCAAACTATCATGCAACTTTTCAAGATCAAACTATCATGCTTTGACACCACTTGTCAGGATCAATCGCTTCCCATTGCACCAAAATCTATAGCTGTTAGCAAAGATGCAACTTTATTTTCTTAACCACAATGGCAGCGCAAAGCACCGTACCACGCTTGGCCAGCATGAGAGGCTGCACCCTGGGTGCCACGGGCTAGGCGATTAGTCCATTCGAAGTCGAGATCTGAGGGATGTTGCTGATTAGGTTAACAATCCCTTCCCCCAACAACAGCTAGAGAGATTCGAACCCACGACCTCGCTCTGATACCATTTGTTAGGATCAAGCGCTTACCATTGTATCAGAATTTAACTTTTTCTCATAAGTGCCAAAATGAGTCTTTGATTCATTCCTTTGAAAACAGTCTTATTTTTTATATTGGAGCAACTAATTTAAATTATACATTCTTCTTTTCGAATCACTTTGTTTCTTTTTGAACATTTCACAAAACCTTATTTTTCTATCAAGCTTATTTTGTAAATCAATTTCATTCTTTTTCAAGAAATCATTTTCATTTTTCAACTTCTTGTTTTCTTGAAAAAGGCGTGTATTATCCTGAAGAAGAAAACTAATTTTGTGTTTTAATTCCTTGTTTCTAGCATAAAATTCTTTCAAACTATCATGCAACTTTTAATGAAAGATTCAAGATCATCATTAGTTTTATCATCACTTTCAAATTGAGGGTTAGAAGTCGTTACCTCATTATTTTCAATAGCCATAAAAGTCAATTGAGCAGATTCTTCTTCCTTTTCAATTTCACCATCGGAGTTGTACTCATTCCATGTGAATTGAAAGTTGTTGAATCTTGATTTTCTTTCTTCTTTCTTTTCCTTCATTGGACACTCACTCATGTAGTGTCCAAGTTGGCCGCATTCATAGCATTTGTCAGTTTGCTTTTTATTGGCTTCTTGCCTTCCTTTATTTCTTGCAAAATTGAATTGATTGGATTTGAATTGCTAGGTTCTCCTTTTCTTAATCTTCTTTTGTTGAGGATTCTCTTGAACTTTCTTGTGATGAGAGTAAGATCATTGTCATCAACCTTTACATCTTCTTCATCCAAGGAAGTCGAGTCATCTTTGTCTTGAGAAGCGTTTTGAGCAATGTTCCTTCGTACCTTTGCATCCTCTTTCTCTTGCACCTTAGTCTTAAACTTGAACTTATAAGAGATTAGAGAATTAATAAGAGATTCAATAGGTATAAAATTCGATCTTTAGCTTCTTCAATAGCTGTCACCTTACTCTCCTAATCCTTGGACACAACATGCAAGATTTTTCTGTTTTTCTCTCCTAAGGAGTATTCTTTTTCTAGCACCTCTAAATCCTTAATAAGATCATTGAATCTACAATACATTTTATCAATATTTTCATGAGTTTCCATCTTAAACGACTCATACTTATTAACCAAGACAGATTTCTTTTGTTCTCTAACATTTCCACCACCTTTATAAATTTCTCTCAATTTATTCCAAATTTCCTTAGCTGACTTACAACCTTTGACTCTAATAGATTTATTTGAGTCTAAAGTATTATATAACGCATTCATAGTTTTTGCATTTAAGATGAGATGATTTCTATCTTCTGCAGTCAATTCATTTCTTATTTTTTGTCTAGATCTATGAGTGTTTTCATCTACTATACAGGCATCATATGGACTTTCATTAACAATAAACCACAATTTAATATCAATCGATTGCAAGAAGATAATCATTCTTTCTTTCTAACTCACATAATTTGATCCATTAAATATTTGAGGTCTAATCACAGATTGTCCTTTAAAAAAATGACATTGTTGGTTGTCATTTTACTCCAAAATCATTTGAACTTAATCTCTACGAGACCAAGTTCTGATACCAATTGTAAGGATCGAAGACAACCTAAGAGGGGGGTGAATTCGGTTGATTAAAAAGCTAATCAAGTTATAGGCACCTTTTTGCTCAATATGAAATTTGTCCTCTTTTCTTAGTGATCACATAATGAATCAATCAATGAAAGAACAAAATCACTTGAGAGAAGTAGAAGATATAAGCAATTTAAAGATCACAAGATAGCAATAAGTAAATGAGAAGAAAGGAATTGCAAACCAATTGACTACCAAACTCCTCTTGAACTTGAAGATTAATTCAAACAAGTTGATGAAATACAACCAATCTTGTGTACAAAGTAAGGATCACTTTCTTCTTGCCTCAAGCTCCACTTGGTCAAGGTAGAAAGTTTTACTATCTCTCAGGACAACCCTCATAGAGCTACACTATTGAAGTATTCACTCGCAAATGAAAAGTTTACAATGAACTTCATACCACCAAAACTACAAATCTTCCTTGGAGAGTATTTTCTCACTAAAACTACTCTATATCTTTTGTATCTTTAGTGTGCAAAAGTTATTTGAAATTTCTGACCATACTCTATTTATATGAGACCAACAAAATGTTTCATTAATACTTCCAATAGATAGAAGGCAGCTGAAGAGTCAACTAGCCGTTGGGAGTATCAGACGTCCGGTACTCCCATTTCTTGCGTCCGACAGCAGGCAGTGAGTATGAGAGATTTTCTTCAATTCTTTCGGACGTCCGGTGTCTCTGATACTTTGCGTCTGAAGTGCTGCATAGTTTATCGGACGTACGGCATCACTGATATATGCATCTGAAAGAGGTAAGTGAACTAGGTGGAATGTCTTAATTCTTTCAGATATCCGGTAATGGAGTTCTTCATGCGTCCGAAGTGCTGCGCACTTTATTGGACGTCCGGTCCTGTCTTCACAAGCATCCGATAGCTTTTAGCTTTCTTTGTCTCTTTGAATTACACTTGATCTTGAATCATATCTGCTTCATGACTGAAAATATTTCTTGAAGGGATATTAGTATCATCCAATTGTTTTGTAAACATCAAAAGTTAGGGACCAAGATTAATATCTTCCTTGTGGTAATTTCTTATGAATTGGTTTTGGATTGGAGGTTGATTTCCTACTAATTCTAGCTTGGAATCAAAGTGAAATTGGAGAAGCTTTTCTTTCTTTTCTTGTCTCTAAGGTTCAGCCAAAATGAGGGGAAAGATGATGAAATTTTGGTGAAAAATTCAAGTTAAATACTACGGAGGTCTTTGGTCAAAGGTGGTGTTGATTGCCAACACTTGGCTTTCCCTTAATTTTCCTTTATTTTGCTTTCTTTTTCCCTCTTTTCTAGTCAACAATTTCGGCCATCCTAGGGAAGAAATTAAAGAAATAAAAAATGAAATAAAAAAAGATTAGGGTAAGAAAATATTGGTCAAATAGTATACTTAATCAGTAACAAACGACGCACGTCGGTTCAAGACTATTTCCTTAACTCTCTTATACTTTTGTTTTAACTTATGATTCACTAACTTACTCTTTACACTTTTAATCACATATTTTCTCTTACTTAATACCTGCTCTTATCCATCAAATTTAGCACACACACCTCATTGATTCATCACACAACCGAAATGCGTCAAAACCATAACTTACTCTAACTTTAAAAGTAAAAATAAAACTCTAGACTTTATTGTTTATAACAACTATTAAGGGAAGTAATTAGTATTAAAGAAATTATAAATTAACTTATTCAAAATAAAATAGACTTATAAGAAAAAAAATATAAGCAAATTTTCAAGTCCTCACATTAAATGCTATCCAGTGATTGTTAAATGGATTTTCGATGAGCGAGTGTGTATTTTATCGCACTCGGTCCCAGCAAAATTGAATTTTCAATGATTGAATGCTACTTGTGCATGATGTAAGTCTTTTGGCTGAACTAGGCCCTTGCTCTTCGTTGCCAGTCGACTTAAGCCAGAAACTTACTCGGTCAGACGGTTGGTGACCCAGGGATAATGTTTGGTATACTTGAGTATTACCACTAGAAGGATCGAAAACAACTTAAAAGGGGGGTGAATTAGGTAAATTAAAAATTGATCAGGTTATGAAACACCTTTGGCTCAATATGAAATTTATCCTCTTTTTTAGATGACGACTCTATGGAATAGTTAAACAGAAAGCAAGATTACTTGTGAGTAGAAGAGATGAGCAATTTATATTTGCAAAATAATAAGTAATAGGGAAAGAATAGCAAAAACCAAATTCCAAGCTCCTCTTGAGCTTGAATATTACTTTATAGAGCAAGTTTCTTCAAGTTGATCAAATACAATCAATCTTTGAGTACAAAGGAAGGATCATTTCCTCCTTGTCCCAAGCTACACTTGATCAAGTTAGAAAGTTTTACAATCACTCGGATAACCCTTACAAAGTTACACTATTGAAGTATTTTTCTCACACAAAAAAACTTATACGAAATTTACACAACTAAGAGTACAAATCTTTCTTATAGAGTATTTTTTCACTAAAATCACTCTTGATTTTTGCTAGTCTCAATGTGCAAAAGTTCTTTGAAAGTAGTTAACCATGCTCTATTTATATGAGACCAAAAAGTTCCTCTATTAATGCTTCCAACGGATAGAAGGCAGTTGAAAAGTCAACTAGCCGTTAGGAGTGTTGGACATCCGATACTCCTGTTTCTTGCATCCGACAGCAGGCCGTGAGCTTGAGGAAATTTCTTTAATTCTTTTGGACGTCCGATGTCTTTGATGCTTACGTCCGAAAGCAAATGATAAATATGAAAAATTTTCTTCAGTTCTATCGGACGTTCGGTACCTCCAATGATTTACATATGAACGTCCGAAGTGCTGCATTGTTTATCAGACGTCCGGTACTCTAATGTTTTGCGTTCGATCGAAGTCAGTGAGTTAGAGGGATTGTCTTAATTTCTTTGGACGTCCGGTGGTAGAGTTTATCATGCATTCAAAGTTGCGCAATGATTATCGAACGTTCGGTCCTGTCTTCACAAGCGTCCGATAGTTTTCAACAATCTTTATTTCTTTCGATTACACTTGATTTTTGAATCTGATTTACTTCATAGTTGAAAGTATTCCTTGAAGAGATATTAGTATCATCCATTTGTTTTGTAAACATTAAAAGTTAGGGAATAAGATTAACAATTTTTCCTTTTTTTTTATGACAAAATAATGCATGGAGGAAAAAATAATTGAGCCAAAACTCCCCATTACTCAATACATCAAAGAAGTTTTTAAATGCTAAGATTCAGAAAAACTCCTCCTCAGAATAACTTTCCCTTACACATTAACCAATTATACAACACCTCAACATCCTAACATTCATTTCTCCCCCTTTTTTATCATCATAAGATGAGTGTATCAATCAATATCAGCAATCCAACATCATCAATCCAGCATCAGTAATCAATAATAACAACCAATATCCAATCTGATATACCAAATACACCAGAAATGCATTCTACAAATACAGAGAAACCATTAATATGCTAATCAGCAATCATTGAAATCAGCAAACAACAAACAGAGAAACCACTGATACCAGAAATCAGTAATCACAAATATGCCAATCATACAGCAGTTATTAGCTAAGAAATAGAGGATTTATACCGAACGAAGTACTAATGAGGGAAATATTGACAAAAGTGCATTAGCAAATTTACTACAAACCATTCAAGTTAACCAATATCCATTAGTACAGAGTACTTGAAACATCAAAATAGAGAATTATAAAAGATGCAAATGCCTAATATGAAGTGCCATCCTAAAATGAAGTGCAAGTGCCTAAGAGTGCCTAAATGGTGATCTTGGACGATCCAGGCGTTCTTCTTGCAAGGCAAAACTAAGCAGGATCCACTTCTTTTTCAGTTTCCTCATCATCATTTTCACTAGCTTCAGTTGCTGGAGCCTTACCCTTATCTTGTGGCTGAGAGCTTGAGGCATGGACTTCAGGAGTTGACTCAGGTTGTGGCCATTTATCTTGTGGAACAGGAGTTGACTCAGTTCAAGGCTCCTTTTGATGCACATTTTTATCTTCTTGAGGAATAGAAGGCATAAGGAGGTTTCTTTTGTCTATAAAAATGGCTGCTTCTCAGGTGATATGGTCATCATCAGACAATATTCATGAAAGAGAATATGTTGTTTGACTTCCTCAAACAAGGAGATAATTTCATGATTAGATGAGAAAGGTTGAGTGGATGATTTTCTAGGATGGATGGTAAAGGGTGAGACATACTGAGACTGGATTCTAGAAGGTCTAGGGGTGACAGGAATTTCATGACGACTCTTTGTCCTAAACTCCAAAACAGACTCCTTGTAGCACCAATGACCATCAAAGAATCTCAGATTTTTTTCTTTCAAAATAAACTTTTGAAAAGATGATGGATGCACTCTCTTTTGGAGACACTCCAGTGAAAGGTATTTTAAAGTGAGCAAAAATTGGAGTAAAAAATTTTTCATAGGAGAGTTTACTATAGCTACTAGTGCTGATTTTGAGCAAAAATTTGCACATGACAAAGCCGAAATCAATTCAAACTTTTTCAAGAAAGCAATTAAAACAAGTAAAGCTCTATTTTATTGATATCAGTCCTATGACCATCAGTAGGATCCAACAAGTTTGAAATTATTATAAAGATGATCAAATTTTGAACACTGAGATCCTCCAATTTTGCCTCAGCAGGTGTGTGAAATTGTGTTTGAAAGTAGGTTATCAGTTTTTCGAGGTGAAAATGGTGATAAGCTGTCGGAAACTCTTCATAAGAGAAAAAGTTTGTAATTTTTCCTTTAAAGTTATCTTCAATTTTGGTCTTTAGAACCGCATTAATAATATCAGGATTGAATGCAATATCAACTGAATTGACATGAGAAATAAGGTCAGTGTGTGAACTACCCTTCTTAAGGTTAGCAAAGAACTAATTAAACATATCAGGATAATAAGTGTTGGGTAAGGTCAGAATGTGAGACCAGTTTTGGAATTTAAAGAGTTTAAGAACTGGTTCGAGGTTAAGCTTATGGAATTCAGGGGGAAGAATGGTCCGTTGAGTGATGAATCCCTTTTGTCAAATCCATTCAAACTTCTCTCTGACCTCATCATCAATAAACTTGGGCAATAGAGTTTGTTCTTCCTCAGTTTGAGCAGCAGGTTGCATTTTGGCAGGACGTTTACTTTTTCCACCGCGTTGAGCATCAGTTGGCATATTAGTCCTTTTTTTGGTGATTTTTTAGTGGAAGGTTCAACAGTTGGCTATTCATCATCAATGATATCGAGCAATACAGTTGGCTGTTCCTCAGACTGAGCAGTACGTTTCTCTCTGGCATATTGTTTCCTTTTTTCATCTCGTGTCTCAGTCCCTCTAGGAGATTTCATCTCGTGTTTCACCTCGTGCACCAAGTTTCACTCGGTCAAATTAGGAAGTTTTACCATTCCTCAGAACAACCCTCACAGAGCTACACTATTGAAATATTCACTCATAAATGAAAAGTTTACAATGAATTTCACACCTTGGAGAATGTTTTTACACTAAAACTGTTCTATATCTTTTGCATCTTCAGTGTGCAAAAGTTGTTTGAAATTTCTGAAAATGCTCTATTTATATGAGACTAAGAAAGTGTTTCATTAATACTTTCAATGGATAGAAAGTAGCTAAAGAATCAACTAGCCATTGGGAGTATCGGACGTCCGGTACTCCTGTTTCTTGAGTCCGAAGCAGGCAGTGAGTTTGAAAAAATTTCTTTAATTCTTTCGGACATCCGGTGTCTCTGATGCTTGCGTTCGAAAGCAGATGATAAATATGAGAAATCTTCTTCAGTTTTATCAAATGTTTGGTACCTCCAATGCTTTGCGTCCGAAGTGTCGCATTGTTTATCGAACATCCGGTGCTCTAATGTTTTGTGTCCGATCGAAATCAGTGAGCTAAAGGGAATGTCTTAATTCCTTCGGACGTCCGGTGGTGGAGTTCATCATGCATTCGAAGTTCCGTAATGATTATCGGATGTTCGGTCCTATCTTCACAAGCGTCCAACAGCTTTCAGCAGTCTTTGTTTCTTTCAATTGCACTTGATCTTTGAATCTGATTTGCTTCATAGCTGAAAGTATTTCTTGAAGAGATATTAGTATCATCCATTTGTTTTGTAAATATGAAAAGTTAGGAACTAAGATTAACACCATCCAAAGATCAGTCTCATTACATTTCACTCTTTTTCATCCATTCTCAAAAATCATCCACTCAGTCTACCTCATTCAATCATGAAGTCATCTCATTACTTGAGAAACTCAAACAACATGTCCTTCTTCTTGAAGATGGTCTAATGATGACCATACATCTGAGTAACAAGCCACTTTTCTAGACAAAAGAAAACTGCTTGTGCCTCCTATCCTATAAGAGGATGAACATGTGCATCAAAAGGAGCCACGCAATGAGTCCACTCCTGTTCCACAAGAGAAAGAACTACAAACTGAGTCCACTCCTCTCACAGGTGAAGTGCACGCCTCAAGCTCTCAGCCCACTCCTCATGATCCCTCGACTTCAGACAAATGCAAGGCTCTAACTACTGAGGCTAGTGAAGAAGATGATGAAGAAACTGAAGATGAGTTGGATCCATCTCAGTTTCATCTTGGAAAAAGAAGGCCTGGATCATCTAAAATCACTAATTAGGCACTCAAGGCGCATTTGCACTTCATATTAGGATGTATCTTTTATATTTTCTCATTTAATGTTTCTAGTGTTCCGTATTAATGGATCTCTCTAATGTATTGATATGAATTTTGTATTAATGTTTTTTTTTGATAGATTCTAGTTGAATGACTAATATATTTTGATTGATATTTCTTTGTTTGGAATTTCTGCTTGTATTGTTTATCTGTTTTGGTTGCTGACTTTTGGTATTATGACTGTTATGGTTGATATTGGTTGATAATGGATATTGGTTGTAATTGATTGTTAAACTCATCTTATGATGATAAAAATGGAGAGAAATGGATATTGTGTAAATAGTTATTGTGTGAGGGGGAGTTATTTTGAGGAGTTATTCTGAGATTATAAGTTTGACACTTAAGAATTTTGGATGCAATGAGTGAGGAAGAGCTTATGCTCAATCTTTTTTCTTTTTTCCATCCATTGTTTTGTCATCATCAAAAAGGGGGAGAATGTTAATCTTAGTCCCTAACTTTTGACATTTACAAAATAATTGGATGATACTAATATCTCTTCAAGAAATACGTTCAACTATGAAGCAAATCTGATTCAAAGATCAAGAGCATTTGAAAGAGATAAAGGAAATTGAAAGTTGTCGGACGCTCGTGAAAACAACATAGGACGTCCAATAAACTGTGCAGCACTTCGGACGCATGAAGAACTCCATCACCGGATGTTCGAAAGAATTAAGATATTCCCTCTAACTCACTGTTTGCTTTCGGACACAAAGCATTAGAGCACTAGACGTCCGATAAACAATGTACCACTTCGGACGCAAAGTATTAGAGGTACCGGACGTCCGAAATAATTTAACAAGATTTTTCAAATTCACCATTTGCTTTCGGACACAAGCATCAGAGATACCGGACGTCTGAAATAATTGAAAGAGATTGTTCAAACTCACTACCTACTGTCGGATGCAAGTATAGGAAGTACCGGACGTCCGATACATCCAACGACTAGTTGACTCTTCAGCTACCTTCTATTCATTGGAAGTATTAATGGGGTAGTTTTTGGTATTATATAAATAATCCTTGGTCAACAACTTCAAAAGAACTTTTGCATATTGAGAATACGAAAGATCAAGAGTAGTTTTAGTGAGAAAACACTCTACAAAGAAAATTTGTACTTTTTGTTGTGTAAAATTCGTGTAAGCTTTTCTTGTGTGAGAAAAATACTTCAATAGTGTAGTTTTGTGAGGGTTATCCTGAGTGATAGTAAAACTTTCTAACTTGACCAAGTGTAGCTTGGGGCAAGGAGGAAGTGATCCTTTCTTTGTATACAAAGATTGGTTGTATTTCATCAACTTGAAGAAACTTGTTCTATAAAGTGATATTCAAGCTCAAGATGAGCTTTGGAGTCAAATTGGTTTGCTATTCTTCCCTTATTATTTTCTGTCTTGTGAATCTTAATTGCTTATCGCTTCCACTCTCAAACAATCTTGCTCTCTTACTAATTGTTTCATTGAGTGGTCACCTAGAAAAGAGGGTAAATTTCATATTGAACAAAAAAGTGTCTCATAACCTGATTAGTTTTTAAATAACCTAATTAACTCTCCTCTTAAGTTGTTTTCGATCCTTACATCTTCTCTATATTTTTTAGGGCAATTGGCTGAAATTTTAGACCAAAGAAAAGAGCGGAAAAGAAAAAAAAAGGGAAAATAGGGGGATGATAAGTGTTGGCAATCACAGCCAACTTTGACCAAGATTTTCTTAACACTTATCTTCCATTTTCAACCCAAAAAGCCTGCATTTTTCTGCTGGTTGGCCGAGAGTAAGAAGAAAGAAAAGAGGGGAAAACTTCTTCAACTATACTTTGATTTCTAGCTAAAACTTGTCGGAAATCAATCTAAAACCCTAAACAAATCCATAGAGAGTTGCTACAAGGAGGGAAGGTGGCTGGTGTGGAGTGTTTTTAGGGGGAAGGAAAGCTGCAATTTACTACTCATCTTGGGGTTTGAAGGTACTTTTGGCAAGAAACTACTCTATCTCTTTAATCTTGCATTTGAATGAGATTATTGCTTGTTTGTAGTAGGTTTTATGGAAGACTTTGTAGTTTTGTGTAGTAGATTGTTATTTCCAGCTTTGGATGATGAATTCTAGCTTTGCTAGGAAATTTTTGGGTTGTCCATGAGGATTTCCAGCTTGCACAAGCACTTTTGGCTTCCTTTAGGGAATTTCCAGCTTTTGTTAGTAGTTTTAGCTTAGGGCTTGAATTTTCCAGCTTTGATACGTTAAATTGCAGCCTTGGGATGTCATTTCAGCTTTGCATAGCCTTTTTAGGTTTTGACATGGAATTTTCCAGCTTGTACATGTATTTTGGCTTCACTTGAAGGATTTCTAGTTCTTGGTGTAAATTTCCAACCTAAGGTTTAAATTTCCGGCTTAGGTATATGATGCATATATGCTTGGTACATTCCTAATTTAGTTGGTTTGGTAGCCTAGTATAAGAACCCCTTTTTCCTTATAACTTGTGGACTTGATTTGGGTTGTTCTGCCATAGAGCTTAACTTTGGAAATGGGAGGAAAATTGAAGAAAGAACAAGGGAAATGCTGTCCGTTTATTTTCTTCAAGTATAAGCGAGTGAAAGTGAGAGTAGAAGAGTGATTTTTAGATGATTTGGACTTAGTTTGCTTAGGGATGCTTGAGTCCACTTTAGTGGTGGTATATAAGCTGAAATTTTGCCAAAATCGATACACTTTGCATGGTGAACGTGATGATCATTTTAAACATGATGTTTAGGTGCATTTGTCAAGTTTCAAACTTAAAATATTTTACTCATTTTCTTCCCAAAAACAAAAAGTAGTGAGCATGTATCTTGCATATAATTTTACTTAAAATACTTGTTATAATCTATTTCTTTGAATGTATGCTAGTTTTGAGCCAAGACAAGAGGTCTAAATGAAAGGAAATGAGTTTCTTCAAATCATTTTCTAGTTGGACAATTTCCAACTTTTCACTTTGAAAGTCTTGACCTAATTTCATCAAATGTTTAACTATAATCGATGCTCATGTACTCCAAATGACTCTTGAAATATTGATTTAGTGTGCACATAAGGTTCTCTCCTTGATTTGAACAAGAAAATGTTATATTTTTGATAAGTTATATGGGTGTAAAACTTGTAAATTGCTGCATTTTCTAAATAAAGTTTTGAAACCCCAATTTCTTTATGTAATTTGGTTTTGTATTGCTAGTCTTTTAATATAGTATATAACCACATGACTCGAGAAAGTTCAAGAGGACGAACCGGGGTTAAAGTGAAGGACTGTGATTGATTAGTGAGTGTTCCTCGCACAATTGTGTTTTAAATGATTATGTGGAATGTGGTGTATGTTTGTTTGAGTGTTAAATGCTTTCCAACGACTGTTAAATGGATTTTCAGTAGGCGAGTGTGTACTTTATCGCACTCGACCTAAGTGAATGCGAATTTTCAATGATCAAATGATTGAATGCTACTTGTGCATGAATGTAAACCTTTGGCTGAACTGGGTCCTTGCCCTTCGTTGCCAGTCGACTCGAGCCAGAAGCGGATTCGGTCGGGCAGCTGGTGACCCTGGGACAGTAATTGATATATTCAAATATAACTACGAAATCAGATAGAGTACTGGCCAATGAATACAATGCAATGAATGAAATGAACACTGAAGGAGTTTTCACTTTTAAATGTTTTCAATGTCAGAGGAATAAGGGAAATGGTCGGTGACTGAATGACTGAATGAATGGCTCCAGTGGGCACGTATCCTTCCAATGATTGAATGTTTATTTCTTGAATGACTGTTCATTACTGTGCAAAGTATGCAAATTGTTAAATGCAATATTTCCATGCTTTATCTACCTGATTGCTTGTTTAGGAACATCACTGGGCTTTTAGCTCATTCCATTAGTTTGTTTTCCTTACAGGAGTGGAGGCCGAAGCAAGTAAGCGTGAACTAGTGTGTATAATCTTCATGTACTTGTATTTTGTAGATGGAATGTATTTGGGAATATTTGGTAATGTAATCTTTTGTTTCACTTTTGGATTGTAATTAAGTGTGAATTATTGGTTGAATAGAACTTTTACATTAAGCTAGAGACGTGAAAGACTATTTCAAAAATGTTAGTGAGCGAGTCCTAGCAGGAGCTGGATAGGCGGTTCGCCAAACCCTTGGGTTCGCCCTTGGGGGAGGTAGGGGCGTCACAGACATCATCTAGTTCTTCGATTTTTTATTTTCTCACCCAATTACTTGAATCCACTTACCCCTGACTTCTAAGCTTGGTCAGGGCACCATCTTGTCCGAGTTTCAAAACATTGGTGTAAGGTTGAATGTTGTTGAATGGTATGAGACCCCGAAATTTTACTTGTCTTTATAACCCTTATGTGAACTCACTTACATTTGATTTTCGGTTTCTTTAATGGTTGAATTTGAGCCAAGAGAGTGAATTTTGTTAAAAAAAATTTCATATTCTCAAGTTGTTAGAAAATCTTGAAATTTTCGTAGGAGGCTCTGCGCAGTTTTGGAAAATCAGCTATAACACTATATAGGAAAGTCAGAATTGAGTTTCTTTTGTTGCATTTGAAACTAGACTCATAAAACTTCTTACGGTATAAAATTTAGAGTTTTATTCAATCTCTATAAATTCTAAAAAATTGGCAAAATTGACAAAAATTCTGCGCTATACAAGTAACAATAGGAATGTTGTAGTAGCTTATGGCTCAATTTGGACCAACTTACGAACTGACTCTCTTTGAGGTGTCTTCTAAAGATTATTAGTATTTGAAGTCTATTTTTTAACAGGTCAAGTTGTATGAATTTTTTATAATTATAACTCAAATTATGATTTTTCTAAAGAAAGGGCATAAGTTACGGTTTTTTGTGTATACTAGGATTTTTGGTGTGTCTTTGGTGTATTTTGGTAGTGTGATCACTTGATGAGGTGTGTGTACTAAATTTGATGGATAAGAATAAGTATTAGGTAAGAAAAGTGTGTGATTAGAAGTGTTAATAATAAGTAAGTGAACCATAAGTAAAAACACAAGAACGCGCGAGTTACGAAAAAATAACTTGAACCGACGTGCACTGTTTACTATCGATTGAGTTCACCACATGAACACTACTATTACATTAATCTCCTTGTTATGATTTCAGAAATATCAACCCTAAAATATCCTCCAAAGGAGTCAAAATTGTGGACTAAATAAAGGGGAGAAAAGGAAAAAAATAAGAAAATCTCTTATGGTGCCAAGTGTTGGAAAGTTAGGGATGGTTGACCAAGCAAATTTTCTTTCTTTCTTATCTCCAATTTGGCTCATCTTCCTCCTTTATTTCTTCATGTTGGCCGAAAATAAGAGGGGGTGTGAGAACCCTCACGTTAAAACGCAATTCTACTAAACTACATGCCTTGCCCTAAGATTTAAATCACTTATAATATGCCTTTGTATTGCATTCTACATGTATTATAACAATTCCCTTGCATTGCACTTCATTTTCTTTTACTTGAATGGAAACATTTTCTTGAGTTGGTTTTAATTATTTCACCACTTACATTTTTAACAAGTGTCTTTTATTTGTGGTTGGGACTTTATATGAGAGTTTAGAGGTGTTAAATAGATATTGAGACATTTGGAAGTGTTGAAACATCATTAGTCAAAGATTAAGAGAAGATTGGACAAGAATTGGACCATGTGGCAAAACTCTAGCCATGTATCTTGTTTGACCAATGGATTAGAGGAATATTAAACCAACTTTTCTTCATTTTTCCTCCACCATATTTTCAGCCATCTTGAAGCTTCTCAAGGAAGAAAGAAAATTTCATTTTTCCTTGCTTTCTAACCCTAGTAGATCAAGAGCAAAAACCAAAAGAGAAAAATCTTGAGTTAGTGAGAAACTTTCCTCCAACCCTAGTGCTTGATTCAAGATTGAAGCTTTCATTTTGGTGGATTGATTTGGTGGTTCAAGCTTCTTACAAGAGAGGTAAATATTCTTTAAATGATAGTTTTATGGTGTTATATCATGTACTTTAAGTTTTAATGGCAAACTACAACTTGTTTTGGTTAAGATTTGGGGTTAATCTCTTGAATTAAACAAGTAGTGGTTGAGTTAGTTAGTGTAGACACCAAATTTTGGTATAATTTCATTTACTGTTTATTTTTAGTTTTTTTATTTGTCGTGTTCGTTTTATTCGATTTTTAGTTTTTAGTTTCTAGTTTTATTTCTATTTTTAAGTTTTTAGCATAGAATTTCTTGAAAGTGAAAAAAAGAAAAAAAAAGTGAAAAATGATGAAAAATGAAAAATGAAAAAAAAAAGATTGAAAATGGCATTTTTGTTTCGGTTTGTTTATTTTGATGTAAATTTGTTGTTTTTTATTATTTAGTATTTTATTATTAATTTTGTTAAATTACTTTTCAAACAAAAAAAAAAAGGATTTGCGGCATGCAAGCTGCGTTTTGTCGCAGCTTGCAAGGAAAGGCTGGGCAGCCCCTTGGCTGCAAATTATAGAAGAAAGGACTGGGTTTTAGGGTTGGGCTCCCATATAAAAGCTAAAAGGAAACAGCAGCTGCGGGTAGAGGGAGGAGACGGCAGGAAAAATTGAGAGCAAGGGAGAGAGCTGAAGTTCTGTGAGGAAAAGAAACCGAGAGTTGACGGCTGTAAGAAAGGCAGAAGGCAAAAGAAGGAGAAAAAGGAGGCGCGGCCGTGAGGTAGCAGAGGTGAAATCAGAAAGTAAAAACAGAAAGGGGAGGTCAGCTAGGCCTACGAGAGAGCTTGGAGAAACCAGAGAGGGCTGAGAGAGAGGGGCGACTAAGGTTTTAGAAGGAAAAGGATGCAGCTTTGTGGCGTGAGGGTCTGAAGAAAAAGGAGACTTTCTGAGAGGCGATGGCAGAAGGAAAAATAGAGAAGCAGAGGAGAGGCTGAGAGAGACTGAATCCTAGCAAAAAGAAGAGGAAAGGCAGCCAACGGAAGGAGGAAAAACAACGCCTCTACCATCAGCTTCAACCATCATTGAAAGGCAGTTCCACGGCAAGTCACTTGCTGCGATTTCCTTCTTGGTTTTCAGCTAAGGTCCAAATTAATTCCTTTGTTTTTTTACTTACTTGTTTGATTTGTTTCTTTGATCTTTCATGTCTTGATGGTTGTTTTTTGGGATGGGTTTCACGTAGATTTTCTCTGTTCCTAGGTCCTTGTTTTGACCCCCCCCAACCATAAATTTCCATTGCTGCGTATTAGTCATATGTTTATGTGGGTTCTATATAGTCAGATGAACATTGGGCTGACTTGGGTTTAGGGGTAGCAGTGTGGGGTTTTCCTATGGTGGGGATATACGATGAATCTGTTTTTGGTTGATTTGTGAAGCCGCAGAAATTTTTCAGCTTTGCTTGTTTTTATTCTGATTTTTCTTGGTGCCTAAACCCAAAGGCTTTATGTTGAAGAGTGAGAAGGGTATTTGGTAAGCCGTTTGTTTGTTTTCAAGCTGTGTTTGGCTGGGATTTGCGCACGAAAGTCTGATGAAACAAGCAACAAGCTCGAAGCTTCTGGTTTGTTACAACAATTAGACAAAAACTGAATTTTCTTTGGGTAACTGAATTTCTGGTGTGGATTGTTTGCTCCTTTGAGCCTGTTTGCTGTGTCATTGATGCTGTGTATATGCTAGTTGCAATTTAAATCAGCAAGGTGTGGTGCCACAGTGGGTTACAACATGGCAAAGCCCTTTGTTACGGTAATATAGGTAGACTTGGTTTTGTAGATGTTTGAAACCTTCAATGCTCCAATTTTATTTTTCTTTTGCTGATTTCATCCCCAGCTCCTCGTTTGACTCCTGAGGGTAAACAATGACATTTGGTTGATGTTAACAACATGGTTTTGAAGTCATAGCATTCATGTTTGGTTTGGTTTGAAGTTGTTCCACATCAATGCATTTCGGTTAGAATGGAAAACCGTAGCAAGCATGGTTGGTCTTCCATTGCATAAATGTTTTCACTATCTCTTCGTTGATTGCTTTCCTATCTTGCTTCAGTTTTTCTGTTTACAAACACTAGGTGGGTTGGTTGATGTTTTGTTGATGTTTCAGTTGGAAATGAGATGTTGTATAATGCAGAAGGAAAGAAATTTTCTGAAGGTTGCGATTGTTATTGCAGAAATTCTCTTCACGTTGCTTTGCATGAGTTGCATGAAACAATTTGCTAAAATTGCACTTTAACTCCTCTAATTCCCCTTTGTTGCACTAAGGCCCAATTATGGGCTTATTCCTTGCAATTGAGTCTTTGGCAGCATTAACGTTTCAATTTATTTGGCTTGTGTGTCTTCATTGGTTACCATGTTTTGTTGAGGTGATATTTAATGCATGGATTTGTGAACCTTGTGTCTAAATGAGCTTGTGTTCGCCTATTTTCTTGAAATTTCTGAAATAATTTGGCTTTTGGCCTTTTTCTTGCTTTCGGACATTCAAAGTTTTCTAAAATTTTTCAATTGGCTTTGAATGGTTGATTTATACTTGCAATTGGGTCCTTGGCGGATCCCTTTATTGGAAACTATGTAGTATTTGATTTCATTTAAATTGCAATTAGGAGAGATTTGGTGACTTTGTTATACTTTACTATTTGAGGTACCGTGACCTTTTTATTGTTTTGAAGCCAATTTTCTTTCATTTGGACTCCATTCAAAAGGGGGCGGTATAATTTCTTTTATCCCTTTTTGTGTCTCTCCTATGTGATCTAATGTGCTAAGTGAAATTTGCATGTTTAATTTGCTTTTCTTGCCTCTCTTTAGTTCCTTTACTTTATTTACTCTTGCTTTTAGTAAGTTATTTTTTTAATGGGGTATGTGTACACCTCTTGGCTTGTAATAGTTAGGGATTTAATTATTTTATTCCTTTTCCCCCTTTTAGATTATAGTAGGCCTTCCTCCCTAATGTAATAGATAGGGCTTGGAGGAGCATTCGATGAAGACCTATCGAAGTCATGTGCCTAGCTAGCAAATGTAATAGTTAGGGATTTAATTGTCTTATGTGTCTTGCATGCTTAGTTACTACGTGTTAATTTGCTTTGTTAGGGCCTTGCATCTAGTCGAGCATGCTAAATGTTATGTGCTATGTGTTTATAAGTGTTTGGCATGTCTACTCGCTTTCCATAGCCTGAATGAATGTGATGGATGAATGTACGTTTCCACTAGTCCAACGCTAGTCGGAATTCATAGAATGGGCTAGTCCAACGCTAGACCCTTAGGGATTTCCCCTCGTTAGTACATGTTTGCATGTTCATTACATGTCATGCATTCTTTTTAGTTTTATCATTTTGCATGCCCCTCGAACCCCTTTTCCCTCCATTTTAGGATTTTTGCATTTCATGCTAGTTATAGGGCTAATTTGCTTGAGAATCCCCTTTAATATGGGATATAGACGAGTGTGGCTTTTTCTAAGCCTTAGCACGCTTGTATTCCCTCTATAAAAGGGCAAATTGAGTCACGATTTAGGTCTCCCCGTACCCAATATACATGAATTCCCTAGACTCATGTATTTTTAAATCCACTCTACCATTTTATACCCTCATCACACTTTCATTTTTTCTCCCATTTTGCACACGTGCACCTTTATGTTTCTTCACTTGCACACATGCACTTCATATTATCATTTCACATACCGTACCTTGCCCACTCACGTGCACATTTTCATTTACATATTTATTGTCTTTTATTACTTTTTCAAACTCATGTCCTCACATTGCATACATGCATTCCATTCATTTGCATCCCACTAGCATTATTCGTGACTTCTTCAAAGGATCGTTATTGGGCTTCACAATTAATGTGATTGGCAGCACTCAACCTTTGAAGAGAAATTTTTCCCAATACCCGTAGGTATAGGGTTTGCATCCATGTAGTGCATCCAAATGTAATAAATTCTTTGTTTAAAACAAGAAAATCTTTGATTAAATCATGCAACTAGCCTTGGTTAGGTCAAAGGGGTGCATTGGATTTTATCCTTGCCTTTCCCTTTGTCAAATGTAACTCCCGAACCTTTTTCTTTGGTTTACGTGGACTAGGAGTCGTTTAAAAGGGGTTTCTTACTACTTTTTCCTATTTTTTCTTTAAAAATTCATTTTTTGGTGACTTGGTACACCTTAACTCATTACCAAGTGGCGACTCCAATTTTTATTTCAAAAACCCTTTTCAAACTATAATTTTGGGTCAAATCGTCGCATTCTCAACCCCCCATTTAGACCCATTTTTTCTTTTAATCCACAATTTATTTTCCAATCACAAAAAATACATTTTTTTAAACCATTTATTTATTTATCAAAAAATGGGGCGCGACAATTGGCGACTCCACTGGGGACATTTTGAGAGTCCGAGCAAATTTGATTTAATCAACATTTTTCTTCTTTTAACCTTTTCCTATATTACATTTGGGTGTTTTAGGGTTGCATTTTTTCTTTTCACGCGTATTAATTACTCCCTCACTCACGAATGTATGATTGGTTGATTGGATGTATGTTTACTTGTTTATCTCGCGCTTGCATTGCATTTGGGGGGGTGCGTGTCACCTTTAGAGCCTCGCGTGGTTCTCAACCCTTTCCCTCAAAATAGGGAACACTTCATACGTGCACGTTTACTTATTGTTATCCCATTTTATTTTATTTTTCGTGGGCGCTATCCCACACCGCCTTGTAGGATTAGGATTGATTGCCTTGGGTAGGCGGATGGTGTGCACTGCGCCCATAGCGCTACCTAAGGGATCACTCGAGCCACCGATCGAAGGCCTTGGGAGTGATGACCCTTTGCCTTTAGGTCTGAAGGCTTGGGAGCCGAAGCCTTATCGAGTCTAGTTGCATTAGTGAACCCCAGCCTCATGCATCCATGTTAGAATTTTCCTAGTTTAAAGTCAGCCTTACCCTCTTTTAAGCACATTAGGCACGAGGGAAGGGGTTCCACCCCTTTTACTTGTTTTATTGTATTTCCTTTCTTATTTGCTCCCAATGTGTTATGTGTACTATCAATTGCACTAACCATTCTTTTGTTTTCGTGATTTACATTCATGTGCCCTAGCAATAAGAGGCCTCTGTGGCACTCTTTAGTGACTCACCCACTAGATAACTTACATGTTTAAATTTCGGTTATTGCACTCAATTTTCAATAAGTACATTTCATTTTAGACCTTTTCCCCTCGATGCATTATCTATGTTCTTTAGGCCATGTTTGTCACATATTTACATCGCTTTAATAAATGGCATCATGCATAAACCCTAGAAAGGGAATGCCACATAGGGAATCCCGTGTTTAGGAATAAACCACCTTGTGTCTCGGATACTTAATCCAAAGAGACTTGCACATTTACATTTTGTACCATCCAAAATGGTAGTGCACAAGGTAAGGTAGGATCCGATCGTCTTCATAAAAGCGATCTTAGGAATATGAGCGTCTAATGATCACTTTTTGGCCATTTTATCAAAATTGGTAAAATTTCCTTGCGTAAAAGGACATTAATTTGAAGAAAATTCACAAGTGATTTCTCTTATTGAGACGATAAATAAATTGAGGCCAAAATTTGATTTTAGAAGGCTCATAGGCTAATGCATCGCAATAGAATTTTGAAACTACCAATGGGTGGACAATTCAACCCATATTTGAATACATCAATTCCATTCAATTCATTTGATCAATTTACCCTTTTTAGGGTTAGCCGGTCGATTTTTGAATAAATCATCAATTCATTTGACCAATTTACCCTTTTTAGGGTCATCCGGTCGATTTTTGAATAAATCCTCATTTCATTTCATTTGACCAATTTACCCTTT
This sequence comes from Coffea arabica, assembly GCF_036785885.1. Taxonomy (NCBI): domain Eukaryota; kingdom Viridiplantae; phylum Streptophyta; class Magnoliopsida; order Gentianales; family Rubiaceae; genus Coffea; species Coffea arabica. The sequence goes on along the minus strand of NC_092320.1, from coordinate 51,588,985 downwards.
TAGGGCGATCTGGTCAATTTTAAATAAATTGTCAATTTCATTCAACCCATTTGACCAATTAGGGTTTCAATGTCAATTTCAAATTGGGAAACTTAGTCGATTTTTTGAGAAAACCATCCATTGCATCCAGCCATTTGATCAGTTGGGGTTTTGACCCGTGCTTCACTGAAAAAATTTGGTCAACGAATTCCAATCTCTTCGATAGGAAGTTCGTCAAGGTCAAACCCGTGCGTTTTTGCAAACTCTTGTATCGATCAAAATTGATCAATCCATTTCGACGTTGACATCATTTTGACAAATGTCTCTCGTCACTCCAATTGACCAAATTTTTCAAAATTATTTTTCACTTAAATGAGTTGATCAGATCCATCAGGTATGGTATAGTGCCTGCTCTGGAGGATTGCATTTTCATGCTAGGCCTACCCTTGGCACAAAAAGGGTTCCCCCATAGGACATGCATCCGAATTTTCTGGATATCTACTAACTCTTGCCTTTTTCCTTTTCTTTTCTTTATTTTTATTATAACTAAGCGAGGGTTAAATCTAAAGGTAATCTTTCAAAAATTCTCAGGTAATATTTAAACATAACTTCTCGTCGAAACCCCATCATAACGCGATCCCGTAGTAAAGCCCAAAAGAATCATGTAGACATGAGTACTCGGCCAGGATCGTCTGATAAGACCGCTGCAACTACCCAGCCGGAAGCCACAAGTCCCGGGGTTCAGTTGACTGAATTACTCGCCAAATTTGGGGAAATGGCATCTGAAATGGCAACCCAAAGGAAGTTGATTGATGAGTTAATCAGCAGCGGAGTTCAACCTGAACCTGTACCTGACAGGCAGCCAGAGCCAGAGCCATTTGTCATCCCTTCAACTTAAGTCACTGATACTCCATCTTTCCCTATTCCACCCGAAGGAACTTTCACATATCCCACCATACATTTGCCATACACTTACCCTCCTGGTCCTTCATTTTTCCCTGCTCACATGCAAGGCCCACAACCCCAAGTTACTTTAAACATACCACCTGAGCCACATACCTTTTATCACACTACTGCTGAGCCATTCCTACCAGACCATACTATTCAAACCAAGCCAGAAATTGGGGAATCTTCCGCTCCCGTTGATATAAAGCTTCTCAAACGCCTGGACCGTTTCAATGAGTTTATAAAGAAAAGTCAGGGGTTGAACAAACAAGGAGTCTTGGATTACGATGAGTTTTGCCTTTTCCCGAATGTGCAATTGCCTGAGGGGTTCAAAACTCCGAAGTTTAACAAGTATGATGGGACAGGCAATCCCAAGACACACCTCAGATTGTTCGCCAACAAGTTGGGTAGGCCAACAGATGATGAAAATCTGCCTTTGAGGCTATTCCCAGAAAGTCTGGAGGGGGATGCACTCGACTGGTATTCCAAGCTGAAACCCGAAGAAGCGAAGACCTGGCTTGACTTGTCCAATGCGTTTGTAAGGCAATACGAGTATAATTGTGAGTTGGCTCCAACACGAACCACGTTGGAAGGGATAAAGAGAAAACCCTCCGAGGATCACAAGACTTATGCCAAAAGATGGAGGAAAATAGCTGCAAAAGTCGAGCCACCAATGACTGAGAACGAAATCATACGCACTTTTATTAAGGCACATGATCCGCCGTACTTTGAAGAAATTTTCCGCATGACTGGATGCTCGTTTGCTGCTATTGTCAATAAGCTTGAAGAGTTCGATGACTTCGTGAAAGCTGGAAAAATTGTTAATGTCTCTGCCCTCAAATCCCAGTTGGATGCCTTGCAAAGCCAAGGTAGTAATGGGAAAAAGCACCAATTCAAAAAGCAAGAGGGGGAAACTGCTTTTGTCTGGAATCGAAACCCTGTTCCAAGACTCAGACCTCGACAATACCTTACCTACTCAAGCCCTTATCCTTACTATTCAAGCTCTCGTCCTGTTTACCATACCAATACCACTCACCCTCGACCTCGCCCAAACTACAACAACTCGCCTATGGCCCCTTTTCAAATATCCCAACCTAACTCCCAACAAGTTCGACCCCGACCTCCCTATAATCAACAATTTCCCCCACCAAATAGACCTACCTATAGCTATCCCCAATCCACTGAAACCTACAATCAAAGCCGCACCCGGACCTTCACCAACCTAGGCAGGCCTTTGGACCAATTGTATGAACAATTGAAAGCTGCCGGCAAAATAGGCATGATTCCCCCTCCATCTTATCCTTATGGCATGCCAGCTGGATACGATCCACAGTCTACTTGTGCCTATCATTCGGAAGCACCTGGTCACTCAACCGCTGCTTGTAAAACCCTTAAGCACAAAGTTCAAGACATGATTGAGGCAGGGGAAATAGTGCTAAGAGGAAAATGTGAACAAGGTCCGAGTATAAGTACAAACCCTTTTCCCAAGCACCAGGATACCTTCGAGGCATCCACCTCCAATGACGAAATTTGAAAATCCTGAAAGGTCTTTGCACAATTTGGATGGCCAAATATCTTCCCTCTCGAAGGGAGTTTCAGTAAATCTAAGGGTTGTTATTTACTAAAGTTCATGAAAACTGTTTCTTGCATATGTGAATAGCTTAATGAAAGCGTCTTTTGCAATTGAGTTTTGTCTTTAGTGTGGAGTTTCACAAAATGCATAATTTGTTTTATTTGTTTATTTGATTAATGTCCTGAATTTTTTTTAATTCTTTAAGATGGCCAAAGAGGAAATTACGTGACCCTTTGAATATCATTGTTCTGGAATCCGATGAAGCCATACATTGAAAAGTCCATTCATTGAGAAATCCCTTCTTCAAGAAAGCCTTCATTGAGAAATTCCTTCCTTGAGAAAACCTTCAATAAGAAAACCCTTCATTGAGAAAACCATTGAAAAATCCATCCATTGAAAAGTCCCTTCATTGAAAAACCCCTTCATTTGAGAAATCCCTTCATTTGAGAAAATCCCTTTCCGGCCAGGCTGAAAGTTGATTGGTTAAAGCAGTGTCATCAATGATTGATTCTGATTGATGAAAAGCAGTTGAATGCTATGTACCATGACCAATTTTGTCAAAATACATGGCCTGTGTTCATAATAAAAGGGGCCGCCACCGATCTTCTGAAGAAGGGAATAAAGTGCTAAAGTAATGAAAGATGAAGTCGAAGGCAAATTTGCTTCAAATTGGCAAAGCTCATTGGGTGTTCAAAAGGTATTACCTGGCGGAGCATTCATGGATAGACAGACATTCTCTCAACCTATCGACTCAGACATGTGTAAGAAATTCTTTATTTGATTATGCAAATTCCTTCTAGGAAATCATGTAAGAGACGAGGCAAAAGTCAGGCCATCTTCCTTTCCAATCAAAATATTTCACCCCTAGTCGTCCCTTTTGAGCTATTAGAACAATAATTTTTTCGTTTGGCAGCCCCTGAAGATTGCAAACCCCACACTGGGGGCAATTTCATTTTGAAAAGAGATGATCAGAAAGGGAAAGCCCTACACTGGGACAAATTTATTTTTGAAAAAAAGAAAAAGAAAAAAAGAAAAAAAAAAGAAGAAGAAAAAATGGAAAAGAAGGAACCCCACACTGGGGCAAATTTAGTTTTGAAGAAAAATGCAAAAGTGAGAAATATGCAATGAAAATGCAAAGAAAGAAAAATCCAATCAGACTGGGGAAAATTTCCTCGGTTTTGTTCAAAAATTGGAGATAATTGCAAAATGATGCAATCTCAGGTTATTTTACCTCTCATAAGCACAAATTGCTTTCAAGCCTCAACTTTTCTTGAAAACACCCCACCTGACCTCATTATAAAAGCCCAAAGTCCTGGCTTTCGTCACTTGTTGTATTTCTATTGGGAAGTTTGCTAATCAACTGACAAGTGATGTCCATGATGCCTTCGTTTAAGTCTATAAGGGAAGCGCATTTTACTGATGTCAGCAATTTTTCAACTTACATTTCTGAGTCGATCATGGTTGAGCTCTTCCATTTGCTTCCTTAGGTGAAAACCTGAAAGGACACCTCAAAAGAAAAGGAGGAAAAGAAAGAAAAGAGAAAAACACAAAAAAAAAAAAACAAAACAGAAAAGAGTGGGGGCAACCTTGGTGAAAACCCGAAAGGGCACCAAGGTAGGGTTTTTGCAGCAAGCGAGCACGAGGAGGAACGGCTGGCGACCTGGTTCATTTGGATTTCTCCTCATTTTTGTCATCCTTCTACCAATGTTGGATTCCAGAATAAAGATGCCCAGAGATTTGAACATGACATCTGTTGGCCAAAAGGTGTGTCATTTTTGTAAAATATTCTTTTGCAAAATACATTTTTTAGGAAGCTCATTTTTCCAAATTGCTTGCATTCATGGCATTTTGTAGGCTTTAAACACAAATGGTTACGTTTGTATTCTTGTGCATATTCATTCCTGCATGACATATGAAGTTACCTTGCATACCTCATTCTTGGTCACTGAATTTTGGTGAATAACAATCCCTGTGATTTATTCGAAGCATACTTGGATTCAGTCATTTTTTGAAAAGGGGTTGAGGTTCAACAAAGCCAGTTACACAAGCTTCATAATATGGCAAAATGTATACTCGGTCAATTTGGGAAAAGCAGAAAAGTGAAAGTGACAAATCCAACCAAGTCAGATGCCACAGCAAAAGTTGGCAAAAGCATCACAAGACTCATGTTTACGCGATTCTCAAGGCAAATTGGATCAAATGATGGTGGCAAGTCCATTATTTCTTCTTTTCTTGCAGGAACGTTGCATTTACAAACAAAAGCAGCCACTTTCCTTTTCGCACCTAAATCGATGTCAGAAAAGCTCCACAGCAAGCAAAAATGTAGTGATAATGTTATTGGCAAAGCATGATCATAAGAAACAACATCAGCTATCATTTCAGCCACAGAGATCAAATCTCCCTCTTGGTACAAAATTTGAACTACCTCGAGGTAAAAACTCAATTCATTGTTTAAACTTCCCCAGTGGAGTCATGATTTCAAGCTTATTCGGGTTAGTCCCATGATTTCAAGCTTTATTCGGGTCAGTCCCATGATTTTAAGTTGTATTCGGGTCAGTCCCATGATTTTAAGCTTTATTCGAGTCAGTCCCATGATTTCAAGCTTATTCGGGTCAGTCCCATGATTTCAAGCTTATTCGGGTCAGTCCCATGATTTCAAGTTTATTCGGGTCAATCCCATGATTTCAAGCTTATTCGGGTCAGTCCCATGATTTTAAGTTTATTCGGGTCAGTCCCATGATTAAAAGCTTATTCGGGTCAGTCCCATGATTTAAAGTTTATTCGGGCCAATCCCATGATTTAAAGCTTATTCGGGTCAGTCCCATGATTAAAAGTTTATTCGGGTCAGTCCCATGATTTTAGTTTTTATTCGGGCCAATCCCATGATTTTAGGTTTTATTCGGGTCAGTCCCATGATTTTAAATTTCTGTCTGGGTCTATCCCATTTAAATTTCTGTTTGGGTCAGTCCCGTTTAAATTCTTGTTCGGGTCAGTCCCGTTTTAAATTCCTGTTCGGGCCAGTCCCGTTTAAATTTCTGTCTCGGGTCAGTCCCGGTTTCAAAAATTTCCTGTCAGGGGTCAGTCCCCATCGTTTGAGACGTTCACCGCCGAATAATGCAGGTAAATATTTGGTGTCTACTTCTTTGTCTCAAGTTTTTTCAAAACTCAGACAAAGAGGGGCAAACTGTAGACACCAAATTTTGGTGTAATTTCATTTACTGTTTATTTTTAGTTTTTTTATTTGTCGTGTTCGTTTTATTCGATTTTTAGTTTTTAGTTTCTAGTTTTATTCCTATTTTTAAGTTTTTAGCATAGAATTTCTTGAAAGTGAAAAAAAGGAAAAAAAAAGTGAAAAATGATGAAAAATGAAAAATGAAAAAAAAAAGATTGAAAATGGCATTTTTGTTTCAGTTTGTTTATTTTGATGTAAATTTGTTGTTTTTTATTATTTAGTATTTTATTATTAATTTTGTTAAATTACTTTTCAAAAAAAAAAGAAAAAAAAAAGAGGATTTGCGGCATGCAAGCTGCGTTTTGTCGCAGCTTGCAAGGAAAGGCTGGGCAGCCCCTTGGCTGCAAATTATAGAAGAAAGGACTGGGTTTTAGGGTTGGGCTCCCATATAAATGCTAAAAGGAAACAGCAGTCGCGGGTAGAGGGAGGAGACGGCAGGAAAAATTGAGAGCAAGGGAGAGAGCTGAAGTTCTGTGAGGAAAAGAAACCGAGAGTTGACGGCTGTAAGAAAGGCAGAAGGCAAAAGAAGGAGAAAAAGGAAGCGCGGCCGTGAGGTAGCAGAGGTGAAATCAGAAAGTAAAAACAGAAAGGGGAGGTCAGCTAGGCCTACGAGAGAGCTTGGAGAAACCAGAGAGGGCTGAGAGAGAGGGGCGACTAAGGTTTTAGAAGGAAAAGGATGCAGCTTTGTGGCGTGAGGGTCTGAAGAAAAAGGAGACTTTCTGAGAGGCGATGGCAGAAGGAAAAATAGAGAAGCAGAGGAGAGGCTGAGAGAGACTGAATCCTAGCAAAAAGAAGAGGAAAGGCAGCCAACGGAAGGAGGAAAAACAACGCCTCTACCATCAGCTTCAACCATCATTGAAAGGCAGTTCCACGGCAAGTCACTTGCTGCGATTTCCTTCTTGGTTTTCAGCTAAGGTCCAAGTTAATTCCTTTGTTTTTTTACTTACTTGTTTGATTTGTTTCTTTGATCTTTCATGTCTTGATGGTTGTTTTTTGGGATGGGTTTCACGTAGATTTTCTCTGTTCCTAGGTCCTTGTTTTGACCCCCCCAACCATAAATTTCCATTGCTGCGTATTAGTCATGTGTTTATGTGGGTTCTATATAGTCAGATGAACATTGGGCTGACTTGGGTTTAGGGGTAGCAGTGTGGGGTTTTCCTATGGTGGGGATATACGATGAATCTGTTTTTGGTTGATTTGTGAAGCCGCAGAAATTTTTCAGCTTTGCTTGTTTTTATTCTGATTTTTCTTGGTGCCTAAACCCAAAGGCTTTATGTTGAAGAGTGAGAAGGGTATTTGGTAAGCCGTTTGTTTGTTTTCAAGCTGTGTTTGGCTGGGATTTGCGCACGAAAGTCTGATGAAACAAGCAACAAGCTCGAAGCTTCTGGTTTGTTACAACAATTAGACAAAAACTGAATTTTCTTTGGGTAACTGAATTTCTGGTGTGGATTGTTTGCTCCTTTGAGCCTGTTTGCTGTGTCATTGATGCTGTGTATATGCTAGTTGCAATTTAAATCAGCAAGGTGTGGTGCCACAGTGGGTTACAACATGGCAAAGCCCTTTGTTGCGGTAATATAGGTAGACTTGGTTTTGTAGATGTTTGAAACCTTCAATGCTCCAATTTTATTTTTCTTTTGCAGATTTCATCCCTAGCTCCTCGTTTGACTCCTGAGGGTAAACAATGACATTTGGTTGATGTTAACAACATGGTTTTGAAGTCATAGCATTCATGTTTGGTTTGGTTTGAAGTTGTTCCACATCAATGCATTTCGGTTAGAATGGAAAACCGTAGCACGCATGGTTGGTCTTCCATTGCATAAATGTTTTCACTATCCCTTCGTTGATTGCTTTCCTATCTTGCTTCAGTTTTTCTGTTTACAAACACTAGGTGGGTTGGTTGATGTTTTGTTGATGTTTCAGTTGGAAATGAGATGTTGTATAATGCAGAAGGAAAGAAATTTTCTGAAGGTTGCGATTGTTATTGCAGAAACTCTCTTCACGTTGCTTTGCATGAGTTGCATGAAACAATTTGCTAAAATTGCACTTTAACTCCTCTAATTCCCCTTTGTTGCACTAAGGCCCAATTATGGGCTGATTCCTTGCAATTGAGTCTTTGGCAGCATTAACGTTTCAATTCATTTGGCTTGTGTGTCTTCATTGGTTACCATGTTTTGCTGAGGTGATATTTAATGCATGGATTTGTGAACCTTGTGTCTAAATGAGCTTGTGTTCGCCTATTTTCTTGAAATTTCTGAAATAATTTGGCTTTTGGCCTTTTTCTTGCTTTCGGACATTCAAAGTTTTCTAAAATTTTTCAATTGGCTTTGAATGGTTGATTTATACTTGCAATTGGGTCCTTGGCGGATCCCTTTATTGGAAACTATGTAGTATTTGATTTCATTTAAATTGCAATTAGGAGAGATTTGGTGACTTTGTTATACTTTACTATTTGAGGTACCGTGACTTTTTTATTGTTTTGAAGCCAATTTTCTTTCATTTGGACTCCATTCAAAAGGGGGCGGTATAATTTCTTTTATCCCTTTTTGTGTCTCTCCTATGTGATCTAATGTGCTAAGTGAAATTTGCATGTTTAATTTGCTTTCCTTGCCTCTCTTTAGTTCCTTTACTTTATTTACTCTTGCTTTTAGTAAGTTATTTTTTTAATGGGGTATGTGTACACCTCTTGGCTTGTAATAGTTAGGGATTTAATTATTTTATTCCTTTTCCCCCTTTTAGATTGTAGTAGGCCTTCCTCCCTAATGTAATAGATAGGGCTTGGAGGAGCATTCGATGAAGACCTATCGAAGTCATGTGCCTAGCTAGCAAATGTAATAGTTAGGGATTTAATTGTCTTATGTGTCTTGCATGCTTAGTTACTACGTGTTAATTTGCTTTGTTAGGGCCTTGCATCTAGTCGAGCATGCTAAATGTTATGTGCTATGTGTTTATAAGTGTTTGGCATGTCTACTCGCTTTCCATAGCTTGAATGAATGTGATGGATGAATGTACGTTTCCACTAGTCCAACGCTAGTCGGAATTCATAGAATGGGCTAGTCCAACGCTAGACCCTTAGGTATTTCCCCTCGTTAGTACATGTTTGCATGTTCATTACATGTCATGCATTCTTTTTAGTTTTATCATTTTGCATGCCCCTCGAACCCCTTTTCCCTCCATTTTAGGATTTTTGCATTTCATGCTAGTTATAGGGCTCATTTGCTTCAGAGTCCCCTTTAATATGGGATATAGACGAGTGTGGCTTTTTCTAAGCCTTAGCACGCTTGTATTCCCTCTATAAAAGGGCAAATTGAGTCACGATTTAGGTCTCCCCATACCCAATATACATGAATTCTCTAGGCTCATGCATTTTTAAATCCACTCTACCATTTTATACCCTCATCACACTTTCATTTTTTCTCCCATTTTGCACACGTGCACCTTTATGTTTCTTCACTTGCACACGAACACTTTTATTATCACTTGCACACATGCACTTCATATTATCATTTCACATACCGTACCTTGCCCACTCACGTGCACATTTTCATTTACATATTTATTGTCTTTTATTACTTTTTCAAACTCATGTCCTCACATTGCATACATGCATTCCATTCATTTGCATCCCACTCGCATTATTCGTGACTTTTTCAAAGGATCGTTATTGGGTTTCACAATTAATGTGATTGGCACCACTCAACCTTTGAAGAGAAATTTCCCCCAATACCTCTAGGTCTAGGGTTTGCATCCATGTAGTGCATCCAAATGTAATAAATTCTTTGGTTAAAACAAGAAAATCTTTGATTAAATCATGCAACTAGCCTTGGCTAGGTCAAAGGGGTGCCTTGGATTTTATCCTTGCCTTCCCCTTTGTCAAATGTGACTCCCGAACCTTTTTCTTTGGTTTACGTGGACTAGGAGTCGTTCAAAAGGGGTTTCTTACTACTTTTTCCTATTTTTTCTTTAAAAATTCATTTTTTGGTGACTTGGTATACCTTAACTCATTACCAAGTGGCGACTCCAATTTTTATTTCAAAAACCCTTTTTAAACTATAATTTTGGGTCAAATCGTCGCATTCTCAACCCCCCATTTAGACCCATTTTTTCTTTTAATCCACAATTCATTTTCCAATCACAAAAAGTACATTTTTTTAAACCATTTATTTATTTATCAAAAAATGGGGCGCGACAGTTAGTACACCTACCATGTGTTTGATGAAATGCTTGAACTTTGTTCATGGTTGTTTATGATGTATTAACATGTTTTAAACCTCTTTTGAGTTAGATTTAACACTTGATATGTTGTTTAAGTGAAAATCATGAGAGGATGAAGGTTGGATAAATAAATGAACTTGTGGACTGTTTTCTTTTTCCTTGGTTAATAGGTATTGGAAGGAAGGGTTTCTCCTTGATTTTTGTGGTTTATTTGCACCTTAATCATGCCTAAGAAACTTGACTAGATATTGGTTAAACTCATGTGTGAGTTGGAATGAAATTTAAGCAAGTAAAGTGGTTGGTTGGACCACTAGTGGACTGTTTTGGTTTCTCTTGATGACTAGACTGCTATGGTCATTCTAATCATGTTAATGTATTTCATTTTGAACTCCAATGGTACTAGGTGACCTAAATCCCTGTATATGAACATCGGAGGACTGATTTGGGTGAATTTGAACCAAAACAAATGAAGATAGTACCAAGAACTAATGTCGTTTTGCTTGAGGGTAGGACTGATCTAGAGTTGGAAAATCAGCCAACTTGTCTGAGATACTGGTATTGCTAGGAGATGAACTAGAGTGTGTAATTGGTACCTTGGAAAGCCCTTCGAGTCTAGTTTCCAACGCCACTGACGGGACCTGATTCTGACCTTCCTACAATGAGATATAGCCATTTTACCGAGACTGCGCGGGCGCCACTGTTTTACCCGCGAAGAACATTTTAAACTAGAATGAAACTTTTCTTTTGCCCAACTTTCTTGCATTTGTCAAACTTGTTTTCTCATGAATTTTTACTGCATTTTGGACCTAACTTGCATGGTGAATTGAGTAGATTTAACCACTCACTTGGTCACCTAATGAGCTCACTTTTGGCTTAGAATTGAACCTAGTTTGTTAATGATTTCACTCGTTGCCCTAGGATTGGGAAACGGTGGTGAACGTAACCAAGGAACTTGACGTTTGAACTCTACATTGCTTGACAGTTGAGTGTTCCAAGTACATGAAAATATTGACGTCGAATGTTCCTTACTTGAATAACATGCTTAGTTGTTTAAAGTAACCGCTCTTGAATTGATAACCTTTGGGACGATGATGTACTTTATCATACTCGATCCTTTGTAGTTCACTTCGTGATATTGATATGAGATGAAATGTTTTGCTTGCACTTGACTTGTTGGTCACTTGGGTGGTTATCCCACCGACTTATGTGTTACATGCTCATTATTGTTAGACAATACTAGGTACTTGAGTTCTTGTCTCATAAATAAGTGTGTACTTTATTGCACTTGATCTCACTCGACTAAACTTTGATATTTTGTTAAAATATGTACTGACCATTTTGTTATAACTGATATGTGACCGGATTTGCTAAAGAGATTTCTAATTTGCTCCAGTTCTTCTTATTTGATCAGGTTTCGTAACCATCCGATTTTCAACTGTTTGGACTTGAAATACTTTAATTGCTTAAAGCATGATATGTTGAACTTAATTGTGACTTGAACCTATTTAGACAAGTGTGCTCTTATGTATACTCAATTGACCCGACTTGACTAAACACTTGATATCTCCTTCACGCATGAACAACTAACTTGATTTGTATATTGACTTGAAATATCTGAAATACTTGAAAATATGAATTACTGGACATTACTTGACAATATAAATTACTGGACATTACTTGAGATTATGAATTAGTGGACTGTACTAGAATACTTGAGAATATGAATTACTAGACATTACTTGTGACTTGATTCTGGCTAGGCGAGTGTGTCATTATCACACTTGGCCTCCCTTTCTTGAATGATCTTGTACTCACTTGAACTTGATTAATCTGTACTTGTGTTTTTGCTTGTATTTGACTTGCAAGTACTGAGCAGCCGTATGTACTACACTCTATCCGAGTGGGAGGTACCTCTCATCCCGTCTCTGTCGCGCCCCATTTTTTTTAATAAGAAAAATAAAAGACGAGTTTAGAAAAATGGCTTTTGAATCAATTTTTTATTGGAAAATGAATTTTTGATTTAAAAAGAAAATGAAGAACATGGGTCTAAATAGAACTTGAAAATGTGACGATTTGACCCAAAATATAGTTTAAAAGGGGTTTTTGAATGGAAAATGGAGTTGCCACTTGGTATTGAGTTGAGGTGTACCAAGTCACCTAAAAATGAATTTTTTTTAAAAAAGTAGAAAACCCTTTTTAAACGACTCCAAGTTTATGAAAATCAGAGAAAAAGATTCGGGAGTCACATTTGAAGAAAGGGAAGGCAAGGATAAAAATCCAAAGCACCTTTTCGATCTAGCCAAGGCTAGTTGCGTGATTTAGTCAAAGATTTTCTTATTATTAACCTAATGATTTATCACATTGGATGTATTATATGAATGCAAACCCTAGACCTAAGAGGGTGTCGGGGGGTTGAAATATCTCTTCAAAATTTACTTGGTACCAATCACATTAATTGTGACGCCCAATAAAGACTCTTCGAAGAAGTCACGAATAATGCGAAAACATAAGACTCTAAGAAAAGGGAAAGAAAATAAAAATAATCATAATTATACAGATATACATGTTCTAAAGGAATGCATCATGTCGGGTACGGGGAACTAATGTTCATGACTCAATTTTTCCTTTTAATAGAGGGAATATGAGCGTGCTAAGATTAGAAAGCCAAACTCGTCCATATCCCATACTCAAAGGGTTTTCCTATCTAAACAAGCAAATGATCTAACATAGTTTCTAATTTTCCCCTAAATGACATGCAAATCTAATGTCATGTTTCATGCAAAGGGGTAAGTAACATATATATAAGGGAAAATATGGGGGAAGGGATATACGAATAAGGAGGGATGTCATGCAAAAAATGATAAAAGACCCTAAAAAGTGAAAATATGCATGAGATGAAGTGATTTTATCACACAATCATGATCTAACGTGCGGATGGTTCCTAAGGGTCTAGCGTTGGACTAGCCCTTAACTAACATTCTCTCACAAGCATTGGATTTGTAAGAGCTCGAAGGGAAGACCATGACTAGTATTGGACTAGCCACGGTAACGTACATTCCATCCACATAATTAGATATAATATTAAAAGCAAATAGGCATGCAAAACACATAGTTTCACATAGCACGTAACACATAAGCATGCTTATCTAGATGCAGAATCCTAGGGAAAGCGATTAAACACATAGGCATATAGGCGCACACAAACACATAGCACACAAGCCCTATCTATTACAAAAGGGGATGCCTACTACAATCTAAAGGGGGAAAGAATTAGAAAAGTAAATCCTAACTATTACATTGGCTAGCTAAGACATGTCTTCAAGAGAGGCGCCAAAACCTAGCTATTACAAATTGGGGTTCAAATGCCCTCAAATGACTTGCCAATTAAAGAAGGCGAAATAAAAGACAGCGAAACAGGCAATTAAACACTAATATAATGAAAAGCGAATTAAAGCATGCATATTCACACAAAAACATGTAGGAGCACGTAGAAGAAATAAAATCAAGGAGATAGAGGGTACCTCCCTTGAGTTAGGGCCCTAATGGAGCGAAATTACTTATTTACCCTCCAAAACAATAAAAATGTCAAGGTATCACTTTAATTAACGAATAATCACACGAAATTGAATCACTCAAAGCATTCCAAGGAAAGTAAACTACTCATATTTAACCAATTAAGATAAACAAGGACCCAATTGAAAGATTAAAGAAGCTAAAGGGGCCAATCTAATTGATTTTTCCCAATTTTAGGCTTTAAAAGCATTAGATGGGAATTGGGGGGTTAAAGTGTAAAATCAGAATTATTTCATGCATGTTACGAAGCTTCATCTTCTTCATTGGGTTTTACAACCTTTCCAGCCGCCATTTTTAAGCTTATTCAAGCAACACTCACAAAGTTCCAAGCCAAAACCAGCACATTTATTCCCAAAACCCTTAAACTTCATCACTCATGTAAACATAAATTCATCCTTGTTAGAAGAAACCACACAATAGCCGAGAACATATGAATCTAAAAGACTACAATCTGTTGGGTTCATCTTCTGCAATTGTTCAGCTCATTCAACCCAGATGTCTCATGCCATCTCAAACTAGAACCAGTAAACTCATCAATTGAGATACATTAGAAACCGTAACCCATTCTAATGAACATCCTCAGCCATTGAAAAACCACACAAAGGACAATAACATGGAAATCGCAAGGCAAGGAAAATGAAATGAGCTTCTGATGGAACCAACAGTGATATCATCAGGAGCCAAAAACAACAAAAGTTCCCAACCACGTAACCAAAGAAAACATACCAAACCCATACACTAAACCATTACAAGATGCAAAAGACTGCAAAACAGAAGTGAAAGAACCAACAAAATGACGGCAACAAACAAGGAAATCAGCACATCTGAACAGCGCAAGAAAGACTGCATTTTTTAACGAAAATCTGAACTGAACATTTCCAAAATACAGAAATATCACCATGAAAGTTAGCCTTCCTAAACCTATTGCCCAAATGCCAGATTAAGTACCCACAACAGAAACTGAATTCTGAGTTGGGAAGGAGTGACTTGCAGATTCGAATTCATTCACAAATCTTGAGTTCGTTATTAACCAGGAGAAAAACAGTAAAGCTCTACCCAACATGTCATAAAAAAGAACTCAGATGCAGCGATATGGAGCCAAAATCTGAATCAATCAACGCATGGAAAATGAAAGAACCGAAAGAAGGAAGACAAATCATGAGCACAGAATCAAGGATCGAAACTTTTGGTTGCGGAGGAGGAGTATGTGCAGGCAGAGCAGGATAAGAGAACAAGGTTACCTTGAGGGATGATCGAGCGCCGCAGTAGACCAACGAGACCTGCCGCAACCTGGATGAAGGAAACAGTAAGTGAAGGTATGGGGATCCGGCAACCCCCCGTTCCTTTGCTCCTTTTCCAGTTTTCTTTTCTCCACTGCAAGGCTTTCTTGCTCTCACAATTTTCCTCTCGTCCTCACAAACTTTCCTCCCTTCTGAATTTTTCTCTGTTATTCTTATCTTACCCTTCCTTCTTTCTAAAACTCTCGGCTTTTCCTTTCTATCCAAACTCCGCCACCCCCTAGCCTCACAGCTGCCCCCCTTTTATATCAGACAATCCCTTAAACCCTCAACCCAATGGCTCCAATGGAAACTACCTTCAGCTGCTCACCTCTCGGACCCTTGGATTATTTTCCATCTAGGTTATTTCTTGGCTCTTAGATGAATGCCAAGTAATTAGTATAAGGATCATCCAATGGTAAACAAAAAACTAGGAAAAATGGTAGAAAAAGGATGGGGCTACGATGCATGTTGTTTCTGTACCTGATGCATTTTCATGAAATAAAACAACGCGCGTGAATCGGCACGCGCGCGTGGGATCTTTTTTTTTTTTTGCAATGAAATAATTTTCTTAACAAAATTAAAATAAGTTAAGCAAAATTAAAACCCAAAAATTAAATAAATAAAATAAATAAAAAGTTAAAATTTTGGTGTCTACAGTTTGCCCCTCTTTGTCTGAGTTTTGGAAAAATTTGAGACAAAAAAATAGACACCAAAATACTTACCTGTGTTATTCGGCTGCAAACTATTCGAACGACTGATGCGTTAGAAATGGGGCCTGACCCCTTTGACAAAATTTTAAAATGGGACTGACCCAAACAGAAATTTAAACGGGACTGACCCGACAGGAAATTTAACACGAAACTGACCCTAACAGGAAATTTAAAATCGAGATTGACCCGGACAAAAATTTAAAATTGGGACTGACCCGAAACAGGAATTTAAAATCGGGACTGACCCGAGACAGGAAACTTAAAATCGGGACTGACCCGAAACAGGAATTTAAAATCGGGACTGACCCGAGACAGGAAACTTAAAATCGGGACTGACCCGAACAGGAAATTTAAAATCGGGACTGACCCGAGACAGGAAATTTAAAATCGGGACTGACCCGAAACAGGAAACTTAAAATCGGGATTGACCCGAAACAGGAAATTTAAAATTGGGACATTCCAGTATACTTACCTTTTGATCAAATTTGCTTGCAACATTTTCGATCCGCCTTTGTTCATTGGAGAACTCTTTCCGACACCGATTCTAGTGCGAGGTGTGATTGCTTTCATCTGTGCATGCAATTTTTCTGGAAAAGAGAAAAAACAAAGAAATTGCCACCATCATTTGATCCGTTTTGCTTTGAGAATCGTGTAAACATAAGTTTTTTTATGCCTTTGTCAACTTTTGCTGTGGCATTTTCCCAAGCTGACCATGTATGCACTTGCCATATCATGAAACCTACGTAATCAGCTTTGCTGGATCTCAACCATTTCCAAAAGAGGATTGAATCCAAGTATGCTTCGAATAAACCATGGGGATCGTCATTCACCAAAATTTAATGATTAAAAAATGATGTATGCAAGGTAATTTCACATGTCATGCAGAAATGAATATGCAAAAGAATGCAGACACAACCAACGGTGCTTAAACCTACAAAATGCCATGAATACAAGCAATTGAGAAAAAATGAGCTTTATAAAAAGGTATTTTGCAGAAACACAGCTTTCGGCCAACAGATGTCATATTCGAATCTTTGGATATCTTTGTTCTGGAATTCAACATTGGCAGACGCATTACAAAACAAAGAGAAATCCAAATGAACCAAATCACCAGCTATTCCTCCTCGTGCTTGCTTGCTGCAGAACCCTACCTTAGCGCCCTTTCGGGTTTTCACCAAGGTTGCCCCCACCTCTTTTTGTTTGGTTTTGTTTTTTTCCTTTTCTTTTTTTTTCTCTTTTCTCTTCTTTTTTCTTTTCTTTTTCTTTTTTTCTCTTTTCCTTTTTTTTTGTTTTTTGTTTTTTTCTCTTTTCTTTGTTTTTGTTTTTTTGTTGTTGTTTTTTTTTTTTATGTGCCCTTTCGGGTTTTCACCTAAGGAACAATAGAAAATTTCAACCATGATCGACTCCGGAATGTGAGTTGAAAATTGCTGACATCAGTAAAATGCGCTTCCCTTATAAGCTTAGGCGAAGGTATTATGGATATCACTTGCCAGTTGATTAGCGAACCCCTAATAGAAATACAGCAAGTGATGAAAGTCAGGATTTTTGGGCTTTTGTAATGAGGTCAGGTGGAGTGTTTTTCAAGAAAAGTTGAGGCTTGAAAGCAAAAAAATTTTTTTTTGATGAGAGGTGTGAAGTAATCTGAAATTGCATTATTTTGAAATTATCTCCAATTTTTGAATGAAACCGAGGAAAATTTGCCCCAGTTTGATTGGATTTTTCTCTCTTTGCTTTTCCTCATTTTTTGCATTTTTCCTTGAAAACTTAAATTTGCCCCAGTGTCGGGTTTTCCTTTCCCTTTCCTTTGTTTGTTTTTCTTTTCTTTTCCAAAATAAATTTGCCCCAATGTGGGGTTTTCCTTTCCTTTTCCTTTTGGATCATCTCTCTTTCAAAATAAATTTACCCCAGTATGGGGTTTGCAATTCTCAGGGATTGCCAAACGAAAATTATTATTCTGATAGCTCAAAAGGGATGACTAGGGATGAAAGGTTTTAATTGAAAAGGAAGATGACCTGACTTTTGTCTCATCACTTGCGTGACTTCTAAAAGAAATTTGTATAATCAAATAAAGAACTTCTTACACATGTCTGAGTTGATAGGTTGAGGGAATGTCTATCCATCCATCTCTGCCAAAATGAGTGCTCCGCCAGGTAATACCTTTTGAACAATGAATGGCCCTTGCCAATTTGGAGCAAATTTGCTTTTGGCCTCATCCTGTACTGGCAAAATTCGTTTTAGCACTTTGTCGCCTTCCTCAAATGTATGCAAATGGACTTTCTTGTTATAGGCCTGGGCCATGCGTTTTTGATAACATTGGCCATGACAAGTAGCATTAAGCCATTTTTCATCAATCAAGGACAGTTGTTCATAACGCTGCCTTATCCAATCAGCCTCCTCCAACTTGGTCTCCATTAGAATACGCAATGAAGGGATTTCGACCTCGGTAGGTAGCATAGCTTCCATTCCATACATGAGCGAGTAGGGAGCTTCCATTCCATTCCATACAGCTTCCATTGATGTTCGGATAGAAGTTCGATATGCCATTAGTGCATAAGGGAGCTTTTCATGCCAGTCACGGTGCCTTTTAGTCATCTTGCGAATGATCTTCTTCAATTCTTGTTTGCGGCCTCTATGGCTCCGTTCATCTGCGGTCTATAGATGGCAGAGTTGCGATGTCTGATTTTGAACTGTTCGCATAGCCCGTCCACCATGTCATTGTTGAGATTCTTGGCATTGTCTGTAATCAATGTTTCTGGCACCCCAAATCGGCATATGATGTGATCTCTTAAGAAATTCGCCACCACTTTCTTTGTCACGTGCTTGAATGATTCTGCTTCGACCCACTTGGTAAAGTATTCAATTGCAACCAATATAAATTGATACCCATTTGAAGCAGGAGGATCAATTGTGCCAATCACGTCCATAACCCACATTGAGCAGGGCCATGGGGCAATTATGCTATGCATTTCAGTGGGAGGAGCGCGTATAACATTGTCATGCACTTGACATTAATACATCTCCGGACAAAGTCTATGCAATCATGCTCCATGGTAAGCCAAAAGTACCCGGTTCTCATTATTTTCTTTGCTAACAAATGCTCATTCATGTGAGGTTCGCAAACACCGCTATGCACCTCTTTCATCATGTATTGAGCTTCATCTTCATCGATGCACCTTAAGAGGCTCAAATCTGAGGTCCTTTTGTACAATATCTCTCCATTTAAGAAAACCTTCGAGACCATTCTGCACAGGAAACCCTTGTCATTTGCACTAGCTTTTGGAGGGTAAGACCCGGTTTTAATGAATTCCTTAATATCATTGTACCAAGGGCTTTTGTCAGATGCTTTGTCTACGACCCAACAATGAGCAGGCTTGTCTTGAAGTTGAATTCGGATAGGCTCGATTTCTAATTCGTCCAGATATTGTATCATAGAAGATAAGGTGGTTAAGGCATTGGCAAATACATTTCGGGCTCGTGGGAGATGTCTGAATTCCAAACTTTGAAATTGTTTAGCCAAATTAAGCAAATTACAATGGTACAGCAAGATCTTTGAATCTTTGGTTATCCATTGCTTCAACGTTTGGTGCACGAGTAAATCTGAATCACTGAAGGCTATTAACTCTTTAACTTCCATTTCCAAAGCCATTTTAAGACCAAAAATACAGGCTTCATATTCGGCCATATTGTTTGTGCAGGCAAATTGCAATTTAGCAGCTCCAGAGTAATGCTTTCCTTCTGGGGATACAAGAACTGCTCCTATTCCGGCACCGAAAGAGTTAGCCGCACCATCGAAAAATAACCTCCATTCAGGGCACCACTCGCTCATATCTTCTGCAGCACCAACAAGTAAAACCTCCTCATCAGGGAAATAAGTATGGAACGGTTGATAGTCATCGTCGTTTGGATTTTCTGCCAAATGATCGGCTATAGCTTGTCCCTTGACGGCCTTTTGCGAAGTGAAAACAATATCAAATTCTGAAAGAATCATTTGCCATTTGGCCAGACTTCCAGTTGGCATCGGCTTCTCCAAGAGGTATTTCAAAGGATCAGAGCGGGATATGAGATAGGTAGTGTGACTTAGCAGGTAGTGCCTCAACTTTTGAGCTGCCCAAGCCAATGCACAGCAGCTTTTCTCAATACATGAATAATTAGCCTCATATTGGGTGAATTTCTTGTTGAGATAGTAGATAGCTTGTTCTTTCCCTTCAGAATCATCGTGTTGCCCCAAAACACAACCTACTGCTCCGTCGAGCAAGGATAAGTGTAGACACCAAATTTTCAGCGTTTTTAGTTTTTTAGTTTTTATTTTATTTTATTATTTTTATTTTTAAACTTTAGCATAGAATTTCTCGGGAAAAAGAAAAGCATTCAAAAAATATGCTTTAGTTGTTTTGATTTAAATTCCATGTTTTCTTGAAGAGAAAAAGGGAAAAAAAGAAAAAAAAGATGAAAATGAAGAAAAAAGATTGAAAAATGGCGACTTGGTTTTTGTTTGTTTATTTTTGATGTGATGTTACTTAAATTGTTGTTTTTTTATATTATTATTATTATTATTATTGTTTTTCTTTACTCAATATCATTTTTCATTTTTGTATTAAGTTATTAGTTTTTTTTTTTAAAAAAAAAAAGAAGAGAAACCCGTAGCATGCAAGCTGCATTTTTTTCGCAGCTTGCAAGGGAGGGCTTGGTCAGCCCCTTGGCTGCAAATATAGGAGAGATGGCTGAGGTTTTAGGGTTGGAGATTCTGGTATAAAAAGGAAAGAAAAGGCAGCCGCAAGGGGGGGCTTCATCTGAGAGTTTGACGGCTAAGGTTGGTAAGAAAACTAGAAACCAAGGCAGCAAAGAAAAGAAACCGAGAGGGAGGATCTAGTGGGCGGCGAAAAGAAAGAAACCAAGCCAGAGAAAGAGAGAAAAAGGGGGCGGCGGATAGAGATAAGAATGAGAGAGGTTGTGAGGATACGGGATCGTGAAGTAAAAAAAAAACAGCAAGAACGAGAGAAACAGAGAAAGGAAAGAAATCAAGATAGCTTGGTGAAATCTGAGAAAAGAGCTGCGGATAAGAGACCTACGAGCAGGGGAGGAAACTGGAAAAGAAAAGGCTGAGAACTAAAAGAGAGTTGGGAACTGGTGGCAACCGCAGAAGAGGAACTCACTGCCACCCTTGTTGCCGAGAGCTCTACTGGAAACGGCACTGTAAGCTTTTCTTTTGGCCTTTTCTTATAGATAGTTTCTATTAATAAATGATGGGACTATGAGAATCATGAGTTTGTTCGGTGTTCTTGATGGCTGATGTGATATTTCTTTTATGAGTATGGCCTTTTGTTCTTGGGTCCTTAGGTTAGGAGTTTTGCTGCAACAAGATTGAATCTTTCGACTTGTTGCAGCAGTTCGGACATGTTGGCTTCTTTTCCTTTGTCTTGCTGAAGTTGTGATTCAATTGACCTTGCTTGTTTTTGTTATCTATGATTGAGTGAAATTCCATGAACAGCATCTGGAGTTAGAAATGTGTTTGGGAAGTCCATAACAGAAAATCTGCTGCAGCATCGTTCATGTCAACTTGGCTACATCGCTTTGCTTCCTTTTTGTTCGCTGCTCTTGTTAATTGAACCAGCATAGCTATGTTTGTTTCAGTTTAGGAAATGTCCATTCCTAGTGTTAGGAAAATAAAGTTGCTGGATTTTGTTCATGAAGTCTGCGTCTTGTTTGGTTGTAGCTAAGTGATTCAAAGCTGCTGCAACGAATTCAAAGCCCTCGGCTTGTTGCAGCAGCAGGGACGAACCTTGCTTCCTTCCCTTACTTGTTAAAGTTTTGCTTGGTTTAGTTTGGTATGTGGTGTTCACCTTTGCCACGAATTTCCCTCTTTGTGTTTTGTTGCATTTCTGCATTCATTCGCGCAAGTTGGAATTGCGAACTTGTAACAGAAAATTGCAGTAGAGCAAAGGTTGCTGCACCTACTTTGCTGTCTGCCTTTTTCTGTGACCTTTCACCAGGCTTTAGCCTCTTCTATTTTTGTTAGTTAGTTTTGTGTGGGAAGGGGGCAGTGGAAGATTGGTTTGAACTTGCATATTTGGGTTTTAAACACTTGAACTATGACCAGACAAATTGCTGAAAAATGGACGAACCAGGATTTTACCGAGCCAATCTCTAGCATTTTGCGCAATTTCCCTTCTATGTTTTGGTTTGTTGGGATGTTGGAATTGTGTGTCATGTTGCTTAGATCATAGAGCTGCATTTTTCCCTTCTCACTATCCCAAGTCCACACGAGCCCACATTAGTTCATTCTCCTTTCCCATCGCACAATCACTCTTGGCTAACTGAAAATGCAGCAGGTTGTTGCAGCAGTTTCGTTCATAGGCCTGCATAAAATTTTAGGAGCTTGCATTGTTTCTTTCTATGTTTGTTGATTGTTTGAGTTGTAGTATTGTTGTGGTTTTTGCCTTAATCCAAAGCTTTTGATGCTTGGAAAAAATTCCTGATTCATTCTCGGTTGCCGAAAGCTTCCTAGCTTGCTGAAACTTTGCTGCATTTTTTTTCCTTTTCCTTTCGGTCAATTCCAGTTCCTTGTTGAATCCCGCAACCAAATTTTGGTGTTTGATGATTAAAATTATGGGCCTTGTGGCCTAGTTTCACACTATGATTTTGATCAAAGAATTGGTTTTCAAAGCCAGCTGCGTTCGGATGTTTGTTTTGGGCTGCTAAAGGCTTAAGGGAAAAATGTTGCAGAAGTTTGCCTTTCCCCACGTAGCTTGCATGAAACTTGCATGAAATAACTTTCTAAAATTGCACTTTGACCCCTCAAGTCTCCTCTTGTTCCACTAGGACCCAATCAATTGAATAATTTCATCAATTTGGTCCTGGGTAGTTTTAATATTTGCAACTTCACTGTTTGTTTGATCCAATTAGCCACCTTGCTTTGTTTAAATTGCTTTTAATTCATAATTTTAAGGGCTTTATGACCAAGTGAGCTTGTGTTTGCCTATTTTCTTTAATTTTCCCAAATAAATTGGTACCTTGACCATTTCTTTTATTTTGGAGGATAAATAAGTGATTTCACTCCATTTAAGGCATCAACTCAAGGGAGGTATAATTTCTTTTATCCTTTTTGTCTCTCCTATGTGATCCAACGTGCTAAGTGATAATTGCATATCTAATTTGCTTTCCTTGCTTTTCTTTAGTTCCTTTATTTCATTTACTATTGCTTTTATTGAGTTATTCTTTTAATGGGGTATGTGTACACCTCTTGGCTTGTAATAGATAGGGCTTGGAGAGCACTTGATGAAGACCTATTGAAGACGTGTGCCTAGCTAGCAAATGTAATAGGTTCATTAGCTTGATTGTTTGCTTTTGTTGCTATGTGTTAATTTGCTTTATTAGACTCTTGCATCTAGTTGAGCATGCTAAGTGTTATGTGCTGTGTTTATGAGTGTTTGGCATATCTACTTGCTTTCTATAGCCATGGATGAATGTACGTCACCACACTAGTCCAACGCTAGTTGTGGCTCATTCATAGAAAGGGCTAGTCCAATGCTAGACCCAATAGGCCATCCCCCTTTCATTAGTGCATACTTGCATGTTCACTACATTTCATGCATTTTTCTTAGTTTTATCATTTGGCATGCTCCTCTAATCCCTTCCCTCTCACTTTAGGATTTTTGCACCTCATGCTAGTTATAGGGTACATTTGCTTGAAGAGTCCTCTTTCGATAAGGGAAACGAGCGAGTGTGGCTACAAAATAGCCTTAGCACGCTAGTTCTCCCTTCTAATCGAAGGGAAAATTAAAGTCACAAAGTTAGGACTCCCCGTTCCCGTCTTGATGCATTCCTATAGGATTCATGCATTTTACTCATTCACATACACTTCTACTTTATATTCTAACCCTTTTTCCACATTCTCACTTCACACTACTTTAATTTTGCACGTTTTCACTCAACTACTTACACTTTATAATATCATTCGCACACATGCACTTTATGTTATCTCACATACATTTTCACATTATTACTTTACTCACCTTATCTTGTACATCCATTTGCACACTTCCACTTACACACTCTTGTTTTTATCACTTTTTCACTTCACACAAACTCACATTTTCATATGGCATGCATTCATCTCACTCATTTTTACGTCATTTAGGATTATGTGTGATCTCTCCAAAGGATCATTATTGGCTTCACAATTTATGTGATTGGCATCACTCAAGCTTTGGAGAGAAATTTTACCCCCCAATACCCCTAGGTCTAGGGTTTGCATTCATGTAGTACATCCAAATGTAATAAATTCTTTGGTTAAAACAAGAAAATCTTTGATTAAATCACGCAACTAGCCTTGGCTAGGTCGAAGGGGTGCCTTGGATTTTTATCCTTGCCTTCCCCTTCGTCAAATGTGACTCCCGAACCTTTTTCGTTGGTTTACGTGGACTAGGAGTCGTTTAAAAGGGGTTTCTTACTACTTTTTCCTATTTTTTCTTTAAAAATTCATTTTTAGGTAACTTGGTACACCTTAACTCATTACCAAGTGGCGACTCCGATTTTTTATTTCAAAAACCCTTTTTAAACTATAATTTTGGGTCAAATCGTCGCATTCTCAAACCCCCATTTAGACCCATTTTTCTTTTAAATCACAATTCATTTTCCAATCACAAATTGAATCAAAAAATACATTTTTAAACCATTTATTTATTTATCAAAAAATGGGGCGCGACAGTTGGCGACTCCACTGGGGACATTTGAGAGTCCGAGCAAATTTGATTTAATCAACCTTTTTCTTCTTTTAACCTTTTCATATATCACATTTAGGTGTTTTAGGGTTGCATTTTTCCTTTTTAGGATTTTGCATTTCGCGCGTATTAATTACTCCCCCACTCACGCATGTATGATTGGTTGATTGGATGTATGTTTACTTGTTTATCTCGCTTGCATTGCATTTGGGTGAGGGACATCACCTTAGAGCCTCGCATTGGTTCTCGATCCCTCCCCTCCAAACGAGCACTAACATACGTGCATTCGCCTTATTATTTATCCCTCTTTTATTTTCTTTTTAGTGGCTTGTCACGCCACTCCACCCTACTAGGATTAGGCGACCCACTTGGACATGTGATCACGACACGATGTGTGTAGCATGATCCAATGGGTCACTCAATCTTCCGCTTTAATCTATGGGTTGATAGCCTTTAGCTTTTAGTCGAAGGTTGGGGATTTTGATAGATTCACTCAAACACGTAGCCGTGACACGATGTGTGCGTAGCGGTGTTTGGGGAATCACTCGAACCACCGACAAAGAACCTTGGGATTGATGACCCTTGGTTTCCAAGTCTGAAGGCTCGGGGACCTATGACCTATCGAGTCAAGATGCATTAGTAAGCCAAGCCTCATGCATCCATATTAGAATTGCCTTAGGGTAGAGTCTGCCTTACCCTATTAGGGACACAACTCACGAGGGGAGGGATCCAACCCCTCTTTCCCTTTTATTGCTTTATTTCTTTGTATTGATTTCGTTGCTACAATGTGTTATGTGTATTTATCTGGGTGAACTAACTTTTCTTGGTTTTGTGTCCCCATTGCATTCACAAACCCTAGCAAATAAGAGGTCTGGCATGACCTTCTTTTAGAACCTACCCTCGTAGATAGGTTATTGCACGTTTAAAGATTTTGGTATATTGCATTCATAGATTAATAATTGCATAGCATTCTAAGCCTACCTTGACGTATAAAAGGTCCTTTTAGGTCATGATTTCATTTCAAATTGCATGTTTTACTGCTTTAATAAAATGGCATCATGCATAAACCCTAGAAAGGGAATGCCATTTAGGGGATCCCATTCTAGGAATAAACCACCTTGTGTCTCGGATACTTAATCCAAAGAGACTTGCACGTTTACATTTTGTACAATCCAAAGGGGTAGTGCACAAGGTAAGGTAGGATTCGATCGTCTTCATAAGAGCGATTTTTGGAATATGAGCGTCTAATAATCACTTTTTGGCCATTTTATCAAAGTTGGTAAAAATCCCTTGCGCAAAGGACATTAATTTGAAGAAATTCACAAATGATTCCTCCTATTGAGACGATAAATAAATTGAGGCCAAAATTTGATTTTAGAAGGCTCATAGGCTAATGCATCGCAATAAATTTTTGAACTACCAGCGGATAGCTTGATTTTTTAATAAGCTCCCAATTCCATTCAATCCATTGGACCTTTTCATTAATCAATTTCATCCAGTCCATTTTATCAACTTGTTCATTTTTAAGGCAACCTAGTCGATTTGGAATTCATTTGACCAGTTTACCCTTTTTTAGGGCAATCTAGTTGATTTTGAATAAATCATCAATTTCAATCAATTCATTTGACTGATTTACCCTTTCTGGGTGATTTGGTCGATTTTTGAATAAATCATCAATTTCAATCAATTCATTTGACTGATTTACCCTTTTTGGGTGATTTGGTCGATTTTTGAATAAATCATCAATTTCAATCAATTCATTTGACTAATTTACCCTTTTTGGGTGATTTGGTCGATTCTTGAATAAATCATCAATTTCATTAAATTCTTTTGACCAATTTACCCTTTTTTAGGGCGATCTGGTCAATTTTGAATAAATTCTCGATTTCATTCAACTCATTTGACCGATTTCTTTTTTAGGATGATCCGGTCAATTTTGAGTAAGTTATTAAATTTCACTCAATTCATTTGACCCGTTTCCCTTTTTAGGGTAATCCGGTCGATTTTAAATAAATTATCAATGTCATTCAATCCATTTGACTAATTAGGGTTTCAATTTCGAATTCCAAATTGAGAAATTTAGTCGATTTTAGAAAAACCATCCATTGCATCCAGCCATTTGATCAATTGGGGTTTTGACCCGCGCTTTACTGAGGAAATTTTGTCAACGAATTCCAATCTCTTCGATAGGAAGTTCGTCAAAGTCAAACATGTGCGTCTTTGCAAATTCTTGTATCGATCAAAAGTGATCAATCCCTTCGGACGATGTCCTCATTTTGACAAACGTCTCTTCTCATTCCAATTGACCAAATTTTTCAAAATTATTTCTCACTCAATGAGTTGATCGGATCCGTCAGGTATGGTATAGTGCCTACCCTAGAGGATTGCATTTTCATGCTAGGCCTACCCTTGACATAAAAGGGTTCCCCCATAGGACATGCATACCGATTTTATAATCTTGCTTGCTAATTCAGGGTATTTTTCTTTTGTTTTCCCCCTTCCCTGCATTCATAAAAATACTTCAATAAAGGAAAAATATTTTTCTATATCTGATGGCACTTCCGATCTAATAAAGTGTCAAAACTGCAAGTGTTATTTGATTCTTGGGCAGATCCTACAATGGAAACATAAATGATTTATCTAGAAGCTCTACGCTAAAACCTCTGAGAGATGTTGTAATTGTTTTCCAAAGGAAAATTTTGTATATTTGATTTGTTAATACATTTTGTTCCCAAAAGAAAAAGAGACAAAAAGTGTATATGTGGAGCTCTTTATAAGTCTCTCTCTTCTCATTTGTATCATAATTGAATGAGAAATTTTGTTTCAAACCTTTTCAGCAATAAAATTTTTGGACAATTATTGTGTATATTTATGTACATTACATTCTTTATTCTTACTCATTGGAGATTTCATGATGAATTTTGAGAAATAAGACCAAATTGAGGTTTTTTCAACCTCTAGCCTGAATTTCACAAGTGTATACTTTCTAAAATCCTCATGTACACTAGGTTGGTGATCCGAGCCATACAATAAGAATGCTCAGAAAAAGAAGTGAATGGTCACTCAAAAGGCCCAATGAGATACCTTTTCTCCTTCACTGTACAATTCATATTTTTGCCCACTTCTATTGACCTAGAATAAAATCAGTCACATTGATTGATAAATTACAAATTGGGGCAATCTTTGCTTGAGAAATGTCTACTGTGTCTAATTATATTCAATTCACATCTAAGTGAAAGCAAAAATGTGCATTATTCTTGTTTGTTTTGAAAATTTGGAATGATACTTTGAGCATTCGTTTCTCTACCTATACACATTTTATCATTTGCTCTCACATTTGAGCCTTTGAAAGAATAATTTCGTTTCAAATAAGATCCCTAATGATCACTACCCTTTATTGGAAAATTTTCAAATATCAAAAAGGGGAATGGATTTTTAATGACCATTTCGTTACTTTGGTTGTCATGAGGTGTAAGAATGATACTTTGGCCGTCGTTTCTACAACCTACACACTGATCATCCCTTGCATTCTCATTTGAGCTAAAAATTGGTGGTTCTTTTCGAGTGCACATATGATCGCACCCCACATTGGGGAATTTTGAAAAAGGAAAAAAAGAGAAGAAAAAGAGAAAAGCGAAAATGCTAAAAGAAAAGAAAAGAGGGAATCACAAATTGAAGAAATTTGAATCTATCTGGGCTTCAATTTTGGAAAAAAAAAAGAAAAGAAAAAAAAACAAGTTCTGTCCGGTGGATCACTTATGTTTCATAGATATGAATGAGCAAGAGTCTTCCTCAGTCAGTTAATTTAGATACATGCAAAAAAAAAATTTCGCATTAACGAAAGTTTCCTTTCAGAGTTATTGTAAGGGACGGAACAAAGGTCAGACCCTCTTCTTTTCCAATCAAACATTCTATCCCTAGTTATCCCTTTTGAGCCTTCAGAATAAAATACTTCATTTGGCAACCCCTGAGAATCGTAAACCCCACACTGGGGCAAGTTTGAGTTGAAAAGGAAAATTTCAAGAAGTGAAAAAGGGAAAAGCCACAAAATCAAAAAGCAAAAGAAGAAAAGAGAACCTCAGTTCACAAATAAACTGGGGCAAATTTTAAAAATTTTAAAGAATGGCAGAAGGCCGAAAAATCAAAAGAAGAAAGACAATGAAAGAGAAAAAGCCTCAATTGAGCATAAACTCTGGGGCAAGTCTTGATTTAACCCTAAAATAGGGTTGGCACAACAATGCGATCTCAGATTACTTAAACCACTCTTGAAGCCCGCTTTCAAGCCTTAATTTTTTTAAGCACCCTACCAGACCCCATTACAAAAGCCGAAAGTCCTGACTTCTATTCTTTGCAATGGCCCTGTCAAGAAAATTTCTGATGCCGAAAATTTTTGCTGTATTTCTGAATTGCTTGGGTATGGGGTTGACGCTACTCACCATGTGAAAACCCACCAAATTGAGGGAAAGGAAAAAGAGGCAAAAAAAAAAGCAAAGAAAGAAAAATAAATGCGAGAAAAATATAGAAAAATTTGACGCTGAAGTCCCTAGTAAATGATGAGAAAATCCAAACAAAGTCTGAAATCTTTTGAGTTCAAAATAGGGACAATTTTGGAAAAATGCGATTTTCGGTGCAATATCCCTGAAAGTTTTATTCTTTAACTATCGTTTTCAAGCCACATTACAAGCTCCTAAAGTCCATCGTTGACTTATTCCTTCATGACAATCCAAAGTGAGTATTATACTCATAAGAAATCCATCAATCATTTGTGATCTTAAGGCTATAGCCTGTTCCCACATGATTAGCTATCGTTATCCATATTGTTGCAAGCCTATAAACCTTATACGTTGACTAGGTTTTCTTAAGAAATAAGGGTGACAAACTCTTTGCTTTCACTAAGATGTGGTATTGAAGGAATTACATACCATTTGGGCACAAGAATAAGACAAATCTTGACCTCCCATTTCCAAATCAGAAATAACGCCCCACTCTATTGGCCCTGCAAGATGAGCCAACAAGAAATGGTGATCCGTTACCCTTAGCACTGATGCTAAAAGTGAGGAAGAAATCTTCTGTAATTTGGTGTTATTCTGAGAGATTCACCATGACATTTCTGCATGAACTCAACATTCAAATTTCTTCACGTCGTATATATGATTACTTTCTAAATTTTGGAAAATGCGATTTCTCTCGGTTCAAATAAATGGAAAATTATCCAAACAAATTTTGCAATTAAATGGCCCATACTGGGGCAAAATTTTTTGTTCAATGAGATTTCGTGAGAATAAGCCCACACAGGGACAAATATTTGTGTAGTCCAATTGAGGATTTTTTCCAAGAATCAAATAATGCATTTTTCAAATCTATCACGCTGCTCTTTTCATGGAAATTTGAGTGCATGTAAGCCCCCTGTGCAGGTATTCATAGTTGAAATCAACGAAAGAGCATCTGGTGATGTGGAAGGCCGATGCCGAAGAAAGCGAAGAAAGAAAGAAAAAGGACCCAACACGGGGGCAAATTATTTTTGGCAAGATTCTCTCAGGGAAAATCAGATTGGGTCTTATCCCACTGACCATCCCAAATATCAAGTTGGGCCTGGACTTTGTGCCGCCAACATTCCAAGATCAGTTGGGCCTGGACTTTGCGCCGCCAACATCCTAAATACCACATTGGGCCTGGACTTCGTGCCGCCAACTTCACAACATCTCGTTGCTGACTGCTTCTATCTCGTTGAGACCGGGTTTCATCCCACCAACCTCGGCAGGATCGGGTATTATCCCACTGGCCGATTATCATAGCAGGCTCGGGTTTAATTCCACTGACCAATTCATCATACTGGGGCAAATTATCTTTGGAAAATTTTTCAAAAAAAAAAATCAAAAATTAAATCAAGTTCATCACGACAGGCTCGAGTTTGATCCCACTGTCCGACTGTCAAGACATTTCATTTTCACAGCCACTGGAGCGTGAGGTTAGTCCCGCCGGTGTACATTTCATTTTCATCACCGCTAGCCGTGGGTCAGTCCCACTAGCGTGAGTCCCATGATTTTCATTTTATTTGGGTCAGTCCCATGATTTTCATTTTATTCGGGCCAGTCCCACGATTTATATTTCTGTCCGGGTCTATCCCGTGGGTCTATCCCATTTATATTTCTGTCCGGGTCTATCCCGTTGGTCTATCCCATTTATATTTTCTGTTCGGGTCTATCCTATTTAGGTTTTCTGTTCGGGTCTATCCCGTGGGTCTATCCCATTTAAATTTCTGTCCGGGTCTATCCCGTGGGTCTATCCCATTTACATTTCTGTCCGGGTCTATCCCGTTTTAAATTTCCTGTTCGGGTCAGTCCCGTTTAAATTTCTGTTTGGGTCTATCCCATTTAAATTTTTGTCCGGGTCTATCCCGTGAGTCTATCCCATTTACATTTCTGTCCGGGTCTATCCCGTGGGTCTATCCCATTTACATTTCTGTCTGGGTCTATCCCATTTACATTTCGATTCGGGTCTATCCCGTGGGTCTATCCCATTTATATTTCTGTCCGGGTCTATCCCGTGGGTCTATCCCATTTAAATTTCCGTCCGAGTCTATCCCGTGGGTCTATTCCATTTATATTTCTGTCCGGATCTATCCCGTGGGTCAGTCCCGTTTTAAATTTCTGTTCGGGTCAGTCCCGTTTTAAATTTTCTATTCGGGTCAGCCCCGTTTAAATTTCTGTTCGGGTCAGTCCCGTTTAATTCTTGTTCGGGTCAGTCCCGTTTAATTTCTGTTCGGGTCAGTCCCGTTTAAATTTCTGTTCGGGTCAGTCCCGTTTAAATTCTGTTCGGGTCAGTCCCGTTTAATTCTTGTTCGGGTCAGTCCCGTTTAATTTCTGTTCAGGTCAGTCCCGTTTAAATTTCTGTTCGGATCAGTCCCGTTTAAATTTCTGTTCGGGTCAGTTCCGTTTAATTCTTGTTCGGGTCAGTCCCGTTTAAATTTCTGTTCGGGTCAGTCCCGTTTAAATTCTGTTCGGGTCAGTCCCGTTTAATTCTTGTTCGGGTCAGTCCCGTTTAAATTCTGTTCGGGTCAGTCCCGATTTTAAAATTTCCTGTCAGCGGTCAGTCCTCATCGTTTGAGTAATTCGCAGCCGAATAACGCATGTAAGTATTTGGTGTCTACTTCTTTGTCTCAAGTTTTTCCAAAACTTAGACAAAGAGGAGCAAACTGTAGACACCAAATTTTCAGCGTTTTTAGTTTTTTAGTTTTTATTTTATTTTATTATTTTTATTTTTAAGCTTTAGCATAGAATTTCTCGGGAAAAAGAAAAACATTCAAAAAATATGCTTTAGTTGTTTTGATTTAAATTCCATGTTTTCTTGAAGAGAAAAAGGGAAAAAAAGAAAAAAAGATGAAAATGAAGAAAAAAGATTGAAAAATGGCGACTTGGTTTTTGTTTGTTTATTTTTGATGTGATGTTACTTAAATTGTTGTTTTTTTATATTATTATTATTATTGTTTTTCTTTACTCAATATCATTTTTCATTTTTGTATTAAGTTATTTGTTTTTTTAAAAAAAAAAGAAAAAAAAAAAGAAGAGAAACCCGTAGCATGCAAGCTGCATTTTTTTCGCAGCTTGCAAGGGAGGGCTTGGTCAGCCCCTTGGCTGCAAATATAGGAGAGATGGCTGGGGTTTTAGGGTTGGAGATTCTGGTATAAAAAGGAAAGAAAAGGCAGCCGCAAGGGGGGGCTTCATCTAAGAGTTTGACGGCTAAGGTTGGTAAGAAAACTAGAAACCAAGGCAGCAAAGAAAAGAAACCGAGAGGGAGGATCTAGTGGGCGGCGAAAAGAAAGAAACCAAGCCAGAGAAAGAGAGAAAAAGGAGGCGGCGGATAGAGATAAGAGTGAGAGAGGTTGTGAGGATACGGGATCGTGAAGTAAAAAAAAAAACAGCAAGAACGAG
Source organism: Coffea arabica (assembly GCF_036785885.1). Lineage (NCBI taxonomy): Eukaryota > Viridiplantae > Streptophyta > Magnoliopsida > Gentianales > Rubiaceae > Coffea > Coffea arabica. The sequence goes on along the minus strand of NC_092320.1, from coordinate 51,556,830 downwards.
AGAAACAGAGAAAGGAAAGAAATCAAGATAGCTTGGTGAAATCTGAGAAAAGAGCTGCGGATAAGAGACCTACGAGCAGGGAGGAAACTGGAAAAGAAAAGGCTGAGAACTAAAAGAGAGTTGGGAACTGGTGGCAACCGCAGAAGAGGAACTCACTGCCACCCTTGTTGCCGAGAGCTCTACTGGAAACGGCACTGTAAGCTTTTCTTTTGGCCTTTTCTTATAGATAGTTTCTATTAATAAATGATGGGACTATGAGAATCATGAGTTTGTTCGGTGTTCTTGATGGCTGATGTGATATTTCTTTTATGAGTATGGCCTTTTGTTCTTGGGTCCTTAGGTTAGGAGTTTTGCTGCAACAAGATTGAATCTTTCGACTTGTTGCAGCAGTTCGGACATGTTGGCTTCTTTTCCTTTGTCTTGCTGAAGTTGTTATTCAATTGACCTTGCTTGTTTTTGTTATCTATGATTGAGTGAAATTCCATGAACAGCATCTGGAGTTAGAAATGTGTTTGGGAAGTCCATAACAGAAAATCTGCTGCAGCATCGTTCATGTCAACTTGGCTACATCGCTTTGCTTCCTTTTTGTTCGCTGCTCTTGTTAATTGAACCAGCATAGCTATGTTTGTTTCAGTTTAGGAAATGTCCATTCCGAGTGTTAGGAAAATAAAGTTGCTGGATTTTGTTCATGAAGTCTGCGTCTTGTTTGGTTGTAGCTAAGTGATTCAAAGCTGCTGCAACGAATTCAAAGCCCTCGGCTTGTTGCAGCAGCAGGAACGAACCTTGCTTCCTTCCCTTACTTGTTAAAGTTTTGCTTGGTTTAGTTTGGTATGTGGTGTTCACCTTTGCCACGAATTTCCCTCTTTGTGTTTTGTTGCATTTCTGCATTCATTCGCGCAAGTTGGAATTGCGAACTTGTAACAGAAAATTGCAGTAGAGCAAAGGTTGCTGCACCTACTTTGCTGTCTGCCTTTTTCTGTGACCTTTCACCAGGCTTTAGCCTCTTCTATTTTTGTTAGTTAGTTTTGTGTGGGAAGGGGGCAGTGGAAGATTGGTTTGAACTTGCATATTTGGGTTTTAAACACTTGAACTATGACCGGACAAATTGCTGAAAAATGGACGAACCAGGATTTTACCGAGCCAATCTCTAGCATTTTGCGCAATTTCCCTTCTATGTTTTGGTTTGTTGGGATGTTGGAATTGTGTGTCATGTTGCTTAGATCATAGAGCTGCATTTTTCCCTTCTCACTATCCCAAGTCCACACGAGCCCACATTAGTTCATTCTCCTTTCCCATCGCACAATCACTCTTGGCTAACTGAAAATGCAGCAGGTTGTTGCAGCAGTTTCGTTCATAGGCCTGCATAAAATTTTAGGAGCTTGCATTGTTTCTTTCTATGTTTGTTGACTGTTTGAGTTGTAGTATTGTTGTGATTTTTGCCTTAATCCAAAGCTTTTGATGCTTGGAAAAAAATCCTGATTCATTCTCGGTTGCCGAAAGCTTCCTAGCTTGCTGAAACTTTGCTGCATTTTTTTTCCTTTTCCTTTCGGTCAATTCCAGTTCCTTGTTGAATCCTGCAACCAAATTTTGGTGTTTGATGATTAAAATTATGGGCCTTGTGGCCTAGTTTCACACTATGATTTTGATCAAAGAATTGGTTTTCAAAGCCAGCTGCGTTCGGATGTTTGTTTTCGGCTGCTAAAGGCTTAAGGGAAAAATGTTGCAGAAGTTTGCCTTTCCCCACGTAGCTTGCATGAAACTTGCACGAAATAACTTTCTAAAATTGCACTTTGACCCCTCAAGTCTCCTCTTGTTCCACTAGGACCCAATCAATTGAATAATTTCATCAATTTGGTCTTGGGTAGTTTTAATTTTTGCAACTTCACTGTTTGTTTGATCCAATTAGCCACCTTGCTTTGTTTAAATTGCTTTTAATTCATAATTTTAAGGGCTTTATGACCAAGTGAGCTTGTGTTTGCCTATTTTCTTTAATTTTTCCAAATAAATTGGTACCTTGACCATTTCTTTTATTTTGGAGGATAAATAAGTGATTTCACTCCATTTAAGGCATCAACTCAAGGGAGGTATAATTTCTTTTATCCTTTTTGTCTCTCCTATGTGATCCAACGTGCTAAGTGATAATTGCATATCTAATTTGCTTTCCTTGCTTTTCTTTAGTTCCTTTATTTCATTTACTATTGCTTTTATTGAATTATTCTTTTAATGGGGTATGTGTACACCTCTTGGCTTGTAATAGATAGGGCTTGGAGAGCACTTGATGAAGACCTATTGAAGACGTGTGCCTAGCTAGCAAATGTAATAGGTTCATTAGCTTGATTGTTTGCTTTTGTTGCTATGTGTTAATTTGCTTTATTAGGCTCTTGCATCTAGTCGAGCATGCTAAGTGTTATGTGCTATGTGTTTATGAGTGTTTGGCATGTCTACTTGCTTTCTATAGCCATGGATGAATGTGATGGATGATTGTACGTCACCACACTAGTCCAACGCTAGTTGTGGCTCATTCATAGAAAGGGCTAGTCCAATGCTAGACCCAATAGGCCATCCCCTTTTCATTAGTGCATACTTGCATGTTCACTACATTTCATGCATTTTTCTTAGTTTTATCATTTGGCATGCTCCTCTAATCCCTTCCCTCTCACTTTAGGATTTTTGCACCTCATGCTAGTTATAGGGTACATTTGCTTGAAGAGTCCTCTTTCGATAAGGGAAACGAGCGAGTGTGGCTACAAAATAGCCTTAGCACGCTAGTTCTCCCTTCTAATCGAAGGAAAAATTAAAGTCACAAAGTTAGGACTCCCCGTTCCCGTCTTGATGCATTCCTATAGGATTCATGCATTTTACTCATTCACATACACTTCTACTTTATATTCTAACCCTTTTTCCACATTCTCACTTCACACTACTTTAATTTTGCACGTTTTCACTCAACTACTTACACTTTATAATATCACTCGCACACATGCACTTTATGTTATCTCACATACATTTTCACATTATTACTTTACTCACCTTATCTTGTACATCCATTTGCACACTTTCACTTACACACTCTTGTTTTTATCACTTTTTCACTTCACACAAACTCACATTTTCATATGGCATGCATTCATCTCACTCATTTTTACGTCATTTAGGATTATGTGTGACATCTCCAAAGGATCATTATTGGCTTCACAATTTATGTGATTGGCATCACTCAAGCTTTGGAGTGAAATTTTACCCCCCCAATACCCCTAGGTCTAGGGTTTGCATTCATGTAGTACATCCAAATGTAATAAATTCTTTGGTTAAAACAAGAAAATCTTTGATTAAATCATGCAACTAGCCTTGGCTAGGTCGAAGGGGTGCCTTGGATTTTTATCCTTGCCTTCCCCTTCGTCAAATGTGACTCCCGAACCTTTTTCGTTGGTTTACGTGGACTAGGAGTCGTTTAAAAGGGGTTTCTTACTACTTTTTTCTATTTTTTCTTTAAAAATTCATTTTTAGGTGACTTGGTACACTTTAACTCATTACCAAGTGGCGACTTTGATTTTTTATTTCAAAAACCCTTTTTAAACTATAATTTTGGGTCAAATCGTCGCATTCTCAAACCCCCATTTAGACCCATTTTTCTTTTAAATCACAATTCATTTTCCAATCACAAATTGAATCAAAAAATACATTTTAAAACCATTTATTTATTTATCAAAAAATGGGGCGCGACAATAAGTACATGATCAAAGGCTGGCCTGGTTTGGGTGGCACTAGGACTGGAGAATGCAGCAAATAATCCTTAATTTTGTCAAAAGCTTGTTGGCACTCTTCATTCCAATGCAATGACACATTCTTTTTTAACAACTTGAATAGTGGCTCGCACGTAGCGGTTAATTGGGCAATGAATCTTCCAATGAAATTAATTTTTCTCAAGAAACTTTTCACATCTTTCTGCGTTTTTGGCACTGGCATGTCTCAAATTGCCTTGATCTTTGCCGGGTCTATCTCTACGCCCTTTCTGCTGACAATGAATCCCAATAGTTTACCAGCTGGTGCTCCAAAGGCGCATTTCGCACGATTTAGCTTCAAATTGTACTTTCGCAACCTTTCAAACAGCTTTCTTAGATCAATCAAATGGTCTTCTGCTTTCTTGGATTTGATTATAATGTCATCCACATAACCTCCATCTCCTGGTGGATCATATCGTGAAACAAAGTAGTCATGGTCCTTTGATAAGTAGCTTCGGCATTCTTTAATCCAAATGGCATTACTGATAGCAAAATGTGCCACAAGGGGTAATGAAAGTAGTTTTTTCTCTATCCTCTTCGGCCATTAAGATCTGATGGTATCCAGCAAAACAATCATAAAAAGATTCAATTTCATGTCCGGCAGTGTTGTCCAGAATGATGTGAATGTTTGGCAAAGGAAAGTCATCTTTAGGACTGGCTTTATTAAGGTCCCTATAATCAACACAAACTCGCACTTCTCCATTTTTCTTTGGAATAGGGACTGGATTCGAGAGCCAAACAGGGTAATGAGATACAATGATGATATTGGTCTTAAGCTGCTTTTCAATTTGCTCTTTTATTTTGAGGCTCATGTTTGGTTTGAATTCATGGGGCCTTTGCTTCACTGGTGGAAAAGTTGGGTCTGTAGGCAATCTGTGCACCACTATATCGGTCGAAATGCCAGTCATATCGTCATAAGACATGCAAATACATCTTGAAACATAGACAAAAATTCAATCATCTCCTTTTTTTGCCTTTCGTTCAAATGAGTCCTTAACCTCAGTCTCGGTGCCAATGTTAACAATTTCTGTTTCTTTTAGGTTCGGTTTAGATTTCTCTTCATATTGTTCAAAACCCTTTGAACAAGAGTCAAATACTTCCTCATTATCACTCTCGTTTTGAAATTCGGATTCCATAATTTCCAAGTTGTGAGTGATATAGAGATTGTCATCATCGGATTCCAGAACAGTGATATCTAAAGGGTCAAATAATTTTATTTTTGGTCATCTGAAAGAATTAAGAAGATCAAGATAATAAGCAAATAAACAAGCAAATGAGCAACGTGATAAAAACAAACTGTGCATTTCATGAAAACTTTAAATCAAAGCGAGAACAAGACAAAAGCCTAATTGCAAATGACGTTTTTATTAAACTATTTATATATGCAAGAAACCGTTTTCATGAATTTTAGTGAATAACAAACCCCCTTTAGATTTACCGAAACTCCTTTCGCACAGGAAGGTACTCAGCAGCCTAGTTGTGTATAGCTCCTTTGGAAATGTCTGGAAATTCTGCATTATCTGATGGACCATCTTCGGATATTGCTCCCACAAACAACTGAGTCAGGCTTGTCTACACTTCGTCAATTGGATTAAACTCAGATGTGATTACCTCAGCCGGCCTTGGAAAAATATAGCGTAGTGGTGGAATATCTAGAGTACCTTGCTTTTCTTCTTTTTCTGCCCTTTTGCGTGCTTTCATTTCTTTTATATCTCTGGCAGTCGGACGGAATCCCAAACCAAACTGGTCATTCTTCTCGATGAGTTTCACTGGTTTCAGAATGCCTTGTAGATTACGTCCCAATCCCTTATCAAATTCATATCCTCCGCGAATCATCTCCTTGGCCATCATAACACTAGCCGCTGGCAAAACCATTTCGTCTTTTGAATCCTCACTTGTTATCCAACTCACGGAGACAATGTCAGCTGTACGGTAAGAAGACACTGAAGCATTTCGGTTACCATCCTCTTCAGGCTCGGAATCGACAATTACAATGCAATCTTCTTCAGTAAAAATGGTTATCAGCTGGTCACTCACTACAAATTTCAATACTTGATACAAGGAGGAGGGCACAGCGCTAGAACTATGAATCCACGGCCGCCCAAGTAAAACATTATAGACACTGGGAAAATGCATAACTTGGTATATTATCTGAAATTGAGCGGGCTCCATTTCGACTACCAAATTTACTTCTCCTATGGACTCCCTTTGGGCTCCATTGAATCCTCAAACTATGGTCTCTGAGGGTCTTAATTTGACATCTTGCAGCCCTAACTTCACCAAAGTGCTCCAGGGACAAATATTGAGGGCAGACCTATTGTCAATCAGTACTTTAGCCAACATTTTCCCATTGCACCTCACAGCTACATATAAGGCTTTGTTATGACCAATTCCTTCCACAGGCAGCTCTTCATCGGAAAAAGTGATTTGCTTGGCAGTCAATACATTTCCAACTATGTGCGAGAAATTGTCGATCAAAATATCTATGGGAATCTGAGCCTTAGTCAAAACTTCCAGTAGTGCATCCCTATGCAAGTCTGAGGAGAAAAGCAAGTCCAGCATGGAAATTTGGGCAGACATTTTGTTCAACTGTTCGACCACATTGTACTCGCTTCTCTTAAGTCTTTTAAGAAAATCCCATGCTTCTTTTCGGTAACTGTGGGTTTGGTAATCGGCTCACAATTGCTTACTTGGACTGGGGCGCTAGCAGTGGAAGAACTTGCAATCTTTCCTGACCTCGTAACAACAGACACTTCTTCATTCAAAATTTGTTTACCCCCGATTTGCAAAACGGGTTCATTATAATTCCACGGCACTTGCCGTAAACTTAAAACCGGCACTTGTTTCGGGAATTCAATTACCACAGGTTCTAAAGCCGCACTTTCGGATGGAGTTAGATCTAAAATGAAGGGCTTTTTGTCTTCCTCATACGATGCTTCCTCTATTACAAAAGGTTGATCCATTATCCCGAACACTTTTGTTTCATTTGACATGCTTCGGACAAGCTCTTCAAATTCCTTATTATTCATAATAACTCTAACAGTATCAGTGTGTTCTGGCAAAGGATTCTTGCTCATGTTTGGGCTTTGTTCTTCTCTCTTCCTAATCACGATTTCCCCTGTTTCGAGCATATCTTGAATTTTATGTTTGAGGAGTCGGTAATTGGCAGTGGCGTGACCAGGTGCTCCTGAATGATAAGCACAAGTAGCATGTGGATTGTACCCAACCGGCATGCCATAAGGATAAGATGGAGGGGAAATCATGCCTATTTTGCCGGCAACCTTCAATTGCTCATACAATTGATCCAAAGGCCTGTCTAGATTGGTGAATGTTCGGGTAGGGTTTTGATTGTGGGTGTCAGTGGGTTGGGGATAGTTATAGGTGGGTCTGTTTGGTGGGGAAAATCTCGGATTGTAAGTAGGACATAGACGAGTTTGTTGAAAATTTGGTTGAGATATTTGAAAAGGGGTCGTAGGCGGGTTGACGTCATTTGGATGAGGTCGGGGATGGGGGATATTGGTATTGTAGACAGGGTGAGGACTTGGATAGTAGGGATAAGGTGATGAATATGTTGGTTTATGTTGAAATCTGGGTCTTGGTGTAGGGTTTTGATTCCAGATAAAGGCAACTTCCCCCTCTTTCTTTTTAAATTGCGGTTTTTTCCCACTTCTCCCTTGTCCTTGCAAAGCATCCAACTGCGATTTGAGGGCAGGGACATTAACGATCTTCCCAACTCTTACGAAGTCATTGTACTCTTCAAACTTATTGACAATAGCGGCAAACGAGCATCCAGTCATGCGGAAAAGTTCTTCAGAGTACGGAGGATCATGTGCCTTAATGAAAGTGCGGATAATTTCGTCTTCAATCATTGGTGGGTTGACTTTTGCAACTATTTTCCTCCATCTCTTAGCATAGGTTTTGTGGTCCTCATAGGGTTTTCTCTTTGTTCCTTCCAACGTGGTTCGTGTCGGAGCTAGCTCACAGTTGTACTCGTACTGCCTCACGAAAGCATTAGACAAGTTAACCCAGGTCTTCACTTCTTCAGGTTTTAAGTTGGAATACCAATCGAGTTATCCCCCTCCAGACTTTTTGGGAACAGCCTTAGAGGCAGATTCTCATCATTTATGGGCCTTCCCAACTTGTTAGCAAACAGACAAGGTGCATTTTGGGATTGCCAGTTCGATCGTACTTGTTAAACTTTGGGGTCTTGAACCCCACAGGCAATTGCACATTTGGGAAGAGACAAAGTTCATCATAGTCCAGCACTCCTTGCTTGTTTAACCCTTGACTTTTTCTCATAAACTCATCGAAACGGTCCAGGCGCTTGAGCAATTTCATATCAACAGGAGCAGAAGATTCTCCTATCCCTAGTTTAGCTTGGACAGTATGGTCTGGCAATAAGGGCTCTGCAGTAGTGTGATAAAAAGCATGTGGTTCAGGGCGTATATTCGAAGTGTCTTGGGGGTGTGGACCTCACATGTGAGTAGAAAGAAATGAAGGATTAGGAGGGTAAGTGTATAGCAAATTTGTGGTGGCATAGGTGAAAGTTTCTTCGGGTGGAATAAGGAAGGATGGAGTAGAGGTTGTTTGAGTCGGAGGTATGACAAATGGTTCTTGCTTAGGTTGTCTGACGGGTACGGGCTCCGGTTGAACTCTACTGCTGATAAGCTCATCAATCAATTTCCTTTGGGCTGCCATCTCGGTAGCCATCTCACCAAATTTAGTAAGCATCTCGGTTAGCTGAACCCCTAAACTCGTAGTCTTAGGTTGAGCTACAGTAGCAGACCTATCCGGCGGTTCCGGCTGTGAACTCATGTTTACACGACTCCTCTGGGTTTGACTACGGGATCGTGTTATGATGGGATTTCGACGAGAAGCTATGTTTAAATATTACCTGAAAATTTTGAAAGGAATCGCCTTTAGATTTAGCCCTTGCTTAGCTTTTCCAACAAAAAGTACAAAGAAAAGGAAAAAGATAAGAGTTAGTAAATATCCAAAAAATTCGGATGCATGTCCTATTAGGGGGCCCTTTTTGTACCAAGGGTAGGCCTAGTATGATACAACACCTTCAAAATGGGACCCGTTACACAAACCTGTTTTTGACAACAATCCTGTATGAGTGCAAAGAAAGATCGATTTCATTGATAAACTTGCCAACATATTTACATCATGTCACGAAGACGATTCCGTACAAGATTGCCAAAATTTCTGAGCCTATCTAATACAGAATCCCTAGTTTCTCTAGCATATGGAATTCTAACATGTTCAGCTTGATCATACAATTCTCCGCATTTCCTTTTCAGGTCTTGACGCTTTTCTCGCTCATTTTCGTACAATTGCTTGTTTTGCTCCGCTATTCCCTTGTATGTTTCGACAGACTTATTTAACTGCAGAATTTCCATGTCCCTTGCTTCGATAATGGCTTTCAACTTTTTCACCTTCTCGGCTGGTTCATCTTGTTGTCCTTGTGCAGCGGATCTTCTTACCCAATTCTCGTATTGTGGAGTCGTCAAACCCTTTTGCCGGAGTTTCGTAACATATTTAAAACACTCGTCATCAGATAATGTCACCCATGCTTCAATAATCCGATCTTTCATAGGGAATTGGCTTGGGCATATTTCTTCATTCAAAATGATAGTAAGCTCACTCACATCAAGTGCAGGCGGCACTTCTTGGGAACGCCCTAACTGTCAGAGAAACCTCTTTGGGGTGTATGCAGTGATTCCTTGGATACCCAGTAAGAGAACAAATTCGGATACTTGGGTGCGAAGAACAGGTTTAACACAATTGGTCCAATCCAGTGCCCATCTAATATTTTGATCGGTCACATTCTTCAAGAAATCCACAAACTCAGATGCATTACATGGCAGACTATCTCTATTAACTCTCTTGTGATGTATGACTATCCAGTTGTACGTAGACATTGGTAGATTCTCAGGAATAGACGATCGTCTCATGAAGTGCTCCATACCCCATACATGTAAAATCCAATTTCAATCACAAAAGAACTTTTTCCCTCTCTAACAGGTAGTGCAGGCTACAAAGATATCGGCCAAAATAGTCGGAATAATAGAACACTGCTTATCTTTTACTCCTAGGAATAGGTCATACAAGATTTTAGTGAGTTTAAATGCTATCTTTTTGTCTTTTCTAGGGAAAACATAGGTTTCAGCCATAACCAACCCATACACCCAAACTCTCTTTCGTTCCCACATTTCCTTGGAAGTGAACGAGAAATCTCCTAGGTGCCCCTCAAACCCATCCCTTAATGCGAATCGATCAAATAAGAACTTTACCTCTATATTTTGGTCCGACCCTCGTATTGCTGATTCCTTTAACCCAGTGAAATGACAAAATTCGGCCTTGTTAGACTCTAATGAAAATATCACGGCAGTTCCCTGAATCGGCAAATTGAGAAATCCAGTGACCTCCTCAACTGTTATGGTCATTTCCCTTTTTCCTAGTCTAAAAGCGGAACAAGTGGGGTCCCATAGATGCACCAAACCTTCTACCAAATAGCCATCGGACGTAATGTCCTTGAAATCCCCGATGTGTCCTAATCGAGTGACTACTTGGTTAATCTCACTGGGTGAAAGTAACGTGGGCCATCTTTGTACCTCAAACGGTACTACTAACATCTGTTGGACTCAGCGAGGACTTTCCATCTAGAAACAAAAAGCCTGTGTCAAGTACCTTACCTACAGGTCCCACTTTTCTAGTTAAGCGATAACTTAAATGTGCAGTCCCTTGAAGGGTTAAATACCTACGGGGGAAAAAAGAAAGGTTGGCTTTATTCCTAAAACGGGATTCCCTAAGCGGCGGTCCCTTTTTAGGGTTTATACATGATGCCATTTTATCAAAGCGGCTAAATATGCAGTACACAAATGAAACGTGACCTAAAGGAACCCATTTTTGTACGCCGAGGTGAGCCTAAAATGAAATAGATTCATGGTGCAAATGCAAAACATTGAATTTAAACGTATCACATCAAATAGGGTGGGTTCCTAGAGAGTACCATGTCAGGACTCTTATTTTCTAGGCTTATGAGTGCAATGGAGACAAAAACCAAAAAAGTTAGTTCAATCAGACAAATACACATAACATATTTATAGCAAAGCAATACAAAGAGATAAACCAATAAAAGGAATAGGGGGGTTGGATCCCTCCCCTCGTGAATGGTGTCCCTAATAGGGTAAGGCAGACTCTACCCTAGGTAAACTATCATAGATGCATGAGGTATGGGGCTCACTAATGTATCTAAACTTGATAAGTTTTAGGTCCCCGAGCCTTCAGACTTAGAAACCAAAGGTCATCAATCCCAAGGTTCTTTGTCGGTGGCTCGAACGATTCCCCAGACACTGCTGCGCACACGTCGTGTCACGGCTACATGTCTGAGTGAATCTATCAAAAACCCTCAACCTTCGACTAAAAGTTAAAGGCTATTAACCCAAAGCTTAAAGCGGAAGATTGAGTGACCCCTCGGATCATGCTACACACACGTCATGTCGCGATCACACGTCCAAGTGGGTCGCCTAATCCTAATAGGGAGGAGCAGCGTGACAAGCCACTAAAAGAAAAATAAATGAGGGATAAAAAAATAAAACGTATGCACATATGCTAGTGCTCGTTTGGAGGGGAGAGATCGAGAACCAACGCGAGGCTCTAGGGTAATATCCCCCACCCAAATGCAATGCACAGCACGGAATCACATAAATAAACCATCCATCCATCAAATCAAATCGTACGTAAATAGGTGAGGGAGTGAGTTGATACGCGCAAAATGCAAAAATCCTAAAAAGAAAAAAAAATGTAACCCTAAACATCCAAATGCGATATATGAAAAGGTTAAAAGAAGAAAAAGATTGACTATATCAAATTTGCTCGGACTCTCTTAGTCCCCAGTGGAGTCGCCAACTGTCGCGCCCCATTTTTTTTAATGAGAAAAATAAAAGACGAGTTTAGAAAAATGACTTTTTATTCAATTTCCCAAAATATAGTTTAAAAAGGGTTTTTTGAATGGAAAATGGAGTCGCCACTTGGTATTGAGTTGAGGTGTACCAAGTCACCTAAAAATGAATTTTTTTTTAAAAAAAGTATAAAACCCTTTTTAAACGACTCCAAGTCTACGAAAATCAGAGAAAAATATTCAGGAGTCACATTTGAAGAAAGGGAAGGCAAGGATAAAAATCCAAGGCACCCTTTCGACCTAGCCAAGGCTAGTTGCGTGATTTAGTCAAAGATTTTCTTATTTTTAATCTAAAGATTTATCACATTTTGATGTACTATATGAATGCAAACCGTAGACCTAAGAGGGTGTCGGGGGGTTGAAATATCTCTTCAAAGTTTACTTGGTACCAATCACATTAATTGTGACGCCCAATAAAGACTCTTCGAAGAAGTCACGAATAATGCAAAAACATGAGACTTTAAGAAAAGGGAAAGAAAATAAAAATAATCATAATTATACAAATATACATGTTTTAAAGGAATGCATCATGTCGGGTACGGGGAACTAATGTTCATGACTCAATTTTTCCTTTAATAGAGGAAATATGAGCGTGCTAAGGCTAGAAAGCCAAACTCGTCCATATCCCATACTCAAAGGGTTTTCCTACCTAAACAAGCAAATGATCTAATCTAGTTTCTAATTTTTCCCTAAATGACATGCAAATCTAATGTCATGTTTCATGCAAAGGGGTAAGTAATATACATATAAGGGAAAATATGGGGGAAGAGATATACGTATAAGGAGGGATATCATGCAAAAAATGATAAAAGACCCTAAAAAGTGAAAATATGCATGAGATGAAGTGATTTTATCACACAATCATGATCTAACGTGCGGATGGTTCCTAAAGGTCTAGCGTTCGACTAGCCCTTAACTAACGTTCTCTCATAAGCATTGGATTTGTAAGAGCTCGAAGGGAAGACCATGACTAGCATTGGACTAGCCACGGTAACGTACGTTCCATCCATATAATTAGATATAATATTAAAAGCAAATAGACATGCAAAACACATAGTTTCACATAGCACGTAACACATAAGCAAGCTTATCTAGATGCAGAATCCTAGGAAAAGCGATTAAATATATAGGCATATAGGCGCACACAAACACATAGCACACAAGCCCTATCTATTACAAAAGGGATGCCTACTACAATCTAAAAGGGGAAAGAATTAGAAAAGTAAATCCTAACTATTACATTGGCTAGCTAAGACATGTCTTCAAGAGAGGCGCCGAAACTTAGGTATTACAAATTGGGGTTCAAATGCCCTCAAATGACTTGCCAATTAAAGAAGGCGAAATAAAAGACAGCGAAACAGGCAATTGAACACTAATATAATGAAAAGCGAATTAAAGCATGCATATTCACACGAAAACATGTAGGAGCACGTAGGAGAAATAAAATCAAGGAGATAGAGGATACCTCCCTTGAGTTGGGGCCCTAATGGAGCGAAATTACTTATTTACCCTCCAAAACAATAAAAATGTCAAGATACCACTTTAATTAACGAATAATCACACGAAATTGAATCACTCAAAGCATTCCAAGGAAAGTAAACTACTCATATTTAACCAATTAAGATAAACAAGGACCCAATTGAAAGATTAAAGAAGCCAAAGGGGCCAATCTGATTGATTTTTCCCAATTTTAGGCTTTAAAAGCATTAGATGGGAATTTTGGGGTTAAAGTGTAAAATCAGAATTATTTCATGCATGTTACGAGGCTTCATCTTCTTCATTGGGTTTTACAACCTTTCCATCCGCCATTTTTAAGCTTATTCAAGCAACACTCACAAAGTTCCAAGCCAAAACCAGCACATTTATTCCCAAAACCCTTAAACTTCATCACTCATATAAACATAAATTCATCCTTGTTAGAAGAAACCACACAATAGCCGAGAACATATGAATCTAAAAGACTACAATCTGCTGGGTTCATCTTCTGCAATTTTTCAGCTCATTCAACCCAGATGTCTCATGCCATCTCAAACTAGAACCAGTAAACTCATCAATTGAGATACATTTAAAACCGTAACCCATTCTAATGAACATCCTCAGCCATTGAAAAACCACACAAAGGACAATAACATGGAAATCGCAAGGCAAGGAAAATGAAATGAGCTTCTGATGGAACCAACAGTGATATCATCATGAGCCAAAAACAACAAAAGTTCCCAACCACGTAACCAAAGAAAACAGACCAAACCCGTACACTAAACCATTACAAGATGCAAAAGACTGCAAAACAGAAGTGAAAGAACCAACAAAATGACGGCAACAAACAAGGAAATCAGTACATCTGAACCAGCGCAAGCAAGACTGCATTTTTTAATGAAAATCTGAACTGAACATTTCCAAAATATAGAAACATCACCATGAAAGTTAGCCTTCCTAAACCTATTGCCCAAATGCCAGATTAAACACCCACAACAGAAAGTGAATTCTGAGTTGAGAGGGAGTGACTTGCAGATTCAAATTCATTCACAAATCTTGAGTTCGTTATTAACCAGGAGAAAAATAGTAAAGCTCTACCCAATAGGTCATAAAAAAGAACTCAGATGCAGCGATATGGAGCCCAAATCTGAATCAATCAACGCATGGAAAATGAAAGAACCGAAAGAAGGAAGACAAATCATGAGCACAGAATCAAGGATTGAAACTTTTGGTTGCGGATGAGGAGTATGTGCAGGCAGAGGAGGATAAGAGAACAAGGTTACCTTGAGGGATGATCGAGCGCCGCAGTAGACCAATGAGACCTGCCGCAACCTGGATGAAAGAAACCGTAAGTGAAGGTATGGGGATCCGGCAACCCCCCGTTCCTTTGCTCCTTTTCCAGTTTTCTTTTCTCCGCTGCAAGGCTTTCTTGCTCTCACAGTTTTCCTCTCGCCCTCACAAACTCTCCTCCCTTCTGATTTTTCTCCGTTATTCTTATCTTACCCTTTTTTCTTTCTAAAACTCTCGGCTTTTCCTTTCTATCCAAACTCCGCCGCCCCCTTGCCTCACAGCTGCCCCCCTTTTATATCAGACAATCCCTTAAACCCTCAACCCAATGGTTCCGATGGAAACTACCTTCAGCTGCTCACCTCTCGGACCCTTGGATTATTCTCCATCTAGGTTATTTCTTGGCTCTTAGATGAATGCCAAGTAATTAGTATAAGGATCATCCGATGGTAAACAAAAAACCAGGAAAAATGGTAGAAAAAGGATGGGGCTACGATGCATGTTGTTTCTGTACTTGGTAAATTTTCATGAAATAAAACAACGCGCATGAATCGGCACGCGCGCGTGGGATCTCTTTTTTTTTTTGCAATGAAATAATTTTCTTAACAAAAATAAAATAAGTTAAGCAAAATTAAAACCCAAAAACTAAATAAATAAAATTAATAAAAAGTTAAAATTTTGGTGTCTACAGTCTCAGTACTTTTATCTCGATTAAGTCGATTGGAGAGTTATCTCATCGACACTGGTGCTGAGCGGCCGTATGTACCACATTCCATTCGAGTAGGAGGTACCTCTCATCCTGTTTCAGTACCTCTCATCCCGTCTCAGTACAATTCGATTGGAGAGTTATCTCATCGACACTGGTGCTGAGCGGTCGTATGTACCACATTCCATCCGAGTGGGAGGTACCTCTCATCCCGTCTCAGTACTTTTATCCCGATTAAGTCGATTGAAGAGTTATCTCATCAATACTAGGGCTGAGCGGTCGCATGTACCACACTCCATCCGAGTGGGAGGTACCTCTCATCCCGTCTCAGTACCTTTATCCTGTTTTGGCGAGTAGAATGTTATCTCCTCGACTAATTGGTATATTCGAATATCACTACCACTATTTATTTCTGAATACGGAGCATTAAGTGACAATTAACGTCTCCAAACTTTACTGTGTGAGCGTTGGATAATTGCCAACGACTCCAATCTTGATTACTGAATACTTGGGGGCTATAAGCCATATCCTGAATTACTGTATATCTAGGACTATAAGTCCAACCCCGGGGCTAGTTGGTCAAATCGAACCAGCAAGGGGTTGGTCGAGAAGATCAATGAACCTTGGGTACTTCTTGGATGTTTAGGCCTGGTAGGGGGTGATCGGTGGACGGAAACTGATGTAAAGTGGGGATCTACGGACGTTATATTTTCGTGGTTGACGGAGAGTCAACGGACCTTGATCAAGCTACTGTGGAACTTGCTCCTGAGAGTAACCTATATCCTTTGACATGAATGTATTCCTTACTGCACTCTTTTGCATGTTTTATCTGGCTATTTGCTCAATTATATACTGAATTATGATCTCATCGAAGTTGACTTGTTTCTTGATGTCTGAATATGCTATCTTGTCTCGTATGTTACCTACTTAATTACTTGGAACCTCACTGGGCTTCTAACTCATTCCACGCCATTTGTTTTCCTTACAGGGATGAAAACATGAGAGGTTGAATTGGGGAAGGTCTCGTTTTCTTCTAAGTTTGTTAGTTGCTGGTGTGAGCTGCATAGGTGTCTAGCCGACTTGTTTGGTTTGATTTTTTGGCAAGTTCGACTCTTTGGTTGTAATAATTTTGTTTTCTTTTGAGGGTCTATTTGTAAATCTTCATGTTATTTGACTGAGTCCTGGCGAAAGTTGGGCAGGCGGTCTGCCAAACCCTTGGGTACGCCCTAGGATTAGGTGGGGCTGTCACAGGGGAAAAGAGAGAGAAAAACAACTTCAACTCCAACCTTGATTCTTCCTTGTTGAGCTGAAATCAACCAAACCAGGCCGATTAAACTTACCTTTTAGTGCTTGGAAGGCTTGGTGTGCTGAAATTTTGGGAAGATAGTGGTTTGTTTCTCACTTACACGGAGCTTTTGGAAGGTATAAGGGTTGAACTTGCTTTTCTTTTGTTTAATCTTGCTAAAGTTGGCATAGAAGTTCTTAATCTTGGATTGTGATGATTGAATTCCTAGTTGTTGATGATATAGTGGAATGTTTAGCTAGGGTTTGCTTTTTCAGCTTTGATTATGGTTGTTTACCTAGTAATTGATGGTATTGAGCTAGGATATGAATGTGGTGAAGTGCTTGGCCATGAATTTTTAGAGTAAAAGTTGAATTCCAGCACTTAGTAGTAATTCTGCCCTGTTTTAGAACCAAACTGACCTACATATTTGTCCTTGATAAAGGCCGAATCAGTCCTTACTCAAAACATGAAAGTGTAGGGAATGGAGTTAACTATCTACCTATAAATTTTAAACTCAATCGGAGCACTGTAACTTGTAAAATAACTAAAATACCCCTGACTGCCCAAATGCCCTATTTCATAAGCAGCTTTCTGTTTTCTCTGAGATTTCAAATTTTGACCTTGAAAATGCAAGAATTGGGTGTCAACGTCTTCATAGGAAATGTAGGTCTCTATCTTAGTTTCGAAACGCCATAAAATGCAGCTCAATCCAATAAGTGTAGTTTCAGTTGTGACCAAAACGCCGAAAGATGACAAACTTGCTACTTAGACATTCTTCTTTAATACTAGTTTCCAACTTTGGTCTTGGTGGTTTCATTGCTAGAATTGACTTGTATTTGGATGATATTGAACCTAGTTGAAGAGCTATTGTGTTAAGATTGCTTATGTGTTGAATTTGGGCTGAGTTGAGAGAAAAAAATGAAGCCATAAGTGATTAGAAAATAGCTAAATACAAAGGGTATGCTGTCCAAATTTTCGTTCAAGGGTTAGGCGAATGAACTTGAGATTTGAGCGACGACTCGAGGTTGAAGTGAACTTCGCGTGTTATGGTATTCGAGTTTTCATTAATAAGAGGTACATAAGTTAAAATTTTTACCAAAACTTGTACCCTTTAAAAAGTGAAAGTAGCGACCCTTCAAAATATGATTTTCTCGATTTTTCATACCAAGTGTGACTTCCAAAGTATGAATTACTTCTTTATCGAAACTAAAAGAGCAAGCGTGAATTTTTGAGAGTTTGAGGAGCCATATGACTACTATTTAAACAAGTTTCATTACTTGATTTTATTGAAGCGAAACTTTTAAGTTTCGAACCCTACCTGATTTCAACCTCTTAAATGATATTTTATCACAGATTTGGATTCTAACCAAGGAGTTACACCTGAGCGTGATTTTGACAAGCACTAAATCTTTGGTGAGTGCTTCCAAGTACATGATACTTAATTTAAATACTTGATATTTGATTGGTTTGGTCGGGCAAGGGTGTACTTTATCGCACTTACCCTAATGTGAAATATATTTGTTTATTGTTGCAATTGACTTGATATACTTGTGTATGATGTGCGCACTCTCTGGAATTCCAGAAACCCTGTGGCGAGTTACTTGAGTCGAGCCGGCAAGGGCTTGGTTGATTGGGTAATGAACCTTGGGTCTCTTGTTTTGTCGAGTGGAGTGATATCTCCTCGACTAATCGGTATAATTGAGTATCACCACCCGTGTTTATTTAGAATTTTGGGTCCGATAGGGGGTTTGAATGGTGGACGGAGATTGTAGTTAAGTAGTGCTCTACTGGACTGGTTACTTTACTTGAAAGTTGACAGAGTGTCAACTTCTACTCGATCAAACTCGGGTGAAGTAATGGGAACTTGGCTCTTGAGAGCCATCCGTATCCTTATACTTTGACATGATTATTACTTATCGGGTTATTGTTTCTTTTAAAAAAAAAAACTTTACACTCGCTCATTTTGAGATTTGCTACTTGAAGTGTTATTGCTCACTTTTATGAGCTTGTTATGCTTGCTATTTTGCTACGTTGATACTTGTACCTTTAACGAGTGGTCAACTTGCTATTTGGAATCTCACTGGGTTTTAGCTCATTCCACGCAATTTGTTTTCCTTACGGGGATGAGAGTATGAGGGTTGAATTGAGGAAGGTTTCGATTACTTCTAAGTTTGTTAGTTGCTCGTGCGAGCATTGCATAGGTGTTTAGCCGACTTGTTTGGTTTGATTTTGGCAAGTTTGACTCTTTGGCTGTATTACAGACTGGATGGACAATGGAGGTCCATGGATGTATCTATAATGATGGTTGTAATTAGTATCGATTTATTTTGAGGTTCTATTTGTAAGTTTTCTTGAATTGCAACTGAGTCCTAGCGAGAGTTGGGTAGGTGGTCCGCTAAACCCTAGGGTATGCTCTAGGGGGAGGTGGGATCGTCACAAAAGGAAACACTATTTGAAAGTTATATCTCAATTTAATTACTTGCTAAAATCTTTTCCAGTTTCTCATTGAAACCCTTTTTGTCTTCAGTTGCCATCTAGAGTTTGAAAGTCAATCTTGATACACACACTATCCCAAAACATAGCATCAACATGGCCTTATACAGCCCCATATCATTTATGCAATTTAGCAACTCAATTCAATATTTTCTAGTAATTTCCAAAAAAATGAACAACTAAATACAAATAAATAAACAAATAACTATAACCATCAAAAAGGTTTATCTTGCATCAGCACAAAGTCTAATGTACAATAAAAGTCAGTGGCATAGTGATACAAAGTTTATCACTAAGTTGCAAGTCAATTTCTGAGGAATGGACTAGATATTGATTATGATTCTATTATTCATGTATCAAACTAAGGCAATTGTGAAATCACGTTTAAAACATCAAATCAGTTCTTTTCATTTTGATAAACAAAAGAAAAAGTCCAAACTCCAAACCGCAAGATGATTTAGCCTTTTTTTTGGATATGCATAACTATTTGCCATATGTAATTCTTTTTTTTATATTGATGTTAGATCTGCATTCCATGTGAAACCAACTATTACATCACTTTAACTAATACTCACTACACTAAAGTACAAGAAAGCTACCCATCTTGCTTTCATGAAAAAATATTATGTTGGTTTGGAGCAACTATTTGTCAGATCTAGTAGCTGGTCTAGAATTTATGGAAGAGTTCTCCGTGAATATACAAGAACTCCACTTGATTCCATTTAATATGCCAAGTGTACCCTACTTAGCATGTGAATTAATAAGTGGGTCTTTATATATCCACATGGAATTTTCCTGGTGATCTTTGACCAACCATTAGACATGCTAAATAATTTTCCAGACCGACATAAAATTCCTTCTTGCTCCTTATATTACTGTCTTTAAACCTAAATTCTACTAGGCGACAACGTGCATTTGATGTCACAAATTCTACAGCACAGTAGCACGATGATTCATGATTGAGACAGTCCATCGACCATGTTTGCTTGACTTGACCGCAGAGCTAGCTAATAATCAAGCGGTGGGCTGCTCGAATTTTTGTTTTTCTTTGAAAAAACTGATGGTTTAGATTTAAACTTTAAAAAAGAAAAAAAAAAGAAGTTTAGATTCAAAGTTGACGTTCCAAAGTAGTTTAACTTATCAGGGTAGTATCTGAAACATTTAATTAGGTTTCATTGAACATAGATGATGCAACCATGGACAATTTGCTCTTGTGTGTGAGCGTGTAGCATGATTAACTTATATTTCCTTTTTTCCTTTCACACTTTCAGAATATTTTATGATAATAACAAAAAAGTTGTTAAAACGTATGAAGAAAGTGTATATCTAGAACAAAATAGTGTAAAAATTTGAAACTAGCTGCCATATTATTCAAATAACTGAAGATAAATTGTTGCCTAGAATTCTTATTATAACTAAATCAGGGCAGAGATTCAACAAATTAGCAATATGGTAAATATCATTAAACCCTGCTTAACATTTGCAATGATTGCATTTTATTTCCTAACATCATTTTTTGAGAACTTTGCCTCCTCCATTAGTCAATATCACGTTTGTTTGTTAAATATTCAAAATTTTATTCATTTTCAACCATAACCAAATATTAATTTGTAGTTTATCCACTATATTATAACATTGGTTACGCTTTGCCCACAAAGAATTTTATAAGAAATTTACCATTACTATTCTAATTATTTTAGTTTGTTTCTCTTATTTGCTATTTTATTTCTTTTCTCTCTCATCATTTCTTCTTCTTCTTCTTTTTTTTTTTTTTTTTTTTGCTTTTATCCCTCTTGTCACTTCTACACTATTATTTGGCTATTAGGAATGGATTAATTAAAAACTCTGCATTTTATATTAGTGTGTAAATATTATTTATTTCTACATTATATGCTTTATAAATAACTAAGTGAAAACTTTGGTTGATCAATCCTTGATTTTGATGATAACAAAATAAAATGATTATTTGGACTAATGATCTTATTTGAGAACTGATTTAAGACAGGTATCTTACAAAATGAGAAAAGAGGAGAACAAATTAAGAAGGTTTGAAAAGCAATGTTATCTATTGGATAGTAAGATCAGACGCTCAATCAGTGAGTATATAGTGAACACAGCTTATATAGTGTTAACTATTGAATACAAGTAACAGATGTCTGAAAGACAGAGCAAAACCTCAGACACTCATCTCTTCTATCGGCCATTTAATACCAAAGAAGATGGAACTTGAATATGCTAGTTCTATAGGATGCAAGGCTATCGGACACTACGTCAAAGGATTGGCCGTCTGAAGAAAATAATGAAAAATTCTTTGGAAAATATTATACGCATGTATTGGATGATGAATCAAGTTTTGGACGTCCGATAGGCCTAATAGCAAGTTTTTTCAGCATTTAATGCTTGACCATTGGAGTTCTTTTCAACACCAATTTTCACCACCTATAAGTACCTTCAAAACTAAAAATATGAGGAACTTTTTCCTATACAAAATACAAGCTTTTAAGAGTGATATTTGGGTAAAAATATTTTTTGATTATTGTGTAGGTATGGAAAAAATTGGGTTTGTGAGCTTTCTCAAAGAAGAGAAGTAGAACCTTTGTGAAGATGACCCTTATTTGTGAAGTAGTTCTTAATTAGTTGGGTAAACTTTCAATTATAGCTAGTTGAGGACTAATTAGGAGAATTGTAAAACTCCTTGACTCAACTAATGGCTTTTAAAGCAACGAAAAAGTGTGCCTTCATTTGTAAAAGTTGGTTAGTGTCACCATCAATTGAAAAAATTATTTGATTGATTTAACTCTAGGTTTGAAAGAATCTTGGGAGTTTGATTGGTTTGCAATCCTTTTACATTATTGTTCTCTTTTTATTATTAGTTTATGTGGCTTAATTTATTTATATCTTTTGTTATTGTGCTTGTTTACTTTAGTTATTTTGGCTTAATAATTGGGTGAAAATTTGGCCTTTATTTTCTTTAATTTTATCAATCTAATTCACCCCCCTTAGGTTGCTTGGGCCTTATGATTAGTATTAGAGTTTGGTCTCCTAGAGATTAAGTTCAACCAGTTTAAAAAAAATCATTATGGCAACTTATTTTGTGTTAGGAAGATCCACGAATGAACCATTGATTTTTATGGTAAAATTTATGATGTGTGGAAGAATAGGATAGAAGCTTTTATTAAATCTATTGATTTTGAGTTATGGTATGTTGTTGTGGATGGCTCTTATAAAGCTTTAATCACAAAGAAAGGACAAATTAGAGAAAAGACTAATAAAGAGCAAAAGGAGAATGATAAAAGAATGTTGCCACAAAACGTACAAGTTATGGATGTTCTTTGTAAAGTTTTGGATGAAAATATACTAAAAAGATCAAAAGATTAGAAAAATACTCAAGAAATTTGGAGAAAATTAAAAGAAACCTATGCGAATAAAAGTTTCTAATTTTAGTGAAGAAAGGAAGACAATTCAACTTCAAATTTTAATGAGAAAGAGAATATAGATGATTTAATGGTTGAAAAGATTGTCAAAAATTTGTATGAAAAATTAAAAAAAAACTAATGAATTGAATAAGACATCAAAATCTCAATTGAATGAATGTGCTTTAGAGAGGACTCAAATTAGAGAAGAAAACGTGAATTTAAAACTCACCATTAATAAGTTAAATAAGTCTTACAAAGAGGTTGAAGATACAAATAAGGAATTGAAAAATAAAAATAAAAAACTAAAAGAAAACCTAAAGGTTTATGAATTTTTAAAAATTGCACATGTAAATATTAAGAAGAGAATAGATAATTTGAATTTGCCTTAAATGAGTTTACCAATAAAAAAGAAGAAAATAAAACTTGTTGTAAAAGTAAAAATGATTTCAGAAAATTTAATGATAATAAAATTTTTTTGTTAAGTCTAAATCAACTTGCTATTTTTGTGAAAACCTTAGTCATAATATTGACACATGTTGTAAGTAAAGAAATTTTGATAGAGGAGCTAAAATGATGTGAGTTAAAAAGGATAAATCTGTAGTTCACAAAGAAAAATAAGATGTTTATAAGAAAATGATATTGGGAATGTGTCTCTAGAATTTAAAGGTCAAAATGATAATAAATGAAAAACACATATTAGTTTGAATAACAAGAGATTCTCATTGAACCATTTTAATGAAAATAAAAATATTTATGTTGTGTTTTAATGTGTAATAACTATACAAAATGTTTAAAGTCTCATGAAGATATTAAGGATGTGAAATTCAAGAACCATCAATTTGGTTTCTATTCATAGACATGATTGCACTTACTTGATAACTTGTTAAATAATTAAAAATATTTTTATTCTTGAAAATATGTATGATTGTGCATGATCTTGTATAATTTATTTAAGCATGATTAGTTAAATAAAGAAGTGAATGCAAAAAAAAATTTGTGATTCATTGCCTATTATTATTTTGGAAAGAATGCAACACAGATGATACTTTAAATTTTCAATGGATTTTCAATAAAAAAAAATATATATTATAATATTATCATTTTGAGTTTGCCTGTTCATATGATTGTTACTACTTGCACAAGGTTATATAAGACATGTTATTTTATAGGGTAAAATACCAAAAACCCCCGTGTGGTCTAATGCACAATTTACCTCCCTTTGGTTTGAAAATCTATAATTTAACTCCTTGTCATTTCAACTAAAATGAAAGTTTGATGGAAAATATCTAAACTAATGTCTGAATGAAAAATGTCAAAATTGCCCCTCTATAAATGAATACATCGAAAGAATGTTTCGTCATTTTGAAAATTCAAAGAAAGAAGACTTAGAGAGAGAGGAACGAAGCTTTGGAAACCCTAGGAAGACACAATCAGTAATTTGCAAAAATTTCTCGACAATTAGTGAAGATTTCTAGCAGAATAGGACGTCAATTGCAAGCATAAGACATCAACTGCATTATATCGAAGACTAGGAGAAGACCCATAGCAGGATGGGTAAGTTTTTAAGTTTCGAATGCTTCCTATTTTTATGATCTCGTAGTTTAGGGAAATAATCTGGATAACAATGTGGATAAACACCTTGATTTGTATGCTGCTATATATTGAAGTGATTTTTTATAGACTTAGATGCACTGTGATTGTTTCGATTGATGTTTCCAATTTCTTCAATATCTTAGTTTGTTCGAATAATCTGGATAAAAGTGTGAATAAACACTTGTATCCATATGTTGGTATCTATGGAACTGAATTTTTCTAGATCTAGATGCATATGACTTTTACGGTCAAGCCAATTTGTTAGAAAAAGGTTGATAAATCCTAATTGTTGGAAATATATGAACTTTACGAAAATTTCAATTTTATAATGGTTTATATCACCGTCATTACTATGGTTAGATCGTTATTATTCTTGGTAATTCAGCAGTCTAGATGGGGCCAGATTCTTGTGAGTAGTTGTTCTGAACATACATCGTTATCATGTTTATTTTTTTTACATCAAGTATAGACAACTTACTTTATATATATGTATAATACTATTTTTTTTTTTGCATTTGTCTAGTTAATAGAAGACAACACACAAGAAAAAGAAAAAGAAATGGTTGAGATATGTGACAGCCCCACCTTCCCCTAAGGCGAACCAAAGGGGTTAGCGGACTGCCTGCCCAGCTCTCGCCAGGACTAACGGTACCGTTTGCGTCGGTCTATTACGTTCTGGAACATAACAATGCGCGCAAACGAGCCAGAATCACAAAATAAAAAAACGAACTCGAAGCCGAAATGAATAGTGAAATGCCCGCCAGAATCCGACCAGAACCTGGCCGGATTTCCGGCCGGATTCTCGGCCGGATACTGGGCCGAGAGCAAAACCTCAAACCTTTTTTTTTTTTTTTTTTTTCCTTCCATCACAATCCGGCCGGCAATCCGGCCAAGATCCGGCCGGATTGTCTGGCCGGATACCCGGCCGAGAGCAACTGGCCGGATACCCGGCCGAGAGCAACTGGCCGGGTTCCATTTTCCTCAGGCAATCCGGCCTTCAATCCGGCCAGTTTCTGGCCGGATTCCTGGCCGGATTTGCCACTGTTCATCTTCGGCAAGATTTTTCCCTTTTCCGTTTGAAGTCGTATCGATCCGAAATCCGTCCAAACATCAACCAAACACATATATACATTGAAAATCAACATTTACAAGCCAAACGGCCTACCAAAGTATCCATTTAGTTCATACATATCCAAGTAGCCAACTACACACCAAACATTGGTGGAATCAAAGTACTTAGGGTTTTCACCCTCAAGGAGCTAATCAAAATACATGTACAAGAGCTCAACTTGCATTCAACTATCATAACCTTTCCAAAAGTGTTCATTTGCCTGTAAGGAAAACAAATAACACGGAATGAGCTAAAGCCCAGTGGTATACCACCCAATAAGCAATCAAAGTCATATAAGAATGAACTTTCATTTAAAGTGCACAAATAAGCAATGAAGCAGAACGGTAAAAGGATACGGTCGGCTCTCAAGAGCCCATTTCAACGCTTGCAATCTTGATCCAACCTCATTGACCCTCCGTCAATGTTAAAGTACCAAACCGTAGACCACACTTTACTTCCATTCCTTCCACCCAACATACCCCAACCGGGCCCGCACTCCATTCAGTAATATTTTTGGTAATACTCGAGTTTACCGGAACCAAGGGTCTCATTACCACAAGGTTCCCCAGTACAGTCCCCGTGGCATGATAATTTTCACGACCAAGCCCTCGCCGGCTCGATCCAATTAACTACCATACGGGGTTGAGCTCATAAATGCAGTAAAGCCATTGGATACTCGTCCAACGACACCAAATCAGTTTCCACGAATGGAATGCAGTATCTCATATATCCAGTGCAGTATTTCAGTAAAACAATCAGTAGCCATAACTAAAATCACAAGGGGTGAGGGCGATCAAGTACACCCTCACCTCAATCATTTCCGATAACCAAGTAAGCCTTCAAGGCATCAAATACACATAGCACAAAGCCACATTATAACAAGTAAGTGAGTAGTATACTCACCAAGTAAGAAAATGGTGTTTCATACACCGCGGTCACCAAGGCGTCGTGAGCTACCGTCACGCCCTAGAATCAAGCAACAAATGCAATGAGACTCGATAACGAGTCATCTAGCAATGCTAAACACAACCCCAATAGGGTTTCATATACATAAGTGTACATAATAGCAAACCAGAAATTCGAAAATGGCCTTAGCCATGGCCCCCATATAGAAAACTGTTTTACACTCATTATGCGGTAATGGCACAACTCTCACTACAATTATCGGTTGGGGGTGTAAGACCACCGTTTCGAAGCTATGAAACAGGGCTACAACAATGTAGAAGGTCACTCAATCCAGTTCCTAGCTTAACTAGGTCTAAAATGCCAAATACTAACCCAGAATTCCTAAAACAGGTTCGCAAAACACAAAAAACTGTAATCGGTATATCTCAGTCCATACAAGTCCAAATTCCGAAATTCCAAAGGCATAAGTTAGCTAAGTCATCCAGCTACATTTCATAAGAAGACACCAACTCCAAAATCCAAACCAATACCAGTCAAAAAGACCAATTACTATCGCAGTTTTCGCATTCTGCTCAAAGCAGAACAGCTACAGTAATTTCGTTATAACTCATTCTACATTAATCCAAATGACCTGAAATTTTGCAGGCACATCAACCTCATCAATACCTACAACTTTCATGTTTTGAGCAAAGTCAAATTCGGCCTCTAACACAGTGATCTAAAACCGGACAGAATTGGGGCTTCAAGAACCCTAACTTTCAAATTTTCCATCCAAATCCAAAATTAGTTGCATTTTCCTATCCAATACACCTCATAGAGTCATTATCAACCATTACAATTCATCATACAAGCCCCCAACACCAAGATCATATTAAACCAGAAAAATTCTCAATAAAATGAAAACTTCACCATAACAAGCCAAATCAAGAAATAAATCACATTTTCACACACTCATGCCACTTCTAAGCATCATATGACCATTATTAGAGGTAGTAGGGTGTTCAAGCAACACTTACCAAGAAATCAAGAGAAAGAGGGATATTGAACACCTTTGCTCTTCAAACAAAGTTCACCAACACACTTACTATCACTAGAAGCAAAGTTTTTATGGAGTAGAATCTAGTCTAAGCCTTTGTTTATGGAAGATTGAAGCTTATGGAAGCTTGAGAGTTTAGGAATTTTCTTCTTCTTTGAGAGAGAGAGGGCCGGCCAACACAAGGAGAAAAATGGTGATTTTTGGTGAATTTTTGGATATTTAATCTTTGGTCAAAAAAGTCAAAATTGTGAATAGTGTCTCTTAAGGTCCATCCAATGAGGAGGTGACACTTGTCACCTCCATAAATGCATTCTTATCTTTCTTTTCTCTCTCACATCAATCACTTCACACACACTACCTATCTCTTAACACCCGATAAATTTATAACAGTATCCGAAACTTAACCTTATTGGCCGAATTTTTCCGAACTTTTCGCACTAGTGGGTCCCACGTCCATTATTTATCCTTAATTTTCTAAAAATTCTCCAATGCTAGAAAAATCATCTTAAAACTATAATTGCTCATAAAATCCTCTCAGAAAATATTTCGAAGCCAGAAAATGCAAAATTATGCAATTAAAGGGGAATAAACCCTAGGAAAATTATTAGGGTTTTACGGGCTCTCACACTCTCCCCCTCTTAAAAGAATTTCGTCCTCGAAATTTCTCACCTTAATTCCCGAAAAGGTTTGGGTATTTCTTTCGCATTTCCTCTTCCATCTCCCAAGTAGCTTCCTCCACTCCGTGGTTTCTCCATAGCACTTTCACTAGCGGAATCTTCTTGTTTCTGAGCTCTTTGACTTTTCGATCGAGTACTTGAACCGGTTTCTCTTCGTAGGCCAGTGATTCATCTACTTCGATATCCTCCGGTTGTAAAACATGAGATGGGTCAGGATGGTACTTCTTTAGCATCGAGACGTGAAATACATCGTGGATTCGAGATAGACTGGATGGCAGTTCCAATCGATACGCGACCGCTCCAACCCTCTGAAGGATCTTGTAGGGTCCGACGTACCGTGGTTGGAGTTTCTTTCCTTTCCCCATTGTAAGACTTCGTAAGGGTGTGATCTTAAGAAATACTTGATCTCCAACTTCAAATTCTAAATCCTTCCTTCGGTTATCCGCGTAGCTCTTCTGGCGACTCTGGGCGGTATGAAGCCGTTGCCTTATCAACTTGACCTTCTCGTGAGCCTCTTCCATCCATGGAATAGTTGTCGGGTCCAGTGCCTTCTTTTCACCAACTTCGTCCCAGTAAATCGGTGAGCGACACTTGCATCCGTAGAGAGCTTCGTACGGAGCCATTTGAATCGACGAATGAAAGCTATTGTTGTACGCGAACTCCACCAAGGTCATGTGCTGACCCCAACTGCCTCCAAAATCCAAGATGCACGTTCGCAGCATGTCCTCGAGAGTTTGAATTGTCCGTTCTGACTGGCCATCCGTCTGAGGGTGATAGGTTGTGCTCAAATTGAGTTTCGTCCCCAGGGTTTCTTAGAACTTCTGCCAAAATCGCGACACAAACCGTGGATCCCGATCGGAAACAATGCTCACAGGCACGCCGTGTAACCTTACAATTTCATCCATGTACAGTCGGGCCAACTGATCCATTGAGTACTTCATGTTCACCGGCAAGAAATGGGCCGACTTGATTAATCGATCAACGATCACCCAAACGGCATCGTGTCCCCTTTGCGTCCTTGGTAAACCTGAAACGAAGTCCATAGTGATGTTCTCCCACTTCCACTCGGGTATCTCCAAGGGTTGTAATAGACCCGATGGTTTTTGATGCTCTGCCTTCACTTGCTGGCAAATAAGACATTTCTGCACGTATTGAGCTATTTCCCTCTTCATATTATCCCACCAATAGGTCCCTTTCAGGTCTTGATACATCTTGCTGCTACCCGGATGGATTGTATACTTGGATCGATGAGCTTCCTCTAGAATTTCCGCTTTCAAAAACTCGTCCTTTGGTACCACCATTCGATTTCGGTATTTCAAAATACCCTCAGGACTCAAATTAAAGTCCGTAGTTTCTCCCTTCTCCAATTTCTCTCTCCACTTCCGCACCATCAAATCCTTGCCTTGCACCTCCTTTATACGTTCCAGTAGAGTGGATGTAACCCTTACATTGCTAAATATTACCTTATGGCTCCCAAGACAGGGTTTCCACTCGCACACGGATTCTAGCAAATCCCATTCCTTGATCATTAGCCCTGCCACTTGCACTTTACGACTCAAGGCATCCGCTACTACATTTGCCTTTCCCGGATGGTAGTTGATTGTACAATCGTAGTCCTCCAGAAATTCCATCCATCGCCGTTGTCTCATGTTCAGTTCCTTCTGGGAGAAAAGATATCTAAGACTTTTGTGATCCGAAAACACTTCGAAGGTCACCCCATATAGGTAATGCCTCCACTTTTTCAGAGCAAATACAACAGCGGCTAATTCCAGGTCATGGGTTGGATAGTTCTGCTCGTGAAGCTTCAATTTCCTAGAGGCAAAAGCAATCACATTCCGGTTCTGCATCAAAACACATCCCAATCCCTCTCGCGACGCGTCCGCATATACCGCAAACCCGTCCACTCCATTTGGCAAGACCAATACCGGAGCCATGGTCAATCTTTTCTTTAATTCCTGAAAACTTGTTTCGCATCGACCGCTCCAGATAAACTGGCCATGCTTCTTCGTCAAATCAGTTAATGGTCCTGCCAACTTG
Source organism: Coffea arabica (assembly GCF_036785885.1). Taxonomy (NCBI): domain Eukaryota; kingdom Viridiplantae; phylum Streptophyta; class Magnoliopsida; order Gentianales; family Rubiaceae; genus Coffea; species Coffea arabica. Next base: position 51,527,059 of record NC_092320.1, on the reverse strand, counting down.
GAAAAATCTTTAATGAACCTTCGGTAATACCCAGCTAGCCCTAGAAAGCTACGAATCTCCGTGGGGGTTTCCGGCCTCTTCCAATTGGTCACAGCTTCAACCTTCGCCGGGTCCACTGCAATACCTTCGTGGGAGATCACGTGCCCTAGAAACGCCACTTTCTCCAACCAAAACTTGCATTTGCTAAACTTGGCGTATAGCTGATGTTCCTTCAATGTCTGCAACACCACTCTCAAATGCTCCTCGTGCTCCTCGCGTGACTTAGAGTAGACCAAAATGTCGTCAATAAACACCACGACAAATTGGTCCAGGTAGGGTTTAAAAACCCTATGCATTAAGTCCATGAAGGCGGCGGGAGCATTAGTCAATCCAAAGGGCATAACGGCGAACTCGTAATGCCCGTATCTCGAGTTGAAAGCAGTTTTCGGAATGTCCTCCTTCTTTATCAATAACTGATAGTATCCCTGTCGGAGGTCCAACTTCGAGAAGACCACTGCTCCTTGCAGCTGGTCAAACAATTCGTCAATGTGAGGCAGTGGATACTTGTTCTTGATCGTCACGTTGTTCAGCCCCCTATAGTCAATACACATCCTCAACGTTCCATCCTTTTTCTTCACGAATAGAACCGGAGCTCCCCAAGGAGACTCACTCTCGTGGATGAACCCCCGCTCCAAAAGGTCTTGCAATTGCAACTTAAGCTCCTTTAGTTCTGCGGGTGCCATTCGGTAAGGGGTTTTGGAGATAGGTGCAGTTCCAGGTAAAAGATCTATTCGGAATTCTATCTCTCTTTCCGGAGGTAGGGCTACTAACTCGTCAGGAAATACATCCGGAAATTCCCTCACTACAGCCACGTCTTCCACTTTTAACTTATTCGTAGGGGTATTAATTAGAAAGGCCAAATAACCTTGCGCCCCTCTACTTATCAGTTTCCTAGCTCGAATGCCCGAAATGAGAGCAGACGAGGCTAATCTACCTCTTATATCTAACCTTAAAGTTGCCTCGCCCGGAATGCGAAATTCAACTATTTTCGTTTTATAGTCCAGTTGGGCGTTATATTTGGCTAACCAGTCCATTCCCAAAATCACGTCGTACCCTTTAATGGACAAGCTAATCAGGTCTCCTAAAAACCTTCGCTCACCTACCCATACATCACAATCCTTATAAACCATACTAGTCACCAAACGTTGATTCCCCGTAGGTGTACTAACCTCTAAGTCATATGGTAAGCTAGCAGGTTTTATATCGATGCCACACATGAAATCAGGGTTAACAAACGAATGAGTGGCACCAGGATCAATTAAAACTTTGGCAAAGCGGTGGAAAATAGGGATCGTACCTTCCACCACCTCGGAAGACTCTGGGATCTGGTGAGGCTCTAAGGAATATACCCTAGCCGGCACTTTTGGTTTGGATCCGTCTCCCTTGGCCGGTCCAGTATTGGTCCTCGACGGTAGTTGGCTCCCCTTTCCGTCTTGTTTCAGGACCGGACATGTAGCCAGCTGATGGTCTGCACTTCCACACCGCAGACATTTCCCCAATTTCCTCCAGCAATTGTCCTCTGTGTGGTTTGTCTTCCCACAGTGCCCACAGGGACCACGAGGTGCAGAAGCCGAGCCACTCTGAACGTTTCCCCTCGGTCCTCGCCCAGCTTGACCACCTCTAAACCGAGTCCCTCTGCCTGATCCGGACTGTCGACCACCTCCCGTGCCTCGTCCAAACTTAGAGGGAGTGCTCTTCTCACCCTGTCCAGATGTACTCCCAGGAAAACCACGCTTTTTAGCCTGGAAGTTTCGGACCTGAAGCCGTGCACTCTCGACCCGTTGGGCTTTTTCCATAGCCTCGCTAAACGTGGTAATTTGAGCCGCCGCGAGGTCCTTCTGGATCTCAACGTTCAAGCCCTGAATGAAGCGCCTCACTCGTCGTTGCTCGGTCATGATTAACTCTGGCGCGAATTTGGACAGGCGGGTAAACTGGCTCTCATACTCCGCCACCGTCTGAGCCTCTTGCCGGAGCCGGATAAACTCGTCCTCCTTCCTCTCTTGAACTAGAGGAGGGAAAAACTTGACATTAAATTCCCGGATGAAGTTCACCCATGTTCTCGGAGTCTGCTCTCGCTCCCATTTTTGTCTAATCACGTTCCACCAGGAACGGGCAGCCCCTTCAAGTTGAAACACGGCAAAAGTGACCTGCCGTTCGTCCGGGTAGTGTAGGGCCGCGAATATATCAACCATTTTCTCCAGCCATTTCTCGGCGACGTCAGGGTCGGGTCCCCCAATAAACTTTGGTGGGGAAAACTTTTGAAAACGCTCAAGCGCTCTATCTTCACTCTCGACATGATGGCCAGGGTTTCCAGGGTTAGGGTTTGGATTCTGGCCCTGTTGTTGCACAACTTGTGCGAGTAGGTTGGTCATTTGCTGCATAGCAGCAGCTATTTGAACATTGGGGTTTATCTGGGGTTCAGGATTCGGTTCAGTAGAAGCTTCCCCCGTTTCCCTAACTGGTGTGGGTTGCCTAATACCGCGCCCACGTCCCCGACCACTCCGTGTTCCTTCCATACGGTATACTTGGTCTAGGCAAAATTACTAAACCAAAGCAGTAACAAAGCATGTAAGTAACAATTAAACTTTCACTTAACACATAACGATGCATTTCAAACAAGACCACAAGCACACATATATACAAGCCAAACATATATACAAGCAGTCAGTCAAGTACGGCCAAAGCACGTACGTACACAAAAGATCCTCCCGAGGATAGGCCTATCAAAAGAGATTTACACGTAGCTAACTCTACATCCAAAACGGTTAGCTAAGGCTCTATCCCTATCCCTATGTACATTCCAAAAACCACCACTAGCCCATAAGGTGCCTAGATATCATAGCTTAGTCGGTTGCCGGGGTCTGAGACCCAGGCGATGGGGTAGATTCCTCCCCAGCCTCGGCCCCAGCATACGAGGCCTCATCGCTAGACTCCTCGAGTCCATCGTCGCATAGGTTAAGGATCGCTTCAGCACGACCCCTCACTTTGCGAGCTCGCTTGACCTCACGCTCGCGACCATCCCTCAGTTGATCACATAAGTCATTAACTCGGTCCTCCGCCTCATTCACATCATACTCAAGCTCCATGATACGGGCGGCTTGCTTGTCATTGGTCGCCTTCGCCTGAGCCACCTCAACCTCCAAGGTAGCAACCGCAGCTTCAAGCTTAGTATTTTCCTTAGCAAACTCCTCGCGTTCCTTTGCCACTGACAAAACTAGTGTATTCGGGTAGGCAAAGTCGCTACGACACTCACACTGTCGAACGCGGCTGGCCGGGCTCCAACGGACCACGGCTCCCTTCTGCCTAAGATGGTACTTAATCGGCGGCAACGTGCTACGAGGACGATCTCCCGCCGGACGGTCACTCGGGTCACCACTGGCATCCATCCTATAGCAAAGGAATAAATAGCATGAATAACCTTAAAAACCATAATCAATAAAACCCTCAAGTCGAGCACTTCTATTACACCCAGGGTAATCCAAACCTAGACTCTGATACCACCTGTGACAGCCCCACCTTCCCCTAAGGCGAACCAAAGGGGTTAGCGGACTGCCTGCCCAGCTCTCGCCAGGACTAACGGTACCGTTTGCGTCGGTCTATTACGTTCTGGAACATAACAATGCGCGCAAACGAGCCAGAATCACAAAATAAAAAAACGAACTCGAAGCCGAAATGAATAGTGAAATGCCCGCCAGAATCCGGCCGGATACTGGGCCGAGAGCAAAACCTCAAACCTTTTTTTTTTTTTCCTTCCATCACAATCCGGCCGGCAATCCGGCCAAGATCCGGCCGGATTGTCTGGCCGGATACCCGGCCGAGAGCAACTGGCCGGGTTCCATTTTCCTCAGGCAATCCGGCATTCAATCCGGCCAGTTTCTGGCCGGATTCCTGGCCGGATTTGCCACTGTTCATCTTCGGCAAGATTTTTCCCTTTTCCGTTTGAAGTCGTATCGATCCGAAATCCGTCCAAACATCAACCAAACACATATATACATTGAAAATCAACATTTACAAGCCAAACGGCCTACCAAAGTATCCATTTAGTTCATACATATCCAAGTAGCCAACTACACACCAAACATTGGTGGAATCAAAGTACTTAGGGTTTTCACCCTCAAGGAGCTAATCAAAATACATGTACAAGAGCTCAACTTGCATTCAACTATCATAACCTTTCCAAAAGTGTTCATTTGCCTGTAAGGAAAACAAATAACACGGAATGAGCTAAAGCCCAGTGGTATACCACCCAATAAGCAATCAAAGTCATATAAGAATGAACTTTCATTTAAAGTGCACAAATAAGCAATGAAGCAGAACGGTAAAAGGATACGGTCGGCTCTCAAGAGCCCATTTCAACGCTTGCAATCTTGATCCAACCTCATTGACCCTCCGTCAATGTTAAAGTACCAAACCGTAGACCACACTTTACTTCCATTCCTTCCACCCAACATACCCCAACCGGGCCCGCACTCCATTCAGTAATATTTTTGGTAATACTCGAGTTTACCGGAACCAAGGGTCTCATTACCACAAGGTTCCCCAGTACAGTCCCCGTGGCATGATAATTTTCACGACCAAGCCCTCGCCGGCTCGATCCAATTAACTACCATACGGGGTTGAGCTCATAAATGCAGTAAAGCCATTGGATACTCGTCCAACGACACCAAATCAGTTTCCACGAATGGAATGCAGTATCTCATATATCCAGTGCAGTATTTCAGTAAAACAATCAGTAGCCATAACTAAAATCACAAGGGGTGAGGGCGATCAAGTACACCCTCACCTCAATCATTTCCGATAACCAAGTAAGCCTTCAAGGCTTCAAATACACATAGCACAAAGCCACATTATAACAAGTAAGTGAGTAGTATACTCACCAAGTAAGAAAATGGTGTTTCATACACCGCGGTCACCAAGGCGTCGTGAGCTACCGTCACGCCCTAGAATCAAGCAACAAATGCAATGAGACTCGATAACGAGTCATCTAGCAATGCTAAACACAACCCCAATAGGGTTTCATATACATAAGTGTGCATAATAGCAAACCAGAAATTCGAAAATGGCCTTAGCCATGGCCCCCATATAGAAAACTGTTTTACACTCATTATGCGGTAATGGCACAACTCTCACTACAATTATCGGTTGGGGGTGTAAGACCCACCGTTTCGAAGCTATGAAACAGGGCTACAACAATGTAGAAGGTCACTCAATCCAGTTCCTAGCTTAACTAGGTCGAAAATGCCAAATACTAACCCAGAATTCCTAAAACAGGTTCGCAAAACACAAAAAACTGTAATCGGTATATCTCCGTCCATACAAGTCCAAATGCTGAAATTCCAAAGGCATAAGTTAGCTAAGTCATCCAGCTACATTTCATAAGAAGACACCAACTCCAAAATCCAAACCAATACCAGTCAAAAAAACCAATTACTATCGCAGTTTTCGCATTCTGCTCAAAGCAGAACAGCTACAGTAATTTCGTTATAACTCATTCTACATTAATCCAAATGACCTGAAATTTTGCAGGCACATCAACCTCATCAATACCTACAACTTTCATGTTTTGAGCAAAGTCAAATTCGGCCTCTAACACAGTGATCTAAAACCGGACAGAATTGGGGCTTCAAGAACCCTAACTTTCAAATTTTCCATCCAAATCCAAAATTAGTTGCATTTTCCTATCCAATACACCTCATAGAGTCATTATCAACCATTACAATTCATCATACAAGCCCCCAACACCAAGATCATATTAAACCAGAAAAATTCTCAATAAAATGAAAACTTCACCATAACAAGCCAAATCAAGAAATAAATCACATTTTCACACACTCATGCCACTTCTAAGCATCATATGACCATTATTAGAGGTAGTAGGGTGTTCAAGCAACACTTACCAAGAAATCAAGAGAAAGAGGGATATTGAACACCTTTGCTCTTCAAACAAAGTTCACCAACACACTTACTATCACTAGAAGCAAAGTTTTTATGGAGTAGAATCTAGTCTAAGCCTTTGTTTATGGAAGATTGAAGCTTATGGAAGCTTGAGAGTTGAGGAATTTTCTTCTTCTTTGAGAGAGAGAGGGCCGGCCAACACAAGGAGAAAAATGGTGATTTTTGGTGAATTTTTGGATATTTAATCTTTGGTCAAAAAAGTCAAAATTGTGAATAGTGTCTCTTAAGGTCCATCCAATGAGGAGGTGACACTTGTCACCTCCATAAATGCATTCTTATCTGTCACCTCCATAAATGCATTCTTATATTTCTTTTCTCTCTCACATCAATCACTTCACACACACTACCTATCTCTTAACACCCGATAAATTTATAACAGTATCCGAAACTTAACCTTATTGGCCGAATTTTTCTGAACTTTTCGCACTAGTGGGTCCCACGTCCATTATTTATCCTTAATTTTCTAAAAATTCTCCAATGCTAGAAAAATCATCTTAAAACTATAATTGCTCATAAAATCCTCTCAGAAAATATTTCTAAGCCAGAAAATGCAAAATTATGCAATTAAAGGGGAATAAACCCTAGGAAAATTATTAGGGTTTTACGGGCTCTCACAAGATACACTTGTACTCTGGTGGGATTTTAGAAGTGAGTCAAGCACAGCCTATGTAGGAGACTACAAATTAGCCATATGGAAGGATAGAGATCCAAGTGAGTTGCCCATAGTTGGACTGTGTAGAATGTTCAAGCTAATTGAGAAGGATGCAACCAGGGTCACTTTTTGGTGGTGTGTACCAGATTTGGACATAGAGACTGGATTGCTACCAATTACAGGGAATGATGACATTAAGTTGATGAATGATGCACATTTGCATCTTCCTGTAAGGGTATATATAGTGTAAGTGGGGACCAAGCATTTGAAGGGCCTCCCTAACATAGAGATGGGGTTAACATGTTGCAAAAAAAGGGTGCAAATACTAACCACACATGTGAAGAAACTGCAGATAATGGAGTTGCAAAGGTACAGCTGGTCCAAATGTGGACCCCAAAACAGAGAGTGTTGTGGACAAAGTAGGTAAATCAAAAAATGCTGAGCCTGATTGGTTAGATGAGGGGCTTGAGAGCATAGAGGATGAAGACATTTTTGCTGTGAACCCATCTAACAAAGAGGCTGCTAAGTCAAAGTTGCAGGTGTTTGCTCTGAAGGGTGATGTCAAAAGTCCAAAGAAATTGGCTGCAGGAGAACAGTCTACTATTCAGGAGAGGGAAACAATAGCAAAATAGTACTCTGCATGTTCCCACTTGCAGGACAGTGAGAATGATGTACAACAATAGCCTAAAGAAGACTTTGAAGGACTAAACAGGTTATCCATGTGTCCATACATGTGCAACAATATAACCATGTAAAAAATCAATTGATAATTTTGTCCACAAATGCTACAGCAAAGAGACTTATGTAAAGACATATAAGCACACAAGTATGCTTGTACCAAGTGCAAGGTATTGGGAGAAGGCCAATGAAGAGCCAATTAATCCTCCATTGATAAGAAAGATGCCCGGAAGGCCAAGGAAGGTGCGAAAGAGAGCACCTAGTGAACCAACAAGGGACAAATATCAACCAAGGAAGGACTTACTGTGCATTGTAAAAAATGTTTCAAACCCTGGACACAATTCAAGAAGTTGCAGGAATCCAATCCATCCAAATTCCAAATTTTACAAGGTATAATCTTCTTATGCATGGCATCGACTCTTCTTTATTACTAACACTTCATAACTTCTTTGTTTTGATGTCATAGGCAATTCAAGATCCTGCTGGTGAAACTTCAGAACCACAAGAAGCTAACCACTCTACTGGTCACACTTCAGAACCAACCCCTCAAGGAAAGTTGGCTGATAATCCCAATCCATCTAAATCAAAAGTTCCAAAGAGAAAGGCATATACTCAACCAACAAAGTCTAGTGTCAACAAGGTTATCACTAGGAAAATTGCTTCTTGTCAAGTATTATTCATGAACCTTAGTACATAATACTTGAAACGTATGTCCTGTTATTAACATGCTTCCATTTAACAATCTGCTGGGACTAGAGGACCTGTTAAGAATTTTGCTGGCGGAAGAGTTAGACCTCCAATAGTTTCTAATGTGCTACATAAAATAAGGGCCAAGAGAACAAGAACAAATCCATCTTCCTAAACTGTATATATGTGTAATTCATAGATAGGTGACGTGATGTAAACAAACATTTTTTGGTGACTGAGTTGGACTTAGATGGCATTTGGTAAATTGTTTTGTTTTTTGTACTAGTTTTTGAGTTTTGAGTTTGGTGTAAACAAACAATGATGTGTTCTACTTTTGTTTGGATGATCTGAATGGCTATTTTTGTATGAATGGAAATATGGATAGCATTTTGCATCCAGTTTATTATCATGCTATTGAATGGTTGATGGATATCATTTTGCATGCGTTTCAATTCCCTTCTTGTTGAATTGTTGTTTTTGTATGAATGAATAGATGGAATATCAAAGCAACCATTTCATTTCTCTTTTCCAGGTTTCAGTTTTATTTACCGTAAGTTGCATGACAAAAAAGGGACATACCCCATCTCAATCGCAGTACGAGTTTTACATTTAACAATAGTTATCCAAAAGACAATGATGGCAACTTTTCTTTTTCATTTCTACAAAGCAAAACATGAAATCATCATTGTACACATGGATTTTCATTACATTTTCCCTTCCCCATTCAACATCACTACCAGATCTAAACAAAAGAGTAACACATCAAATTCAATTTTGGACATTAACATTAAGAGTGAAAAGACAGACACCATTAAACAACAACAAATGAGCAACTTCAGACTCTTCAGTTCGTCAACCACTTTCTGCCATCTTGACATCATGCTAGCTTCCATACTTGGTCGCTCTTCCTCTGTTGATTTTCCAATTCCAGCTTCCCACCTTGGCTGCTCTCGACTAGTCAGATTACACCAACACCAAAAGCCACATTCGTCTCTTTCACAAATGAAATACAAAATGCCTTGGGTTGGTTTTTCTAATTCAAAAATTTTTATCTTAAACTTTCTTCCACAATCACATAGCCTATACTGATATCTCAAATTCCTACTTCCACTCCCACTTCTATAACTTGAGGAAAAAAAATTCCTAAAGATATCTCAAAATAACCCATTTAGAGATCTTACCTCTCCTCCCAAATCGATCACATGCTATGAGCGGACCCAAACTCACCAATTTTTCTTCATATGGCTACGATTTTGGCTTGAAGATGAGTGGACCTAAAATCACCAAATAACTTGGAGGTTTGGAAAGTGATCATCCAAATAACTTGGAGGTTTGGAAAGAAAAAAGAATGGAGTTTTCATCTACCAAATTCAATTTTATACTATGGAGTAAATGAAGAACAAAATTCAATTTTGTACTATGGAGTAAATGGGTTTAATGTTTAATTAATGTGTATTCCAATTTGCACTCTTATGAGAGTAGAACACATGGATTTGGAATGCCTAATTGTTTTGAACTTCTTTTCATACATGTCCTATGTGTGAATATATTTTTTTCAAAATGATTTATTTGAACATATAAATACTTGATTATATAACCCCCAAATTTTTCTCAAATATGTACATGACTTGCAAACAAAGGAGGAGAAAATCCTTAATGCTAACTTGCTACGAGCTTTACATGTAGACTGTGCTAGCTACTTAACTATGATATAGTTTAACCAATATATATTTTGTTTGTCCCAGTTTAAGTGTGAGAATATAACTTAGTTATATTTAACATATTATTTTGTACAAGTGAAAGGATTGTGATGTTATTTACCAATTTTGTACCTAAATGCTATATCTATGCATGTTGACATCATATAAGAAAATTAATCCAATATCCATCTAGTGGCATTCGTATCTTCATGACTAGAAAGATAGAATATTCTTATCATCACAATAAATGAGGTAGTTGCATCACATGTGCTTAATAGTTGATCAACTCTTATTTTGATGATGCTTTTATATATCCCTTGGTACCTATATATACATTCTTCAAAATAGAAAGTACTATAGTAAAAATGAGTAAAAATTATTTTGAAAATAATCATTTATATGATTTCCTTGTGTGTACTTGTTAATATGCCTTTGATAGGAAGCAACTCTTTGAATATGATTCATCCTTTGTGCTTATTTGATCTACATGATTATTGATATGGTTTTGATTTTAGGGAGGGTTTCTTGCAATTTCTTCTTCAAGTACGATGTTCCTCTATGCTTATTTATTTTATGATGCCAAAAAGGTGAGTGGTTTGAATGATATTTTTTTTAATGTTGGCTTGTACTAAGGGAGAGTTTATTTCATCAAAGAAATCATCATTTTTTTTAGTTATCAACAAAAAGGAGGAGATTAAAGACTTAGATAGATCAATCCTTGGTATTGATGATAACAAAACAAAATGATGATTTGGACTAATGATTTTACATGAAAATTGATTTAAAAAAGGTATCTTGCAAGATGGAAAAAGAGGAGAAGAAATCAAGAAAGTTTGAGAAGCAATGTTATCTGTCGGATAGTAGGATTGGATGCTCAAACTGACAGGTATCGAGTTTGTGCAATAATAAAATCCTATTCAAGAAAATGTATAATAGAGTATAGTGGTGAGTAGGGTCATCTCCATAGGGATTGGGGGAAATTCGTTTCCTTCTAAACAAGAATTAAATAGGGGATTTGAAAAATTAAAATAAGTAATCAACTAAAGTAAAAGCAATCAAAGAAAAGAAAATTATAATTAAATCAATAATAAACAACTCTAGCCAAGGAGAAAACTTTAGAGGTGGTTCGCACAACCATTCATTGATGCAATAATTATTTCATTTATTTGTTAATAAATAAGTTATAATTGCCAAACAAACGATGGCAATCAATTTTTTCTTAATGTGTTGATAGTTAAGATACAACTGTTAAGTATTTTCCCAATTAAGAACTAACATAGGTACGACCATAGGATTCAATTTTCTAATTGCCTTAAAAATTAAAATGCCCTATTCTAACCAATAAACACATTACTAGAATTTATTTAAATTAGATTATATTTCTTTCTGATACAAACACAATTATGCCAGTTACCACTAATTTAAGGCAGTCAAATAATTATGGATTCAACTATTTTAATTGGTAGTAGGTTGTAGGGTCAGTTCAAATACTGGACCCTTAATATTCAAATAACAAAACAATCATGAGAAATTAAATTAGGAAAAATGCGAATATCAATGAATAAAGGAAACTATTAAATTCAATTTGATCTCACAGTTGTAATTGAACCAAATCCTTAATTTTCCCTTGACTAGAAAAAGAAAATTAGTTGCTCCTCATTGAGAATAATCCACGCCAAAAAGATGAGAAAAGTTACAAGAGCCGCTTTCTTCCAAGTTTTTCAAAAGTGGACGCTTTTCCTATTAATAATAAGAGGAACAATAATGATTCTCCTCTTCTCACGTTTTGTCCTTTTTTTTTTTGGTTACCTATCACTCTCCTAATTCTTCTAGGAAAAGGTATTCTCAAAGTGAAGTAAGATAAACTAAAGTAATTTCCTAATATAAATGAAAGACTAATCATCTACGGAAAAGGAATTTAACTTCAACAATTTCCAATCCGACTTGGCAACTTCCACACATACGAGTCCCGAACTTCCCGAACTTGAAGGCTGGATTTAAGCGTGCCCACGCTGAACTAGTTAAGAGTCTTCTGCTGGAAAATCTCCTCATTTAATCCCTTTTCACTCTTTTTCATTCCAAATTCCAACAATTAACACCTATTGCCAAATATTAGTAGAATCTATCAAATGATGCAATATTTCACTAAAATCACAAGAAAATATTCGTAATTTTGCTAACTAATATGCACCCTATCACAAATATATTCTAAAACATATGCCAATCAACGAGTACATGTCGGACGCAACCTTTCGGACAATGAAAACAACTAACAGACATCCGAAAGATAGAGCAGAACCTCGGATGCTTCGATTGAACATTAATCTCTCCTGTCGGCCGTTCAACACAAAAGAAGATGAAACTTGAACATACTGGTTCTGTCGAATACTAGGCTATCAGACACTATATCAAAGGATCGGTCGTCCAAAAAAATAATGAAAAATTCTTTTGAAAGTATTGGATGCATGCACCAGATGATGAATCAAGTATCAAACATCAGATAGGCATAAAAGTTAGTTTTTTTCAGCATTTAATGCTTGACCATTGGAGCGCTTTTCAACACTAATTTTCACCACCTATAAATACCCCCAAGTTTGAAAATATGAGGGACTTTTGTCTACATAAAATACAAGCTTTCTAGAGTGATAATTATGTAAAAATATACTTTGATTATTGTATAAGTGTAGAGAAAGTTGAGTTTGTGACGTTTTTCAAAGAAGAGAAGTAAAACCTTTGTGAAGGTGACCCTCACTTATGAAGTAGTTCTTATTTGGTTCGGTAAACTTTCAATTGTAGTTAGTTGAGGGTTAATTAGGAGAGTTGTAAAACTCTTTGACTCAACTAAAGGCTTTTAAAGTGAGGAAGGAGTCAACCTTCACTTGTACAAGTTGGTTAGTGTCACTTCAATTGACGAAACTATTTGGTTGATTCAACTCTAAGTTTGAAAAAGCCTTGGGAGTTTGACTGATTTGCAATCCTTTTACTTTATTGTTCTATTTTTGTTATTTATTTGTGTGGCTTAATTTGCTTATATCTCTTGTCATTGTGTTTTTTTTGAGTGCTTGTTTACTTAGGCTATTTTGGTCAAATAATCGAGTGAAAATTTGGCCTTTACTTGTTTTAATTTTTATCAATCTGATTCACTCTCCCTCTTAAGTTGTTTAGGTCTTACACTAAGGACAACCAACAACAAAGTTAACATCGGACTTTGTGATTATTAGTATTACTAGTAAAAAATAATGAAAAAAAAGGAATGAGGTATAGAAAATTAACTAAAACTAAAGGTAGTAATAGAATATTGTAGTATATGCTACTTGTGTTACAAAGTATAGCTAATTCTTAAATTAAAAAAGTATAGCTAATTCTTAAATTAATCATTTAATTAAAACAAGTACAATGAAAATAAGAAATAACTGTTATTATTCTTTTAATAAAAGTTAGGTAGCATACTCAGTATAAAATTCACTTGGAGCGGGAGGAGCACAAAGTGCAACTGGAGTCATGGTTTATAAAGACAAACTATAATTACTAATTTAAGGTATTTATATTATTTCACTCCAGTGTTACCTTTGACTGTTAATCCAGGGGCAAAGTACTTAAGAAATAACGTTGAATGGCAAAGTGCAAATCATCCCAAATGTCAAGGGGTTTACTGCAATTGACCCTTAAGAATATGCATAACAAACTAGCAAAGTATTTGGCTGCCAATTTAGCGCCACAAAGCTACGGATGATTTGAATGTGACATCTTAGGATAAAGTTTGGCATATGGGAACTCAACCTACATATCATATGCAGTGTTTCTAAACTCGGACTGAGAAGTGAACTGGAAGAATTTCTGTTCAATTGATTTGATCAGTTCAACTCTGATTTAAATGTTTAATTTCATAAATTATGTTTGAACCTCTCTTTTTTACTAGTCAAATCAGTTCTTGACCTAATTTAATCTGTTTTCTTGAATTTTCAAGTTAACTATTGAACAGGCTTGGAGACATGGCTGATTCGTGATTCGATTGATCAAATCAACTAATCCAATCCAATTTTCAAAACACAGGTCATATGTGAGAAGTCACCCCGTAATGAGTTACTAACTAGAAGTTGACATTTTTTTTTTATTGGAAAACCTAGAAGTTGACTTCTACATATAGCACTTGCAAATTAATTTGTACATTCTGGCATATTCTCGTTTTAAACTTCACAAGCGGCCACATGTTTTCTTCATTTCAATAATCCAATCATTCAGCAGAGTCAGCTCTCTTCTTCTGACCACCATAGAAATCTGCATTTCATTTTGTCCAACATGGTGCAGAAAACTTCCCTTTGGTTAGCTCTACTGCTTTTGCTTCTAGTCTTGGCAACCTCCTTTTATGCTGTTTCAACGTCTAGTAAGTATAACAACCTAATTTACTTTTTAAGTTGGTTTTTCTCTCTTTTTCTTTTAGGCTTTAGTCATTACTGCAGTTTGACTTCCATCTGGAGCAAATGATAATATGCAGAGCATGTTAAATAGCAGCTTGCAGGATTATGATCGGTTTCTAATTTCCAATCCTGTGATTTTAGGAAGCTTGAGAACGTTTAATGATAAGCAGCTGGTTCATGAACTTTCTTCTCAGGTTTCAAAAAAATTTTCCCTTGACTTTGCAAATATCATGCTGAATATATTTCTGAATGGTTCAATAGACACATTTTCTCTGTTTTCTTGAAAAGGGATATTTATAAAATTGGTAATTTGCTCTATATGTGTGTGTACACCTAAACTTTGCAGGGTGTAGATGAAATTGGAGGTGATAGTTTAATATCAAATATTGATGAACTTCTAGAGCGGAGAATGGAGATCGAAACTATGGATTACCCAGGAACAGGACCAAACAACCGTCACACACCAAGAAGACCATGATTATGATAGATTAGTTGAAAGGAATTGTTTGATAGCTTGGTGTATGGTGACTGATTTTAACATATTTTTAAAGAAGCAAAGTGTTGGTTTTTAAGAAACTTGAGAGTTTGTAAGAAAGTTACAATCAGTTATTCTTGGAACAAACTAAATATTGTGTTTTGTTCACTTTTTCTGAAATCTTGCAGATTACTACCAATGTAAATTTATAACGTTAAGTCATCCTTCTGAAAGTACATTTTTCGTGAGAAAACCGTCGTGTTACGAAGTCCTTAAGTAGTTCTTGTTTTTTTCCAAGAAAGACTAGAAAGTTGAATGTTTTCTTAAAAAATCCGTTATATTTGCAGATTAAGATAGAGGTGAATTTACCAAGTTAAAGTCACGTTATAAAGGCCACTTTACTAGGGACTTATCGTATAATCTCTCTTAGGGAACCCTATAGATGGGTTGAGAAAAGTCCACAAATCTATTTTGGAAAAGATTTCTATCATGGACCATAAGGTGTTTAAGGTCCTTAATTCAAGGGTGTTTTTGTCTTAGGGTGCATTTAATAAAACTGATATTTGAAATCTGCTCTGTGTATGTGTGTATATATCACTGAAGCTATATATATATCTGAAATCTGAATTCGTTGAATTATTGAATTGTTAAATATTAAATTTGTTATATATTGAATATGTATTACATTAATTAATAAATAAATAACTTATCACTTATTGTTTGAAGTAAGTTTTGTATCGAAAATTTAATACCATTTAAATGTTTTATAGAAAATATATTTAGATTTGAATCCGTTAAATTTAACTACTGAATTGGGTTATTAAACAGGGCGTTAAATGAGTAGTTATATGGATCGAAGTGTACTGGATTTAGAAGATAAAAAACAAATAAAATTTTAAAGGTTTAAGCATGACACGTTGCGTATAAGGCAATTGATTTCCACTAGGTACAAAACTATAGGGCAATAGGGAAGGGCCATCACCCCTAAGTTTTAAAATATTATATTTTTCTCCCTAAAAATTTGAAAAACTTCAAAAGCATCTTTTATAAATTTAAACTTTTGCCCTGCAAAAGAAATTATATATTTTATATGTGATATACTCATATTTAGATACTTATTGTTTGCTCTCTATGATTTTCTATGTGATATATTTAACCACTGTGTGTTTTGAAAAAATATTTTCTGTGAATTTTATGTGGAAGAAAGACTATTCCAACAAATTGTACTTTTTTCTACAACATTATCCTTTTGTCATGACAACGGATCATTTAAGGTGTATTTTGTGAGTTAGAAGTATATGAAATTAAATAACATGTTTTGAGACATTGACGGATAAGCATGTGTATATGTGTTTGTATAGGTATGTGGCTAGTCTAATGATGATGAACAGCGGAATTGATTTTCTTTCTAGGGTAAAAAACAGTTATAGTCCCTAATTTGGATACACACCTTAATGTTTAGATAAAAATAAATTTAGTTATTTTCAGCACATGTGCAACTTTAGCCATTCATGTTTTGGCTAGAGCAAATCCGGTTCCCAATATATCCAAATTAAATAGATTAGGTAATCGTACATGCTTTAATCGTCATATAGAATTCTAATCTGGAACTTATTTGTTAGACAAAATGACCCAAGGTCATTGCTAGCATAAATAAGTCTACATCATAGCTCTGGAATAATCTTTGGTTTATTCTTAGATAGGCACTACAATAATTATTTCCATGTCAAACACTATGAAATATATTGCCTGCCATTTGTTCTAAAAAAATTTTTATCCACTCTATACATATGTGTATGCAAAAATATATGCATGCGTGGGTGTGCATTTTTTTTTTAAAGAAAAAATTCTAAAGTAAAGGAAAGCAAACAGGACAGTAAGGTCATGAAAATCTTCGGCATGTTTACACGTAAAAGAATATGCTGTCTCTATCTTAGTATATTGTCCTTCACATCTCAAAGGAAAAATCTATCACTACATTAAAGCAGTCCAAGAACTTTAGAATAATTTTCCTATTCCATTGTGTTCTTCAACTGCATTCCTTTCTTTTTCATTTCTTTACCTTTTTTTAAATTTGTCATAGGTGATTTTATTTGATGACAATAAAAGCCTGTACAGGAAAGGTTTCATGATGATATAATTTCAAATCTCAAGCCGGAAATGATGACATGAGAGTACATTGACCGCAGTGTTTTATTGTTTTTATTTGTGGTATTTTTATATTCTGAAGCTAAGAAAGGGGAAAATAATCAACTTTAGCCACATGTGCTGTCTCTTTCCTCAATATTTTGCATCTTCAGTATGACTCACCTTTTGATCTGAATTTCGCTCTATTGCGTCCCTTTGAAACAAGCTTCACTTGACACATATTTGATCACCCGAAGTTCTAAATCAACAATGAAATAATAATAATATCACTGCAATTTACCATGTAGAATTTTACATTTACATTGGTAGAAGATTTTTTTTTTTTGATTGTTCTTATTATTGTTGTTTACATATATAGCTTAAGCCTGAGTCTTCAATCTCCTAGAGCAAATGTGTAGATTAAAAATTGTATATATGATTTTATCAAAATGCAAGTTCTTATTGCATTTAAAACTTTAGTTTTTAATTTTGTACGCATTTATTTTCCTTATTATATCATAGGCATTATTCAAAGGAAAAAAGAGATTTTGAACTCAGATCTAACATCCAGTTCAATTGATTGAACGGAAAAAACTAGGAAAGCAAAAAAAAAAAAATCCCATTTCTTTAAATTTTCTGTCAACTAGTATTTGCATTCTAAAAAACCCTCCAGATATTCTACCCTTCTTTACTTGATGAAATGACATAATAACCTATTAAATATTCTAAAATACAAAATTGTTTCTCTATTTATTTACCAATGACTTTTGTCTCTTCAGTTTAATAAATGTCTTCCAACTCTTAAATTAGTTTAAATTGTTGTACGACTAATATGATAAAGGAAATTCCCAATAATGATGATTTTAAAAATATTGTATTTATTTGAGTTCTTTACTAGTCCTTGAATAAAAAACTAGATTTTTTGGTTAAGAGTTGTTGATTACTTTTGAGTTTGTTTATTGTTTTTTAGGTGGATTTTTACAACTTTAAACATTGTTAAAGTTTTTTTTCATTTAAAATAAAACAAATTAAGATTTTGTAGTTAGCAATGTAGAAGTTTCCATAAAAATAATACTAAATAATCATTAAACTATGCCCTTGATGATAATTTTGGTATCCAAATTGTTAGAAAATCTCGACTATGGCGTTGATGTCATTTTAAACAATAATAAGGCTCTAGTACCTTTGAGTTGTCTTTGGAGTGCCAATATAATTTGTCTTTTATTTTTTAAAGTTTTCTTTATTTTTTAACTTTTCCTTGATTTCTGTTTGCTTGAGCATGATGTTTAAAACTTTTATAGTATTCATTTTTAATTTTGAAACAATTTTAAACAATTAAAAATGCTCTTATGTTTTTTAATTTTAATTAAATCTTAATTTACATTTTTTGTCATATTACACATATAATTTTAGTTTTAAATGCATCCACTTTTCATTTAAAATTTCAAAGTATGATATGATATGCTTACAAGTATGTCTTTATGCATGTGTGTTTATGTGTATGTGTATATATATAAGGTGTAAATTATAGTTAGTCTATATTTGTTAATAGTCAATGAATTGTTATATTTAAGCTATAATTTGATGAAAGTTACCTCATTCGAGTATTTGTTGGTTTTGTACGAAAAACACATGATTGAGTACGAAACGTGCCGAAAACACGACAAAACAGAAAATAATCAGCTAAAGGCTAGGGCCAAACTTGGCATTGGACTTCATTTGGATGCTCTTTGAAAATTGTGAAAATTGGTTTTGAATGAAGTCCTAGTCCGGACCTTTTTTTTTTTTGCCCGGAACGATAGACCCTACATTTAGTTTTATATATCTTAGTCCATAACTTTTGATGATTATAAAACAATTGGATATTACTAATATTTTTTGAAAAGATTGTTTCAGGAATTGGAACAAAAATAAGGTTAAAGACTTGAAGCCAAAACAGGATCAAAGATTGACAAATTGCTGAAATAGCCGTCGAACGTACAAAAGGACCATATCGGACGGCCGACAACCATTGAGTAACTACGGACGCATGAAGAACTCACACTCGGACGTCTGAAGATAATAAGCCAAGTCTTCTATGATCACTGATCTCGATCGGACACACAATACCTCAGTACCGGACGTCCGACAAATGTTACGGTAATTCGGACACAATACACTGAGAGCACCGGACGTCCGAAAGAAATGAAGAAGGATTTGCAAATTTACATCTAACCTTCGGACGTATATTGTGGAAGGACCGGACGTCCTAAGAATCTCAAGAAAATGTCTTGAACTCGATGTCTTCGTTCGGACGCAGAAAATCAGAGTACCGGACGTCCAACACCACCAACGGTTAGTTGACTCTTCAGCTGCCTTCATCCGTTGACCATATTAATTGAAAATTTTTTTGATCTCCTATAAATAGAGAATAGTCAACTATTTCAAGAACAATTTTACACATTAATTCTACACAGATCTTGAGTGATTCAAGTGTAAGAATACTCCAAAAAGAAGATTTGTACTCTTAGTTGTGTAAATCTTCATTTAGTTTTTCAAGTGTGATTCAGTTTCTTCAATAGTGCAGCTTTGTGAAGGTTATCCGAGTGATTGTAAAACTTCCTTACTTGATCGAGTGAGAATTGAGGTAAGGAGGAAGTGATCCTTCCTTTGTACACAAGAGATTGGTTGTAAGTTGATCAACTTGAAGAAGTTTGGTAGATAAAGTGATATTCAAACTTAAGTCAAGTTTGAAACTTGGTCTGTCATTCTATCCCTTTACTTACTGTCTTGCAATATATATTGTTTATTTCTTCTACTCATAATCACTTGTGCTAGTCCATTAATTGTTTCTTTGTGAGGTCCTTTAGAAAAAGAAAGCAAGTTCTTGAAAAAGTGACTCATATCTTGGCTAGTTTTTAAACAACCTAATTCACCCCCCTCTTAGGTTGTCTTCGATCTTTACATTTGGTATCAGAGCTTGATCTCGTAGAGATTAAGCTCAATCAGTTTTGGAGTAAAAATGACAACCAACAATGCCATGTTCTTTGAGGGACAATCTGTCATTAGACCTCCAATGTTCAATGGGTCAAACTATGTGAGTTGGAAGGAGAGGATGATCATTTTCTTACAATCTATTGATATTGAATTATTGTTTATTGTTAATGAGGGTCCATATGATGCTTCTATTATTGATGATAATACTCATAGGCGGAGACCAAAAAAAAGAAGTGAGTTAACTGCTGATGATAGAACTCATCTTACTCTAAATGCCAAGGTTATGAATGTATTATATAGTGCTCTAGATTCAAATGAGTCCATTAAAGTCAAAGGCTGTAGATCTGCAAAAGAAATTTGGGATAAACTTAGAAAAATCCATGAAGGAAGCGAGAATGTGAGAGAACAAAAGAAATTCATCATGGTCACTAAGTATGAATCCTTTATGATGGAACTTCATGAAAACATTGACAAGATGTACTGCAGATTTAATGATCTTATCAATGATTTAGAAGTGCTTGAGAAGAACTACTCTCTAGGTGAGAAAAACAGAAAAATTCTGAATGCCTTATCAAAGGATTGGGAGAGTAAAGTGACTGTCATAGAAGAAGCTAAAGATCTAAATATCCTACCTATTAAATCTCGTATTAACTCTTTAACCTCTTATGAGTTGAAATTCAAATCTAAGGTGCAGGAAGAAGAAGACACAAAGATGAGGAGGAGTATTGCTTTGAAAACTTTACAAGATGAAGATGATACAGCCTTTGTGAATAGAGAAGACCTGGAAGGTGATGACAGTGACATTGCACTCATCACAAGAGGTTTCAAAAGTATACACAATAAGAGGAGATTCAGAAAAAGTGGTCCGAGCAATTCCTTCCCGAATCAGTCCAACAACTTGAGAAATAAAGGAAACTAGAGTTCAACAAAAAGCAAACTAATAAGTACATTGAATGCGGCCAACCTGGACACTATGCAAAAGAGTGTCCAATAAAAAGGAAGAAGGAGAGCAAGGTTGAATGAAAACCAAGATTCAACAATTTTCAGATCACCTGGAATGACTGCAATTCAGAAGGTGAAGTCGAAGAAGAAAAGGAATCTGCCCAAGTGGCCTTTATTGTCATTGGTGATGAAGAGGTAACTACGTATAACTCTCTAACTGATAGTGACAGTGAATCTGATGACGATGTTAATTCGTTTTTAGAAAAAATGTACAACAGTTTGAAAGAATCATATGTCAGAAACAAGGAACTAAAACAGAAGATCAGTTTTTTAATTCAAGACAATGCAAATCTTTATCGACAAAACAAACTCTTGAAAAATGAAAATGAGAATCTAAAAAGGATTGAATTAGATTTGCATGTTAAACTCGATAGAAAAATAAATTTCTGTGACATACTAAAAAATGAACAAAATTGTTTGAAAAGAAGAATAAATGATCTTGGCCAGTGGCTTCAACATAAAAAACAGAATTACTTTCAAAAGAATGTTAAAAAACCTCACTTTAGCACTCATGAGAATAAGTGAAATTATCATGCAAATGATTTTACCATCTATAGGAGAAGCCAAGTCAATTTTGTTATACCTGTTCATTTGAATGATCCATCAGCAATGTGCAGCTTTTGTTGTCAATTTGGTTATATGAATAGCAACTGTTATGTTAACAAAAACATGAGAAATGGTATGAGATGCATGTGGATGGTTAGACATATTACTAACTCTAAAGAATCCAAAAAGTAATGGGTACCAAATATTATCTTGTGAACTTTTGTGTAGGCGTACACATTGTTAAAGAATCAAAATGGTTCATAGATAGTGGATGTTCAAGACATATGACCGGTGATACAACACAGTTCATCAAGCTCAAGCCAAAAGAAAGTGGAAAGGTAACTTTTGGAGATGATAATAAAGCCAAAAATGTTGGAATTGGTGATGTTGGTAAGAATGATCAAACTTTCGTTCATAATGTCCTTTTAGTTGACAACCTGAGCTATAACTTGCTAAGTGTTAGCCAATTATGTGATAGGAACCTGTTTGTGTTATTTAAAAAACATGAATGCCTTGTTCTTGAGTTAAAGTTCAACATTGTTTTGAAAGAAAAAAGAGTTAATGACATTTATGTAGTTATTCTTGAAAAAGTTAATTCTTCCAGCCTTAGTTGTCTCAAAGTAGTAAATGAGGATCCCTGATTGTGGCACAGAAGGCTTTGTCATTTCAATATAGATTTGCTAAAAGAGATTTCTAAAAAGAAACTGGTTAGAGGGCTTCCAAAACTCAACTTTAGTAAAGACCGTATCTGTGATGCTTGCCAATTTGGAAAACAAGTCAAGGTATCTTTTAAACCCAAGAAATGTATTTCTATTTCAAAACTCTTAGAACTCTTACATCTTGATCTTTTTGGTCCTACTCAAACCACATGCCCAAGTGACAAAAGATTTTGTTTTGTTGTTGTTGATGACTATTCTAGATACACTTGGGTGATGTTTCTTGCACATAAAGATGATGCTTTCAAAAACTTTGTTTCACTGTTTGCTAAGGTTCAGAATCTGATTGGTTTGAAAATCATAAAAATCCGAAATGACAATGGCACAGAATTTCGTTTTTGTGGCTTTCCAGAATTTTGTGACAACAATGGCATTACACATGAGTTTTCTATTGCTAGAACTCCCCAGCAAAATGGAGTGGTTGAAAGGAAAAATAGAACTCTTCAAGAGGTTGCTAGAACCATACTTAGTGAATGCAATTTACCAAAATACTTTTGGACTGAAGCTATAAACACTGCCTGCTATACCATGAACAGAGTTCTTTTAAGACTAATCTTGAACAAAACTTCGTATGAGCTGTTATTTGATAAAAAAAAACCTGTTGTTGGTTATTTTAAAGTCTTTGGTTGCAAATGCTTCATTCTAAACATCAAGGAGCATCTTGGTAAGTTTGTTAAAAAAATATGATGAGGGGATCTTCTTGGAATATTGTGAAAATAAGAGAGACTTTAGAGTTTATAATCATAGAACTCTGGTTATAGAGGAAGCTATATATATCACTTTCGATGAATCTAATGGTGACATTTCCATGAGTTGTGGTGAAAATGATAATGCAGGTGTTCAAGAAGAACTAAAGAAGCTAACAATCAGTAACCAAGACACAAGTTCATCAGAAAATGATTCAAAGGAAGATGAAAATCAAGACAGTCTTGCTAGGGAAGACAATGACAGAGACACTACCATTCCTAATGATCTTCTAAGAGCCTGAAAATTTGTCCAAAACTATCCTAAGGAACTTATCATTGGTGATCCATCCAAAAAGGTCAGAACACGTTCCTCTTCTAGACAACTAATAGATAATTTTGCATTGGTCTCACATTTTGAACCCAAAAATGTTGTTGATGTATTGAAAGATGAGATCTGGATTTTAGCCATGGAAGACGAGTTAAATCAATTTGAAAGAAATAAGATTTGGACATTGGTTGCTAGACCACAAGATCATCCTATCGTTGGCACTAAGTGGGTATTTAGAAACAAAATGAATGACAAAGGTGAGATAGTTAGAAATAAGGCCAGATTGGTAGTTAAGGGATATACTCAAGAAGAAGGAATAGATTTTGATGAATCATTTGCACCCGTAACTAGTTCAGAATCTATTAGAATGTTTTTGGCTTTTGCATGTTTCAAGAATTTTAAATTATTTCAAATGGATGTTAAAAGTACTTTCTTAAATGGTTTTATAGATCAAGAAATTTATGTTAATCAACCTCCTGGTTTTGAAAATAAAATTTATCCAAATCATGTTTTTAAACTCTTAAAAGCTTTATATTAATTAAAACAAGCTCCAAGAGCATGGTATGAACGTTTGAGTGATTTTTTGATTGAAAATGGCTTCAAAAAAAGTATAGTGGATACTATTCTTTTCATTAAACAAAGTTCACGTGACTTTCTAATTGTACAAATATATGTGGATGATATTATATTTGGTGCTACTAATGAGAGCTTGTGCAAGGACTTTTCCAAAATCATGCAAAAAGAGTTTGAAATGAGCATGATGGGAGAATTAAATTTCTTCCTTGGACTCCAAGTGACACAAACCCAAGATAGAACATTCATCAATCAAACCAAATACACCAAGGAACTACTAAAAAGATTTGAAATGGAGGATTCAAAGCAAGTTGGAACACCCATATGCACATCTACCAAACTTAACAAAGATGAAAAAGGTACAAAAGTTGATGAAAAGAAGTATAGAGGTATGATTGGTAGATTGCTTTACTTAACAGCTAGTAGGCCTGATATCATGTTTACTGTGTGCTTGTGTGCTTGTTTTCAGTCTTATCCAAAGGAATCACATTTAAATATGGTAAAAAAATCTTTAGATATTTAAAAGGAACTTTGAATTTTGGCCTTTGGTATCCTAAGTGTCATGAACTTCCCTTATGTGAATTTTCTGATACTGATTTTGGTGACTATAGAATAGAAAGAAAAAGTACAACTGGTATATGTAACTTTCTTGGAAACTGCTTAGTATCCTGGTTCAGCAAGAAACAAAATGCTATTTCATTGTTTACAACCGAAGCAGAATATGTTGCTGCTGGTGCTTGCTGTGCTCAATTGTTGTGGATGAAAAACACATTGAATATTTTGGTTTAATGTATAATTGTGTGCCTATATTTTGTGACAACACTAGTGCCATCAATTTGACAAAAAATCCCATTCAGCATTCTAGAACCAAGCACATAGACATTAAGCATCACTTCATTCGCGATCTTGTCCACAAGGGTAAATTCTGTGTTCAATATGCTTGTTCTAAAGATTAAATTGCTGATATCCTCACCAAAGCTCTTTCACTGGATCAATTTGTATATCTGAGAACAAAACTGGGTGTTTCAGAAAAAATTCTCTAAGTTTCTCTTTGGTCACTCTTTATTGGACGTCCAATGGATTAGAATGGACGTCCGACAGTGTTCTTCACCCCTTTTTCAGAAAAATTCAAGTTCGGACGGTTGCGTCGGACGCATCACTTCGTTCGGCCGTCCGACACTCAAAAATTGCTTAATAAAAAAAAGTCACCTACCTCATTAAGTTCATTTACTTTCTTAGTCTCGGACGTAACCCTTCAGTTTTTTCTCAAAATTCAAAATTCAAATTACTCTCTTCTCTAATCAAGTTCCAAGAAATTGATTCAACTGACACCATTACACTCTTATCGCCCGTTATCTGGACATAATAACCTCTTCCAACTTCCAATCCCTCATAATTCCCAATTCGCATCCGAATCCCTAAGCTCTTAAAACATACTCCTTGTGGTTGGTTCGTGCATCAACATTAGTTCATATTGCATTCTTCATATATCTCATACATTCTGCACCACTACCTATATCAACATCTAACTACATTACATCATGGTTAGAATTAGAGGTAGTTCTGCAGGGGTCGAACGCTCTTTTAGACTTAGGGATGAGGATATTGAAATTGTGGAACCCTCCACCAAAGCATCCAAAAAAAAAACTGCAAATCGTGGTGAAAAGGTGAAGCAAACTGCTCAAAGGAAACGAGATGCTCCAACTGTTGAGCCATCTGATGAGTAGATGGAAGAGCATCACTCTGAGGAAAATCCAGTAAGTAGGAATGCAGAAGAAATTAAATGGAAGAGCCCACTTATGCTGAAGTAACTGTCACAAAATCACCTGGGAGAAAAAAAAGATCTACTCAAAAGAGAAGCTCTGCTCAATCTAATGCAGAGAAAAATGCTGAGGATCAACACACCCCTGAACCATCTACCAGAAAATCTCCACGGACAAGACCTGAGGTTCAGAATACTGAGTCGTCTGCCAAGCAAACTGCAAAAAGGAAAGGTTCTGCAAAGGAACCAGAGACTCAGCCTGCCAAGGAACCTACTCCTCTGCCAAAATTCATTGATAATGAGGCCAGAGACAGATTTGAGTTGGTCTCACAAAAGGGATTCATCACTCAAAGGACCATTTCACCTTTTGAATTTCGTAAGATTGACCTCGAACCTATCATTAAATTTTTTGAGTTCCAAAAATGGGTTCATCTTCTGTCCATCCCCAACACTTTTTACCCTGATATGCTTCATCAATTCTTTGCAAATCTTAAAAAGGGTAATTCACACACAGAACTCATCTCTAGGGTCAACTCTGTAGACATCACATTAACTCTTGACATTGTAAACTCTATTCTGAAAACAAGAATTGAAGATAGTTTTAAAGGAAAAGTTGTAAATTTCTTTTCATATGAGGAATATCCTTCCGCTTATCATCATTTTTATGTTGCTAAACTCACGACCTATTTTCGATCGCATTTCAACACTCCTGCTGAGGCAAAATTACAAGATCTTAGCCCTCAAAACTTGATCACTTTTACCATCATTTCAAATCTGTTGGTGCCCACTGATGGCCACAGAACTGATGCGAACAAAATGGAGTTTTATCTATTTTACTGTTTTGTTGAAAAAATCAGAATTGACTTTGGATTTGTGATGTGCAAATTTCTACTCAAGATTAGCACTGATAGTCGTAGGAAGCTCTCTTATAGAAAATTTTTTACTCCTATCTTTGCCCATTTTAAAATCCCTTTTACTGAAAAATCACCCAAAGACAGTGCCTCAACAGTTTTCTCACAAGTATATTTTGAAAGAAAGAATCTAAAATTTTTTGAGGACCATTGGTGTTATAAGGAGACAGTTGCAGAGACTAGGAGAATGAACCTTCACGAAACCCCTGTTTCTCCTAGGACTCCTCATGATCAGTCCATGTATGTCTCTCCATTCACCATCCACCCTAGAAAATTAGCCAACAAGTCACTCTCTTCCAATTCTGAGGTCATCTCCTTGCTTGAGAACCTCAATCAACACGTTCTGCTCATTGAAGATGGTCTCATGATGACCATGTCCCCTGCCCAGCAGTCTATTTTTATTGAAAAAAGGAATCTCCTTGTGCCTCTAATCCCTGAATTCAATGAAATTGCTCATCAAAAAGAGTCAAGATCTCAGCCCACAGAGCATACACCTGGTACTGAAGCCACTCCAGAAGCACATGCTTCCAGCTCTCAGCCCAAAGATAAAGGCAAGGCTCCAATAATTGAGGAAGCAACTGAAAAAGATGATGAAGAGACTGAGGAAGAAGACCAAGTGGATCTTGAGCAGTTTCATCTAACCAGGAGAAGACCTGGATCGTCTAAAATTACCATCTAGGCACTGCTAGGACACTGCACTTCATCATTAGGATAATAGTTCATCTTTTGCACTGAAAAACCTTTAATATGCTATGTATTAAGGATCATATTCCTCTATTGGTTTGTAAAACTGGTGCTATTCTGTTAACTGATGTTTCTTTTATGATGTTTCTCCTATGAATGGATGTCTTTTGCTCTGAATGATTCGGGTTGGCTTTTGCTGATTACTGCCTGTTTGGATTTTGCTGATTCTAGATGGATGCTGATACTGCTACTGATATTGTTGGATATATTTCATCTGATTGATAATTCCTATTGAATGTTAACAAATCTGTTTGGTACAAATATTGATCATATGGCTGTTTTATAATGACAAAAAACGGGAGAAAATGGATATGAAACTTATAAGTGAGAGGGAGTTGCGAATACTCTCGCATTATGCAAGGGAGAGCTGCAATCAAAATTCTAAATTTTTTTTTGCTCCATCCAATGTTTTGTCATCATCAAAAGTTATGGACTGAGATGGCAAAAAAGGGGGAGATTGTATATCTCAGTCCATAACTTTTTATGATTACAAAACAATTGGATGTTGCTAATATTCTTTGAAGAGATAGTTTCAGGAATTGGAACAAAAACAAGGTTAAAGACTTGAAACCAAAACAGGATCAAAGATTGACAAATTGCTGAAATAGCTGTCGGACGCACAAAAGGACCATATCGGACGGCCGACAGCCATTGAGTAACTTCGGACGCATAAAGAACTCACACTCGAACGTCGGAAGATAATAAGACAAGTCTTCTATGATCATTGGCCTCGATCGAACACACAATACCTCAGTACCGGACGTCCGACAAACGTTGCGGTACTTCGGACGCAATACACTGAGAGCACCGGACGTCTGAAAGAAATGAAGAAGGATTTGCAAGTTTACATCTTACCTTCGGACATAAATTGTGGAAGGACCGGATGTCCTAAGAATCTCAAGAAAATGTCTTGAACTCACTGTCTTCGTTCGGACGCATAAAATCAGAGTACCAGACGTCCGACACCACCAACGACTAGTTGACTCTTCAGCTGCTTTCTATCTGTTGACAGCATTAATTGAAGAATTTTTTGGTATCCTATAATAGATAATAGTCAACTATTTCAAGAACAATTTTACACATTAAGTCTATATCAGATCTTTAGTGATTCAAATGTAAGAATACTCCAAAAAGGAGATATGTACTCTTAGTTGTGTAATCTTCATTTAGCTTTTCAAGTGTGATTCAGCTTATTCAATAGTGTAGCTTTGCGAGGGTTATTCGAGTGATTGTAAAACTTCCTTGCTTGATCGAGTGAGACTTGAGGCAAGAAGGAAATGATCCTTCCTTTGTACACAAGAGATTGGTTGTAAGTTGATCAACTTGAAGAAGCTTGGTATATAAAGTGTTATTCAAACTTAAGTCAAGTTTGAAATTTGGTCTACCATTCTATCCCTTTACTTACTGTCTTGCAATATACATTGCTTATTTCTTCTACTCACAATCACTTGTGCTAGTCCATTAATTGTTTCTTTGTGAGGTCCTTTAGAAAAAAAAAAAGTTCTTGAAAAAGTGACTCATATCTTAGCTAGTTTTTAAATAACCTAATTCACCCCCTCTTAAGTTGTTTTCGATCCTTACAATTTTATTCTATTCTATTCTATACTATAGGAGGAGAGGACCTGAAGAGGCCCAGAAAGAAACCGGAGGGGTCTGAACCACCTACCGGCCCAGATGAGTGCGTAGTGCACTCATCCGGTAGCCACTTGAAGTGGCCTGCCACATTAGTGGCAAATGATGAGAGGTAGGGTTTGAATCCCTGACCTCCCACCCCACCAAGTCTTAAGGCTTTGGTGGTGGCCACTGAACTAAACTCAGTGGTTCCTAGCTTGGATTTTGGGTTGGACATTTTGGAGAATTTCTTGTTACTATTCATAAATCAATGTCAGGGCCAGACTAGTCACCAGACATTGCACTGAACATTGGCGGAAGCCTATGCAAAACCTAATCGTACCATATTTGGGCTATAAGTTTAGGGGACTATAAATAGGGATTATTTAGGACGTTTCTAGGGGGAGAAGAGCATTAGACTATTTTTAGTTCATCCTTTTATAGACCTTTCTTGAGAAATCAAAAAGGTGTGGAGGTATCAAATAGGCAATCAACATGGAGATTAGAGTAGGAGGAATTGAAAAGTTTTCTTACTTTATTCTCTAATATTATATTTGTTTCTTAAATTCTTGATTTTATCATGGATATGTTGAATAATTTGTTTTTAAGGTTAAGATTTTATGAATGAGAATTGATTATTTATCCTCGTTAAATTGTTGAAGTTTGCCTGGATATATTTATCTTGTTTTAATTACATGTGTATGTTTGGTGACCATAGTCATGCTCTTAGGATTCGTATTGAACTGAAAAGGGATATATAATCAGGTAATAGATAAATAAACATAATTTAGATTTATCGAGAGATAATCTAAGCTATTTGTGTGTGATATGTTCTTGACATATTAAGAAAATAGTTAGATAATTAATCCAAACTTTGAATCAAGATTCTAAAACCCTAGTCTCTTACCAATTGTTTTCTCAATTCTCTTTTTATTTGAATGGATTATTCATTTCTTTCTTAATTAGAGATTAAAATCCTTCAAATTTGAATTTTATTATTTTTTATAATAATTAAAGAAGAGAAAATTAACTTGTCCCTGTGGGTTCGACCCCTCAAATACTCTAGGTGATTTATTACTGAAATCAACTCTGTGCACTTGTAGAATTAGTCAATCAAGATTTTGGTTCTGTTATTAGGGATGGCGGTCAATTTTTCTAGTTTAGTTATTTTTGGTATTTTTATTTTATTTCTTCACTTTATTTTTAACTTTTCTTGTTCAAGTACTTGGTTTATGACCCTATCCCAAAAAGGCGAATTACAATTTGACTTAGAGATTGAGAAAACTACAAGGTCCTTGTAGAAGCAGTCACAGTTGCGAAAGCAAGCTTTACAATCACCAGGATTCCATATTACCTTGGAGTTAACTAAATAGGGTAGTTCAGATGATCTAAAATGGTTGACGAGACTAAAAACATTGTCAATAATCAACAGTAGGTAATGCAACCACCTGCTGAACTTTGTCTCAAGAATATCCAACGTCTTGTAATAGCAGTGTCTCCTCATTGTATTCGCCTGAGTGAGGGGCGAGGAATTATCAATCAAAGACTATTCATTTTAACATACTGCCTGCACTCCATGGCTTGGCTAATGAGGATCCACTCTCTTTCATCAGGGAGTTTTACTCTATGGTCCAAACATGGAGTTTCAAAGAAGATATACAGGTAAGGTTTTTCTTGTATTGTTTTAAGGATTGTGCAAAGTCTTGGCTACTTAATCTACCTGAATGTTCTTTATGAACATGGGAAAACATTTACAATGTATTCATAACCAAGTATTACTCACCTCAAAAGACCATTGATCTAAGGAATAAGATCTGTACCTTTCCTCAATTGGGGCAAGCCAATTCAGGAAGCATGGAAGTGATTTAAGCTACAACTCGCCTAGTACTCCCACCATCAATATCCCCTAGAATTGCAAGTACAAGTTTTCTATGATGGGTTGACACTGACAGTCCACAATATTGTGGATATGGCAATTAGAGGTTATATTGTAGACAAAACCCCAGAGGAATTAGTTGGTCATTACGAATTTCTATCTAACAATTCTCAACAAAAAGCGACTCGGGACAAAAGAGTAGAAGTGCATGAAATGAATGTGACAACAGATTTGAGTTCATAGGTTGCTGAATTGAGTCATTGGGTGTAGCTACTCTTGAATCGAGAAACTCAACCTCGGGAACCATGCTCTTATTGTCAAATGTATGGGTATTCTATTGCTAGGTGCCATGATACACAACCTCTCGTCATGATAGAAGACACCAATTTCACTAAAGTGTATAGTGGGAAGAGATTGAAGGCAAGGCATAACCCTTTTTAAAGTACTTATAAGGAGAGGAGGCAAAACCATCCTTGGAAAAATCAAATAGTTAGCCCTTTGGGAGCAATAGTCGAATTCTCAGTTTCCTCCCTTGCTTATTCAATATTGATGCTACAATATATGCAAAAATTGGACCAAAGGTTGGATCAAACTAACCCTCTTGTCTGCTGGGAAAGGAATACCAGTACAGGCACACAATATCAGAGTTAGCCCAAGACAAATTTCTCTTTCCCCGAGTACCAGTTAAAACAGGAACAAATCAAATCACCAAGTAATAATGCCAGTAGTGATAATAAAATGCAAGAAAAATAGAAGGCACAGGACACCAAGATTTTTACGTGGAAAGCCCAATTGGGAAAAACCACGGGATCTAGTCCAGTCAAAATCTCCACTATCACAATAATAGGAATACACAGGTCTATCCGAAATATTCGGACGATAATAATAGCACCAATATCAACCAAACAAATTGCTACAAAATCACCCCCAAAAATTATAACTGTCAAAGAAGTGGGTTTGGAAAGGTGTTATCAAACGAAGAGGAAATCTGAAATCTGAACTGATAGATGAGTAGAGCCTAATGAGAGGATTATGTGTGAAAAATTTGGTCTCAATCGGGTTTCGAATCATCCTCCAATCAAGATCTTAAAGTTTCTCTCTCTCTCTTCTTTTTTCTCCCAAAAGTGGCGGCTGGCTTTTTGTTCTCACCCAAGACCGCAGAATGAATTGCTTCTTGCGGCTGCTCCAATATGTATTTAAGCTTGAGAAACCCTCAAGCATTTGCATAAGTGGGTTGGCCCACCAATGGGCTGGTCCGTACCTAACAATCTCCCCCTCCAACTCATTTGGGGGGCTCCACCAAACCTGTTTCTTGTCTGCAAAACAAGAGTTTCTCCTTAGGCAATGTCTTGGTAAACATGTCAGCACCATTATCATCTGTATGCATCTTCTCAAGCGTCAACAACTTGGAATCCAGTACTTCTCGAATCCAATGATACCTCACATCAATGTGTTTGGATCGAGAGTGAAATGTAGAATTCTTACACAAATGAATAGCGCTCTAACTGTTACAGTAAAGACTATACTTCTCTTGTTTTATACCCAACTCTTGGAAGGAATTTCTGCAACCAAAGAGTCTCCTTGCATGCTTCAATGGTTGCAATATACTCTGCCTCTGTACTAGAAAGGGTGATACATTTTTGCAACTTACTTTGCCATGACACTGCTCCCCATGCAAAAATCTTCAGGTACTTAGATGTGGACTTCCTATTATCAAGATCACCTGTCATATCTGCATCAATGTATCCATCTAGCACAGTTTTACCATTGCCGAAACATAGACACAATCTAGGAGTTCCCTTGAGATACCTGAGAATCCATTTGACAGCATTCCAATGCTTCTTACTAGGATTAGAGAGATACCGACTGACTACTCCAACTGCGTGAGCAATATCTGGCCTGGTGCAAACCATAGCATACATCAAGCTACCAACGACTGAAGCATAAGGAATCTTCTTCATGTCTTCTTTATCTTTCTCATTTGTAGGACACTACTTGATATTCAGTTTAAAGTGACCTACAAGTGAAGTTGAGACTTCCTTAGCCTTGCTTATGTTAAACCTGTTGAGTACTTTCTCAATGTATTTTTCTTGAGACAACCAGAGCTTCTCATTTTGCCTATCACGTGAGATTTTCATCCCCAGTATCTGTCTAGTCGGACCCAAATCCTTCATTGCGAAGGATTTACTTAACTCTTTTTTCAACCTGTCAATATTCACAGTATCACGGATAACAATCAACATATCATCAACATATAGCAAGAGAATAACAAAATCACCATTTGAAAATTTTTTTACATAAACACAGTGATCAGATGTAGTTCCTGTGGTACTCATGATTTGTCATGAAGGAGTCAAACTTCTTATACCACTGTCTCGGTGCCTGTTTCAAACCATACAAACTCTTCTTGAGACGGCATACAAGATTTTCCTTGCCACTTTCTTTGAACCCCTCCGGTTGCTCCATATAGATCTCATTTTTCAAGTGGCCATGCAGGAAGGTTGTCTTCACATCAAGTTGCTCGATCTCCAAATTCAAACTGGCTGCAATACTAAGAACAACTCGAATTGATGACATTTTTACTACAGGAGAAAACATTTCTTCAAAATCTACGCCCTTCTTTTGGCTAAATTCCTTCACAACCAATCTTGCTTTGTACTTTGGTTGTGAGCTGTGCTCCTGAGTCTTCAATCTGTAAATCCATTTGTTCTTCAGAGCTCTCTTACCCTTAGGCAGTCTCACTAAGTCATAAGTATGATTCTCATACAGGAATACCATCTCCTCTTGCATGGCTCGTAACCAGTTTTCTTTATTCTCATATTCTAGAGCCTCACTGTAGGACTCTAGCTCTCCTCTATCTGTTTACAATACATATTCATGAGGATTATATCTGCTAGAAGGTCTCCTCTCTCTGGTAGATCTCCTAAGCTCATTTTGTGGTGGTTGTAGTGGAGTAGGTGGTGCCTCATGCTCAGGTTCTTTAGCAGTAAGATTATCATCGTCATTAACATCTTCTCTCTGCTATGTCTTAGCTCCCCCTTGATTAAAATCAATAGGTACTGGAATTGGATCTGGATCTGAATTTAAACTAGCAAAAATGTCATCTGAAGATTTTGAATTATCACCTTTATTAATGTCTTCAATGGTTTGATCTTCAAAGAAGACAACATCTCTACTCCTGATCACCTTCTTCTCAATAGGATCATACAACCTATAACCAAAATCTTCATGTCCATAACCCAAGAAGATACATTGCTTTGATTTTACATCAAGTTTTGACCTTTCATCTTTGGGAATATGAACAAATGCTCTACAACCAAAAACTCTTAAGTGTTTAAAGGACACATCTTTTCTCGTCCATACCCTCTTTGGAATAACACCATCTAGAGGAATTGATGGGGAAAGATTGATCAAATCAACTACAATCCTCATTGCCTCACCCCAAAAGG
The DNA here is from genome assembly GCF_036785885.1 of Coffea arabica. Taxonomy (NCBI): domain Eukaryota; kingdom Viridiplantae; phylum Streptophyta; class Magnoliopsida; order Gentianales; family Rubiaceae; genus Coffea; species Coffea arabica. The sequence goes on along the minus strand of NC_092320.1, from coordinate 51,493,148 downwards.
GTTTGGGTAGTTTAGCATTAGAGAGCATACATCTGACCCGCTCAGTGATAGATCTGTTCATCCTCTCTGCTACTTCATTATTTTGAGGAGTTTTTGATACAGTTTTTTCCAATCTGATTCCATGGGACTTGCAATAGATTTCAAATGGTCATCTGTACTCACCACCATTATCAGCACGTACACACTTTAACTGTTTACTAGTTTCTCTTTCAACTTTGCTATGAAAATCCTTAAATACATCCATAACCTGATCTTTGGATTTCAAAGCAAAATACTAAAGCTTTCTAGCAAAGTCATCAATAAAAATTACAAAATAAATAGCACCAACAAGAGACTTATCTTTCATATAACAAACATCAGTGTGCACCAATTCTAAAGCATTCAATTTCCTAGATGGAGGAAAATTTTTGAATGCAACTCTGTGTTGTTTCTCATAAATGCAGTTAACACAAGATTTAAGTGCATTACCTCTAACTTCAGGTAGGAGCTGTTTGCGAACAAGTGTCTGAATCCCCTTTTCACCCATGTGTCCAAGTCGCCTATGCCAAAGGTCAATCGAGGAATCACGAACTGCATTCACTTCTCCCTTTTTCAACTTGGCTTGCATCACGTAAAGGGTACTATGCTTCTTTCCTCTGGTAACAATGAGATTTCCTTTGCTGAGTTTCTATTTGCCTCCACCTTGCGAGCTATAGTAACCCTCATTGTCAAGTTTTTCTGTAAAGATAAGATTAAAACGAATATCAGGGACATGTCGAGCATTTCTTAATATCAGCTGGCTCCCGGTATCTATATCCAAATATATGTCTCCCATGCTAACAACTTTGCATGAGACCTCATTTCCCATCCTAACATATCCAAAATCTCCTTCAATGTAGGTTGAGAAGAAATGCTTGTGAGGAGTAACATGGTAGGATGCACCCGAATCAACTACCCAATCACTATCATAATGAATAATATTCACCTGACCATCATCACAGAATACAAACATATCATCATGAGCTGTCACAACTGCTGTAGTGTCCTCATTATCTTTTTCCTGTGTCTTAACATTTTTCTCAGCCTGATCCCGTTTTAGGATTCTGCACTCCTTCATATAATGTTCATTCTTTTTACAATAATAGCATGCAACTTTTTTCCGCGCCTCAAACCTACCTCTGGATTTGTTATTCCTGTTGTGGGGTCCTCTACTTTTGCTTCTCCCTCTTCTTTCTTTCTTTTCTGTCACTAGGACCTGGGATTCATAGACAATTCCTTGTTCCTTCCTCCTGAACTCTTCATTCATCACGGTCTCTTTTGCAATAGTCATAGTCAACACACTATTTGGAGCTGAATTACTGATGGAGACCACCATGGTTTCCCAACTATCCGGTAGTGAACTGAATAATAATAAAGGTTGCACTTCATCATCCAGATTCAAATTTAATATAGTTGCCTGGTTTATCAATTCTTGAAAATTACTCAAGTGTTCAGTCATATCTTCCCATCCTTATATCTCATTCGAGTAATCTGCTTCAGACAACTAGCCTTGTTTAAACCTGTCTCTTTTTTCATACATACTCTCAAGTTTTTTCCATAATATATTAGCTCTGGTGTCATTAGCAAAATGTTGAAAAATACTTTGATCAATCCATTTTCTAATATTACCAACAGTTTTCCTGCGTATATTGACCCATTTTTCATCACTCATATCACTTGGTTTGCCTTTATTCCCTAGAACAGATTCAAACAAATCTTTACAATATAAGTAGTCTTCCATTCTGGGCTTCCAAATTGAATAATTAGTGGCATTCAATTTTATCATGCAACCACTATCCGAATCATCCATTTTTAACCAGTACAAATGAGCAACCTAATCTAACTGCTCTAATACCACTTGTTGGGAAACGGGTACCAGTACAAGCACACAATATCAGAGTTAGCCCAAGACAAATTTCTCTTTCCCCAAATACCAGTTAAAATAGGAACAAATCAAATCACCAAGTAATAATGCCAGCAGTGATAATAAAATACAAGAAAAATAGAAGGCATAGGACACCAAGATTTTTACGTAGAAAATCTAATTAGGAAAAATCACGGAATCTAGTCCAATCAAAATCTCCACTATCACAATAATGGGAATACACAGGACTATCCGAAATATTCGGACGACAATAATAGCACCAATATCAACCAAGCAAATTGCTAAAAAATCACTCCCAAAAATTATAACTGTCAAAGAAGTGGGTTTGGAAAGATGTTATCAAATGAAGAGAAAATCTGAAATCTGAATCGGTAGATGAGTAGAGCCTAACAAGAGGATCACGTGTGTAAAATTTCATCTCAATCGGGTTTTGAATCGCCCTCCAATCAAGACCTTAAAGTTTCTCTCTCTCTCTCTCTATTTCTTCTCTCTCTTCGTTTTTCTCCCAGAAGTGGCGGCTAGCTTTTTATTCTCACCCAAGACCGAAGAATGAATTGCTTCTTGCAACTGCTCCAATATGTATTTAAGCTTGAGAAACCCTCAAGCATTTGCATAAGTGGGTTGGCCCACACCCAACATTGCCCAATCCCAACAAGCATCAATCCAGAATCTTAAAAGGCAGATTGGTCATTTAGCAAACATGGTAACTGAGAAAGGAATAGGGATATTGCCCAACAATTTGAAAGTGAATCCTAAGGAGGCTACAATGGAAGTCACCTTGCGCTCATGGATGGTGTAGGATAATGCCCATCCCCTATCCTCAAAGGTTCAAGAAGATGAACGAGGGTCATTATCAAAAATTTCTAGAGATGCTTAAGAAGCTCCAAGTGAATATGCCTTTTTTGTAAGTTCTTGCCAATATACCCTCATATGCAAAGTTCTTGTAGAAAATAGTCTCTAATAAGAAGAAATTGAAGGACTTTGTAAGAATTTTCGCTTACTGAGAAGTATAGTGTAGTGCTTCAAAATCATTTTTCAATCAAGATAAAAGATCCAATGAGTTTTACCGTGCCTTACTATTTTGAAGATATTTTTGTTGATAAATATTTATGTGATCTTGGATTTAGTATTAATTTAATGCCCATGTCATTTTCCAGGAAGTTGGAGTTTGCCGTACTTGCACCAACAAAGGTGATTCTACAACTGGCAAACCATTCAAGCAATATCCTATTGGTATTGCATTGTAGAAGATTTGCAAGTAAAAGTTGGTAAATTTTATGTTCCTACTAATTTTCTTGTTTTAGACATGGAGGTGGACATTACTATGCCTATTATCCTTGGTAGAGGCTTTTTAGATATGAGAGACGCCAATATAAATCTATTAGAAGGGAAATTAACTTTAAGGATTGGTTACGAAAATCAAGAATTTAAATTTTTTAAACTCTTAAAATATCCTTTTTATGATGAGTCTTGCTCCCGTTTTGATGTTATTGATAATGTGCCTCATGAGAAATAAATTATAGGGCAGGATTTGAAGCTGAGGCCCTGGCTAGAACATTGTTAGTATTCCTCATGGGCAACACAAAAATGCGATGTTGATGTTCAAAATTATGAGGGATTGTAGGCACACACGTTAGAGTACGTGAAAATGTCTAAACCGGTTTATCCTCTATAACCATATTTGGCTTTGTTTGACTAAAGACGTTAAACTTAGTACTTATTAGGAGGCAACCTGATTTTGTTATTCTTTATCCGTGCCTCATGAGAAATAAATTATAGGGCAGGATTTGAAGCTGAGGCCCTGGCTAGAACATTGTTAGTATTCCTCATGGGCAACACAAAAATGCGATGTTGATGTTCAAAATTATGAGGGATTGTAGGCACACACGTTAGAGTACGTGAAAATGTCTAAACCGGTTTATCCTCTATAACCATATTTGGCTTTGTTTGACTAAAGACGTTAAACTTAGTACTTATTAGGAGGCAACCTGATTTTGTTATTCTTTATCCATTTTTTCTTGTTTCCTTATTTTTGAGATTGGTGGTGGTGTTTAATAGTGTGAGATTTTATTGTTTTCTAGTTTAGGTCATTTGGTTGTTGTTTAACTCTATTTATAGTGCCTTCTTGTGTTATTGATTTGGGTAGGATCTCGCTACATGCTATATATTTTGGATATTAATAGGTAGCTCCATTTCACCCACTCGGTCCTTGGCAATCTTTTTTATCAAAGGAGTTTCACTTTCATCTCCTTTTTTACTATTATTTCTTTATTTTTTCCAACTTTGAGGACAATGTTGTCTTAACTAGGGGTAGTGGTATATCGGTGGAGTGAAATTTTTGGTGAAAATTTTTTAATTTCTTTTTGTTATTCCCTAAAAGGCAATGGCTGATATTTTAAGTATTATCATTGCTTAATGCTTATGTGCTTCTTTGGTGGATATTAGGTATTTTGAAACTTTTCAAATTTTGGCTAACTTTTCTAGGTGATTTAAATATTTTCCACCATTTTCTTGTAAATTTAGATTGATTATTAATCTTAGTTTTCAATATTATTGGAATATGAAGCACACTTTTGTGTTTTTCTTTGTGATTATGCATTTATTAATTTGACTATACGTCACTAGTTGTTGTTACTTGGTGATGGGGGGGTCGTCATTGAGTAAATATTGACTTTTATATTAAAATGTGATGATATCTATGAGTATATGATTCTTAAACAGTGAAAGTTGAGTAATCAAGCTCCTTCATTTAGGAGATGTCAGAATTCGCATCAAAAAGCTTGGATGCCTAAGAATTAACTATATTCCCCTAATAAAATAGAAAAGTGTGGGAGAATTTGAACAAAGGAAAAATAAATGAAAAGAGAAAAAATGTGAAAAAATGAGATGTGTCAGCCTGTACATCCCTGGATTCATATATTGGGGATTTTGATAAATGGTTGGTCCATTTGAGGAAATGCTTGTTAAATATTTTATATACTTAGTTAAATTAGCCGGAGTTGAATGAATTGATGGTATTAAAAGCTAACTGGAGAAGTATCTCTTTGGTTTTCACCATTGACACTTGACATTTGCTTGGAATTATTGCTTTATCCATAGTAGTTTAGAAGTACGGCCATTGTTTGTACTTAATTTGCTTATGTTTTTGTGCTTGGAGTTAAGTATGGGAGAGATTGATAATGTGTAAATTATAGTTTGTCTATATATATTAATTATCATTGAATTGTTATATTTGAGCTATAGTTTAAATGGAAGCTGCTAATTTGAGCATTTGTTGGTTTTTATAAAAAAATACATGGTCGAGTTGGAAACGGGCCGAAAATGTGACAAAATAGAAAAGAATCCGGTGACAGCTGATGCTGAACTTGGCACCAGACTTTACATCAGATGTTCTCTGGAAATTGGTGTTTAACAAAGTTTGGGCCTGAACTTCAGGTCGCACTTCAAGCCGAACATTTTCTGGAATTTCTTGTTACTATTCATTAGTCAATTTTAGGCGTCGAACTTGTCAACATTAGCGGAAACCTATTCAAGCTCAACTTTTGGTCTACAGGTTTTAGGAGAATATAAATAGGGGTTATTTAGGATGTTTATGAGGGGAAAAAACATTAGACTAGTTTTAGTTCATTGTTTTTTAGATTTTTCTTGAGAAATCAAGAGAACATGTGGAGGAATCAAAGAGCCAATCAACACGGAGGTTAGAGTAAGATGAATTGTGTTTTTCAATATTATATTTGTTTCTTGAATGCTTGATATTATTCATGGATATGTTGAACTATTTTGTTTCTAGAGTTAGAGTTTTGTGAAGGAGTCTTGATTACTTATCCTAGTTAAATTCTTGAATATTATCTTTATTTATTTATCTTGTTTTAATTACATGTTTATGTTTGGCAAGCATACACATGCTCTTAGGATCATGTTGAATTGAGAAGGAATATGTAACCGGGCACTAGATAGATACATATATTTAGTATGAACACGAGGGTACAAATTTAGGATATTTATGACGAAATTGAAATAACTTAAAATTTTAAAGGGTTCAATTAAATATTTATACTTTCAAGAGAGACATGAGATTTAATTAGACATAATTTAGATATATTGAAAGATAATCTAAGGTGCTTGTATGTGATACGTTCTTGGCATATTAAGAAAATAGTTGAATAATTAATTCAAATTTTGGATCAAGATTTGAAACCCTAACCTCTTGCCAATTGTTTTCTCAACTCTAGTTTATTTGAATTGATTATTTATTAGTTTTCTCAATTCTTGCTATATGTCCTGATTGTCCACATTTCCAATATTTATTGGAAGGCCCTAGAAAAGAATTTCTAGGTTTAGTTCTACATGGCTTACTTTTTGAATATGACTTAAAGTTTGTGTTATCCTGTTAGAGAACGATAATTTCTATTATTTAAAGAAGTATTAGATCTAGAATATCTAGTTCTAGAATAAGACGTGGATTTATGAATTTTTTATTTCTAGTAGTGGAAGAAGCTGAAATTTTCTCATTCCCATATTGAGAGCAGAAGGATCCTAATTCTTTTTTGGTTTCTAATCCATCCTTTTTCATCGGGGATTTTAATTTGAGGTCGGCACATGAATTTAATCCTTTTATATTGATAAAATTTAGGGTTAAATACCAAAAACCCCCCTGTGGTTTGCCTAATGTTCACTTTAACTCCCTATGATTTGGAAACCTATAATTTGACTCCCTGTCGTTTCAACTAAAGTGTATTTAACGGAATTTCTGTTAGATTTTCACTTTAAGTGAAAAGACAGGGAGTTAAATTGTATGTTTTCAAACTATAGGGAGGTAAAGTGTACATTTGACAAACCATAGGGAGGTTTTTGGTACTTAACCCAAAACCCTTATAGAGGGGCAATTTTGACATTTTCCTTTCAGACGTTAGTTTAGATGTTTTCCGTCAGACTTTTACTTTAGTTGAAACGATGGGGAGTCAAATTGTAGATTTCCAAACTATAGGGAGGTAAATTGAACATTAGTCAAACCATAGGGGGGTTTTTGGTATTTAACCCTAAAATTTATTAAGTCTCCTTAGGTAAGATTAGAGTATGGCATTTCTCCATTATTTAAATCTCTGATTCTTTATCTAACCTTTTTAGCAAATAATTTTGGAAGACCTGCTATAAATCTTTCTTTCCAATAAATATGATCACAAGCTATTCTGAAGAAGACTTTGTTAAGAAACACATTTTTATACCATCTAAAATCATATAATTTTGGACGTGTTAAATTAGCTAATATTTCTTATCCTTTTTGTGGTAATTTTTGAGGGGCACCTATAAAATGCTTGCATATCGCAAATATTACTGTATTCATAGCATCTTGACTTGTAGTGGATACTGTCATTTTATTATGAGGTTTGAGTACTACTGCTTGCTACTATTGTTTTAGCGGCTGTGGTAATCCAATTTCTCTCAAATTGTGTTAGATAATTATCCCACCAGTCTTTTAAGATTCTTGAAAATCCTCTAGTTGATAGTGAGATGGATTGAAAGTCATTATTACATTTATTTTTCTATGTGCTTATTGCCATACCCGTATTTTGTAATATTTGCATCATTTAGATTGATGCATCAACTAGTGACATGTGCTGTCCTTCCGTAGCAAGAGTTTTGGTAGAGTTTAATGTTGAGCCTAATCCTGTGTGGCGTATTTGGATAGGTGATGAGCACTTCAGGTTCTGGCAGCCTGTTGAGATGGAAAAGTAGCCATCTTACTCTAGATTTTGCAGTAGGTTTGGTCATGCAGAGGAGCAGTGCTTTCATAAAAATCCTTTCTTGTGATCTGATCCGCCAATTCACAAAGTCCCTTCTAAAACACAGAAACAACACCAAATCTATGTTCCAAAAGTAGTGAATGAGAAGGAGAAGGAGTTGGAGGTGACGACAGTCCAAAGCAAACCGGCCGCTGATGTCAACAAGGAACTAGGAATGTCTGCTGCTCGTGCTCAGACAATTCCGGAGGCTGCCACTTTAGGGAATAATTCGCAGTTTGTTTTGGATAGTATTAATCCTGATGATTTTCAATCGAATATTGGGCAAAATCATAAGGGTAAGGAAAAGATGTCTGATGTTCAATCTTTGGTTTTACCAAACCTGCAAATGAATAAGCCGTTGGTTATAAGAGAGTCTCAAGGGTCTGCTGTGGATCAAAATTTGAGTGGGGTTGTATCTCGGATAGGAGAAGCTGCAAAGTCTGTTATTGTCACAGATCGGGTTGTGGTGCCGGAGCATGGAGCAGATGTTAGGCTGCAAACTTCAACTTCAAATCCACTTGAGGATGGGGAATTCACTGATTCGGAGTCTGAGAATGACCATTCCATTCAACCAACTAATGTGAAGTTCACAGAGGCTGTATCGGAAGAGAAGGTGATGGATGCTAGCGACTCCTCATAGCAAGATAATGGAATTACATCTGATGTGGCAAACGGTGCGATCGCGAAGGTAGACCAAGTTCATGATCCACGTGATATGGTGTCAGTTGGAGACACAACCCTTGTGGGTACAAGTACAAGTACAAGAACAGAAACAAAATCCTCAATGTCTCAAAATCCACGGTTTAAAGATGTGTCACAATTTAAAGATGTGTTCGAAGTGCTTAAATGGGAGAAATTATATGGTAGGATCCCACTCGTATATCAAAAGCCTTTTCTTCATTCAAGTACAGGATGGAATGATGACAAAAATGAAGAAGAAGAAGAAGATTCATAGCTCAATAAAGACAAAGACCAAGACCAGAAACTAGTTCACGAGCAATTTATCCAAGTGATTTCAAAGAAAGTTAGGAAGCAGCTTTCAAAAAAAGGTAAAACAATGCAAACACGTCAAGATGTTAAATCAAATTCCCATGCTCACAATCCCACAAATGTGGGGCACCCTCATGTGGATGATTTCGTTCGATTCATCTGTTATGTGTTTAGATTCGCAGATTTTTCCATATGTGCGTATTATTGTTGATCCTTAGTTGTCCCTTTTACTTTAATAGAGGTTAGGTTTGGCCCTCCTCTAATTCGCTGTACTCTTTTCGGATATAAATAAATTAAGGGATGGCATCCCTATTAAAAAAAAATCTAACTTCATTCTCATATTGAATCTCCACTATAACAATAAGATTGATGCAAATATTGTTCTTTGTATTGCAAATCGGGAAGAAGGATCTGGGATAACAATGGTTCAAGTTGTGATAAAAATCACTTTATAGACTTGGATTAGACTCTCAAATTTAATTATGTTTACGGGATGCAAGACACCCTTATTCTCAAAATTCTTTACTAGGAGTTATTGAATCAAATTTAGAAAATGGATCAGTATTATCCAAAATTTTCATTCAATCTTTCTGATCCAAATATTTTATCCATTTTGATGTTCAATAATGTTCAAACTTTAAATGGATAGCCCAAATCAATCAGGACCACAGACGACAGCCTGTCATTGTAGGAACACTATTACCACTAGGGCTGATTGCAAGTCCCAGACGAGCAGCTCAATCAAACTCACGAGCAGCTCGATCAATTACTCAGCTCGAATTCGGTTTGATCGAGTTCGACCCCGAGTTCAAATAGCTCGAGTGGGGATGCAAGTCGAGTTTCCAGTCCGAATATATTAGTTAACTACAGTTATGGGTAGTTTTCAGCATAATGTAAAACTTATAATAAACTAAAAATGTATTTTATTTGTTGATATGTAAAGGAAAGACTAAGAGATATTGTTTAAAGAACGACAAAAAGAAATGAAGTTAACATCATAAATCACCTGTAGTGGAAGTCTTAAATCCTTCCATTGCCTCTACTTAATGTTTAGATGAAACTCAATGGTTCTTGTTATCAACAAGAAAAATTTAGTAGGCTTTCAAAACTATGCCTTGCTGCTGCTGCTTTGCTTTTTTGTTTTTTTGTTTTTGAGAGGGGGCTTTTTCTGGTGTAATGTATCTTTCATTAATCAAGATTGGGTTAATACAATATCATCAACAGGAGCTTGGAAACATTTCAATACAAGTATTCGTTGATGCTAAAGAATCTTGGATGCGTATTTTGAATCATGTACTAAATCGGAGATTTGATCTGAAACAAATGCGCATAATACCTAATAAAAAAGAGTAAATCTTATATACACTAACTATATGAAAACTATCATCGTTGGATCCATAACATATGTACAAAATTTAAATTTCAAATTCAAATTTTGCATAGTTATTTTTCATCCTAGACTGATAATATATACATTATCAGTGTAGGAAAGATTAATCCAATGAAAAAATAGATATTGAAAAAGTTGCATTCTAGTCTAGATGACTTTCAGATTGTTGGATTTTGATGGATTCTAATATCAAATTATAGGATTAAATCTACTAATAATGGAGGTAAACAAATATTTAATTACACTCAAGGTGTATATAAAAGTAACGCTCACAAAATAAACTTGTACTAATTACTACTCTCTCCGTCCCAATAAGTTTGTCACTTTTGGGGAATTGTGTTTTTTATCAACAGTGGTCAAAGAGTGAAGGAATTGTGTTTGCTTTCCATTTCTAACCTTCACTTATCGGTGGGAAAATGTGTAAGTTTAAAACCGTTTGAATGTTTGAAGCTACATGTGGGGCCAATATATTATCTTTTGTGCCTAAATCTCCATACAAGTAGGCATGCTCTAGTACGCTTCTGACTCCTGAATGTATGTTGCAAAGAGAAAGTGGGACCTATAACATTATTTGAAGATTGCTTGTGCAAGTGCATGAGGGGTAAAAATTGGAACAAGTTACAAAATTATTAGCCAAATTTGGTAAGATGACATAATTTTGGGACAGACCAAAAGGAAAGTATGACAGTTTTAATGGGACGGAGGGAGTTCTAAATTGATGTTCACTCTTGAGACTTATTAGAGTCTCACTCGTAAACAATATTTTAAAAGCTGGACCTGACCAATTGGTTCAACTAGTTGAACCGCAATCTGACCATGCCTCAAGTTTGGTTTAATGAATAATCCAAAGAATCAATTAAATCAGTCAAACCCGATTAAGAACCGGTTAAACCTGTAAAAATCGAGAGATTCAACCAATTTTTATTAAATATTTATGTTGTTATTCTTGGTTTTGATGATCACAAAGTACGTTGAAATGTTTATCTAAATCTCTTCAAATATAAGTATTTTTTCCTATCAAAAAATCAGGTACGAATATTTCAAGAAATGAAAATCAACCAAAAGAAGAAGCAAAAACAGGACACTCATGTTGGACGTCCGAAAGGAATCTGTTGGACGTCCGAAAGGATAAAGAACATCAAGAAGGACGCTCTGTCGGACGCTCATAAGGAAGCGTTGGACGTCCGGAAGGATCGGACGCACACCTCGGACGCACATCAACCGCGTCGGACGTCCGAAAAATTCCAAGATGACTTGCTAATTCTCTGCCAGCGATCGAACGCTAATGCTGTCGGATGATAAAAACGCATCGGACGTCCGAACTACAATTTGGCGGTTTTCGGACGATAGGTTCGGACGATGATTTGGTCATCGGACGTCCGACAGCCCCAACGGCTAGCTGACTCTTCATCTGCCTTCTATCCGTTGGAAGCATTGATGAAGCCCATTTTTGGTGCCCTTTAAAAACAAACTGTTCTGAACGAAGAGAGGACTTTTGCACACTTTGTTTACAAGATCTCAAGAGATATTTTAGCTAGAAAATAGTCTCCAAAGCTAGATTTGTTCTCCAAGTGGTGTGAATTTCTTGTGAGCATTTCTCTTGTGGTTGAAAGTTTCATTAGTGTAGCTTTGTTGAGGGTTATCTGAGTGATTGTAAAACTTCTTAGCTTGACTAAGTAGGGCTTAGGGCAAGGAGGAAGTGCTCCCTCCATTGTACATCTAGTTGATCATCTTTCATCAAAGAGAAGTTGCTCAACCTAGTGATTGGTCTTCAAGTTTGAGGAAAGCTTGGTAGACAATCGGTTTGATATTCTATATTATTCTTTATGTTTAATAAAATTCTCATTGCTTATCTATACTTGTTTTTCTAATCACCATTGCTCTCTTCTTCTAATCTACTTGATTGATCATTACTAGAAAAGAAGGTAAATTTTTATTAAAGAAAAAGTGCATAAATTTGATTAAGATTTTAATCAACCTAATTCACCCCCCCTCTTAGGTTGTCTTTGGACCTTACAATTGGTATCAGAACTTGGTCTCCTAGAGATTAAGCTCAAGCGGCTTGGAGTAAAGATGACAACCAGCCATGCTATGTTTGTTGAGGGGCAATCTGTTACTAGGTCTCCCATGTTTAGTGGATCTAATTATGTTAGCTGGAAAGAAAGGATGATTATTTTTTTGCAATCTATTGATATTGAGTTATGGTTTATTGTGAGTGAAGGACCGCATGAAGCTAACTTTCTTGATGCAGATACAGGTTTGTTTCGGCCAAAAACGAGAGCTGAAATGAACGCTCAAGATAGGACTAACCTCACATTGAATGCCAAGGCCATGAATATTCTTTATAGTGCCTTAGATTCAAATGAATCAATTAGAGTAAAAGGCTGTAAATCGGCCAAAGAAATGTGGGATAAGCTAAGAGAAATCCATGAGGGTGGTGACAACGTGAGAGAACAGAAAAAGGCTATCTTGGTCACAAAGTATGAATCATTTAAAATTGAACCTCTTGAGGATATTGACAAAATGTATTGCAGGTTCAACGATTTGATCAAAGATCTCGAGGTGTTGGGCAAAGAATACACCTTGGGAGAGAAGCACAGGAAAATTCTCAATGCATTGGGCAAAGAATGGGAAAATAAAGTGACTGCAATAGAGGAGGCGAAGGATTTAAATTCCGTGCCTATTGAATCTCTTATTAACTCACTAATCTCTTATGAGCTGAAATTGAAATCTAAAGTGCAGGAGGAAGAGGATACTAGAGCAAAGAGAAATATTGCTCTAAAGACTACTCAAGGTGAAGATGATCCAGCTCACTTGGATGATGAAGACTCGGATGGTGATGATAATGATCTTGCTCTTATCACAAGAGGCTTCAAGAGAATCTTGAATAAAAGAAAGTTTAGAAAGGGAGGACCCAGCAATCAATTTCAAAATTATTCATCAAATGCAAGGAACAAAGGAAAACAAGAATTCAACAAGAAGCAAGTGAACAAATGCTATGAATGTGGACTGCCTGGATACTATGCAAACGAATGCCCCATGAAGAAGATGAAAGATGGGAAAGCTGATCGAAAGCCGAGATTCAACAACTTCCAGATTACTTGAAATGAATGCAACTCCGAAGGAGAAGTTGAAGAAGAGGAAGAATCAGCTCAAATGGCCTTCATGGCTATTGGAAATAATGAGGTAACTTCCACACACTCTCAATCTGAAAGTGATGATGATGAAGATGATGATCTTGAATCCTTTGTTGAAAAACTGCATAATACCTTGAAGGAATCTTATGATAAAAACAAGCAACTAAAACAGAAAATTGCTTTTCTCATTCAAGAAAATACAAGTTTTTTTTAACAAAATAAACAACTAAAGACTGACAATGAATGTCTTGTAAGATCTGGATGTAATGTTCAAAATGAGTTTGATAAAAAGACAAATATGTGTGAAATGCTGAAGGAAAGACATGGTGATTTGAAAAAAAGAATGGACAACTTGGATGAGACTTTGAAAGCAAGAAAGTAAGATTTTCTCAAAAAGAACATGTCATCTACCTATCTTACTGCTCATCAAAGAACATTAGCACACAACAAAAATGCACATGGTTTCACAACATATAGAAGAGGTGAATTGAGATATGTCAAACCATTACATGTTAAGGACTCTTCCATTATGTGTGGTTTTTGTTGTCAAAAAGGGCATTTTAAAGGAGATTGCTATGTGAAAAGAAATCTGAACAAAGGGATGAGATGCATGTGGTTAGTTAGACACAATGCTAACTATTGTGGACCCAAAAATTAAAAAGGGTACCAAACACTTTCTCTTTTCAGGAAAAAGGCTCAAACAAGTCCAAATGGTTTATTGATAGTGGCTGCTCAAGGCATATGACCGGTGATCCTTCTTTGTTCTTAAAGTTGAAATCAAAATCAAGTGGGAAGGTGACATTTGGTGATGATGTGAAAGTTAAGACAATTGGAATAGGTGATATTGGTAAGGATGGTGAAACTTTTGTTCATAATGTGCTCTTAGTTGATAACTTAGGTTATAACTTATTTAGTGTTAGTCAATTGTGTGATAAAGACTTGAATGTGTTGTTTAAAAAGCATGAATGCATTGTGCTTGATTCTAAATATAATGTTGTGTTCAAAGGAAAGAGATTTAACGACATATATATTGTGGTTCTTGATAGAATTGATTCATCTAGCTTAAAATGTCTTAAAACTTCAAATGAAGATCCTTGGTTGTGGCATAGGAGACTTTGTCATTTTAACATGGATTTACTAAAGGAAATTTCAAAAAAGGAGCTAGTTAGAGGCTTGCCAAAAATCAGTTTTGAAAAGGATAAAATTTGTGATGCATGTCAATTTGGAAAGCAAACAAAAGTTTCTTTTAAACCAAAGAAGTGTGTATCTACTTCCAAACCTTTAGAACTCTTGCATCTTGACTTATTTGGTCCTACTCAAATCACTAGCTTGGGAGGTAAGAAATACTGCTTTGTGATTGTGGATGATTACTCTAGATATACTTGGGTAATATTTCTTGCTCATAAGGATGATGCGTTCAAGAATTTCACTTCATTGTTTGCTAAAGTGCAAAATCTGCTTGGTTTAAAAATTGTTAGAATTAGAAGTGATAATGGAACGGAATTCAAGTATTGTGGTTTTCCAGAATTTTATGATCATAATGGTATAACATATGAGTTTTCTATTGCAAGAACTCCACAACAAAATGGTGTTGTAGAAAGGAAAAATAGGACTCTACAAGAAGCTGCTAGAACCATGTTAAGTGAATGTAGTTTGCCAAAATACCTTTGGGCTGAAGCGACAAACACTGCATGTTATGTGATGAATCGAATCCTTTTGAGACCCATTTTGAATAAAACATCTTATGAACTGGTTTTTGATAAGAAACCTACGGTTGGATATTTCAAGGTCTTTGGTTGTAAATGTTTTATTTTAAATTTAAAGGAACATTTTGGTAAGTTTGAGAAAAAATCTGATGAAAAAATATTTTTGGGATATTGCGAGAACAAAAGAGGATATAGAGTCTTTAATAGACGGACTTTTGTGATAGAAGAAGCCATACACATAACATTTGATGAAACTAATGATGATAATTCCAAAAGTTCGTGTGAGGATGATGATGTAGGTGTTCGCGAAGGAATGGAAAAGCTAAAAATTGGAGATGGAGGAAACTCTGAACCGGAAGCAAAGGAAATGGAGAATGAAACTCATGAAGAACAAGAAAGGGAAGATGAGGACAGAAATGATGATCCATTCAAAGATCTTCCCAAGGCTTGGAAATTTAGCCAAAATCATCCAAAAGAACTTATAATTGGTGATCCATCCGAGAAGGTAAAGACTCGTTCCTCATCTAGAAAATTGATAGACAATTTTGCTTTAGTTTCTCTTTTTGAACCCAAAAATATCAATGATGTTTTAAAGGATGAAAACTGGATTTTGGCAATGCAAGAGGAACTAAATCAATTTGAGAGAAATAAGGTTTGGACACTTGTTGATAGACCTCAAAATCAACCTATCATTGGCACGAAGTGGATATTTAGAAATAAGTTGGATGATAAAGGTGTTGTTGTAAGAAATAAAGCCAGATTAGTTGCTAAAGGATATGCACAAGAAGAAGGAATTGATTTTGATGAAACATTTGCTCGCGTAGCTAGATTAGAATTTATTAGAATGCTTCTTGCTTTTGCTTGCTTCAAAGGTTTCAAATTGTTTCAAATGGATGTTAAAAGTGCCTTTTTAAATGGTTTTATTGATCAAAAAGTATATGTGGATCAACCCCCCGGTTTTGAAAATACAAAATTTCCAAGTCATGTGTTTTAAACTATCTAAAGTATTATATGGTTTAAAACAGGCTCCAAGAGCTTGGTATGAAAGACTAAGTGGTTTCTTGATTGAAAATGATTTCAAAAGAGGTATTGTGGACACCACACTTTTTACTCAGCAAGTGTTAAATGACCTTCTTATTGTGCAAATATATGTTGATGATATTATTTTTGGTGCTACTAATGAGTATCTATGCAAGGATTTTTCCACCACTATGCAAAGTGAATTTGAAATGAGTATGATGGGAGAATTGTGACGACCCCACTTCTCCCAAAGGCGAACCCGAGGGTATCAGCAGGCCGTCTGCCTAGCTCGCGCCAGGACTCAAAACTTAACGCAATAAAACTAAAAAAAAAAAAAAATCAAAAGAGTACTTATTTACATCTCCCAAAAGTATCTGACCATCCACTATTACACTCTTATAACTACAACCAAAAGTAAAAGGTAGACCCTAAAGAGGGTCCTTATACAACCTACCAAAACTAATACAAACATTCTAATTGTCCAACTATTACAAACAAACTTAACTATACTAGTGTAAGTGCCAAAATCCCCGCGTCGGCCCCTGCTAAGAAAAACAAAAGAAAAGGGGTAAGCTGAATGTTTAGTAAGTAAACAGGGGCGAAAGCATAAATTCACGTAGCAACCATCACACAATAAGAGTAAAGCAAAAGCAGAAAAGAACAACACCATATAATAAGGATACGGGTGGCTTCAAAGCCAATTCATGTGCCATGTATGATCTCCTGCCGACACTCCGTCGACCGCAAATAATAGTCCGTAGAACCCCGCTTGTACACCCACCGAGCACCTTATCACCCTCACTGGCCAGTCACCTCACAAACTTGCTCGAGCGAACGAAATTGAACTTGCTGCGCAAGCTCGGTTCACAAACTTGGTCACCTTCTCGGTGAACCGGATTCATAAAATTGGTTCATAACATGAACCTACAAACTTGGTGACCTCAGACTAAGTTGGACTGACTTCGACCAAGCCCTAACCGGCTCGAATAGTCCATACAGGTCTTAGATCGGGCCCACGAACTCACAAACTTTGCAAACTTCACAAACTTTACTCGAAAGTCGCCCCGAGCCACAAGCTCAAGGGTTTTGGTTCCAAAAGGTTCATATACATATGCTAAGTACAATTATACATTCAAATTAGGGTTTAGGTCGAGCGCGATAAAGTACACCCTCGCCTAAGTACCCTTTTCACACATCTCAAACACATAGCAAAGAAAACACACCAAACTGGCCTGAATACTTACCCAGAAACTGAAATAGCAAAAGTACGAAGTCGGATCGAAATGAACAGTTAGTAGTGGGCCCCACCAGTTCCGCCCAACTCACCACCGTCTGAAATAGGAGATTGTGTCACATAATATCGCAAATGGCTACTATCGTGCCTAAAACAAGCAAAACGGCAAAAACGACACGCGCGCACGTAAATATGACGGACGGAAACGGAAACGGCCGTTAGCGGAAACGGCAGATTTGACACTCGTTTCTATTTTAATCATAAGTTGAGCTACGAATATCGGATTAAGGCGTATGAGACGCCATATCGAAGCTTAAAGGATGAAAAACAACTGTTATGAAGACATCCAGAACTGAAACTGGAGGCTTCAGTCCCAAATGAACCAAACACAATCACTTACGAAATCTGGCCAATGCACAAATGGTCAGTTTTGAGTGCAAACTGTTTTCTATGCTACACATGGTCAAAAGAGCTGAAAATTGGCAGTTAGATGGTTCATTCCAAATGGAACAACTTCCATGAGGTCGGCAATCCAAATTCGGAACGGAAATTGGTCATCAGGACCAAAACAGATCTGACCAGAAAATGGTCATTTTCACGGGCAGGCCTTATTTGCTCGGCTATATCTTAGGTTTTATAAATCCGATTCATGAAATTCCAAGGGTGTTAGAAAGCTCTGATATAGGGATATAAGTTTGGTGTTTTGGTCGCAAGCCCAAACAGCTTGTAACCTAGTCAAATGTGAAGCCAAAGTTCCAGTCCTAAACTGTCCGGATATAAAAACAGTTCTGACATGCATTCTTATTTCGATCATAACTAGTGCTACGGGACTCGGATTTTGACGCACTTTATAGCGTTTCGAAGCTGTGACCAAGATCTACATTTCTTATGAAGGAGTTGACACCCAGATCGTACTCTATCAAAATCGAAAAAGTCACGGTCAGAAACTTTCCAAAAACGTAACAGAATTTGACGGTCAAAACAGGTCTGAGTATTTCGTTTATAACTCAGGATATACTAATCCGTTTAACCTGAAATTTTACAGGCATATTCAGGACCCAAGGGGATACGGCTTTCATGTTTTGAGGAATAGCTAAATCCATACATAGCATTAAGAAAAATGAAGCCGAAGTTCAGTCATTAAACTGTCCTGTTTTTCCCAGTTTTGCTGTTATCGCACGCCGAAGTCGCACGGTCCGTTCCTACGATTCTTATACCAGATTTCCATCCATTTTGATACCAAATAACCTTATGTATCTCAGTTCTTAATTGGTCTGAAATTCCCTTCCCAAATCAGTCCAAATTTAACAAACATCAACCACAATCCCTAACCAAATTTCATTTGTACCAATGAACTTAATCCAACCTCTCACTAACCAAACCCTATCTCACTAACCATAAGCTAAGCTACATTAGCCTAATAGAGTCTAGGGTTTCTTAACCCAAATCAGATTTTTGCAAGTAACCAACCAATCACATGAGGCAATTCATCAAACATAACCACTACAAGTCCATTTCTCAACTAAAACAAGTAAGGAAAGCATTAAAATAAAAAGCCCTAATTCTCTTAATCTTAAATCAAAATTTCAGCAACATCTCCATCATAATTAAACCATGAAACTTCAATATAAACCTCATATTCACCATACAAACCCATAATCATAACATAATACATCATTTCCATATCTTAGAGATTAAAGCCCCAAAATTAATCTTTCAAAGAAGATAGCATACCTTCAAGTGAGTTTAGTAGATGATAAACTTTAACAATCAAGCTCTTAAGTGGTTGCTCCAAGCTCCCAAGACAAGATGCAAGCTAGAAATTGAAGATTTTTAAAGGAAAACTCTCTCCCTTGCTCTCAAGGAATTTCAGCCCCTCTCTCTCTTTTTCCTCTTAAATTTTTACTTTGATTTCTTCTAATTGTCTTATAAGACTAAGAGGTAAATAAGTCAAAGAAGACACAAGAGATATTTTAGGCCAACCAATCACAAAAAAGATGCTTTATTTGCCTTTAAACCCCTTGCACTTCAACCTAATTTTAATTCTACTCTTGCCCAAAAACATTTGATACCATTTCAATTAACTCCATAAGTCATAACTTAATCTCATTTAAAACATGTAATCACACTTAATCACTTCACTAATCACTTCCTCATCTTAATCACTTATACTTAAACATACCATTCCCATAATTAAAACAATCAAATAATAACTTTTATAACTTAGGCAAAATTAGGATTTTTTTTTAATCCCCACTTAAGCTTTCTAATAAATTGGAACACTAAAGGTTTGCTAATCATTCAAACTTACTAAACCTTTGTAATTAAAACAAATCCTATATTTACTTATGTCAAAGCACACACTAGAATACCGAATATAAATTATAACTTGAACCTTATAATAATAATACGTAAACTAGGATTTTCAAACTTAACCGAATTAGGGTTTCCATCCTAGCCATAAAACCCTAATTTTTTTTTCCATACCGAATATCAAATAACCCTAATATCGACTTACGAACGGACTGGGGCCTCACAAGAATTAAATTTCTTCCTTGGACTTCAAATACATCAAGCTCTTGAGGGAATTTTTATAAATCAAGCAAAATATACCAAGGAATTGCTGAAAAGGTTTGGCATGGAGGACTCAAAGCAAGTTGGAACTCCAATGTGCACTTCTACAAAACTTGACAAAGATGAAGAAGGTAATCATGTGGATGAAAAGTACTATAGAGGTATGATCGGTAGCCTACTCTATTTAACCGCAAGTAGACCTGATATTATGTTTGCTGTTTGCTTGTGTGCTAGATTTCAATCTTGTCCAAAAGAATCACATTTGAATGCTGTTAAAAGGATTTTTAGGTATTTGAAAGGTACATTAGACTATGGTCTTTGGTATGCTAGATCTAGTGAGTTTGCCCTATATGGATATTCGGATGCTAATTTTGGAGGTTGTCGTGTGGATAGAAAGAGTACTAGTGGAACTTGTCACTTTCTTGGTAATTGCTTAGTTTCTTGGTTTAGCAAAAATCAAAATGCAATCTCTTTGTCCACAACCGAAGCGGAATATATTGCCGCTAGTGCATGTTGTGCTCAACTTTATGGATGAAACATATTTTGAATGATTTTGGATTGTTGTATGACTGCATGCCTATATTCTGTGATAATACTAGTGTTATAAATTTGACCAAAAATCCAATTCAACATTCTAGGACAAAGCATATAGATATAAAGCACCACTTTATTCGCGATCTTGTTCAAAAAGGTGAAATTTGTGTAAATTATATTTGTTCTAAAGATCAATTTGCTGATATTTTTACAAAAGTTTTGCCATTAGATCAATTCATTCATCTAAGATCAAAATTAGGGATTATTGAAAAATCATCTTAAAATTTTTCATAGCCTTCGGACGTCCGAAAGAAGATGAACGGACATCCGATGATGTTCTTCAGCTATTGTCCAGAATGCACCTGTTCGGACGAAACTGTCGGACGCACGACTTCGTTCAGCCGTCCGACAGTGCAACGGTAAACTTTTTAAAGCAACTTTCTTCCTCATTTGCTTCAAACTCTTCTTCTTCTACTTCCTCTCGGACGAAAACTCTCTCATCTTTTACTCTCAAATTCATACCACTCTGAAATTCTCATTCCCAAATTGACTCAAACAAAACTTTTCCTGATCGATTGCGATTCATTTCTCCTGATCATTTCACCGAATCGCATAACATTTCGCAAATTCCCAAATTTCGCTCAAAACCCTACTTTCTCATAACCGCTCTGTCAAATCTTGTTCAAGGCCTTTTTGTCCCAAAATTTCTGTGAAATTCACTTCCATACTACTGTGTGCATCATTTGCATCCTTCATTTCACACATTTTGCATAATGGTGAATCTGAGAGGGGGGAAGGTTACTGCCGGACGTAAGCATCCACTCAGGGATAAGGATGATGATCATCCTACGATCAAACGGTCATCCAAAAGCTTCAAGAGAGGAGCTGTAAAGGGTCAAATGTCACGGCCTACATCACAACCCACCCCTCTGCCTGAACCTGGACAGAGAACCTCATCTCAACCGCCTCCAAAATCAACCACACTCCCTACATTCTTTGATGATGCTGCAAAAGACAAACACTCCTGGATATCCCAGAAAGGTGTCATCCCTCAACGCACTGTAAACTCTTCTGAATTTCGCCACATAGGTTTAGAATCCATTCTGAGTCTGTTTGCTTTCCAGAAATGGTCACATCTCATTTCTATGCCCAATGTTTATTACCCTGAAATGCTGTATCAATTCTTTGCCAATCTTAGGAAAGGCACTGACCAAACTGAGATCATGTCCAGGGTTAATGGGGTAGACTTAGTCTTTGATTCTGAAACTGTGAATTCCATTTTGAAAACTACTATTGAACGTGGATGCAAGGATAAAATTGCAAGTTTCTTTTCCTATGAAGAGCACTCTACTGCTGATAATTATTTTGATGGGGCTAAAATGTTGACTTATTTTAAAAGAAGTTTTTCCTCCCCTGCTGATGCTAAACTAAATGATCTTGCACCTGTGAATCTAATTGCTTTTTCAATCATTTCAAACCTGCTTGTGCCTACTGATGGCCATAGAATTGATGCAAACAAAATGGAGTTGTATCTTTTTTACTGTTTTCGAGAAAAAATTCGTATTGATTTTGGTTTTGTCATGTGCAAGTTCTTACTTCGCTATGCCACTAATTCTCGCAGAAAATTATCTTATGGAAAGTTTTTCAAAAGATTTTTGAGTTTTACAAAGTTCCAATTCTAGGTGTTTGTCCCAAAGAAGCATCTTCTTATGCCTTTACCAAAGGATATTTTGAAAGGAAAAATCTTGTCTTTAAGGATAATCTATGGGCTTATAAGGGGGCATCATCTAGTGAACATAGGTCTAAGACTGCACATGATCCTTCATTTGTCACACTCACTCCCATTCATCCCAGGAAGTCTGCCACTAAGGCATCTTCCTCCTCCAATGATGAAGTGATTGAGTTCCTTCGTGAATTCAAACAGCATGTTCTTCTTCTGGAACATGGTCTAATGCTCACCATGTCCTCTGAGCATCAAACAGCCTACACCTAGACAAAAAGAATCTCCTTTTCCCCCACCTGTGGTTGAGGATGTTGCCCGTGGCAAAGGGCCACGCCCCACTGATCCAAGTTCATCAATTTCAGACCCGAACTCATCAACTCCTGTGACTCCTCATGGCCCTTCCACATCAGATAAAGGCAAGGCACCAATTGTAGAAGCTGCTGAAGATGATGAAGATACTGAAGAGGAGGACCTCTCCCAATTTCAGCTCTCTCGAAGAACACCTGGATCCACATAGTTTATCATTTAGGACATTTGCATTATGTTTGTCTATTTCATGTTTTCTAGTGTTTGTGGTGTTCAACAATGGATATGAAGGTGTTATATTCATGTTTATGTTGTGTTCTTCTAGTATTTTTGTTTTGGAAGATTATGGTTGTAATGGTTATGAATATGTGGATGGATGTTTAAATATTTTAAATGATGTGTGTGTGGATGTGCTGAATTTTTTGTTTTGTTATTGGTTCTCTGTGATATGATTGATGAATGTTTGTGTGGATGTGATTGATTACCCTTTTGTGATGACAAAAAGGGGGAGAGGACTGGATTGGATTGATTGATGATTTAATTGAAATTGAATTGGCTATTGGATTGAATTGGTAAAATGTTGGCTGCTTAATTGTTATGTTTTTGGATAATTGATTAATTCGGTTGGGTAGCCAAGTGAGGGGGAGTTTTTCAAAATTTTTTTTTGCTCTATGATCCACTAAGTAAGGGGGAGTTGTTGTCTATTAAGAAATGGGGAGCTATTGCAATCATCAAATCTCATTTCAAATCATTGTTTTGTCATCATCAAAAAAGGGGAGAATATTATTCTTGGTTTTGATGATCACAAAGTACGTTGAAATGTTTATCTAACTTTCTTCAAATATAAGTGTTTTTGCCTATCAAAGAATCAGGTACGAATATGTCAAGAAATGAAAATCAACCAAAAGAAGAAGCAAAAACAGGACACTCATGTCGGACGTCCGAAAGGAATCTGTTGGACGTTCGAAAGGATAAAGAACATCAAGAAGGAAGCTCTGTCGGACGCTCATAAGGAAGCATTGGACGTCCGGAAGGATCTGACGCATGCTTCGGACGCACATCAACCGCGTCGGACGTCCGAAAAATTCCAAGATGACTTGCCAACTCTCTGCCAGCGATCGGACGCTGATGCTGTCGGACGATAAAAACGCATCAGACGTCTGAACTACAATTTGGCGGTTTTCGGACGATAGGCTCGGACGATGATTTGGTCGTCGGACGTCTGACAGCCCCAACGGCTAGCTGACTCTTCATCTGCCTTCTATCTGTTGGAAGCATTGATGAAGCCCATTTTTGGTCCCCTTTAAAAATAAACTGTTCTGAACGAAGAGAGGACTTTTGCACACTTTGTTTACAAGATCTCAAGAGATATTTTTGCGAGAAAATAGTCTCCAAAACTAAATTTGTTCTCCAAGTGGTGTGAATTTCTTGTGAGCATTTCTCTTGTGGTTGAAAGTTTCATTAGTGTACCTTTGTTGAGGGTTATCTGAGTGATTGTAAAACTTCTTAGCTTGACTAAGTAGGGCTTAGGGCAAGGAGGAAGTGCTCCCTCCATTGTACATCTAGTTGATCATCTTTCATCAAAGAGAAGTTGCTCAACCTAGTGATTAGTCTTCAAGTTTGAGGAAAGCTTGGTAGACAATCGGTTTGATATTCTATATTATTCTTTTTGTTTAATAAAATTCTCATTGCTTATCTATATTTGTTTTTCTAATCAACATTGCTCTCTTCTTCTAATCTACTTGATTGATCATTACTAGAAAAGAAGGTAAATTTTTATTAAAGAAAAAGTGCATAAATTTGATTAAGATTTTAATCAACCTAATTCACCCCCCTCTTAGATTGTCTTTGGGCCTTACATATGTATAAAGTAAATATTTTAGTTTTATTCAAAATTTTCAATGCTAAAATAAATTAAAAATTTATTAAACCTTTGAATTGGGTTGAACCGATTGAACCGCAAATCGAAAGATTTTCTGGTTTACTCTTTGATTCTAATTTAAAAACATTGCTCTTGAGATGTCTATTTAAACACTCACTAAACAATTGAACTCATTTATGTACTAACTTTTCTTGAGTTGGTTTACAACTAAAGAAATAAAACATATTTATAGTAGTAAGTACCCAACAATTAGCTACAATTTTCCCTCTTCCTCTTGATGCTTAATTTGGTAGCCGCAAAAACTCTTTGAATCCGTTTGGTTCACAGACCGGATGAGATAGGATGACTCATTTTCAGATTATTAATCCTGGGTTCAGTCATCCTTGGATAAATAATCCAAATTATCTAATGTTTGGTTGGTTCTAGATTGGATAGAATATGTTGGAAAATAATCCTATCATGTATTTGGTTAGAGATTGAATGAGGTAAGATTATTATTTTAATGACCAAAGCACCCCCTTAATCTGTAGATTATTTTTTAATACAATAATTTAATATTTTATAAAATATTAATAAAATAAATTTAATATTTTTTAATAAAATAATTTAATAAAAATTTAATGTTCGTAAATTCTATTAAAATAAAGTACTTTGAAACTTTAAAATTATAAAGTAAATCAAGGTTTTTGATATGTAAAAATTTGCATTCGCTCAAACTCAGCAAGTCCTTAAAAATAGATTTTGACCAAGTTTTTGAATCTAAATTTAAAATCCAATTAAATAATTAGCCAAGTTTTGGCTAACTTAGGATTAAATTGATTAAAAACTAATCCACTTAAGTCCCTTAAATGATCCAAACTCAAGCTAATGTAGAAGATTTTTCTTTGGACCAAGCTTGAACTTATTGAAGTTCTCATTCACAAAGTCCAATTGATAAAATTATGTATTTATATAGAATTTGGTTTAGAAAATAAGTTTAGTAAGGGTAAGGGCAATATAGTCCTTCTATTATGATGTTAGTATGGCAAATTAGTCAAAAAATTTAAATTAATTAATAGGGGTAAATTAGTCAAAATTTTTAAATTAATGAATATGAGCAAATTAGTCAAAAAAATTTAATATAATTAGTAGGGGCTAATTAGTCCATTTATCATAATATTATTATGTGAGAGTATGGTTATATAATAGTTAGTATGAATTTGAATCATTCATAAGGGCAAATTAGTCCAAATATTATTATATTGATAATAGGGACAAATTAGTCAAAAAAAATTCAAAATTAGTTAATAGGGTCAAATTAATCCATTCATATTATATTATCGTGTGCGAGTGGGAATATAATTATAAGATTATAAATTTATATTTTTTATAAGCATAAATTAGTCTAAAATTTTAGGGTAAAGTACATAAAACCCCTCTGTGGTTGAGGAAATTGACACGAAACCTCCTCATTATTTAGAAACTCCCATTTAACCCCTCCTGTGGTTTGGACTTGTTTGGATTTTACCTGCTAACCGGCTAGGGAGCTAGCGAGTGATATTTACGCGACTTAATGGTAACTTGTGTCTAGCAGAAACTCATTTCATTCCAATTTTGTCCTCCATGTCTCTTCCAAGCTTGCACCCACCATAGTTGTAGATCTGCAAATGAAAAATTTCGACAGAGAGATGCAAAACGAAGACCCAAAAACGTAAAGAGCTCAACGCAACTTTGGATGGATCAAGAAAAGCTTTAGAGGGGCTAAATCAGCTATCATTTCAAGGAAGAACCCAAAAATGTCAAACTCCCAAAATTTTGGCGGTGGATCGAGAGACCTAAGGTACCAAAATCGGCGTTGTTTCTGCAACAATAAAGCAAAGATTAAGGTAGTAGAATTTGAAAAAGGTATGTTGTATTATGTATGTGAAACTGGTGCTTGTTCATTTTGGGCATGGTGCAACCCAATTAGTAGAGAGGGAGGCACTAATGAATCATCCTACCAAAGTCCATACGTGGAAGGGGTTTCATCAATTCGACCTGCAACCGCAGAAAGATTTATCATCTCTGGGCAAGGAATAGAAACTAATAACTATAACATTATTATGGGATTACAATCGAAGATTCACAATGTCGAAGCAACGATGGGGCTGATGAAGATGATGATGATGCTGACTGTACTTGTATCTTTTTTGTCACTGGTCGTTATATGTATGAGATGAATTTTGGGCAAAAAGTATAATGTTGGGCTGTTTGGCCGTGCAATAGAATATGGAGTTGGGAAATTGTAGTGAAGTTGTTTCAATTTGGAGTTGATTTTCATGTTTGAATTATAAATGAGCAACTGAAGCTGCTTTTGTTCAAGACATTGAAAAAGCCTGCTCTGGTGTGGGACATATACAGAAAAACCTGAGATACCCAATTAAATGCAATGAAGTTGTTATATTAAGTCATCAGATGCAAAGATATAACCAGCAATATTGATCTCCATAAACACTTGTCAGATTTAGTCATTTTCAGCAAAGATATGGCCAGTGATATTGCCATCCATATTACCACAGCCAAACATGATAAATAAGCGAAGACGTGCCATCCATAAACACAAAAATCAACTCATTACTACAACCATACCATAATGGTATCCTACCATAACATGGTCAAAAGGTTCACCAGCATAGCTATACAGTCACAAATGCAACAGTCAATCAAAACATAGCCAATTTATCTGAGTACAATACCACAATGGCATCAATCAACCAAACGATAGCCACAGTCAACGAAATCATTCACACAAAAACCATAATACAATATCCACGAGAGCAACAGTCAACCAAAAAATAACCAAAAATCTGAGTACAATGAAAAATACTGCAACATCCATCCATACCATAATGGCATTAGTACATTCAACCAATAAAATGACATATTCTACTTGGCATAAGCAGTATTGTTAATCAACAAAATCAGGAAAACAGCTTTTCATTTTCTTGGTCTCTTGGAGCCACAATGTCACAACCTTGACATCCTTGAAGTTGCAGCAGGTTGCTTTCTCTTTGAGAATATGCTTTGCTGGCTTTCTTGGTTGGTACCACCTATAGGCTAATTTGGCTCCTACACGTACCTCGTCATGGTTAGTATATATGTAAGTATATTCCAGCATCCAAAAATGTTTGGCCAGTACTCTCTAGTACCTGTGAAAGTGTAGTAGCAGTACTTGAGACGCTTGCTGAGCAGCAGAAGCTACGGATGTTGCATTTGAAGCTGTTTGACCAACTTTAGGTGCCTACAGTCCAAATCAAAATGAATTAGTATATAAATAGCAACAAAACACACTAAACCATATTACAGTAGAGTTTAAAATGTTACATTACTTTGTAAAGTTTAGACTTAGGGTCAATCGCTGATTTGCAAGTACGTATGTTATGTCCAGTTTTCAAACATTTCCGACAGTAAACTGCAAGTCCTTTCCTACTTGCTTTCTGCTGATTTGTAGGCTCTTCTGGACCCTTCTTTCTCTATTTTTTTAGCCTACCAGGCTGTTTTTTCACCAATGGTGGGTTCAGATATTGCATCTTGCTATCTACCTAGAACTGCTTCGAAGGAACGGGACCAATTGTGAAGTTGTAGGCCCTTAAATATGCTTCCCTATGGTAACAAGCATCAACATATTCCTTGAATTTCAGCTTTCTGCTCTGAATGCAGGCAACTGCATGCATGCAGGGAATGCCACTAAGCTGAAAATGACCACAGGTACAAGTTTTCAACTCCAAATTGACAACATTTGTCCTTCCATAGCCATCAACTTCCAAATTTCCATTTCCTCTATAAACCGCAACACAATTTCTTGCCTTTATCTTAAGTTTCTCCAACTTCTCATAAATGTTTGGACATAAAGTTCCACCATGTTTCAGCATGCCCTCTCGTTTGGTTACCAACCTTTGCATTAATCTCCTCCGAATCCACTCCAGCATTGTTATTATTGGCTCCCCTCTAGCTTTTAGAATGTAATTATTCCATGACTCACTCATGTTGTTAATGCAAGTGCCACTCCTACAAGCTGTACTAAAATGAGCTCTAGACCATAATTTTGGAGGCAACCATTTGAACCATCCCGCAGCTGTTAGCTTGTCACCTTCTTGTGGGTCAGCCCTCTCAAGATTTGAAAGGGCAGTTTCATGCTCCGGCATGCTTGCTGCTGCAGCTACCTCCCAAAACAGATCTCTAAGGTCTTGATCCTTGAATCTTTGTTTGAAGTTCTTGAACATATGTTTCAAACAGAATCTGTGCTCTGATTCAGGAAATAATTCTTCAATTGCACGGACAAGACCCTTTTGCCTATCTAAGATGAAAGTGTAAGCCACTCCTTTGTTTCCTCTTCCAATTTGGCTGATTAATTCCCGCAAAAACCAACTCCAACTGTCGTAATTCTCAACCTCAACAACAGCAAAGGAAATATGGAACATATTTTCATTGGCATCCCTACCCAAGGCTGTAAGTAGCTGACCTCCAAAGGGACTCTTGAGAAAGCAGCCATCTAGACCTATGATAGGTCTACATCCTTGTAGGAAACCATTTTTCAACGCACCTAAACCATAATATATCCTCTGAAATGTAGCCCTTTCCTCAATATTTCGCCTATCAATTTGCAATGAAATATGACTACCAGGATTGGAATTTTTTACAGTAGCTACATAATCCCAAAGTCTGTGGTATTGCTCCATGTCATTGCCCCTGAGTGCCTCTAATGCTTTTTGCTTTGTCCTGGTAGCTTTTTTTTTGACTAATGTCTAGCATGAACAATCTTCTTGTCTCATTCACCATGCCAGGAATACTACACCCAGGGTCATCTCTCACTTTGGCTTGAAATTTATGACTCAGATATGTTGAGGTGGCATGTCGATTGCTGTAATCCCTGCCACAATGGTGATCTCCCTTAAGAGTCTTAATCATAAATGTCTTTGATCTCTGGATTCTGCTTGCATGAATCCTCCAACTACACCCCTTTGTATATTTAGCTGTGATTCGAGACCTCTCATTTCTGGTGTACTTGTGCTCATATCCCTCCCTAATACCCCATTCCACTAAAACCTCTCTAAACTTATGAAAGCTGCTAAATTTCTGGCCAACCTTTAGTTCAAAGATCTCTTTTCTAAACTCTTCATCCGCATTGAAGTAGCTGTAGACAGGGGTGCTTTCATCATCAGAACCTATTCCTCAGTCAAACAGGTTTTCATCATCATCTACTGCCTCATTCCAATCTTGTTCTTGCTGATTTTGTTGCTGTTGTTGATGTTCATCTAAATCAGCTTCTGGGTTTTCAGTTGGTTGCTGATTTTCATGTTGTTTTTAGTGCTGTTCATATAAATCAACTTTGTTTGATGCTTTTGCTTGCTGATTTTCTTGTTGCTGCTTAGAAGGAATACCAACCGAATTTGCAGATCCAATATTTATAGACGCCTATGTTGATCCTTGACCATGTAAACCTGCAAATATATCATCATCTTCAGGCAGTTCTACTGCTTCTCTTAGCAAGTCAGGAAAATTTGAGTAATCCAGTATGATTTCATCTTCTTCTCCGCCTTCATGAATTGGTCTTTCTCCATAACAATCAGTCTGCTCTGATGTTGGATCTCTCTCTGTCTGTGTTGTTTCTTCTGCTGATTTCCTTGTATGAGACTACCGAAACTCTGAGGATGTATCACCTTCTTTTTTGTCTTTAAATAACCGCTTGACTGATTTCCTTGCGCTTAACTTTACTCTTTGTGACTTGACTTTTTTATCATTTCTTGCCTTCTTTCTCTTGGACTTGTCACCAGCATCATGTATCTTCTCTTTATGTGGTCCCATAACAGCTGGATTTGACTCCATTTGTGATGACTTTTCTTCGCAGACGTCATTTGCTTTGTTGTTAATGTCTGGAATGTCATTATTGTCCTCACTCCCAATTACTTCCTTGACCATGTCATCCTTGCCTTTAACAGTTGAGGACGAACTAATCCCAGCCTGCCAGGCATCATGATATGGAAGTGCAAGTATGTCATCACCAGTCACTCTCTTGTATAGTAATTTTCCTTCCGGGGATACAACTTCAATGGGATCAGACCCCCTCTCAGCATATATGTGCATTTCTTTAAGCCCCTCATAATATGTTGTCAATAATTTGATGTCCACATCATCATTGATGCTAACCACACCAACATCAAGGTCATGAAAGGGAATAGAGTACTAGAAATTCATATTTGTAACGCCGTGCTCAATGGTTTGGTACATTTTTTGAAACTGAAATATGGATAATTCATCAAGGTCGAAATCACAAAATAGCCTCACATGTTGGCTAGTATATCTAATTCTCAGTTTTCATTTGAAATATCCACCATAATGCAAGTGTATGTCTACGGTCTGCCACGAATTATCTCTCATTTTTATGCACCTAACCCAAAGTAACCGAGATTATTTTACTAATTTCGTTTTCAAGTGTATCAAAAAACAGAGATTCATTTACTCATTTGCTTTTCAAATGTATTAAAAAGGACATGCAATATTTCATACACTCAGTTTCAAAAACATAAACAATGAACAACAACACACTTATCTAGAAGGATGAAAAACATAATCAAGACCAGTATGGACCAATGAAAATTCGATTACTCCACAAAAACTCATATTTTTTTGCAGTATATTGCAATTTTTTAAATAACTGCACCCAAACATTGTCAGAAAAGCTTCTGACTAAGCCAAATCTTGACATTTTGCATATTGTTATAAAAAAAGCAAAAAAATTCCCACAAACATTGTCAGAAGACTGTCGCAAAAGCTTCTGACCAAGCCGAAACTCACATTTTGCAATATTTACCAAATTTTAAAAACAAATTCCCACAAACATTGTCGGAGACAATTCTAACTAAGCCAAACATGGTGGTTCCTTTACCAAGTTTCAAAATATCCCCAACAATTTAGTACCAAAACACCTGTCATCAAACAAATCAACTCGTCTAATGCATAAGGTTCATATATGTATTTTACCTGGTTCAGATATGCTCAATGCATTGCGAGTCTCGACCGATCTACACATAAATGCCGATCCATCTGCACTGAAGCACCGACCGATGTTCTTGGCTGTAGGTTTCCCGATCCGCAGCACACAAACACATTCTTTTTGGAATTAGGTTTAGGGTTTCTCTCTCTGAACATGAAATGTATCTCAAGCCCGACAGATCTTCACCATAACTCGCACCGCTCAGCAATACAGTTACCTTCTTCTTCGTTATAGGTTTAGAATTTCTCTCTCAGTTTCTTTCATCCGCTCCAGATTGACTCATTGCATATGTAACTTTTCACATATTATATATGAGGGTATTTTTGGTATTTCATATTATTACCGGCTCCCCAGCCGGTTAGCAGGTAAAATCCAAACAAGGCCAAAGCACAGGGGGTTAAGTGGGAGTTTCTAAATAATGAGGAGGTTTCGTGTCAATTTCCTTAACCACAGGGGGGTTTTATGTACTTTACCCAAAATTTTATTATCCTATGTGTTAATCATCTCAAAATGACTAATACCACCTCCCACGTGAGATTATTTTATCCCATGAATAGGAGATTAATTTGATTAGATAGAATGTGTCATTCTATATATAAAATGCAATCAAATATGAAATGAGATGACACGGGATTAGATTAATGAACCAAAGAGACACTTCATGTTTTAGTCGCCAACATTGACATCACAAAACTCTTCTATGCCACAAATCTTGACATTTCGTAAAGCTTTTTCTTAGCTTGCTCCGTTTGGATTAACTATTTTTGGGGGTATTTTTGAAATATTTTACTCTAGTAGTGTATATGAAAAACTTTTATTACAAATATTTTTTAAAATATTTGATATATTGTATAGATGAGATGTTTTTTGAATTATTTTTATTTGTATATTATTGTAACATTATATTTGAAAATTTTGTTTTTAAAAAATAGTCCAATCCAAACGACACGCACCTATAGACCGAGCAATGTGAAAAGTGCCACGTAATTATGGCAAATAAAAAGTCTAGAAGTTGGCAAGTATGGCCTAATCTTCTAACTCAACCGTCCCTTAATTACGCGAAGCTGCCTTAACCTTACTCAGCTTAACACCACCGCACCAGACCGCCACCAACCTTCCTCAGCTTACCACCACCACACCAGCCGAAGTTTAATTGGCACTGTCTCAGCTACAAACACTTAGACCCAAAAGTGGCCCTATCATGCTCTGGAACTTCGACCCATCACCACCATCTAGCAATCCTTACGGTGGAGTGTCATGAAGCACAACTTAAGCTAAAGAAATGAGAAGGCATGGTTCCAGAAAAGAAGGCGTGGAATGAAGTGAAGAGGAGCTATGGAGGCGTGGAAGTGAAATCACGCTTTCAGTGGGGAAGCAGCTCAAGAACGTGATTATAACGGTGTAACAACTTCTTACATCAGCAAGACACGTGTCACAACATGATTGTAGCAGTAGGAAGTTAGTTATTAGTCACTGGCTTTATATAGGAGATTTTGTATGTATTGGTAGCAGAGAATATCCAGAATTCAATGTATTGATTTGGGAGATTTCTCTCTCATTCTTTACTTTCCTTTCCTCAAGTTTTCTTGCTTTTCTGTTCATCTTCTTCACGGTAACCACCAATTCTGTATCTGAGCTTATTTCTTAATACAATCTTATTCACAATTCATTCAAGTTAGCTTTTACTTCTGTTATTATTCCACTGCTTCAACCTTAAGCTACTAGAGTTAGTTGCCCTCTGGTTCGATATCATTACATGGAGGAGTTATAGCATCTACCAAGAGGGATCCATAGCCATGTGGATTTTTTCTTTCAGGCACTCCTTTCTCCTTTTGAACCCCAGAGTCTTAGTTCTTTTTTCCTGATCTCTCTCCATCAAACCAATTGCCTGCACGCTTTCATTGTCCTCCATGTCTGCTTCACCTCCTTCAGTGTCCACCATGGTAGATATGTGGGAGTATTAATGTACAGAGAAAAGGAAAGCACTTGATTGTGAGTTCGTGAGGTTTTGCAGTTTCTTTCTCATCGATCGCCTTTCATTCTTGAGAATTGTTTCATCTCTAGATTGAGATCGATCCCTTCTGGTTTCCTTATTAATCTTCCTTTTATCAGATGGCCTCCAGTAGTATTACTTGCATTTCTTACGCCTTGGATGATTTGGAATTGCTGAAGGATGAGTATTCAGGTCGGTGGAACGTGGCCATGGTGGAAGACTGGCTAAGATGTCCGAGAACATTCTTTTGTGTGTGAGAGCGTGGGGCAAAGATGAGGTGCATTTAGCATCTGACGACAAAAAAAATGAGGTTGATAATCATCAAGTAAGTCTAGAGGCTCTGGTAGTACGGATTGAGAATACCATTCCTTGGAGGGCATTGGAGATTCGTGACATTTGTTGTAGTAATGGTATAGATCGATACTTTCAGGTTGCCCGTTTGGTCAATGATATAGCCGAAAAAGACATCATATCTTTTGGGCAGGAAATTTGCGAGTGGTACGTCTTTTTCTCGGATTGCTCATCAAAGCAGTTTAGTACTGATTTGCTTGTTAGAAAGGATGACACTATGGAATTCACGGATTCTCTTCTAGAGAATCTAGTGTACTTTCATAGATTGAAATTAGATGAAGAGCAGTATGAAGCAGATCTCATCAAAGCCCTTGAAAAGCAGCTAAAGTTCTGGAAAAACTTCATCCGTTTTGTTACACAACTGGCGTTGAAGATGCACAATTGGGACCTTTATTGACTCACATTAAAGCCATGGCTATCGACGCAGCACGCGTCTTTTCTAGGCGCAAGTTTATGAAGGTAGATGAATTGCAAGACGACATGAACACAAGCATTTTGGAACTGTTGCTGAAGATTATTCGTGTAGAGCCCCATGTCCACAAGACTTATGTCCAGGCCCTGATTGCTTCAAAGTTATCAAGACAATCACTCGGAGACACAGACAAGCAAATATTGAGAGATTTCGTCGATTCTCTCGCATGTAATCTTGGGGAGACACTAAAGTCTGGTACGTTTCTTATTATTTCTTTAAAAATCAACTGCAAATGGTTTACTAGTGGCTAAATCCTTGAGAATCGATCATTTTCAAGGAGAAAGCCAAAGTGGTTTGATGAGAAAGTAAGAGATCCAATTGTACTCATGATCTATGATGCAGGACTTGTTATTCTATTTCTCTCTCTGAAAGCAATCAAAGACAGTATATTATCCAAGAATATAGATCTTGTTTCTTGTGGTCTGCGAAAAAAGATTAACCTTATGGAGACAATAGTTGCACAGAGATATCCAGAATCAGCATCATTCACCTTTCCTAGGACCAACAACTTGGGCTTTATTGATTCTCTTCTAGAAAAAATGAAGGATTTGGCAAATACTAAGGCCGGCTCGATTGCTTTCACGAATCATCCAATTCAAACATTCCAAGAAGAACTTGTTTGTTTACACTCTTTTCTGGGGGAAATTGTGGAGTTGCGCAATGAAGATGAGGAGCTCCAAGCAATTTGGGATCGTGTGGCAGAGGTGGCATACAGGGTAGAGTTTCTTATTGACTCCTTAATGGTTGGAGATGATCTAGATTCTTCTTCAATGTCGTTTCATTCCATTGTAGAAGAAATTAAGATCATAAAAGCTGAGTCCTTGCAGATTTGTGATATCAAAAAAATTCATGGCAAAGTTAAGGAAACAAGCAAGAGATTCAATCACATGCCAACACGGGAGAAAGCCATTAATCAATGAAGTGGTGGTGGGCTTTGAGTTTGAAGCTGCAGCAATAATCAATCGACTCACAAGAGGATCAGACCAAGTGCAAATTGTTTCCATTGTAGGTATGCCGGGACTAGGTAAGACAACTTTAGCTAGAAAAGTTTACAATGATCCTTCAGTGAAGTCCTATTTTCATGAGTGTGCTTGGTGTACAATTTCTCGAGTATATGACATGAAAAATCTGTTACTTCAAATTTTGACTTGTATTCACTCCAAGCTTCCTGACTATTTTGAGAGATGAGTGAAGAAGATCTGGCTCATCAAGTCAAACGAAGTTTGCTAAGGAAAAGATATCTCATTGTTTTGGATGATGTATGGGATATTGAAGCATGGAACAGATTGGAAGCCTCATTCCTTGATAATGGAAATGGAAGTAGAGTTATCTTGACAAGTAGGCTCCATGATGTTGCTCCGCAAGATAAACTCCATCACGAAACACATTCTCTTCGGCAACTCACTCCTGATCAGAGTTGGGATTTGCTAAAAGCTAAGTTATACCCTGGAAAAGATTTAACTCCAAAATTGTGTGAACTTCAACAGCAAGTTGTGGAAATCTGTCAAGGGCTACCTCTTACAGTTGTCATTCTTGCTGGAATTCTCTCAAGCATGGACCGACGTGATTGGAAAGAAGTTGTGGAAGGTTTGAGTTTAAGAAATGTCTCTAGTATAGAACAATGTATCGCTACATTAGAGCTAAGTTACAAACATTTATCAGATAATTTGAAGGCATGTTTTCTTTATTTTGGACCTTTCCAGAAGACCATGAACACAAAACCAAGAGGTTGATTTCTCTCTAGATCACTGAAGGATTTGTTCAAAAAACTTAGCACAAGAGATCAGAGGATGTGGCAAATGATTACCTGATGCAACTTATTAGCAGAAACTTAGTCATAGTGTCCAAACCAGGATCCATTGATGGTCAAAGCTTGTCGCATTCACGATTTGTTGTATGAGTTTTGTGTGACAAGCCAAAGAAGAAAAGATTTTGCAGCTGGTATGGAGGCATGATGAACTATCTGATTTCAATATGCCATGCTACCTACGCCGCTTGTGCATCAATTCTAAGCTTGAGCACTTTGACAAGTTAAGATTATTTTCTCCAACCATACGCTGTCTCTTATTCTTCAGTCATGGTGTGGATCGTGAAAGAAGTTTCGATTTACGGCCCATTTTTCATATCATCAAACTTGTGAGAGTGTTAGATTTGCGCCAAATTCCTCTAGGCAGCACTTTTCCTAGAGAATTAGCATAGCTTGCTCACTTGCGGTACTTGGTAATTCTTGGAGATGGCAGGGCTGTCCCAGGAACAATATGCAAACTCTCAAATTTAGAAACTTTAATCTGGCGAAGAATTTCTGGGACAAGCCCAGCTCACTGCCATATGCTATATGGAACTTGAACAAACTAAGGCATTTACAGCTAGAGGATGAGTTGGGTAACAGTTATTACTTTAGATTCCCCGACAACAATCTTGACAATATTTGCAGTTGTATGAAATGGATTTCTTGTCCGGTATATACCTCAATCCTCAAGAAAACATCAACAAGCTGTTGGGAAAGTTTCCAAATATCCGCAAGCTAAGAAGCTCCCTTGATCTCGACGAGGGCTATAAATATCATGTAGCAATTGAGCGTCTGAGTCAATTGGAATCTCTCAATTTGAGCTACGACATATACCCTGATGGCCCATATCAGTTCAATATCCAATATCCTTCAGCCTCCTAACCCCCTACCACAGCCTCCTTATACTCCCCTTCCCCCCTTGATTAGGATAGAGTAGGTTATACAAATGTATCGTTGCTGATAAAAAAAATAAAATTTAGAAGGCCTTGCCTTTTTGTACCCTTTCTCTCAATTCAACAGGGACCACGTAGGAAGCATTAGTCATTGTTTAAGAGATAGTTTAGTTTTCTTTCTTTTTGGCTTTTTATGCGTGACTCTTGTTCTATAAATGTCCCAACTGGAGAAACATCCTTTACTTCTTGATTATTTAGTGAAAAACGTGATACCTTACGAATCAATTAAATTGCATGGGAATTTTCTCATAAGGCGTGGCTAGACTTTTCACCTAGTCAAGGATCAACGTGATGACGCAGTCCTGAATATCTGTGAGATCTAATTAGTTTTCACGCGTTCCTTAATTTGTTAATATTTGCACGTTGTCTACTTGAATTTCCATAGGATTATTTTGTTAATTGAATGTTAAGGGCTCGATGTTCAATGCGACTTATTAATCTCCTACCAAATTAGTCAATTAAATCCGTAATTGTTTAATTAATTAATATCAGTAGTAACTAGCGTTTCTACACACTAGGGAAACGTGCAATCTGATTTAAATAATCCTCGTAGCGTGTTATTGGTTGGGGTTAGGTTTCTCTAGTTCTTTATGCAATTGGGAAATTAATTCCTACGGTCATACCTAAGAGTATTTTCTGGTTAGGGGTAATCAATGGTCGTACCTTGACTATCAATAAATTAAGGAAAAATTGGTTGTCAGAGCCCCTCGGCGACTATAACTAACCTATTAATAAATTAAGTGAACCTCCCTTGTATCAATTGTGAGGACTTGCAAATTCCTTATATTTTTCTAAAAAATACCCTTTTATTTGGAAATTATTCATTTATTATAGCCCTACTACCCATTCATTCCACAATAAGTGCAAATGAACCTAGAAAGTAGGGTTTCACTTTTTGTTTTCAAGTTGGAGCAAGTTAGGGTTTTCACGTGTATCCGTAGTGTAATTATCCGGTACGGTGAGAGGATCAAATTTGGTGCTTAAGAGTGACTTTTAGGTGAGAAATAATATGTGATTAGAAGCAATGATAAAAAGTTAGTGAATAGGAAGTAAAAAACCCTAGTACGTGTGATTTAAGGAAAAACGGCGCGAACCGACGGGTACCGCGCACTACCGATTGAACGCACCACTTGACCACCACTTTCTTACCACATGAGCTCATTAATATTTGAGCAAAATATCTCCTTATTTCCAGCTAGCTTTGACCGAAATTTAAGGCTAAAAATGCAAGGAAAAGAAACAAAAAAATGAGTGGTGGTGGTGAAGCCACTTGTTGGCCACCTAAGGGCCATTGACCAAGATACTTATCTTACCTTCTTATCACTTGGAGCCATCTTTCTTCTTCATTTTTTCTGCTGCTTGGCCGAGAGAGAGATTGGAAAAAACACCAAGGGAAAGTTGCCCCATTTCTTCTTGAATCTAGCCACCAAGTGAGAAAGAAAGAAAACTAAACCGATTAAAGCTATCTTTGAGTGTTTATTTAGTGAGAGGTTGGTGAAATTTTGAAGGGGAAGCTAGGGTTGCTCTTGGTAACCACTTAAGCAAGGTAAGGATGATGATTTCCCCATTCCTTACTCTTGATCTTGTTTAAATTAGCTTAGCATCTCAAATTTGTGGTGAATGATGGTTGTTATCATGTTTTGGGTGTTTTTCCTTTTAGTTACATGAATTAGGGTTTGATGGATTGCTGCCTATACTTGATGTATGGTTAATATATATTGTATCCAATATTATATAGGGGGTTTTGGTAGCAAATGAAGAAAGTTATCATTGAAACCAAAAAATTCTAGATTTCTGGCAAATATGACTTCAATTCTGTCTGGTTTTAGTGCTCCATGTTAGAGGCTGAATTAGGCTTGGTACAAAACATTAAAGTTGTATAGAATAATATTTTATAGTTTCCTACAAAATTTCAGCTCAATCGGAGCAATGTAGCCTGTGAAAAGACAAAATACCCTCGCTGACTTAGGATGTTTCCAATGAACCATTTTAGACAGATTTATCCAATTAACCGTGTTTATTCACTATGATCCGTGCTGATTTAGCCATTTTCCAAAACATGAAAGTTTTAGTACTCTATCTTATCTTTTCAACACCACCAAGAACACCTTAAACGGACTTTGGTAGCCTAAGATATGACCATTTCAATGTAGTATAGTCAATTAGCCGATTAGTTGGAATTCGGTTCTGTAAATTGGGAATTTCACTGGGTTACACTGGAAATTTGACTAAGTGATCTTCATGAAAGTTGTATGCCTTCGTCTTAGCTTCAAAACGGTATAAGTTGTACTTCAATCCGATAAGCATAGCCTCAGATGTGTTCCTTCCGCAAAAACCCATCAAATCTGTCTTTTGTTAAGTTCATTTCCGCACTTGTTATTAGTTTAAATTTTTATCCTTGTATTGTCTTGAGCCTATGGAACAGATATTGAAATGAATTTGTGTTGTATGTAACTTTGGGTTATTTGAGGAAATAATGAAGCCATAAATGGCTGGAAATAGGAAAATACAAAGGGCATGCTGCCCAAATTTTCGCTCAAGGGCTAGAGAAATACACTTGCAACTTAGGTAAAGTTGATATATGCATACCACTTGAACTATCTAGGACATTTGATACCTTGTTATCGAGGGTTATACATTAGAACCTAGCCGAACTTGTACCCTTAGGAAAAGCGGTACTAACCACTATAAATCCGTTTTCCTTGCACTTTCGACTTAAAAGTTATTTCCAAGCAAACATGTTACCAAATTTTTTAGTTTGAAAAGCGAGCAACTGTTTCGCGACTATTCACCAAGTGAATTTCAATTTCTTGATTCTTATTGAACGAAACGTTTAAGTTTCGAACCTTAGTCGATTTTCAAAGTTCTTAAATCAAGTTTTATCGCAGATTTGGACTCCAAACTCGGAGTACCCCCCCGGACGTGAACACTAGAGGCACTACTTTTGGTGAGTGCTTCCAAATATCCGATTGCACTTAATACATGTGTTTCCTACTTGACCCACATGATTACATGATGAATGAATGATAGGGCAAGGGTGTACTTTACCGCACTTGTCCTAATATGACTTGTTCTTGTTTATTGATTACACTTGATTCGCTATGCATGTACATGAGTTATATCTTGCCTGGAATTCCAGAAACCCTGTGGCTAGTTAATCGAATCGAGCCGGCAAGGGTCTGGTTGACTAGATAATGAACCCTGGGTAACTAGTAATGTCAAGTGGAGTGTATCTCCTTGGCAAAACGGTATACTCGAGTATTACCACCCGTGTTTTATATGGCATACGGGCCCGGAAAAGGGGTTTGAGTGGTGGACAGAGACTGGTGTGAAATGGGGTTTTCTTTCTGGACTAGTTATTACTTGAAAGTTGACGGAGTGTCAACTACCAATCGATCAAGCTAGGATGGAGCCGAGACATGAGCCACTGTATCCTTACATGTGAACATGATCCATATATTTCTTGACTACTTGAAGTATTATCTCCTTGATTGGACTTGTTTGCTCGCTATTTCATTATCACACTGTTATTATTTTGTTTGATGGCCAATTTGATATTTGGAACTTCACTGAACTTTGGCTCACCCCGTTAGTTTTGTTTTCCTTACAGGGATACGAGCGAGGCGTGAGACGTGTAAAGACTAGCGTAGTCTAGTTGTTTTAACTTTTGACTTTTGACTTGTACTCGCGCTACTCGAATAGAATGTTTTGTATCTGGATTGTATACATTTTGAACCAGTTTGGGTATACTAAGGCTTTGTATCGTGAATTTACATCAATGTAAATTATAAGCCTGAATTGTGATATTATTTATGGTCCATGGATGTATGCACGTGATACGAGTGAATGAGTCCTGGCGAGAGTTGGGCAGGCGGTCCGCCAAACCCTTTGGTATGCCTTAGGGGGAGGTGGGGTCATCACATCAATGATCGGATGAATGGACTGTGTCTGAGTAGTTGTATCCTTGGCTAGAATTTTATCTATTCTTGATTTAATTCTTGTCTATATTCTTGCTAGTTAATTATTCGTTTTAGTTGAATTGCTTAATTATTTTTAGCTTTATTCCGATAAACCCCCTTTTTATCAATTGGAACCTCAAAGAAACAAATATCCCCAGTCCTTGAGGAGACGACCCTACTTGCCACTGTCTACTAGTTAGTCAATATTGTCAACTAATTAATTCTGGTATATCGGATTAAGTAAACTCTTCGGGAACAGGATGAATCAAGTAACCCATTGCATACCTAGAGTCCCTGCTCCAGTACCTAAGATTGATTATTGACTACTTTTAGTGGTAGTTAGGATTTATTTTATTATTGCACAGGCTCAGCACCTGTCACATAATAACTAAATATTCATTTAGTCTGTACAATTAAATTTTGTTGCCGAATGGAACAAATGCCATCATCGTCTCAACCTTACTAGGATTCAACAATTTATTTATTCTTTTGCATAATCTACTTTAACAATTTCCAATCTTTCACACTCCAAATAACAACTTATTAATTCATATAATCAAACATGTATGAAATTAGAAACCGACTACATTAATACTTGTTATATTGGAATTTGGTCAATTCCGTTTCTTGGTTGAATTACAATAGTTTAAGAGTTGATAGAATAGTTTACACCGCTTATTCAAAATATATGGGCCTTTTAATCTAACTTGGAATTAATTTTTTTGAGTGGAATTGATTCTTCTCTCACCCAACGTACCCAAAATACTATGTGGAAGGTAAATTTTTAAAACTCATAATACTCTGCTTGCTAACTAAAGTTTATAAATTTTCCAAGAACTTAAATGTCTAAAACTTTGAATTATAATAAGGATTAACTTTTTGTACACTAACTAGCAGTATTGGATGTATGTCACATATATATGATTTGAATTTCAAATTTGAATTCATGTTATGTGGCAATGATCTAAACCTGTTAGTATAAAAAAAATTAGGGATAATTTTAGAAACCTCTCCTGAGGTTTGTGACAATTTTACTAAGCTCCTCTATGATTTGAAAAATTACATTTACCTCCCTTAATTTGATAGATTTAGTAACAAAACCTTAAAATAATATTGACTTGGTCAATTTTTTAAATGACTACCCAAAAATGCCCTTGTACAATGAGTTTCAATTTATTTCCCTATACAATTATAAGATTATTTAGTATAATTATAAGGAAAAGGTGCCAAATTTGTCTATATCTACTATTAGATAAATAAATATAATAATAATTTTATTACTATGATATGATACTTTTGATGGTATTTTATTATGAATTTAGATTTATAAGATAGAAAAGAAAATGTTGAAATAATTCATTTAGAGTTTGTGAGAATCCAAAATTAATTATGCAATTTATGTTTTTAACTAGAATTGAAAGTGTTACGATTTGCTTGTAATTATTTAATTTATATGTTTACTTGTTTCTTATGATTAAACAACTAGAATGTACCCTAAATTAGTGTGGGATCAACCCTTATAGGATTTAACACTAACTAGAATAAGAAATTAGTACAGGTATAGTATAATAACATAAAAGTGTGGGGTAATTGTTAGATTAGTTCATGACTTATGCATGCTTGACAAGTGGTGAAAAGGGAGTGCCAAGTGTGGATTATCTTGCATGACCTACAACACTTTTGGCTAGAATTATTCTCGTCTTGCTCCATTTCAGTCGAGAGAGGAACTAGAGAGAGACCTATGAGAATTTCTCTTGTCTTGCTCCACTTCAGTGGAAAGAAACTAAAGTGTCTTGTCTCCATTTCGAGCTAAGAGAAACCTTGTCTTGCCTCCATTTCCAGTTGAGGAGAAATTAGGAAGGTGAGCCAACTTCCAGCTTAATTTGTAGCAGAAAAATAAGGTAAAATGACTAGAAACTTCAACCTTTCCATATACTTTAGAGAGATTTGGTTGCATGCTTGATTTGAAGATGAGAATAGGTAGTAATAGGTGGTAGATCTTGCTGAAAATTTTAGTTCTTAAACATGTGATGGACTGTCTTGTTCCATAGCATTTCATTCGAAATTTTGGAGAAGAGAAGATTTTACTAGGAATGTATGATATCTGTCTTATTTCTTGCTTTGCATGATATA
Organism: Coffea arabica; assembly: GCF_036785885.1. Classification (NCBI taxonomy): domain Eukaryota; kingdom Viridiplantae; phylum Streptophyta; class Magnoliopsida; order Gentianales; family Rubiaceae; genus Coffea; species Coffea arabica. Next base: position 51,450,304 of record NC_092320.1, on the reverse strand, counting down.
TATAGTATGTTTACTTATGAAACTAGTGGAAAGTTGATAACTTGGCTAAACCTCTGGAAATTTGTTTGATTGGTCGAGTGAGGGAGAGAGAAGTTTTCCAGTTTTCTCCATGAACTTTTGGCTGTAGAATTTTACATTGCTGGTCAATATACTTCATAACATTAATCTTCACATGCGTGTTGGGTTTGAGTGAAAAATAAAGAGTTTTGTTGGAAAAAAGTTCGTTTAACAAACTATCTTCTTGCTGGAAAATTTTCCAACTTTGAACTGTGGAGGAAGCTTGAATTTTCTGCTCTTAGATACAAATTTTCTTTGTTGAGTTTTGGTGGAATGCATGATTAATACCTCATCTCATGTTACAAGTCTATTATTGTGTGATTTATGGTTAAAAGCGAGCAAGAGGGGTGCTGTTTTGGTGAGAAAAAGTGAAGAGAGACTTGTTGGAATTTTGTTGCCTAAACCGTAGGGTGAAGCTGTGATTTCCAGCTTGTAGCTTCCACTTTTATTGAGATTTTCTATAAGATTCATGCCTTATAATCACATATTGATATATTGTACGATTTATGCTTGAATCATGAAAGAAAGTTGAGTTTCTGGTTAGAAATCCACATGCATGTAACCTATTTTGGAGGCAACTTCCAGCCTTGAACCATGGCTAAATTTCAGCTTTCATTTCAAAATTTTGTTGCTATTTTACCATACATTCATGTGATATGTCTTCCTAAAGGTTAATGTCAAATTTTGGTGTGCTAAATCTAAAAGTCAGGAGTGGTAATGCTGGAATTTTTGCTTGGAGCCCAAGAGTCACCATAATCGCCATATTTTTTCAAGATTTAACACTAATGTTGGCTGCAAACTTGCACACATTGGTTTGTTAAACTCCTAATGTTTTAATCAGGACATGCATGAATAAATTCAGTGATTTTTGGAAAAATTTTTGAGGAATCCTGGTGACAAATATCTGTCAAAAGAAGCCGAGAGTGAGAGCAAGGTATCCAACCTCAATTTCAAGAATTTGGTTGCAAAACTCTACCTTTTAACCTACATGTTTGGTAATCCATTTAAAACTAGAGTTTTATGTATTATTTCACTTGATTTGACTAAGATGATTTAGTAATTTGGAAAGAAAGTTGGTAGTGTCGTAAGGTCTAGTAATTGTAGCTTGGGTTTGTTCTAGGAGTCGAGGGCGAGTTAGAAGGAAACCTTGAAGCCGAGGCATGAGTGTCCACTTAATTTGGTGAGTGTTCCTTGTATGTATTTGTGATTAGACACTAAAGTTGTTTGTTGCTTGTTGATTAGTGAATTGTTGCAAATTGCTAAGTGCCTGTGTTCGAAACTTAAATTGTTTTTATAAAAGACGAGTGTGTATTTTGTCGCACTCGACCTAATTGCTCTTGGGAGTTATTAATTGTTTAACTACTACTGTTAACCATGCATGACCGTTTTGGCCCCAAACTCCATCGATGGTCGGCTTATTCAAACCAACAATGGGTTTGGTCAAGTAGGTCGATAGTCCTTGGGTACCGTTCATTGGTATACTCGAGTATGACCCACCAAAATGATCACCGAACACTAGAAGAAAGGAGAATGTTCGGTACTGTTTAATTGGGGAAATGACATTGAATCACTGAGCATGAGTAAGTGCTACGTTTGAAAATGGACGGAAGCCACCTCTACAGCCTGTATCAGTACCATATCCTTTTACATTGAACATGTCACTTGTTTTAGAATGTTAATTGTTATATATATCATGCTTTATGGTTGAGTTGCGATTGCTATGATCCTTTTGGATGAATGGGTTTACTTGGAACCTCGCTGGGTATTAGCTCAACTCCTCTAGTTGTTTTCCTTATAGGAGTAGAAGACAGGTGTGGGAGAAGCCGGTAGTATCAGTTCGAAACTTGGAATTGTACTTTGGTGAATCTTTTGTATTTGATGTAAAGTCATGCAAACTTATTATTTTGAGGAATGTACATATTAAATGATATAGTTAAAACAACTCTTGTTTTGGTTGGGAAATGTAAGCGTGAATGGATTGTTAGTAGTTAGTCTAAATTAATGTTATCTCTGAAATTAATGTGGGTGAGTGAGTTCTGACGAGAGTTAGGCAGGCAATCCACTAAACCCTAAGATTTGCCAGCGTGAGGTGGGGTCATCACATTATGAATTTTTGGAGTAGTGGGATTATCATAATTTAGTAGTGCTTTTAGGCCATTTCTTTTTTTATTTATTGTTAATTTTAATACCAAAAAATAGAAAACAAAGATTAGCAAAATATTGGATTATATATAAAATTAACTTGCTAAAAAAACACTAGTTCAAGATTTGGTTATAATAGAAATTAGAGACAATAGTGGTAGTTCTATAGTTTTATTGGCGAAAAATTAAAAAAAAAAGGAATAAGAAGGAACAAGGATGAAAAAATAATTTTAAAACTCATTCTAAGTATAAGCATAGTAAATAAGGGAATTTCATAAAAATATTTAAAGGTAAAATTATCATTTTAAATGATGAGCGAGGTATATGTAATTTTTTAAATTTCAGGAGAGCTCAATGAAATTGTCAAAAACCTAGCTCAGTGAAATTTTCAAAAACCTCAAGGGAGGTTTCTGAAATTATCCCAAAAAATTATACATTAAAAATGTATAAAAAAAGCTATCCTTACGATAAATATACTATTGAGTGATTTCTGGTAATAAATAAAGTAAAATTGCAATTTTGGTCCTTAATATTTGGTCGTTGTGTTAAATCAATCCCTAATGTTTCAATTAAAGTAAATGGACTCCCCTAAAGTTATTGGTTTTAGGCAGACTTAGAACAACTAATGGAAAATTACAATATTTAATGGTCAAAATCAAATTGAAACGAGTCAAAACTTTTAATTTTGCAATTTTAGTCCTTAATTTTTAAAATCTTGATCAATATTGTACTTTACATTTCAAATAGTTATATTTAAGGTTTCCAAATGAAATAACCAGTGATTTATCATTAAATGCATGACAAAGTGTTATAAAATCCCTATTAATATTCCTAAAAGCGCTTCACATTGATGCAACATTAGTGAATGTGTTTGTAATGCAAGCAAAATATTATTTAAAATAATTTAGCCATCCAAACACAGCCACTATCTTTTAGCCTAAAAAAATCTTCTTGTTAAATTAATTATAATTGAATAATAATACATGAACAATTTTGTTGATCTTAGTCCCTAACTTTTGATGTTTACAAAACAAATGGACAATATTAATATCTCTTCAAGAAATACTTTCAATTATGCAGCAATTTGATTCTAAGAACAAGTGCAATTGAAAGAAGACAGAAATTGCTGAAAGCTATCGGACGCTTGGATCGGACGTCCAATAATCATTGCGCAATTTCGGACGCATGAAGAACTCCACCACCGAACATCCGAAGGAAATAAGACATTCTCTTGGCTCACTGACCTCGATCAGACGCAAGCATCGGATGTCCGATGGAATCGTTCAAACTCGACGAAACTTGTTGGATGCTCACAAAGACAATACCAGACATCCGATAGAATTGAAGAAGATTTTGCAAACTCACTGCCTACTGTCAGACGCATGCTTGGGTAGTACCGGACGTCCGATACTCCAATGGCTAGTTGACTATTCAGCTACTTTCTATCCTTTGAAAACATTAATGAAACACTTTTTTGGTCTCCTATAAATAGAGCATGGTCAGAATCTTCAAATAACTTTTGCACACTAAAGATACAAAAAATCTAGAGTAGTTTTAGTGAAAGAACACTCTCCAAGGAAGATTTGTAGTCTTAGTGGTGTGATGCTCATTGTAACCTTTTCATTTGTGAGTGAATATTTCATGAGTGTAGTTCTGTGAGGGTTGTCCTGCGGGATAGTAAAACTTCCTAACTTGACCAAGTAGAGTTCGAGACAAGGAGGAAGTGAACCTTTCTTTGTACACAAAAGTGACGTCAACTTGAAGAAGTTTGTTTGAATTAATCTACAAGCTCAAGAGGAGTTGAGTAGTTAATTGGTTTGCAATTCTTTCCTTTTTATTTACTTGTTGTTACGTTTGTGATCTTTACATTGCTTATCTCTTCTACTTCTCTCAAGTGATTTTGTTCATTCATTAATTGATTCATTGTGTGATCACTTAGAAAAGAGAGTAAATTTCATATTGAACAAAAACTGCCGATAACTATCAACCTAATTCACCCCCTCTTAGGTTGTTTTCGATCCTTACAAGTGGTATAAGAGTTTGGCCTCCTTGAGATTAAACTCAATCGGCTTAGAAGTAAAAATGACAACCAATAATGCCATGTTTTTTGAAGGACATTCTGTCATTAGACCACCTATGTTTAATGGGTCAAATTATGTTAGTTGGAAAGAATGAATGATTATCTTTTTGCAATCAATTGATATTGAATTGTGGTTTATTATTAGTGAAGGTCCATATAATGCCTCTCTTATAGATGAAAATACTCATAGATCTAGACCAAAAAAAAGAAGTGAACTGATTGCTGTGGATAGAGTTCATCTCACCTTAAATGCAAAAGCCATGAATGTGTTATATTATGCTTTAAACTCAAATAAATCTATTAGAGTCAAGGGTTGCAAGTCAGTTAAAGAAATTTGGAACAAACTGAAAGAAATTCATGAAGGTAGTGAGACTGTTAGAGAACAAAAGAAATCTATCTTAGTTACTAAATATGAGTCATTTAAGATGGAGCCTCATGAAAATATTGATCAAATGTATTGTAGATTCAATGATTTCATTAAAGATTTAGAAGTGTTGGAAAAAGAATACTCTCTAGGTGAAAAAAATAGAAAAATCCTGAATACAATGTTCAAAGATTGGGAAAATAAAGTGACTGCTATTGAAGAGGCCAAAGATTTGAATACTATGCCTATTGAATCACTTATTAATTCTCTGACCTCTTATGAGTTGAAACTTAAGACTAAGGTACAAGAACAAGAAGATGCAAAGGTAAGAAGGAGCATTGCTCTAAAAGCATCTCAAGATGAAGCTGATTCTGCCTCCTTGGATGGAGAAGATGTGGAAGTTGATGACAGTGATCTTACTCTCATCACAAGAAGTTTCAAGAGGATCCTCAATAAAAGGAGATTTAGAAGAGGAGGACCTAGCAATGCAAATTCTAATCAATTCAACAATGTAAGAAACAAATGAAGATATAAGGCCAACAAAAAGTAAAGTGACAAATGCTATGAATATGGCCAACTTGGACGCTACATGAGTGAGTGTCCAATGAAGAAGAGAAACAGTGAAAGAAAATCAAGATTCAACAACTTTCAGTTCACATGGAATAGATGCAACTCCGATGGCGAAATTGAAGAGGAAGATGAATCTGCTCAATTGGCTTTCATGACCATTGGAGATGATGAGATAACAACTTGTAACTCTCAATTTGATAGTGATGATGAAACTAATGATGATCTCGAATCTTTCATTAAAAAGTTGCATAATAGTTTGAAAGAATCTTATGTTAGAAACAAGAAATTAAAACACAAAATTAATTTTCTTTTTCATGATAATACACACCTTATTCAAGAAAACAAGATGCTAAAAATTGAAAATGATTTCTTGAAAAAGAATGAGATTGATTTACAAAATAAGTTTGATAGAAAAACAAGGCTTTGTGAAATGTTCAAAAAGGAGCAAGGTGATTTGAAAAGAAGAATGAATAATTTAAATGAGTTGCTCCAACATAAAAAATAAAACTGTTTTCAAGGAAATGAAACAAAAACTCATTTTGGTACTCATGAGAAGAAATTAAATTCTGGTGCAAATAATTTTGTAAGATTTATTAAAACTGGTTTTGCAAATAACTCTTTAGTTATATGTAATTTTTGTTTTCAAAAAGGTCACATGAAAAGTGATTGCTATGTGAGGAAAAATATGAAAAGAGACATGAAATGCATATGAATAGTTGATATGATACTAACTTTCAAGAACCCAAAAATTAAATGGTACCAAATATTAGTTCTTGAACTCTTGAATAGGTGAATCTAGTGAACATCATTAAGGAATCAAAATAGTTCGTAGACAGTTGATACTCTGTGATAGCCCCACCTCACCCTAAGGCGAACCAAAGGGTTCGGCGAACCGTCTGCCCAACTCTCGCAGGACTACGGATCCGGAACGAGCGTAAACCCTACCAACCGCTCAAAAGAACTTCGAGAAGATAACATTCACTGTCCGAAACCCAACCAACCACAACAACTTTAGATAACCCTAGAAAAGAACATTTCCAAACCAAATCAACTTAGGAACGTGGTTAAACACTTTTATATAGACATGGTTGCAAATTTACAATTCAAAAGGGAATTGTTTGGTTAAAATACATTTAAGGTTTTCCAACCATCGAGGAGTTATGCAAAAGAATACTAAAACTAGCTCAACTCATGCTTCAAAACATCATAGTCTTCTAAAGGTGATTTCTTGTAAGGAAAACAAGGATAACGAAACGGGGTGAGCTAAAAGCTCAATGAGGTGCCCAAAATAATAACAGTCAAGAACCAAGGAACTTCATGCTCAATTAATCACATAAGTGTAGCAAATAAGGAGAGGAACAAAGCAACTTAGATAAAAGGATACAGGTGGCTCTCAGGAGCCAAATTTCCCGTTGCAGTACTTGATCCGACTACGTTGACCCTCCGTCAACTTTCAAATAAGGAAACCAGTCCAGTAGAACACCACTTTAACGCCAAATCCCGTTCACCAATCATACCCCCTTACCGGGCCCGAACGCCAAACAGGAACAGGAATGGTAATACTCGAGTATACCGGAATCAAGAGTCTCAATACTCAAAGATTCCCCAGGAACAGGTACCCAAGAATTGTCAATTATCTCGACCAAGTCCTTGCTAGCTCGATTTAATTAACTCCCCATGAGGTTGAGCTCAAGTTTAACGGGACGATCAAGTTTAACAGGACGATCGCTAGACACACTTCCAAACGATCTCATAACAAGTGTAAGTAACAAGTTCAAGTACATAACAAGTACAAGTAATAGATTCCAGTTCGTTCAGTACAGGCAAGAGAACGAGTGTGATAAAGTATACCCTCGTCTCATACAAGATAAACAATCAGGAAAGATATTCAAATAGTAAGTTGCAAGTATAGAAAATCAGTTTAGCAATAACTCAGGGGAGTGGTGCACACACCTGATCAAACAAGGATAATTTCAAAAGTTACCTTCCTAAGTGTGGCTTTACTCGCCGGCACCTCCTAGAACAATCAAGGCAAACACTTAAGACTGGACTCCAAAACCTAGTAAGTGGAATTCGCAAGTAAAGCTCGATTACAAGTCGGGTGCCTATCCAAATAAACCATTAATGTAAAGCGAAGAGGTGATTTTAGAGTGAAAAGATAACAATTAGTCCTAAAGGCATGCACAACCTCAAAACTCTACCTACAATGATTGACCAACTCCAAATTTGAAGTAAAAAAAAATGAAAGTAAGGTCAATACTAGGAAAATAGGATTTTCCAGTTTCGCGCAACCCTATATGAAAAATCATATCTCAAGTTTTGTAAGTCCAAAATTAATAAAAGTTATACCGTTGGAAAATACATTCAAAGGGCTATAACTTTCCAGAAAACACCATTGTAAGATTCGGAACACAAGTCAGTCAAATTCAAGTTGCAAGTTGTTGTTTTATCCAGTGGAAGACAGAACAGGTACAATATTTCAGTCAACTTTGAAAAATCACCATAAATTGCATAAACAGAAACAGGGTTGAAAATTTACACGGTTCATAGCCCTATGAATCTAGTTTAAAATTCAATAAACGGAACTCAATTCTGACATTTCTACATCAAGATATAGCAAATCTCCCGAGACTGCGCAGAAGCTCCTGCGAAAATTTTGACAGCACTTCCCCTAGTCTTCTTTACCTTTCCAACCAAACCTCAACACCCAATCACAAACTATCAAACACCTTTAATTAGAGCCACAATACCCTTGAAAACAACCAAATGGTAGCTCAACAAAGAAACCCTAGAAAAGCCCCAATTATAAACCCAAAAACCAAAAGACAGTTTCGACATCATTTAGCGGAACGAACACAACTGGAGCTACACTTATCATATTGGGGTGTAATTTGTACCATTATGAAACTAAGACAAAGGGATACAACTTTGATGAAGGCTACTCAGTCCAGTTTACAATGTTGCTAGGTCAAATTTACCAAAACAACCCCAGATTTTCCAATTCAAAATTTACTGTAACAGTCCTGATTCATTCAGTCATATCTCAGCATATACAACTCCAATTCAAGTGATTCCAAAGCCATTAGAAAGCTAAGACACAAGGCTAGAATGCTTAAGAAGACATCAACAACCAAATCAGTAGTATTCCGGGTCAAAACAACCAATTATAGAAGCTGATTAGCATGTTCGGATAGAAACAAGGCAGCAGGGGTATTTCGGTCTTTTCATAAGGTACGTTGCTATGATTGAGCTGAAATTTTATAGCATACTATAAAACATCATTCTCTACAACTTTCATGTTTTGGGCAAGAGCTGATTGGGCCTCTAACATGCTCAAACAAAACCGGACAGAACAGGGTCATTCAAAACCCTAACCTGGAATTCATGCATTCAAGTGCTAATCTTCCCCAAAACAACATTTAAAACAACTAAAAACCACTAATAAGCAATTAATTGAAGTAAAGAGGATGTTCTTGGAAAAAAAACCTTAAAACCCCAAGAAAGTTGGTAGCTTAGTGCTTCCCTTTCCAAAACAACTCCACCAATCCTTCTTAATCCTTTCTAGCAAGAAGTTTTATGGAGTAATTTAAAGATTAAACAGTTGAATTGAAAGATTGGGCAAAATTAGAGGTAAGAAAGTGGAGAGGTTTTTCTTCCTTTTTGCTTGAAGATGGCTGGCCAAGAAGATGAAGAAAATGAAAAATTTTTGATCATTTTTTTTGTTTTAATTGGTAAAGTAATGAATAGTGATCAAAATTCAAGAATAAATCACAAGGTGACACTTGTCACCCTCATAACTGCTAAGCTATCATTTTGTTTCTTCAACACTCATCCAAATAGTATCCTCTAATTATCTCTTAGCACCTAGTAAATTAAACCCTGTATACAAAACTTAACCTAATTGGCCGAATATTACCGAACTTTCCGCACTAGCGGGTCCCACGCCCGGTATACGCTCCAAAAATCTCATGAACTCAATTATATTAGAAAAATGTTTTAAAAACCCTATTTACTCATAAAACAAGTTATAAAATTTTCTAATAAAGAAATTATAGAAAAACGTGCGATTAAATAAAACAAAACCCTAGAAAATACGAAAATTTACAGGTTCTCACATACTCAAGACACATGACCGGTGATCCATCACATTCAAGCCAAAATCAAGTGGCAAATTGACATTTGGAAATGATATAAAAGCAAAAAATTAGAGCAAGAGATGTTGGTAAGAATGATCAGATTTAAGTTCATAACGTTCTTTTGTAATTTTTTTTAATGTTTCTGATATTTTGAACTGAGTTTCCTTTAATGTTTTTAATAATTAATGGATTTCGATTGATATGCATGTGGGTATGAATGTTGGTTTCATTGATGTTCATTGTTATTTTTTTTGTCTCTTTTGATGTGATTTTTCTGTTATTGACTGATGATGGTTGCAGCTACTGTTCTTTTTATGGCAATTACTCTCTACTTTTATGATGACAAAAAGGGGGAGAAATTATAAAATAGATGTGGTTTGGGATGCTATTAGTAAGGGGGAGTTCATTTGATGCTAGTTTGGAATACTATGAGTAAGGGGGAGTTTCTCCTCATTTTTCTTCCTTCCATCTATTGTTTTGTCATCATCAAAAAGGGGAGAATGTTGATCTTAGTCCCTAACTTTTGATGTTTACAAAATAAATAGATAATATTAATATCTCTTCAAGAAATACTTTCAGTTATGCAGCAATTTGATTCGAAGAACAAATGCAATTGAAAGAAGACAAAGGTTACTGAAAGCTATCGGACGCTTGGATCGGACGTCCGATAATCATTGCGCAACTTCGGACGCATGAAAAACTCCACCATCGGACGTCCGAAGGAAATAACACATTCTCTTGACTCACTGACCTCAATCGGACGCAAGTATTGGACGTCCGATAGAATTGAAAAATATTTTGCAAACTCACTGTCTGCTATCGGATGCATGCTTGGGTAGTACCGGACTTCCGATACTCCAACGGCTAGTTGACTGTTCAGATACTTTCTATCCTTTGGAAGTATTAATGAAGCACTTTCTTGGTCTCCTATAAATAGAGCATGGTCAAAATTTTCAAATAACTTTTGCACACTGAAGATACAAAAGATCTAAAGTAGTTTTAGTGAGAAAACACTTTCCAAGAAAGATTTGTAGTTTTAGTGGTGTGAGATTCATTGTAATCTTTTCATTTGTGAGTGAATATTTCATGAGTGTAACTCTGTGAGGGTTGTCCTGAGGGATAGTAAAACTTCTTAACTTGACCGAATGGAGTTCGGGGTAAGGAGGAGATGAACCTTTCTTTGTACATAAGAGTGATTGTAATTCATCAACTTGAATAAGTTTGTTTGAATTAATTTACAAGCTCAAGAGGAGTTGAGTAGTTAATTGGTTTGCAATTCTTTCCTTTTTATTTACTTATTGTTACGTTTGTAATCTTTACATTGCTTATCTTTTCTACTTCTCTCAAGTGATTTTGTTCATTCATTAATTGATTCATTGTGTGATCACTTAAAAAAGAGGGTAAATTTCATATTGAATAAAAAGTGCCCATAACTTAATTAGGTTTTTAATCAACCTAATTCACCCACTCTTAGGTTATTTTCGATCCTTACAAATTTATTAAAAGTTAGTAAAAAGTAGAGAATCTTAATTTTAGTAAATAACTTTGTTTTAACACTACTGTTTACATAAATTGGAACCTGATTTGGGTTATGATCAAGAATAGTGATTAATTTAGTAAGTAAAGATAATTGCAAATCAAGTACTCATATAAATTTTTGGAAAGACTTCTTATTGTTCTTTCTTATTTTTCCTTCTAAATTAAATATTTCAATAATAAGATTTTAGTATACTTATATAAATGTTTACCTACATTTGAAATATTTTTTCATTTCCTAGGTTGAATTAGTTTTGTTTGATTAGTGCTAACTATTGCTAATATAACACCACACAAGTTGTCTAAGAGTGTCCCTACTTTTTCACTAGAAAAATTCGACACAAGTGAGAAGAAAAAGGTAACAAATTTTTCCTTTTTTCTTGGATGAATTTTAGGTATTTTTCTCTCTGGAATTTTCTAAAAAATATCATAAGTCAATTTGTGCATTGATTAGTCATGCTAGCACAAGTTGAGGGAGTATTTTTTTTTCAAAACAGCCTAATTTTTTATTCAAAAACAATAGCGTACATTAGGTAGGGTACCCTAAGTCAAGCGTACATAGGGCATCTGTATCCTGTCTAGGTGGGCTAATCCCTTTATACATACTAGAAGTGGGGTGGGAGGGAACCTTTGACTAATGTGCGTGGAGCTTGCTAGGTGAGCTAGGGCATTCGCAACAGCATTCGCTTCTCTATTGGTATGAGCAAATGAAACTTGGCGATCTATCGCTAAAGCCTTGATGCGTGAGACAGTCTTCCATAGCTTCCAAAGGACTCTGTCGTTGCCTGTCACCATGTTCAGCAAAACCTGAGAGTCCATTTCAATGTGTAAATAGGGGATATCCACTGAGGCTCGCATGCCTTCCAGAAGCGCCAAGGCCTCTGCTTCCATATTTGTCATGGGCCCTAAGAACAATGAAAAGGCACTCAAGATATGACCCTCGGGGTCGCGGAGTATCCCTTTGGCTCCTGAGTGTCCTGGATTCCCTAAGGATGAACCATCAATATTTAACATGACATACCCGAGCGGCAGCCGCGTCCATGTGACCCAATGCAGGAAGGGTCGCTCCATCTGTGTCATGTTAATAGATAAGCCTGAGAGGACCAACTCCCTGTCGTCCTGCGTCGCCTGGATGAAGGGGCGGGCCTGGGACATGCCGAGCAGCAAAGCTTTGATGTTCCAACATAGTCGAGACGGCGTTGAAACAATCCCCTCGTACATTGTCATGTTTCTGGCCTTCCATAGTTCCCAACATATAAGGGGTGGCAACACCCTACACAACTCATCCCATGCAGTACTAGGAGACCTGTAGAGCCACCACTGTTGCAAGGGACAGATGACACCATAGGGAGGTCTAATGGGCAGCTGAAGGACCTTAGAGAAGTAGTTCCACACCTCCGTAGCAAGGGGATAGTCGGAGAAGATGTGGTCCTAGGTCTACCCATCAGGGCAGAAATGACACTTGGAGAGGAGCTGTAAACCGAACCTGCATAAAGCTTCAGGAAAAGGCAAGCAGTTGTTAAGCAGCTTCCACATAAAAATGGCGATTTTGCACGGGATGCGACAACTCCAGACGCACTTTCGTGACCCTAGATAGGCTCGTTTAGGCCGTAGTGCGTCCCATGCAGAGGAGACTGTAAAATCTCCAAAAGGCGTAAGAACCCAAACTCATCGAATGCCACAGTCTAGCTCGATATCTTGTGTGAATTGGTCCACCGTATCCCGAACAGCCAGCATCCTTTTCCAAACTCCTGAAACCGTAGGCCGGACACCACCATCCATGGGGTAATGAGACCTCATATAATCGGGCCACAAGGAAGTTGAGTTGCAAAACCTCCACCACAATTTGCAGCTGAATGCCCCTAGTATGTCCTCCAAAAAATGCACCCCAAGTCCGTTCTCATTCACCGAATAACATAAGTTCCTCCAAGAGTACCAATGATGCTTAGGACCCAACTCCGATTGTCCCCAAAGAAATTTGCCATGAGGCCTTCAAGGCATTTGAGCACCCCCTTGGGGGGATCCATGACCGCCAGCACATGCGATGGGATGGCTGAGAGAACATGTTTGATCAGGATCAAGCGACCACCTGGCGAAAGGAGCTTTGTTTGCCAGCCCGCTAGCTTAGCAATGAATTTGTCGACCAGGAACTGGAAGTACTCCTTTTTCCTGTGGCCAACAAAGAGGTTACATTGCAAATAGGTGAAAGGGAAAATGCCCTGTTTGAAGCCGGTCAAGTGTTGGATGCGACGTATTTGGACCGTGCTATACCGCTTGGATGCTATGAAGAAACACTTTTGCTTGTTAATCCATTGTCCTGCCCCTTCTTGGTAGAGTGTTAAAAAATGGACTAGGTTCACCACAGAGCGCCTATTCCCCCGAGCAAAAATCACAACATCCTTATAAACAAATAACGATTATTCAAATCCTTATAGAAACTTGAATCTCATTTACAATAGGATTTAGTTTTATTATTGTAATGTAGCTCTTATATTGGCAAGCTTAAACTTATTTGCACTATAAGTCCCACAAATTTCATTTGTCTTACAAATTAAACTATAAGTTATAAAAAATTTTCTCTCAAATCCATAGTTGCATTTCTTTTAATCTAACTTAAGAAATTCATAATTTATATAACTCGTTAGGTTCTCATGCACATTGGCCATAAGTATAAATTATAATTTTTAATAAACAAAAATTAGATAAATTAAACATCTTTAATTTATCAATCATTCAACTAATCAATTAAATTACACTTATAGATTAGAATTGGTATCTAACAATGCATTATGACCGCCCAAATGATGATAATAGTCAAGCAAATGACTTCACCAATTTAGTGAACATTTCCCGCACAATTAATATGCTTTCACTATACTTGGCTCATAGTTTTAAGTATGTGTCTAATCTTTATAGACTAATATTAAATTTTTATTTTTTATACCAAAATATAATTCTAATGAAGAAGTATTTAGAAACACTTTCTAAGGTCTTTCCACTTTGCAATAAGATTTTCAGTTATACTTTTACAAATGACCAACCATGATATAACTCTCTTACATAAGAGGTGATAAATCCTTATAAATTATTCACTATTTTTTCTTGCTTTATGTTGAACCTAGTCACTAGCGATTTAAACGATTCAATTATGAGGAGCAATCGTATAGAATCAAAGTATAGTAATTTAATCAAGATATTGTGATAATCTTAAATCTAAGAATCATGCATACAAACATCACTTAGAAATTAATCGATTTGCACTTTAAGTATATCTCTATACAAATCAGTCTAGTAAACTTAATCATCTTATCAAACACCCATATGCTAGTTTAGATGTCTCATGTCATAATAGAAATAGTTTACTACTCACATAGAAGAAACATAGTATATGTTAGTGATAGGGTGCATAATAGTGATTTAATTTGTGAATATCTTTTCATTATTTTGGTTAAATATTGCATTAATTGGTAGATTCTATTTAAATTTTGCATTTGGTGCTAATTGTAGGAATTGAAAGTGCAAAGGATCCAAAGTGGTGTTTTTCCAAAAGACTTCTACCCAATTAGGCGTGGGAGCATTCAAAGGTGTCTGCAAAGTCCGAAAAGTTCGAGATTGTCATGCACTGATATTTCGAATTCCAATTTGGACTCTTGGTTGAATCAAGATTCTTTTCTAGACGCAAGTCCGCACTTCAATAGTACACTTTTCAGTCTTCTTTTTGCTTCTATTTTTATTTTTCTTTTCCTATAGGAATTGTATGTTTTGACAGCTATAAAATGTAGGAAACAATTAGAAGTAGGGTTCATTTTTTTTTCTCTTCTCTCCAACAAAACAACGATTTTTTGCTTCTCACTTGGAATATAACTTTTGCACTTTTTCTTATTTTTGCTTGGGTTATATTCATGAGGAGTAACTAAACTCTCTTTCTAGTTAAGAGATAACTTGAAGATTTGATTCTATAAGCAATTGCGAGATCGAATTTTTTTTTGTTTCTTTTATTCATTGGTATTTATATGTTTTTTGGATTAATTTATTATGATTACTATGTTTAGTTGAATATCAAGGGCCCGATATTTGATTGATCACTGCTATGTATCCAAACATCTGATCAATAAGGACTCCAACTTTTGCAGAGACTATTGCCTCAGCCCCATATGTAAGAGAAAAAGGAGTTTCTTGAGTGGCAGCTCAAGGGTAGTTTGGTATATCTAGAGCATACTAGGTAGTTCCTGCATTCACAAATTCTGAGCCCGAATCAATCAGGTCTTCAATCCTTGCAGCATAGTCCAATTGAGGATTTTAGCTTACCCATTTGCCTGTGGAAGGCCTACAGAAGTAAAATACTGTTCGATATGCAATCCCTCTCACTAAGCTCGGAAAGGATTTTTGGCAAATTGTTTGCCATTGTCAAAAATTGTTATTTGAGGCAAGCCAAATCGGTAGACTATTTTCTTTCAAAAGAAGTTTTGAATTGCTCTACCTGTGATAGACACCATGGGCAGAATCTCGACTTAGTGAATTAGTCTATAGCTACAGTTAGACACCTGTAGTCTCCAATGACTCTGATAAAATGTCCAAGCATATTCATTTCCCATTGTTCAAATGGATAGGGGTACATTATCGGTATCAATTCTGATATGGGTTGATGGTATTCAGCAGCATGGACCTAACATGCACTGCAGGACCGAACAAGATTTTGTGAGTCTTGATCCATAGTAGGCCAAAAATAGCCCAACAAGAGTGCTTTTCGGGCTAACATCTGAGACCCTATATGTGCTTCACATAATCCCTTGTGGATTTTCCTCAAGACATAAAGTCTATCTTCGAGTATAATACATTTTATCCATTGATCAAAATAAGATTTCTTGTATAGTTGCCCATTATGCGAGACATATCTTGTCGATCTCCACTATAGTTGCCAGGCTCTTCGTTGATTTTTAGGTAAGGTTCCTTAGGCCAAATAGACTATATCCATCCATGTGGCCACCCTAGCGATGGGATATACTGAATGTTCCATGTAGCTCAATTGAGGCAAAGTCTCAACAAGATTGGACTGCCAAAATGAGCCAAAGAGGACGAGGCCAACTTTAAAAGTGCACCAGTCCATTTGTTTTGTGATATTGGAATTTGTTTGATCTCGAAGGGTTGGAATCCTTGTTTTCGATCTCAAACTCGATTAAGATATCATTGCATACTATATTCCTTGGTCTTGTAATCTCCAAGGACTTGCTGAACCACTAATTGGGAATCATTAAAACATGTAAATGCTGAACTTGTAAGTCCTAGGCCAATCGCATCCCTGTAGAAAGGGCTTCCTATTCATCCTCATTATTAGAAGTTGGAAAAGTAAAACGTAAAGCATACATACACTCTTTTTTATTAGGACTTACCAACAGAAGCCCGGGTCCCCCCACCAACTTGATTTGAGGATTCATTTACATAAAAGGGACCATGGACGCATCGCCTGGGATGATCTTGAATGATGGGTGTTGGGAGTGAGTTTGGCAATAAAAATGCTTGAGCTTTAATGGCCATGCGAGATTGCTAAGTTATATCAAATTCCCCGAGCTCAGTGGTCCACTTAGTCAGTCTATCCAAAACTTTGGGTTTCATTAATAGTTGGTAGAGGAACTTATCAGTCATGGCACAGATGAGGTAGGATTGAAAGTATGGTTTGAAATGCAGAGCTAGTTAGACAAAACACAGGTCCAGTTTCTCCATAATCGAATATCTCTGTTCAGCTCCTTGAAGAGCTCTCTCACATAATAAATAGGTCTCTATACCCACTGGTTTTTAAAAGTGGTCTGGAAAGTGGTAGCCAAATATAAGTATAAAGTTTTTCCACCGACTGGGGAGACTAAAGTTGGCAAGGATCTGAGGTAATTCTTAAACTCCTCAAAAGCTGTTTCATAGGGGCAATCCATTCAAATTGGTCTCTCTTCTTTATATTCTTAAAGAAAGGTAGGCCCCATTCAGTAGATCGAGAAAGAAACCTACTCAAAAAAGTCATCTGACTAGTTAATCGTTGGACTTCCCCAACTATAGTTGGAGCAGCCATATCTAGGATTGCTTGAACCTTGTTTAGATTAGCTTCAATGTCATTTTTGGAGACCATTAAACCCTAAAAACTTTCCCGAAGAAACTCCAAAAATGTATTTCATAGAATTAAGGTGCATTTGACTTTCTTCCAATACTTCGAAGATTCCCCTTAAATCCTTGACCAAACATTTATGCTTTTTGCTCTTGACAATGAAGTCATCAACATAACCTTTTGGGAGTGCCCGACATGTCACCAACTATCTATGCAAAAATCCCCTTAAAGTCTTTTAAGAAATTAAGAAACTGTGTTTTAATTGTTCAGGCTAGGGTTAAACTAATACGAATAACCTAATTGGTTTTATTCGACGATAAAGCTACTTCATCGACCTCATCCCTGATCTTAAGCCTAATAGACATTTTGGTATCTTGAGGTCATAAGGACTCCAAGGTCAACACAGAGGGCCCTCAATTCTTTAGATGGAGAAACTTGGTGCCTTCGAGGGACGAGTAGCTTGTAGGATGGCTAGGTAGTATTTCCTCTTAGCTCTCAAATCACTATACACTTCGGCTACCCCATTTCTAGTCGAAAACTTAAAACTAAGATGGTAAGTGAAGAAAATAGCTTGTAAGGCATTGAGGGCAGGATGCTTGAGCAGCATGTTATGCGAGGAATTAACCTTGACCACCGTAAAATTGATTGGGATTATCCAGCTTAAGGGGGCTTAGCCAATAATTACGGTGAGAGTAATAATCCCTTTAGGATATAACATCTGTCCTCCAAATCTGACAAGTGGATTTTGGGTAGGTGCAAGTTCATCATCCTTCAATCCTATTTGTGTGAAAGGTTCATATTATAATACATCAATGGAGCTCTCTAGGTTAATGTGCACCATGTTCGTGAGAAAATTGTTGACCAATACTTCAGTAACTGATAAGTGCATATTTTACGTGTTTTTAAGCGTGTTTTGTTAATTATTTTTGGTGTGTTTTAATTAGTTTTATAACTAATTAACTAAGTTTTTAGTGAAAATATGCATTTGTGATTTAAAGTGTGAAAATTGTATTTCTATGGATTTTAATGGTGAAAACTTCATATTTTTGTAGGTTTAATGATTCAATCATTAAATGGAGTGACTTGAAAAGATAATTGGATGATTATTGATGATTTGAAGTGATTTAAAGAGGACATGAAATGGCAACTGTTCAAAAGAGAAAATGCTATCAAGAATAAAAGGAAGGGAGTTTTCCAACTTTGACACCCTGTGATATTTTGGCTATATCTTGAGTTACAAGCATTGGATTGAAGTGATTCTTACGCCATTTTGAAACTAAGAGACAGATCTATGCAGACATCCAAGTCCAATTTAGTCATTTTCCTAGCCAAAAAGTCGAAATACAGAAGTGCATTTTCATGATTGAAAGTTGAAACAGAGTTCTAACAAGTTGAGGGTATTTTGGTCATTTATTGGTCCAAAGAGCTCCAAATTGGATAATTCTTGATTCACTGGAAAGGAAACTCAAAGGACTACAACTTTTATGTTTTATGCAAGAGCTAGTTCAGCCTCCATCATCGAGAAAATATCAGTTGAAGTTGAGCCAAAAATAGAGCAAGGATGAGTTCTGCCCAGAAAATGCAAACTTGCAGAAGCAAAACATGGGGTGCAATATGCAACCTAAGGTCGCGTATTCTAGTTTTTCTGTTGCAATTTGCTCTGTAACTTGTTTTGCTTTCACACAACTTTTCTAACTCATCTATAACTCAGAATTTTGGTTGTATCTGATCAAGAAGAGTGTAGAAACTTGGAGTGGTGAGTTTAAAAGCCAACTTTGCCAATCAAGAAACAACTCACCTTGAGTTTGAATCCTCTATAAATAGCTGCTTTTGGAGACCATTTTGACAACTTTGGAAGGCTAGAGAAACTTCACAAAAATGTAGTCTTCACTAGAATTTCCTTATTTCAGTAGTTAGGGCAGTATAGTATAGTTTGTGTAGTTTTTCCTTCTTATATTTGTAGTTAGATTTGGATGAAGATTTGGGGGGCAAAAATGGAGAGTTAGAGCTCATGTGATAAGGGTGATTTCTCTGCTATCACTTTCTCTTTTATATTTAAATTCATGTTTAACTATAATACATGTTTGGATCTTGTTCTTCATATTTAGTTAAAGTTTATGCCTAGAGTATGGATGAACTTGCTATATATTGTTAGTGATATTTACTTGGTTATTTGATGATATTATTTTGAACAAATTATTTATCACTTTTGCTTTTCTAATCATGATTAACCGGCCATTAATTATAATAGTCTTAAGGTGTTAAGTTTGCAATTAGAATTGAAATTTAACACTAGTTTAAGGAAGTGATAAACCTAGGGAGTACACTCAAGAAAGTAGAGATACACTTTTGTGGCTTTACTGACTTGCTTCATATAATTTCATAGAAGAAATGAGCTTGACCATGAGAATAGGTATGGCTTAACTATAAGTATAGTTGATTCACTATAAGAGTAGGTTTCACATACATTAGGAAATTACGCCATAACTAGCCAAGATAATAACATTCACTTAACCGGTAATGTCATTTGCAAGAGTAGTAAGGAATTTCATACCTCTAAAAGTTTTCTATTGTATTTTTGTTAATTTTATAGTGTAAATTTAATTTCTTGTACTTGTGATAATCTAAATAATAAAGGAATTCAAAAAACATTAGTAATTGGCAATCTTCTCTATGGGATCGACACCTAATACCCTTATGCTCAATAAACGATTTGTATACTTGCGAAAAATAGCATGTGGGTATTTAAGAATTTATAAATGTAAAATTTGACTGTGGATGAGCTAATTGTTATATGTATACCCCGCGCTCGTCAAGTTTTCGGCGCCGTTATCGGGGAAGATTTGTCAATATTGATGCTGAAAACAACTTTATAGTTTAGATATTTTTTCTTGTTTTTCTTGTGTTTAGTGTCCTTTTGTTGTGTCTTGTATATTTATTGAGTCTTTATTTGTATGTTTTCATTTGTGTCGAGTCATCCATTCTTCTTGACTAAATGTGTTTTTATGTTATTTTGAAAGCATGTTTAGAGGCTCAAGGAGAGTAGAACACATGGACGAACAATGGTTGAGAAATGGAAGATCAACAATGGGTGGTTACCACGTGCAAAGCTCCTTGAATAGAGGTAACCAAAAAATTACCGAAGGTATGTCGTTTAAAGATGGTTTAAGAAGTTTAAAGGCTAAACTTGATGTTATCAGTTAAAGGTTCAATTGGATATCATTATGCATGAGATTGAACAAAAGAGAAATGCTAATACTTTCAATTCTTATCATGTAATTTGTGATTTGTGTGAAAATTATCATGCTACTCATACATGTGAGCAAGCACAAAATATGGATTATTTTGATGAATTTGGGTATTGCAATCCTTATTTTGATCAAAATAGACCTAATTGGGGTAATTCTTATACTTATGGTTGGGATAATCTATGTGGATATAGTGATTCTTCATGTTCTTATGATTACCAATCTGAATTTGTTCAATATGATTTTAATCCATCTTGGGATTTAGGTATAGAAAATTCTTTTAATCAATTTGATTTAGTTATAGAAAAGTTAGCTAATGCAACCTTCAATCATTTTGCTAAGATTGAAGAAATGTTAGATGAATTAGTTTCTCACTTTGGTAGAATACAAGAATAATTACATGTTTTGTGTGAAGTTATTTCTTTTAATGATATGCAAATGACCCCAATATGAATGATGAGAATGTTGTATGTGAAAATGGATTGCATTTTGATGAAAATGATGCATCTAATGCGTGTTTCAATGAAAAAGAGTCCATTTCACATGATAGTACCTTTGAAACTAACCTTGAATTTCAAGAGGTGATCCTTCACGAACCGTTGATAATCCCTCTTGAGAAGTGTGTTGAAAGTATAGGTTCTAAAGGTATTGTTGCCCAAGAAACCCTCATGGCATCTCCTTTGGTGAGTACTCAAGTGATGCACATTCAAAATAATATATATGAATCACTTCAAATAGGTAAGCCACTTCCTCCTCTCTTATCATTAGAACACGTGGCTTTTGTTATTAAATCACCTTTTAATGATCCACCACGTCCTAAAATGGTGGATTATTTTTTAACAAAGCTTCCTTCAAAAATGAGGTGAAAAGTCAAACTATTGACTATAAAGAAGCGCAAGTTGGGAGGAAACCCAATGTTTGTTCAAATTTATGTTATTTTGGTGTGATTTTATGTTTAAATTATGTGTTTAAGTTATTTTGTTGTCTTTTTTTTATAGATGGAAAATAGAAGCAAATGTGACCAAATGAGGTGAAAAACACGAAATTTGATAAAGGTATTCCATCCCACGATTTGAGTAAAAGTTGTTTTCGATTAGTTAAAGAGCGGTAAATTGCATGTTTTGATCGTTTTACATGTGCATGCACTGATTATTTTGACAAAAGAATGATCTAATATGCATTTTGAGTAATTGGGGTATATTGCATAATTTTAGAAACTTGAAATTTCTGCAAAATTTACAGAGCAATACGCAAAACTTAGAAAAATACGACTCTAAGTTGCGTATTCTCCAACTGACTTATTATTTTTTGGAAAGTTATAACATAAAACGTGACTTCAATACGCGATTTTAAGTCACGTTTTTATGAAGTCGCGTATTCATTTTTTAGAAATTTCAATAGAAAACGCAGCCTTCAAAACACGACTTAAAGTCACGTATTGAAGTCGTGTATTCGGGCACTTGTTGGTTAAAAGCCAAAACGCAGCTTGTATTCTTCATTCTTCTGCTCTTCTCCAACTCGCGTTTTCTCTCCACCAACATCACACACATTTATTTTTACTCCATATCTTTGATAAAAATCATCAATCCAACACTTTTTGATCATCATATAACCTTTCTAATCGATTGAAATTCAAGAAAAACAACTAAAAATTGGTTTTTAAGAAATTTTGGGTTAGGGTCTTGGTTCTTAATTTCTGCAATTCGAGGTCAATTGGAGTATTTTTCATAGGATTTTTTTGCAAAATCATCATCCCCAAACATCACTCTTCATGATTGAGGTAAGTTTCTTCATTAACTCTTTGTATTTTAGAAGTTGATATTTTTTAATTTTCTGAGTTTTCTGACATCTTCCAATTTCGAATTTTTGATAATGTTTGTTGATATTTTTGGCCTCCAGTATGCTTACTATGATTGCTTAAGCATGTTTACATATTTAAATGTAGCAAATTGATGGATTATTAGTTGATTAGATTTTTAATGTGCTATATTTGGATACCTTTGAAAAGGTAGTTTGAATTATTATTTGAGCCCTTTTAATTGATGATTATGACTAAAAATGATTAGTTTATGGTGTTTTAGCATGTGCATTGTGTATAAAGAGTAATGTTGATAAATTTTGCGATTTATGGGGATAATTTGTGCTTAATCATGTTTATAACAAAATGTGGATTATTTTGCTAATTAATGTTTGTTATAAATTTGATTATTATCAATTCATTAATTCGAACATATTTGTTGCCTATTTTAATAAATTGATAATTTTGACAAATTTTTGATAAATTTTGAAGTTTTATTTTAATGTCATGTATTTAATGTCAAAATTTTGGATATTTTTTACCATTTAATTGCTTTTTTTATGACATAAAGATATGTACTTGTGGTTATTTGTGCCAATCTTGATTCCAATGCATGCATGATAATTTTATAAAATGCTTATGGTTACTATAAGTGGAAAGATTTTTCTTTAGGTATTTTATATGAATTATTTTGTGTACATGTTGACCTTGGTCCCTAGCTTTTGATGATTACAAAACAAATGGATATTGCTAACATCTCCTCAAAGGTTTTTTTAGAAATGAAACAAATTAGGTTCAAAGATTAAGCACATTTGAAAAAGATAGAGTGTGCCGAACCTGTCGAACGCTTAAGAAGACAGTACCGGACGTCCGATAATCATTGCACAACTTCGGACGCATGCTTCGGACGTCCGATAGGATCATTCGTAGTCAACGAAATTATCGGACGCTGAATATGTCTCTACCGGACGTCCGATAGAAACAAGATAATTTCTCAAATCTCTTTGTTTGCTGTCGGACGCACAAAAAGCTTGCACCGGACGTCCGAAAGAATTGAAGAAAATCTCTTAAACTCACTGCCTGCTATCGGACGCATAAAACAAGGCTATCGGACGTCTGACACTCCAATGGCTAGTTGACTTTTCAGCTACTTTCTATCCGTTAGAAACATTAATGAGGCACTTTCTTGATCTTATATAAATAGTGGTTGGTCAGATACTTCAAACAACTTTGACACACTGAAGATACAAAAGATCTGGAGTGATTTTAGTGAAAAAATACTCTCAAAAGAAAATTTGTAGTCTTAGTGGTGTGAGACTCATTGTAAGCTTTTCATTTGTGAGTGAATATTTCATGAGTGTAGCTCTGCGAGGGTTGTCTTGAGGGATAGTAAAACGTCCTACCTTGACCGAGTGGAGTTCGGGGCAAGGAGGAGGTGAACCTTCCTTTGTACACAAGAGTGATTGTAATTCATCAACTTAAAGTAGCTTGTCTGAATTAATCTACAAGCTCAAGAGGAGCTGGGTAGTTAATTGGTTTGCAATTCTTTCCTTTTTATTTACTTATTGTTACGTTTGTACTCTTTAAATTGATTATCTCTTCTACTCCCAAGCAGTCTTGCTTGTTTGTTAATTGTCTCATTGGTTGTCTTCGGGCCTTACAGTACAAGATGTGAAGTGTGCAACTGTTAACATAGTATGTGAATGTAATTGAAAATTCTTTCTTAGGCATCATGGTACAAACTCGAAGAGCTATCATTCATTCATCATTTTCCTCTTCCGAGAGTGAGAAGATGGAAGTGAGCGAGGAGATGGAGGAAAGTGAAGAAGAGAGGTTTCTTTTGCCCCAACCAGTGGTTAGGAGACAATAGGGGAGCACGTCTTGTAGCGCCGAAGTTATAGTATTTGACAGTGCCAAATTTACAAGTCCTAAAAATCAAGAGTGGCACTAAACACATGCTAACTTGGAGTTTATCTTCAAGATGCATGTTAGTCCGGAAATTGAGACGGTCTATCGTATTTCGGAGGCATTTAACCAATTTGGTTGGGCGCCGATTCTCACATTACAGACTCATTACTATCCGGATTTGGTGTACGAGTTCTATGCCAATTTTGTTAACAAAGCCAGTCACAGTGGAGAGTTGGTGGACTCCAAGGTGCATAGTACTTGAATTTACTTAACCTGTGATCTTATTGCTTGCATTCTGGGTTGCAACAACACAGGAAGGTGGTTGATTTGAAGAAGGGTGTGAGGACCCCAAAAATATATATATAAACCTGTGCATATTTCATTTGCATTTTCTTTAATTCTTTAATAATTTCTAGCATTACTTTCACCCGTTTCCAAATAAGTTCGTAAAAACACTTTTCATGTGAGAAATAATATAATTTTCCTAAGTTATGAAATTTCTTGGTTTTGTTAGACTAAATTAAAATCTTT
The DNA here is from genome assembly GCF_036785885.1 of Coffea arabica. Classification (NCBI taxonomy): domain Eukaryota; kingdom Viridiplantae; phylum Streptophyta; class Magnoliopsida; order Gentianales; family Rubiaceae; genus Coffea; species Coffea arabica. The sequence goes on along the minus strand of NC_092320.1, from coordinate 51,425,843 downwards.
GGAGTTAGAATAATTTATCGCCTTAACATAAAATGCTGAAATACTTAGTCTTCTCTATGTTAAAATTAATACTACCTGAGTAGATTAATTATATAAAATTTCTTGAATTTCAATAATTAATTCCAATTAGTTGCTAACGTTAAATGTTAATAAGAATTTCCGCGTTAAGATGAAAACCAATGAATTTTAGATAATATATGATTCTAAAATTCTAAACATACTTAAGGCGTGAAAATTCGATAAATATATCCTTATCTTTCTTTGTTTTCACAATAAGTGCGTAAAAATAATTTTTATGTGCAAATTGACATCCTTGGATTTGATTATTATTTCACTTGACTTTACATTACTAAATCGATAAATTTCGAGTTAGACTAACTCTATTCCTTGAGAAATAATAATTGGAAATTCTAATAATTAATTTAATCGCTAAATAATATAAGAATTACTAGGAATCTCAATATTCAAGTTTAATCGATAATTATTCGATAAAAATGGTTTAGGTGTATTAGGGTATAATTAGGCGTTTAAATCACGCTTGGGATAATTTTTAGAATTAAGTCGGAATTGGGAAATTAAGTTGAGGTTAGGGAGCAAAGTGAAAAGACTAAAATGCCCTTACCTTTCCATGCAAACCAAACAAAACCTCTGACCGCAAGTTCAATTACCGCAACTATCACCAATTCTATACGCAACCGATTTTAATTCACGAAACCACTACTCCTAAAACCGCGGCACCACAATACTTCCTCATCATCTCATATTACAAACCGCGGCACCTTATCTGCCATTCATCTCCATTTCCTCTCCATTGTTACCTCAGCCCAAACCACAACAACATTTCCTCACCTTGTAATCATCGACCAAGAGAGAGAGAGAGAGAGAGAGCTGCACTCTGCAAGCCGAGAGTGAGAGTGAGGGAGAGCCGAGCTTCTTGTTTCTTTTCTTTCCGTCCGTAAGCTAGAGAGGGAAGAGAGGAACTTGCGATTCATTTTGTCTTCTAACCGTGAGCTGGTGAAGGGACTAAGGGCTGAACTTTCTCCATTCCAGCCGCAACCCAGAGCAAGGGAGAGAGAGAGCTAGTGGTCTGCATTTTCTGGGCTGCCGAAGGGAGGAGGACTATTTCTGCTGCTAACCGTGTGTGTGAGCTCCATTTGAGGTAACTTCTGAACTGAAATTAGTTGGTTATAGGCAAGTGAGGTCAGCTATGGACTTGCATGTGGTGCTTGTGAGGTTAGATGAGGAATTGTGACTTAAGAAATCTGATTTGGAAAAGAATTAAAGCTATCGAAAGTTTGAAGCTGGAATTGCAGCTTGTTTCTGGAAATTTCGGTTCTTACTTTGCTAGCTGTGATCATCTGAGCATAAGGCTGTGATTAGCTAAGTTGATAACACAAAGATTAATGTACGCATGCTGGATTGAGTGTCCGGATGAGGAATTAGGAGCTTGAGAAAAATCCGATCCAGTGAAAATGATTTCTGTCGTGAGTTTGAGATGAAAAATGCAGTTGTAATCTGCTTAATTTCGACAATCTGAGCATGAAACCGTGTTTAGCTAATTAAAACTTGGATGGTTAAGCTGATTAGGGCCTTGCATGATAATTTTATGAAGTTGGATGATGAATTAAGGAGCTTAGGAAAATTCTGTTTTGATGAAAAATTTCTACCGAGAGTCTACCTTGAATAATATAGCTTCATTTGGTTTAATCTTGTTGCTTTGAGCCTATAACCATAACTAACTAGCTAATAACGAGATAATTGAGCTTTGCATGTGGCTAATTAGTTGGGTTAAAACCGAAATAAAATCACAATGCAATCAGTTTTCATGCCACAACAACCGAGGTTTGAAGCTGGAAATTTCTGGAAATTTTGGAGGATTTTTATTGTTAATCGAAAGTAATTCCTGAGCTAGATATGTTAATTAACTAGTTAAGTGATGACATGTTGAATTGAGACCTTAATACTCTGTTTTAGCCAAGGAAAAAGTTGTAATAAAAACATACAATCGCTGGAAAATTTTGTGAACTACCGTGAGGTTGAACCTGGAAATTTTGAGGTTTATGACCATTGTTTGAATTTAATTCCGAACTAGAAGTGTTAATTGGTTAAGATAAGTTAATGCATGAATATATGTGTCTTAAGTCTTGTAAGATATTCAGTTGTAAAGTACTTGATCCGTTGGATGAATTGACCAAAAATGTTGAAACATAGCTGCTGCAATTTTTTTCCAGCTTAGCCGATGGTGGCTCTTTTGAGTTTTAATGGAAACTTGGTGAGTGGGCTCTATGAATTCCCACAATGACTTGGATGATCTGATTAGCTAGTCAAGTATTTGCTTGTCGGATTTGAGTACTTAATATCATGTATTAGCCGAGTAAAAAGTTGGATTTATGACCAATTAGCTGCTGGAAATTCTGTTTAGCCAAGGACAGATTTATTGTGGTGGAATTATTTGCCAAAATCACATGCTATTTGTTTTATTTCATGTCGGAAAATTTTGATGGTGGGCTCTATGAACTCTCACCCTTGGATTGATGATGGATATAATGCTAGTTTAGTGTTTAAATAGGTAGATTAATGATACCTAGCTAGTCTAGACTCCAAAAGATGCATAGTTAAAAAATGTTCAGATTTGCCCTGTTTTAATCGCACCCCTTTTTGCAAAATTTTGAGGGTTTCATGACTTGTATATCATGTTGATATGTTGAATATATGGTGTTCAAAGTTTCATTGAAAAATATTGAGGTTAGGTTGGTCAAATAAATCGATTTAACAAAGCTAGTAAATCTGGAACTATTTCCGAAATGCTCTGACCAGCTTTCGTATTTCGGCCATAATTTTGAACTCCGATGTCGAAATCGAGTGCCGTCAGCGGCATTTGAAACTAGACATTCCAACCTTTCCGACGATATAAAATGCACATTCTGGTTTGTTGATCTTGGTCGATCAATCCTTGGTTTTGATGATTAACAAACCAAAATGTAGATTTGGGCTAATGTTTTTATGTGAGTAATTTGTTAGAACAGATTCTTGTGGCATAAAAGAAGAAGCAAAAACAGGGCACTCATGTGGGACGTCCGAAAGGAAGCTATCGGACGTCCGAAAGGATGAAGAACATCAACGGACACACGCATCGGACGCACATCGATCGCATCGGACGTCCGAGAAATTTCGCAAAGATTTGATGACTCTCTGACGACGGTCGGACGCAGGGTTCGGACGTCCGACAGGTGGTTTGGACGCAGGGTTCGGACGTCCGACAGGTGGTTCGGACGTCCGACAGGCCAACGGCTAGTTTTGACAGCATTTAATATTTGACCGTTGGAGAGCCTTTTAGAGCCATTTCTCACCTTCTATAAAAACCCCAAAGCACAAGAAGACAAGGGACTTTTGCCAACACAAAATACAAGCTTACAAATGAGATTTTTGAGTAGAAAGATTCTTTGTTGGTTGTATAAGGGGTTGGAAAAGTTGGGTTGTGAGGTTGCTCAAGTGAAAACCTTGGTGAAGGTTGCCTCATTTGTATAAAATAGTTCTTAATTGGGTGAGTGATCTTTCAAGTGTAGGTTGTTGAGGGTTAACTAGAATTGTTGTAAAACTCCTTGGCTCAACCAAAGAGTATTTGGGGTGAGGAAGGAGTGAACCTTCACTTGTACATCTTGGTTAGCATCGCCATCTATTGAAGAAGCTATTGGATTCATATTTGGTTTGCATTTCTTATCTTTTCTCTTTAATTAAGTTTTCTTTATTGTGCTTAAATTTGATATATCTTTGTGCATCATTGTGATATTGTTTGTACTCATTGGGTTGCACCGGGCACTTACAATTGGTATCAGAGCTTGGTCTCTTTTGATCAAGCTTAACCGCTTAGAGTAAAGATTATGGCAACCATAAAAGTTTCTTTTTTAGAAGGGCAATCTATTGATAGACCACCTATGTTTAATGGTTCTCATTTTAGCATGTGGAAACAAAGAATGATGATTTTCTTACAATCCGTTTATATTGAATTATGGTATGTAGTAGAAGATGGTCCTTATGAAGCTAGAATAGTTGACTCTACCACCAATTTGAGTAGATTAAAGACTAGACAAGAATTGAATGAAAAAGACAAGAGATACCTTTCTTTGAATGCCAAGGCCATGTGTATATTGTACAATGCATTAGATGTAAATGAATCTAGTAGGATTAAAGGTTGTAAATCAGCTAAAGATATTTGGGATAAATTGTGTGTATTTCATGAAGGTAACCAAGATATTAAAGACCAAAAGAAATCTTTGCTTGTTTCTCAATATGAATTTTTCAAAATGCATCCTCTTGAAAATGTTGATAAGATGTGTAGTAGATTTTGTGACATTATTGAAGATCTTAAATTGCTTGGAAAAGAATATTCTTTGGGTGAGAAAAATAGAAAGATTTTGAATGCCTTACCAAAAGAATGGGAAAACAAAATAAATGCTATAGAAGAGGCAAAGGATTTAAATTCTATGTCCATTGAATCTCTTGTGGATACCCTAACCTCTTATGAATTAAAGCTGAAATTCAAAGTGCAAGAGGAAGAAAATGCAAGAATGTATAAGAGAGGCGTAGCTTTTAAAGCATCTCAAGTGGGGGATAACCCATCCTTCATGGGTAATGAAATCATGGAAGTGGACAATGATATAACTCCTCACATCAAAAGTTTCAAGAAGATCTTCAACAAAAGATGCTCAAGAGGAGATTGCAAAATTACATGGGATGAATGCAATTCAAAAAGAGAAAAAGAAGAGTTGGCCCAAATGGCACTAATGGCCGTTGGAGAAGATGAGGTAAGTTCTTATCACTCTTCTTGTGATGAAGATAATGAAGATGATGATGTGAAAATTCTTATGATTAAAATGCATAAAAGTTTGAGAAAATCTTATGCTAAAAATAAAGATTTGAAAACAAAAATAAATGATTTGTTGGAAGAAAACTCCAAACTGTTTCAAGAAAACAAATGTTTAAGAATGGAAAATGATGATTTAAAAAATCAAAAAAGTGTTTTTGATTGCAAAAATAATTTGAAAAGGAAGTTAGAAGAGAAAACAAAGTTTTATGAAAAAATGTTGGAGGAACAAAATGTGTTAAAGAAAAGAATTAATGACTTGAACGAGTTTCTCCAAAATGAAAAACAAAAGTTTTCTCAAACAAAAGAAAGCAAATCTTTTCAAGGCACAAATAAGTTTGCTATGATAAGAAGTAAGAAAATTAGTTGCATTAAATCCACCTATGTGCAAAATACTTCTATCATGTGTAACTTTTGTTGCAAATTTGGACATATGCAAAATGATTGCTATGTAAAGAAAAATATGAGAAAAGACATGAAATTCATGTGGATTGCTAGATCATGTCGTATTAACTCCCAAGGACCCTATAAAGAAAGGGTACCAAATGAAATTTCTCATATTTAGGTACATCATGAAGATTTGATCCAAGTAGTGCTATATGGTTGTAAGTACATTTGAAAATTTTGATATTCAATATGGTCTTGATTTGAAAAATAAAGGGGAAGTTTGTTTTTTTTTTTTTTTTGATTGATGCCAAAAGGGGGAGTAGGATTTATTGAAATTTCTTTGTATGTTGGCACTTTCTAAGGGGGAGCTTTATTTGAACTTATTTGATAAAAGAAATCTTCATTTTGTTTGTCATCATCAAAAAGGGGGAGATTGTTGACCTTGGTCGATCAATCCTTTGTTTTGATGATTAACAAACCAAAATGTAGATTTGGGCTAATGTTTTTATGTGAGTAATTTGTTAGAACAGATTCTTGTGGCATAAAAGAAGAAGCAAAAACAGGGCACTCATGTGGGACGTCCGAAAGGAAGCTATCGGACGTCCGAAAGGATGAAGAACATCAACGGACGCACGCATCGGACGCACGCATCGGACGCACATCGATCGCATCGGACGTCCGAGAAATTTCGCAAAGATTTGATGACTCTCTGACGACGGTCGGACGCAGGGTTCGGACGTCCGACAGGTGGTTTGGACGCAAGGTTCGGACGTCCGACAGGTGGTTCGGACGTCCGACAGGCCAACGGCTAGTTTTGACAGCATTTAATATTTGACCGTTGGAGAGCCTTTTGGAGCCATTTCTCACCTTCTATAAAAACCCCAAAACACAAGAAGACAAGGGACTTTTGCCAACACAAAATACAAGCTTACAAGTGAGATTTTTGAGTAGAAAGATTCTTTGTTGGTTGTATAAGGGGTTGGGAAAGTTGGGTTGTGAGGTTGCTCAAGTGAAAACCTTGGTGAAGGTGAACCTATCACTTGGAGTGGTAAAACCTTGGTGAAGGTTGCCTCATTTGTATAAAATAGTTCTTAATTGGGTGAGTGATCTTTCAAGTGTAGGTTGTTGAGGGTTAACTAGAATTGTTGTAAAACTCCTTGGCTCAACCAAAGAGTATTTGGGGTGAGGAAGGAGTGAACCTTCACTTGTACATCTTGGTTAGCATCGCCATCTATTGAAGAAGCTATTGGATTCATATTTGGTTTGCATTTCTTATCTTTTCTCTTTAATTAAGTTTTCTTTATTGTGCTTAAATTTGATATATCTTTGTGCATCATTGTGATATTGTTTGTACTCATTGGGTTGCACTGGGCACTTGCATGGTTCCATGTATGTGAGCCAAAACAACTATTTTAAGTCGGCTGTTCTGTTTCTCTGTTTTACAAGAACAAATGCTGAGGCTGCAACTTGTGACTCGAATTCGAGCTAGTTGTGTGCCGAAATTTCAAAATAATTTCTTCTGTGAAATTATAGCTCTATGAATGTGTTTTCCAACACCTTAAACCATGCCAAATTCTGAGTTAATTTGAGAGATCTGTGATCAAAATATGAAACCTGCTCTGCCCTTGAAAACCCTGATTTTTTAGACAGATTTGATGCAAGGTTTGGCAAAGACTTGCTAACTGAATATTTTGATGCTAAACACTTACCAAATGTACCATGAACGTTCTTTAAATTTTGCCTAAACAAATGAACCAGGTTTGGAGAAATTTTCCTTTGACCAAATGTCTGAAATGGAAAAACAAAAGGTTCAAGGCAGTTTTGTCTTAGTATTTGCGAAATTTTAGGTGTTTGATTGACCACCTTTCCGAAGTTATTTTTCCATGAAATTTGGTAGAGGAACAACCCTTATATGGTAGTATTATACTGCTAATTATGGTGTTATTCTAAGACCGATTCATGGGTCAAATAAATTACCAAAGTTCATGACTCGAGTTTGAAACACCCATGTTTCACATGGGAATTTTAGTAACTTTGAGCTACCGTATCTTGGTGCTCAAAACCCCGTTTCTCATTCCATTTGTTTTGTTATACTCTTGAATTACAACACTAATAGAGTTGCAAATTTCAAAAGCTAGTTCCAAACAAGTGAATTGTGCCGAAATTCCAAAGTTGGCCAAAAACCAACTTTAATCTGCCTTATGAACCAATACAGTAACTTTGAGCCCATTTTTGACTATCTTCCATTTAGAATCATGGAAAAGTGTATTCTAGGAACTTTTAGTACTTTCAAAGAGGTTTCCAATAGTACCAAGTTTTTCAATTTTGGGCTTGTAGAGAGTAAGACATGATTTTTCAAAGATTACTTGTTAAATCTGAAATTTTCTAACTTAAAGGAAACTAAGGGGTTTCGAACTCTTCATTTCTGTCAATATCATTTGATTGTTTTACATTTGAATCCAGAGATGGAAATTAGATTTGTCTTGTATTTTAAAACCCCACTTTTGAACCTCGAGTTACACGAATTCTAGGCTCATCTCCGCGTTAATTTCTTAGATTGCACTAGCGTACAATCTTCATCGAAAACTAGAGAATTCGTAGCGATATTGAGTGGTACTTGAATTATTGTTTGCTCAGGCAATCGAGGAGATCTCCAAGAGGAACTCGGAGCGGACGCCTAAAACGCTTGTTTGAGACCTATTGCGCTTGTTTGACTAGGTGAGTGTTCCATATAGGAATACGTAATTGAGTAAGTCTAGGACATGCTCATTTCATGATCGTTAAGTATTTACCATACTCGTGCCTATTTAAGAAATATATATATGCATTGCATATCGACATGAATTGGTTAAATGATTAACCCTATCAAATGATCTTGTAAACTCAATACGTGCTTAGCCTGCTTGTTTTATGCTTATTTGGTTAAAGTGCTCTTGTGACTCGTTATGTGACAATTTGGAAAATGAGTTCCGATCCATCGAAGTGCGCAGTGTGTACTTTATCACACTAGCCGTTCGAGTGGTGACTTGCGTGAAACATTTTCTCGTGAATCTAAATGTAGTAACGTCGTTGGAGTGAATCTCCTCGACTCTCACATGGAAAAAAATGGGATAATGGCCAATGATGGCCTATTAATATGGCAAATGCCTGCCAAATAACCGTCATTACTCAACCGTTAACCGTCAACCGTTAACCGTTAACCGTCAACCGTTTACCAACTCACATGACTACCTGACTATTTGCTCATATGATTTCTAATCTATATGATTATTCGATATCCGTGAATTACATGCTCCCATGAAATCAACTTGTATTGCTTACGTGTTAAGTATCCACTTGATTACTTGATTATCATGAATCACATGTTATATGAAGTTGTCCATCATTGTTAGGCGAGTGTGTACTTTACCTCACTCGACCTATTCAAATGATGAATTTTACTTTTTGTCGAATTACTTGGTTACCTGTGCATGTTGTAAGCTATAAGCTGAACTTGGGCCCTGCCTCGGTTACTGACCTACTCGAGCCAGGACTGGGCTCGGTCGGGTAGGTTGGAACCCTGGACAACCGTTTCGGTATACTCGAGTACTACCACTGGAGGGATAAGGTGATGGCCAGTCAACCGTGGGGATCCGGGAGTTATAAGGTGCAGATGACCGACAAAGTTCCACTGGAACACCGTATCCTTTCGTGCTTGCTTTATTATTAATAATATTATTGCTCTCCTAGTTGGCATTCTTGGGTAAGACTCCTCATGAGCATTAACCTCTGAGATGAAGCAATCCTTGTAATGTTCTTCTAGTCGGACGAGCCACTATTTGTTTGACTGAAAATTTATGAAAATATATTTATATGGCTATTCATTCCAAAAGTACTAGTTCTACATGTGTTTTCAAAGTAGCAATTATCCGTGTAATGATTATCACCTCATGGTAACATGCCATTGTGTAACCCCGAATCATGCATATGATATGCACAACTTACCTGACCTATTTGAACTGTTAGAGCGTCTTGGAACCTCACTGGGCTGTGTAGCTCATCCCACGTTGTGGTTTTCTTTTACAGGTTCTGACAACTGAGGAAGACTTGAGATCTACTTGTACTTTAAGCATGTAGTTTGAATTAAACAATGTAGCTGTCTCAAATGTGCTCGGAAGTAGTACTAGATTGTTTACTTTCATGAATGTAATTCGAGTTAAACATTGTAGTTTTGCCTTAGGTTGCGACTTGAAGCTGGAAAAGTGTAAACCCTGGATTTGTATGTGGCTGGTATAAATTTGTTACTTGGCTTGTATGGATGTATTTGAATTGATGTTTTGTTTCTTGGGTTGTATTCGGGAAGGTATTTTAAGAATCGACGTTGGCTATCTTAAGGCACTGTTATCTCTGAAGTTAATGTGATTCTAGAAACCGGCCTATTTGGAGGGAAACGATGTTGTAATAGATTAGGTTATACTTCGGAACTAGCTTGCTTGCGTGAGTCCTGGCGAGAGTTAGGCAGACGGCCCGCCAACCCTCTGGTTCGCCTTAGGGGGAAGTGGGGTCGTCACAAAGGGTTTGTCCCTCCCAACAAGAAGTGGGATCCTTCTCATGCTATGTCCCGTTTTGGTCTCAAGTACCAGCCTTTCCATTCTTCTAGGAAGGAGACGATGGTTGCTAGTGTCTTCGACACCATTGCGTCATCATTTATATGATGGTGCACAAGTTGATCCACAAGAAGACTGGCCATATAGAGGTTCGAAAGAGTGACATTTACTTCTTAGATTATATGTGTCACAATCGAGAGTCCTCTTACACTGGGATCTTGCTACCGAATATCATCACCAGTCACATAAGGTCAGCAGTGAGACAACGAACTACTTCTTTCAAACTGGCATTTCCTCGTCTCTTATTTTTGGTGTTTGAACGGGACAGTGTTAACTTATAGGATGTAGCTCATGAGTTCGCATCGCGCCCCATTTTTGGAAAAATTGAAAAGAGTCGTTTGAAATCATAATGCGTAGTGTGCGTGAAATGTGTGAAGTGTGTGAATGTGAGAAATAAAGGAAAAGGCCATGGGACTTTTAAATGCGACAGTTTGGCTAAAATAATAATCTAAAAAGGTTTTTAAATAAAAAATTGGGAGTCACCACTTGGTATTGAGTTGGGGTATACCAAGTCACCCAAAAAGTAGTTTTTGAAAACATGAAAGTAAAAAAAAAAACCTTTTTAGATGACTCCTAGTCTACGAAAATCAAAGAGACGAGTTCGGGGGTCACGGTTGATAAAGGGAAGGCAAAGACAAAGTCGAAGGCACACTTTTACCCTAACCCAAGCTAGTTGCGTGATTTAGTCATAATTTTCCTTAATTTCTAACCAAAAAATGTATTGCATTTGGATGCATCTAATATGAATGCAAACCTAAATCTAATGATTAGTTCGAATGGGACAAAATGTCTCTTTTGAGTCTCGATTGGTCCTAATCACATGAATTGTGATAGCCAATGGTGAATCCTCAAAGAGGTCACGAATAAATGCAAATGAATGCTCGAGTAATAATGAAAAAAAATGAGAGTGTGTGAAAATGTCTTGCTAGGTGAAAGTGCAAGTGTGCAAGTAGGTGTGTAAAGTGCAGGGGTGCAAATGAATATGAAAAGTGCGCGTGTGCAAGTGAGGGAGAATATAAGGTGCAAGTGTGCAAATGAGTATATAAAGTGTAAAATGTGCAAATATGAGAGAGTGTAAAGTAAGAGTGTGCAAAATGATAGAGTGGATAAAGTGATAGTGTGCGGGGTAAGAATGTATAAAGTGAGTGTGTGAAGTGATAGTGGGTGAAAAAATGATAGTGTGGAAGTGAGAGTGCAAATGGTAATGTGCCTTAGAAATGTATGAGCCCTAGAGGAATGCGAGCAAGATGGGTACGGGGAGACCCTAAATCATGACTTTTGATTTGCCTTTTGGTTAGAAAGAAAACAAGCATGCTAAGGTTATGCGTAGCCAAACTCGTCTGTTTCCCTTACCAGAAGGGTAACTCCCTAACCCAATCAAGCAGATGACCCTAATAACTAGGATAAAATGCAAAGTCCTAAAGATTGTGTTTCAAATGCAGGTAAATGATGAAGGTTCATGCAAAGATGTAAAAATTCTAAAAGGAAAAATGAATGAAATGTAGTGAAGGCATGCGAGTATGCACTAACGAGGGACGACCCTATTGGGTCTAGCATTGGACTAGCCCTTTACTAATGTTCTCTCACAAGCATTGGACTTGTAAGAGCTCGAGGCGAAAGCCATGACTAGCATTGGACTAGTCACAGTAACGTGCATTCCATCCACATAATCAAATATAATACTAAAGCAAATAGACATGCAATGCACATAGTTTCACATAGCACGTAGCACATAAGCATGTTTATATAGATGCAGAAACCTAGGGAAAGTAATTAAACACATAGGCATATAGGCACACACAAGCACATATCACATAAGCCCTATCTATTACATTTGGGGAACCCTATTACAATCTAAAAGGGGAAATAATTAAATAAATACCTAACTATTACAAATTTGGCATTCAAGTGCCTTTCAAATGATTAAAATTAAACTAAAATAAATATACAAAAAAAATTTGAACAAATAAAGCGAATAAATAAATAAATAAATAAAACGAAAAATATTCAAAAGAAGCATGCAATTAAGGACATAAAACACATAAAGGCATATAGGGTCAAGTAAATCAAAAGCAAGGGATAGAGTGTACCTCCCTAGAGTTAGGGGCCCCAATGAAGTGAAATTACTTATTTACCCTCCAAAATAAAAAAAAAGGTCAGGACATCACTTTAATTAACAAAATAACCACATGACATGAAAATAAACATGAAATTGAATCACTCAAAGCACTCAAATAAACTAAACAACTCATATTCATCAAATTGAAACAAACAAGGACCCAATTGAAACAAATAAAGAAGATAAAGGGGCCAATTTGATTGATTTTTCCAAGTGTTTGGGCCATAGTGAAACAAGGAGAGAATTGAGGGATTGGAATGCAACTTTTGGAGCATTTTCCATGCAAAATGCCTGCAAAGCTACGAATAAACTTTCTGCAACAAAGAACGAAGCTTGCTGCAATTTACATTTGCAAACTTTCCGCAGCTTTCTAACAAAATTCAAACTTAAAACAACAAGACCACTTTCTAATCCTCTCACTTTGCAATATAAACTTTAGATTCAAACACAAAAGGTCGGACAAAAGAGCGTGCAAACATTTACATAACATTCTGCAACTTTTCCTTTGCTCACTATGGTAGCTTATCAAATTACATGTTCAAACCACAAGTTAGCTATTTCAGTCAAACTCAACTTGAATCTAACAACAAAAATTTCCTACGTATCCTTCTAGCATGAACTGACCAGCAACTAACATCATGGGAGTGAGTTAAACTACCCCATTTTAGCCACCAAGACAAGAATATGCAAAGCAGGGGAGGACACAAGCAGTGGAAAAAAAAAGCTGTCTGCAACTTCTAATTCTTTGAGAATTTCGCAAATTTTCAGCTATGTTATCACTCTGATTTGTTGCACAATCAATACAAGAACATCAATACAACCATGGCATGCCATTTTAATAAGAAACAAACCTTCTAGCAAGAACATCAACTTCCTCAAATCTGGTAAACAAAATTTCTAGGACAAGAACACGCAAATCAGAATTGAAGCTTTCTTGTTCTGACTCAAGACCTTCGTATGAACATTTCATCAAACAACTAGCGGGCATAAAGAAAATCACAGATTCTCAGCTCAATTGATGCTATAACCGGCCCCCACATTGTCAGAAAACCAGGGAAATTTAGTCTAATTGACCCACAAAACACGCATATTCAAAAATCATGAACAAATAACAAAAAATTCGCAACAAACATAGTCAAGGCAGCCTGTTTCGAGAGTTTGATCAGAACTGAAATTTTAAAGAAATAATGGACAACTTACAGTGCTCCTGCTTGAGTGGCGGCAGTTCCGGTTAGATAGTCTCGGGGATGACAGCAGGGAGGTAGGCGGTGGCGATGCTGCTACTGCTACCATTTCTTTCTTAGTCTTTTGTTATCTTCAGCCTGTCAATCCCAAGATTTTTCTCTGCTTTTCGTTTACTCACCAGGAACCCTCTTGCTCAACCCACTCCCTCTCGGCTCTCTCTGTTTCCCGAAAAACCCCCAACTCTCTGTTTTCTCTTTTCTGGTCTTTTCCAAAGCCCCTCTTCGTCCGCCGCCCGTTTTCTCCTTCTCAAGCTCACGGCGGAAAACTCTCTGTTGTGTTTTCCTTGTTGATTTGCTCCCTTTGCCCTCCTTTTCTTATTCTTTTCTTTCCTTTTTGTTCTCTCCCTGTTGTCTCTTTTCTCTGCCGTCATCCCCCTTTTTGTTTTGCTCTGCTCCCCAACTCCCTTTCTCTCTGTCTTTTGGCTTCTCCTCACGAAGCTCCCCTCCAGATCCTATTTCAACCCTAGCCGCCATTTCCTTTCTTCCCTCTTTCTTTTCGTGACTCGCAATCGGTCATCCCCTCTTCTTTTTTCTTTCATTTTTTGTTCCCCCAAAATTCCTTAAGCTACCAAGTGTCTAGACACCTAATCCCTTAGGTGTTATGTTGTCCAAAATACAAAGGGGTACTTGTCCTAATGCATGCCCCCCACTTGCCATTTTTATTTTTTTCTTTTTCTTTTTCTTTTTTTTTCTTTTACTGAAATTTAGTATGAAGGCAAAAATAAATAATAAAATAAAATAAACCTAAAATTGAAACAAATAAAGCTAAAATTAAATTAATTAAATAAATAAAAGTTAAAATAAAAAATTTGGTGTCTATAGTTTGCCCTCTTTATCTGAGTTTCGAAGAAACTCGAGACAAAGACGTAAACACCAGATACTTACCTGTGTCATTTGGCTGCAGTTACTTGAACTACTGCCATTTTTTGAAATGAGAACTGACCCCTTTAACAAAAATTTTAAAATAGGACTGACCCAGATTAGCAACTCAAAACGGGACTGATCCGAACAAAATTTTAACATGAGACTGGCACGAATGAAAATTTAAGCATGGGATTGGCCCGAACGAGAACTTAAACATGGGACTGACCCGAACAAAAATTTAAACATGGGACTGACCCGAACGATAATTTAAACATGGGACTGGATCGAACGAGAACTTAAACATGGGACTGACCCGAACGAAAACTTAATCATGAGACTGACCCGAACGAGAATCTAAATCATAGGACTGATCCGAACAAAATTTAAAATCATGCACATTAGTGGGACTGACCCATGTTTAGTGACAATAAAGATGAAATGCACGCTAGTGGGACTGACTTATGTTTAGCGGCAAAGAAAATGAAATGCTCACTAGTAGGACTGACCTATGTTTAGTGGTAGCGATAAAATGCTCAGTAGTGGGACTGACCCACAGCTAGTGGCAGTACAAATAAAATGCCTTGACAAACGATCTGTGGGATTAACCCCGAGCCTACCGTGATAAAACTTGATTTGATTTTTTCTGATTTTTTTTTATTTTTGATTTTTTGATTTTTTGATTTTTTTTTTAGAATCTTTCCAAAAATAATTTGCCCCAATATGATGAATTGGTCAGTGGGATTAAATCCGAGCCAGCCACGAAAATTAGTCAGTGGGATTAAATCCGAGCCTGCCATGATAATCGGTCGGTGGGATAACACCCAAGCCTGCATTGGTTGCACAAAATCCAAACTCAACGGGATGTTGGCGGCACAAAGTCCAGGCCCAACGTGATCTTGGCGGCATCCAACGGGATGTTGGTGGCACAAAGTCCAGGCCCAACGTGATGTTTGTGATATTGGAGGCACAAAATTCAGGTCCAATGGGATGTTGGCGGCACAAAGTCCAGACCCAACGTGATCTTTGTGATGTTGGCGGCACAAAATCCAGACCTAATGGGATCTTTGTGATGTTGGCGACACAAAATCCGACACAAAATCCAGACCCAATGGGATGTTGACGGCACAAAATCCAGACCCAATGGGATGTTGACGGCACAAAATCCAGACCCAACGGGATGTTGGCGACACAAAGTCCAGGCCCAACATGATCTTTGTGATGTTGGCGGCACAAAATCCAGGCCCAACGGAATTTTTGTTAATGGTCAGTGGGATAAGACCCAATCCCTAGTGTGGGCCCTTTTTCTTTCTTCTTCCTTTTCTTTTCCGGCATCGGCCTTCCACCTCAATTGATGTTTCTTCATCATTTTGAACCATGAATATCTGCACAAGGGGTTTATCAAAGTACAACATGTACTTAAATTTCTTATTTTAAACATTAATACAACTACTACTCATGAAAAGAGCAGCGTGATTGGTTTGACATTCTCAAATGTATTACAAAAAATTTGCCCCAGTGTGGACTTATTTTACGAAATCTCACAAATAAAAGTTTGCCCCAGTGTGGGCCCATTTAATTGCAAAAAATTTTGTTTGGATGACATTCCATTTGTTTGAACAAAGTAAGAAACTGTGCTTCTTAACATATAATGTGAAGAAATCTAAGCGTCTTGCTTAAACTCATAGAGAAAATTTCATGATGAGTTTCTCAAAATAATACCAAATTACAAAAGATTTCTTTCCCACTTTAGCATTAATGTTTAGGGTAATGGGTTACCACTCCTTGTTAACTCATCTTTCAAGACCAATCAAGTGGGTGTTATTTCTGATTTTGAGATGGCTAAGGAAAACTGAGAGGTTAGGATCTGTCTTATTCTTGTGTCCAAATTGTATATAATCCAGTCAACATCACATCTTAGTGAAAGCAAATAGTATGTCACCCCTATTTCTTAAAAAAAATTAGTCAATATATAAGTTTTCTAGACTTGTAACGTATGGGCAGAAACGATAGCTAAACATATGACAACAGGTTATAGCCTTATGATCCCGAATGATTAAGGGATTCCTCAGAAACATAATCCTTACGATGAGTTGTCATGAAGGATAAGTCAACGATGGACTTTATGAGCTTGTAATGCACCTTGAAGACGATAGTTAAAGAGATAAAATTTTCAAGGACATTGCACCGAAGATCGCATTTCTTTCCAAAAATTGCCCTAATTTTGGACTCCAAGTTCTTGAACTTTGTTTGACTCTTATTATCACTCAACAGGGACTTTCGGCATTGAATCTTTTTGCATTTTTTTTCATTTGCATTTTTTTTTGCTTTTTCTTTTCAAAGGTGTCATTGCGGGTTTTCACATGATGAGTAGTATCAACCTCACACCTAATCAATTCAAAAATACATCTAAGATTTCCTGGCATCAGTATATGAGCATCACTTGCCAATTAGAAAATTCCTTGACAGAGATATTGCAAAGAACAGAAGTCAAGACTTTCGGCTTTTGTAATGGGGTCTGGTAGGGTGCTTATAAAAGTTAAGGCTTGAAAGCGGATTTTCAAAAGTGGTTTTAAATTATCTGAGATCGCATTGTTGCGCCAACCCTATTTTAGGGTTAAATCAGAACTTTCCCCAATTTATTCTCAATTGAGGCTCTTTTCTCTTTCATTTTCTTCTCTCTTTTGGTTCTTTTCGGCCTTCTGTCATTCTTTTGAATTTTTTAAAATTTGCCCCAGTCTATTTTTGAACTGAGATTTTCTTTTCTTCTTCTTTTCTTTTATTTTACTTTTGTTGCTTTATTACTTTTCACCTCTTGAGACTTTTTTTTCTTTTCAACTGAAACTTGCCCCAGTGTGGGGTTTGCGATTCTCAGGGGTTACCAAACGAAGTATTTTATTCTGAAAGCTCAAAAGGGATACTAGAGATAGAATGTTTGACTAGAAAAGAAGAGGGCCTGACTTTTTATTCCGTTCCTTACATTAACTCTTGAAAGGAAACTTCTATTAATGCGAAATTTCTTGCATATATCTGAATTAATTGACTGAGGAAGCCTCCTATTCATCTGTACCTGTGAAGCATAGGTGATTCGCCGGACACTCTTTCTTTTTTTCTCTTTCTTCTTCTTTTTCAAAATTGAAGCCCAGATATTGATGGTAGAATCAAATTTTTTCCATTTGGGGTTCTCTCTTTTGGTTTCAGCATTTTTGCCTTTCCCTTTTTTCTTTTGAAAAATTCTCCAATCTCCTTCCCCAATGTAGGGTGCGATCATAGGTGCTTTGAAAAGAACCACATATTTTAGTTCAAATAAGAATGCAGGGGATAAATAGTATTTAGGTTGTAGAAACGATGGCTAAAGCATCATTCTTACAGTTCATGACAACCAAAGTAACGAAATGCTAATTAAGAATCCACTCCCTTTTGATATTTGAAAATTTTCCAATGTAGAGTAGTGATCATTAAGACTCATATTTGAAACGAAATTATTCTTTTAAAAGCTCAAATGGAAGAGCAAATGATAAAATCTGTATAGATAGAGAAATGAACGCTTGAAGTATCATTCCAAATTTTCAAAACAAATAAGAATAATGCACATTTTTGCTTTCACTTAGATGTGGATTGAATCTGATTAGATACAGTGGACATTTTCCAAACAAATATTACCCCAATTTGTAATTTATCAATCAATGTGACTGATTTGATTTTGGGGGTAATAGGAGTGAGTAAAATATGAATTGTACAGTGAAGGAGAAAAGATATCTCATTGGGTCTTTTGTATGACCTCTTTTAATCTTGAGCACTCTTAATGTACAGTTCGGATCGTCAATCAGGTTGAAAAAAATCTCGATTTGGTCTTATTTCTTAAAATTCATCATGAAATCCCACAAATAGCCAATAAATAATGAAATATACATGATTATATACAAAACAACAATTGTATAAATAAAAACTTTATTGCTGGAAAAGTTTGAAATAAAAATTTCTACAAATGAAAAAAGAAAGACTTCTGAGGAGCTCCACATATACACACTTTTTGCCTCCTTTTTGGAACAAATTAAAATAAACAGAATTTTTCTTTTCTTTGAAAAATAATTATGAAATCTCTTAGAGGCTTTAGCCTAGAGCTTCCAAATAGATCCTTCATGTTTTCGTTGCAGAGTCCGTCCAAGAATCAAGTAATACTTGTAATTTTCAAACTTTATTAGATCAAAATTGTTATTAGATATAAAAAAATATTTTCACCTTATTGAAACATTTTATGAATGTAGGGGGGAGGGGAAAAAATAAAAGAAAAATACCTAGAGTTAGTAAGCAAAATTGTAAAATCGATATGCATGTCCTATGGGGGAGCCCTTTTATGCCATGGGTAGGCCTAACATGAAAATGCAATCCTCTGAGGTAGGCACTATACAATACCTGATGAATCCGACCAACTGATAGAGTGAAAAATAATTTGAAAAAATTAATCAATTAGAGTGAGAAGAGACATTTGCCCTAAAAATGAGGACACAGTCCGAGTGGATTGCTTGTTTTGATCGACGCATGATGTGTAAAAGAGCCTACTCTTGAAAGGATTGCAATATCTCGACTAATTTATTTAGTGAACCTTAGACTTAAACCCTAAAAGGGAATAAGCGGGTCAAGAGTATAGGATGAAATTGATGATTTATTCAAAATTGATTAGATTACCTTAAAAGGGTAAACTGGTCAAATGAATTGAATGAAATCTATAATTTATTCAAAATTGACTGAATCACCCTAAAAAAGGGTAAATTGATCAAATGAAATTGATGAATGAATTGACAAAATAGATTAGATGAAATTGATAAATAACTTAATCAGATAAATTGAATGGAATCGATGGTTTATTAAAAAATGGGGTTGAATTGTCTGCTCATTGGTAGTTTCAAAAATTCATTGCAATACATTAGTCTATGAGCCTTCTAAAATCAATATTTGGCCTCAATCTATTAATCGTCTCAATCGATGAGAAATTATCTGTGAATTTCTTCAAGTTAATGTCCTTTAAGCGAGGAAATTTTACCAAATATGTTAAAATGGCCAAAAGATGATTATTAGATGTCCATATCCTAATGTGCCAAAGTTATTGTGTTATCAGGAAAAAATCGGATCCTACCTTACCTCGTGCACTACCCCTTTGGATGACACAAAATGTAAACGTGCAAGTCTCCTTGGATTAAGTATCCGAGACACGAGGTGGCTTATTCCTAACACGGGATCCCTTAAATGGCATTCCCTTTCAAGGGCTTATGCATGATGCCATTTTATCAAAGCGCGTAAATATGCAGTATATCAATGAAACGTGACCTAAAGGAACCCCTTTTTTGTATGCCGGGATGAGCCTAAAATGAAATGTATTCATGCTGCAAATGCGAAGTATTGAATTTAAACGCGTCACATCAAATAGGGAAGGCTCCTAGAGAGTACCATGCTAGGACTCTTATTTTCTAGGGCTTATGAATGCAATGAAGACAAAAATAAAAAAAGGTTAGTTCAATCAGATAAATACACATAACACATTTGTAGCAAAGTAATACAAAGAGGTAAATCAATAAAAAGAATAGAGGGATTAGATCCCTCCCCTCGTGAATAGTGTCCCTAATAGGGTAAGGCAGACTCTACCCTAGGCAAACTATCATGGATGCATGAGGTATTGACTCACTAATGCATCTAGACTCGATAGGTCTTATGTCCCTGAGCCTTCAGACTTGAAAACCAAAGGTCATGAATCCCAAGGTTCCTTGTCGGTGGTTTGAGCGATTTCCCAGACACTGCTACGCACACATCGTGTCACGGCTACATGTCATGAGTGAATCTATCAAAAATCCTCAACTTTCGACTAAAAGCTAAAGGCTATCAACCCAAAGTTTAAAATGGAAGATTGAGTAACCCCTCGGATCATGCTACGCACACATCATGTGACGATCACATGTCTAAGTGGGTTGGCTAAAATCCTAATAGGGTGGAGCGGCGTGACAAGCCACTAAAAGAAAAATAAATGAGGGATAAAAAATAAAACGTATGCACGTATGCTAGTGCTCCGTTTGGAGGGGAAGGATCGAGAACCAACGCGAGGCTCTTGGGAAATATCCCCCCACACAAATGCAATGCAAGGCGCGGGATCGCATAAATAAACCATCGATCAATCACATCAATCGTACGCAAAGGGGTAAGGGAGTGAGTTGATACGCGTAAAATGTAAAAATCCTAAAAAAGAAAAAAAATGCAACCCTAAACATCCAAATGCGATACATGAAAAGGATAGAAGAGAAAAAGAACAACTAAATCAAGTGCTCGGACCCACTTAGGAAGTCCCCAGTGGAGTTACCAAGCTGTCGCGCCCCATTTTTGGAAAAATCGAAAAGAGTCGTTTGAAATCATGATATGTAGTGTGCGTGAAATGTGTGAAGTGTGTGAATGTGAGAAATAAAGGAAAAGGCCATGGGACTTTTAAATGCGACGGTTTGGCTAAAATAATAATCTAAAAAGGTTTTTAAATAGAAAATTGGAAGTCACCACTTGGTATTGAGTTGGGGTGTATCAAGTCACCCAAAAAGTAGTTTTTGAAAACATGAAAGTAAAAAAAACCTTTTTAGATGACTCATAGTCCACGAAAATCAAAGAGACGAGTTCGGGGGTCACGGTTGATAAAAGGAAGACAAAGACAAAGTCGAAGGCACACTTTTACCCTAGCCCAAGCTAGTTGCGTGATTTAGTCATAATTTTTCTTAATTTCTAACCAAAAAAATGTATTGCATTTGGATGCATCTAATATGAATGCAAACCTAAATCTAATGATTAGTTCGATGGGACAAAATGTCTCTTTTGAGTCTCGATTGGTCCTAATCACAAGAATTGTGATAGCCAATGGTGAATCCTCAAAGAGATCACGAATAAATGCAAATGAATGCTCGAGTAATAATGAAAAAAAAATGAGAGTGTGTGAAAATGTCTTGCTAGGTGAAAGTGCAAGTGTGCAAGTAGGTGTGTAAAGTGCAGGGGTGCAAATGAATATGAAAAGTGCGCGTGTACAAGTGAAGGAGAGTATAAGGTGCAAGTGTGCAAATGAGTATATAAAGTGTAAAATGTGCAAATATGAGAGAGTGTAAAGTGAGAGTGTGCAAAATGATAGAGTGGATAAAGTGATAGTGTGAGGCGTGAGAATGTATAAAGTGAGTGTGTGAAGTGATAGTGGGTGAAAAAATGGTAGTGTGTAAGTGAGAGTGCAAATGGTAATGTGCCTTAGAAATGTATGAGCCCTAGAGGAATGCGAGCAAGATGGGTACGGGGAGACCCTAAATCGTGACTTTTGATTTGCCTTTTGGTTAGAAAGAAAACAAGCATGCAAAGGCTATGTGTAGCCAAACTCGTCTGTTTCCCTTACCAGATGGGTAACTCCCTAACCTAATCAAGCAGATGACCCTAATAACTAGAATGAAATGCAAAGTCCTAAAGATTGTGTTTCAAATGCAGGTAAAGGATGAAGGTTCATGCAAAGATGTAAAAATTCTAAAAGGAAAAATGAATGAAATGTAGTGAAGGCATGCGAGTATGCACTAGCGAGGGACGGCCCTATTGGGTCTAGCATTGGACTAGCCCTTTACTAATGTGAGGCCCCAGTCCGTTCTATGTTAATATATTCATTAGTTGGGCGGTAACGTTTGGTTTCGGGAGTATTTCGAAAACCCTAAGTAGGGATTTAAGATTTAAACCCTAGTTATGTATTGGTTACAAGTTCGAGTGGTGATTAAAGTTAGTAAGGTTAATGTGTGTCTTAGTGTGGGTAAGAATAGGTTTAATCCATTTGGTATAGATTAATTAAGTTTAAGAAGGTTAGAAACCCTAAGTGAGCAAAATCCCTAATGTTATGATTTATTAGAAGTTTTAAGTGGGTTCAAACCTAATTTTGCCCTTGACAAAAAGGTTATTGTTTAACTACTTTTATGTGGGCTAAAGTATGCTTAAGTGTAAGTGATTAAGATGAGAAAGTGATTAGTGAAATAATTAAGCGTGATTATATGTTTTAGATTAGATTAAGTTATGATTTATGGAGTAAATTGAAAGGTTATCATATGTGTGAGGGAAATTGTGTAAGAAAGAGAAAGTTAAAGTGCAAGGGTTTAAACAACAAATAAAGCATTTTTGTGATTGGTTAGCTATAAGAAATATCTCCCAAAGCTTTGACTATATGTTGTCTTACAACTTATAAGAAACAAGACAAAACAAAACAAAAACAAAACAAAAATTGAAGAGAAATTTGAGAGAGAGGGCCGGCCACCTTGAAGAGAGAAAGTGAGAAAATTTCTTCAAAAATCTTCAAGTTTTAGCTTCCATCTTGGGTTTGAATCTTGGAGCAACAACTTGGGTGCTTGATTAGTGAAGGTTAATCATCTACAAAGCTTAATTGAAGGTATGCCTCTTACTTGAAAGTTAAACTTTTGGGGTTTTAGTTTCTAAGCTATGGAAATGATGTATTATGTTATGATTATGGATTTATTTGATGGATTTGATGTGTATAGTGTAGTTTCATGGTTAATTTTTAGTGTTATTTGGTTGCTGAAAATTCGGCCAAGAAAAGGAAAAAATTTGGGTTTCTTGCTAATGCTTTCCTTACTTGTTTTAGTTGAGAAATGGACTTGTAGTGGTTATGTTTGATGAATTGCCTCACTTGATTGGTTGGTTTCTAGCAAAATTCTGATTAGGGTTAAGAAACCCTAGACTCCATGAGGTTAGTTTAGTTGAACTTATGGCTATAGAGTTAGGGTTTGGTTAGTTGGATGTTAGGGTAAGTTGATGGGTGCATATGAAGTTAGGTTAGGTGTTATGGTTAGTATTTGGTAATTTGGTATTGACTTGGGAGGGGAATTTCGGACCATTTGTAGGCCATTTAGATGGTAGTATATGTGTGTTTATTTGGTACAAAAGTGGTTGAAAAACCTGCATAAGAACCATGAAAACGAACCATATGTTTGCGACATTTGAAACCGGCAAAATGGGTAAACAGGGCAACCCAGAACCTGAACTTGAGCTCCATTTTTCTTAATGCTATATACGGATTTAGGAATTCCTCAAAACATAAAAGTCGTAGCCCCTTGAGTCTTGTTTATGCCTGTAAAATTTCAGGTCCATCGGATTAGTGTAGCCTGAGTTATCGATGAAATGCTCAAGCCTGTTTTGACCCTTTGATTCTGCGCGTTTTTCTAGTTTAGCTTCTGCCGTGATTTTTCGGTTTTGATCCCATTCGATCTGGGTGCTGACTCCTTCATAAGAAGTTTAGATCTCGATCTCAGCTTCGAAACGGTATAAAGTACGTTGAAAACCGAGTTCCGTAACTCCGGTTATGATCAAAACAATATCGCTCGTCAGAACTGCCTTGTATTTGGACAGTTCTGACGGGTACTTTGGCACTCGAATTTTGTTTTGCTCTGAATAGATTCAGGTCTTGGCCAAAACATGAAAGTTTTAGCCTTATGTCTCAGCTTTCTAATGCCTTTCGAATTTCTTAATTTCGATTTCTGAGCCGTGAGTTACGGCCTTGCAAACAGGGCCTGTTTGGTAACTCGCAATGAAACAGCTGGAACTGTTTCACACAATTTTCACCTATACCCATTGAGATCTGGGTTGCGATGTCTTCATGAACATTGTAGCCCTTCCTCTTAGCTTCGTAACGGTACCTCATGTACCTTGATCCGATATTCCTAGCCTAATTTTTGACCAAAACGGTTTGAGATGGCCGACTTGGCCATTTCCGTTTGCCGTTCCGCGCGGACGTGTGCGGCCGTTTTGCCGTTTCCGCACTTGCGCGTGCCAATTTTGCCGTTTGGCTTATTTCAAGTACGTTAGTTGCCGTTTGTGATATATTGTGACATAATCTTCGATTTCAGACAGTGGTGAGCTAGGCGGTGCCGGTGGGGCCCACTACTAGCCAACACACAAAGTGAATTCCGCCTTTATACTACTTTTGGTATTTTGAGTAAGTATTCAGGCTGCTCTTATGTGTTAGTTGTTTATGTGTTTCGTTATGTGTAAAAAGGGTACCTAGGCGAGGGTGTACTTTATCGCACTCGATCTAGACCCTAATTTACGCACCAATTTGTACATGACTTATGTATGTGAGAAATTTTGGAACAAAAACCCTTGAGCTTGTGGCTCGGGGTGACTTTTGAATAATTTTGTGAATTTTGTGAGTTTGCGGTTGAACTCAATACCTAGATGGACTATTCGAGCCGGTTAGGGCTTGATCGAAGTCAGTCCAACTTGGTTTGAGGTCACCAAGTTTGTGACCCGAGCTTATGATTAAAGCTCAAGTTTGTGATTTCGTTCGCCTGGGCAAGTTTGTGAGGTGACTGGCCAGTAAGGGTGATAAGGTGTCGGTGGGTGTACAAGTGAAGTTCTATGGACCTTATTTATGGTCGACGGAGTGTCGACAGGAGATCAAGCATGGCAAATGAATTGGCTTTGGAGCCACCCGTATCCTTATTATGTGATGTTACTTTTCTGCTTTTGCTTTACTCTTACTGCGTAAATGTTGCTACGTGAAATTTACGCTTTTGCCCCTGTTTACTTACTAAGCTTTTATCTTACCCCATTCCGTTTGTTTTCCTTAGCAGGGGCCGACGCGGGTACGTTTGGGGCTCATACACTAGTTTAGTAGATTGGCTTGTAATAGTTGAACTTTTAGGATGTTTGTTTTTATTCTGGTGGTTTGTATTAGGACCCTTCTTAGGGTCTCCCTTTTGGTTTTGGTTGTAATTATACGGATGTAATAGTAAGAGCAGGTACTTTTGGAGAATGTAATTATAACTCTTTTGGGATTATATATAGTATGTATAGTACTCTTTTGGATTTTCTGGCTTTTATTGCTTTAAGTTTTGAGTCCTGGCACGAGCTAGGCAGGCGGCCCGCCGATACCCTTGGGTTCGCCCTTGGGAGAAGTGGGGTCGTCACAACTAATGCTCTCTCACAAGTATTGGACTTGTAAGAGCTCGAGGTGAAAACCATGACTAGCATTGGACTAGCCACGGTAACATTCATTCCATCCACATAATCAAATATAATACTAAAGCAAATATGCATGCAAGGCACATAGTTTCATATAGCACATAGCACATAAGCATGCTTATCTAGATACGGAAATCTAGGGAAAGCAATTAAACACAGAGGCATATAGGCACACACAAGCACATAGCACATAAGCCCTATCTATTACATTTAGGGAACCCTACTACAATCTAAAAGGGGAAATAATTAAATAAATACCTAACTATTACAAATTTGGCATTCAAGTGCCTTTCAAATGATTAAAATTGAACTAAAATAAATATACAAAAAAAATTTTGAACAAATAAAGCGAATAAATAAATAAATAAATAAAATGAAAAATATTCAAAAGAAGCATGCGATTAAGCACATTAAGCACATAAAGGCACATAGGGTCAAGTAAATCAGAAGCAAGGGATAGAGTGTGCCTCCCTAGAGTTAGGGGCTCCAATGAAGTGAAATTACTTATTTACCCTCCAAAATCAAAGAAAAGGTCAAGGCATCACTTTAATTAACAAAATAACCACATGACATGAAAATAAACATGAAATTGAATCACTCAAAGCACTCAAATAAACTAAACAACTCATATTCATCAAATTGAAACAAACAAGGACCCAATTGAAACAAATAAAGAAGTTAAAGGGGCCAATTTGATTGATTTTTCCAAGTGTTTGGGCCATAGTGAAACAAAGAGAGAATTGAGGGATTAGAATGCAACTTTTGGAGCATTTTCCACGCAAAATGCATGCAAAGCTACGAATGAACTTTCTGTAACAAAGAACGAAGCCTGCTGCAATTCACATTTGCAAACTTTCCGCAGCTTTCTAACAAGATTCAAACTTAAAACAACAAGACCATTTTCTAATCCTCTCACTTTGCAATATAAACTTTAGATTTAAACACAAAAGGTCGGACAAAAGAGCATGCAAACATTTACATAACATTCTGCAACTTTTCCTTTGCTCACTATGGTAGCTTATCAAATTACATGTTCAAACCACAAGTTAGCTATTTCAGTCAAACTCAACTTGAATCAAACAACAAAAATTTCCTATGTATCCTTCTAGCATGAACTGACCAGCAACTAACATCAAGAGAGTGAGTTAAACTACCCCATTTCAGCCACCAAGACAAGAATATGCAAAGCAGGGAAGGACACAAGCAGTGGAAAAAAAAAACTGTCTGCAACTTCTAATGCTTTGAGAATTTCGCAAATTTTCAGCTATGTTATCACTCTGATTTGTTGCACAATCAATACATGAACATCAATACAACCATGGCATGCCATTTTAATAAGAAACAAACCTTCTAGCAAGAACATCAACTTCCTCAAATCTAGTAAACAAAATTTCTAGGACAAGAACATGCAAATCAGAATCGAAGCTTTCTTGTTCTGACTCAAGACCTTCGTATGAACATTTCATCAAACAACTAACGAGCATAACGAAAATCACAGATTCTCGGCTTAATTGATGCTATAACCAGCCCCCAGATTGTCAGAAAACCAGGGAAATTCAGTCTAATTGACCCACAAAACACGCATATTAAAAAATCATGAACAAATAACAGAAAATTCGCAACAAACATAGTCAAGGCAGCATGTTTCAAGAGCATGATCAGAACTGAAATTTTAAAGAAATAATGGACAACTTACAGTGCTCCTACTTGAGCGGCGGTAGTTCCGGTTAGATGATCTCGAGGATGGCAGTAGGGAGGAAGGCGGTGGCGACGCTGCTACTGCTACCATTTCTTTCTTAGTCTTTTGTTATCTTCAGCCCGTCAATCCCAGGATTTTTCTCTGCTTTTCGTTTACTCACCAGGAACCCTCTTGCTCAGCCCATTCCCTCTCGGCTCTCTCTGTTTCTCGAAAAACCCCCAACTCTCTGTTTTCTCTTTTCTGGTCTTTTCCAAAGCCTCTCTTCGTCCGCCGCCCGTTTTCTCCTTCTCAAGCTCACGGTCGAAAACCCTCTGTTGTGTTTTCCTTGTTGTTTCGCTCCTTTTGCCCTCGTTTTCTTATTCTTTTCTTTCCTTTTTGTTCTCTCCCTGTTGTCTCATTTCTCCGCCATCGTCCCCCTTTTTGTTTTGCTCTGCTCCCCAACTCCCTTTCTCTCTGTTTTTTGGCTTATCCTCACGAAGCTCCCCCAGATCCTTTTTCAACCCTAGCCGCCGTTTTCCTTTCTTCCCTTTGTCTTTCCGTGACTTCCAGCCGGTCATCCCCTCTTCTTTTTTTTCTTTCATTTTTTGTTCCCCCAAAATTCCTTAAGCCACCAAGTGTCTAGACACCTAATCCCTTAGGTGTTATGTTGTCCAAAATACAAAGGGGCACTTGTCCTAATACATGCCCCCCACTTGCTATTTTTATTTTTTTTCTTTTTCTGAAATTTAGTATGAAGGCAAAAATAAATAATAAAATAAAATAAAATAAACCTAAAATTGAAACAAATAAAGCTAAAATTAAATTAATTAAATAAATAAAGCTTAAAATAAAAAATTGGGTGTCTACAGTTCGTTTAGCCCAAAATCGAGTTATCAATTTCCTTACTTCGTGCCATGGGCAATGCTACTAAGCACATCCCTTAACCGACTCATGAAAGGAGACAAAAATCCTGTCATGGCCAAGATGAAATCGAACCTTCCACTGCTGTTCCACCTCCTCCACCACATCAATCAAATTGGCAGCGGCTTTTTACTCGCTTGGATGACATCGAATATCAATTGGGATAGATGAACACTCGCTTGGAGTGGATCAAATATCACTTGGGCATTCCTCCACCTCATTATGGCAATGAAGATGAAGCTGATTGTGAGGACTCGTAAAAATTATTATTTTTCGACTCCTAATTTTGCTTATTTAATTATTTATCTGAATATTTGCTCCGATTATTATTTTCTAACCTTATTAGACTTAAATACATGGAATTATGACTCTATTATATTTTTAAAGTGACTCATTTCAAAAATTAATTTTTGGAAGCTCGATTAATGAAAATAGTGAAAACGTGTTTCAAAATTTTAACCAATTGGGAGTACAATAAGCATAGAAAATTGGAGACATGTACAATGGTCCTAAAATAGGTAATTTTAGGTTTAAGTACTCAAGTGATAGTTAGTGGTACGATCGTTATAAGAATTACTCGAAGGTTTCACTCTATCGCGCCTAAATTGGAAATACGCGTTTTCACGCGCGCGATTAATTGAGGGACTTTAGATCATTATTTTGGAACAATTAAGAGTGAATAATATTTATATGAATATAAGTGCATTAAAGGTTTAGTGCACTAGTGAAACAAATGCAAGAGGAATTGAGCACGAAACGCACGCGTACACGCGCGAGAGAGAGTTGACTTTTGGGTGAATTGTGGCCACATATTGCATCTTCTCTTGGAAGTTTCAATTGAAGTAAAACTCCCTCTGTTTTCTATCTCATTTGGCCGACTACAAGGAGGAGCAAAACCATCCAAAATTCTTCAACTTTCTACTCCAAATTCTTGCACAAAATCAAACCAAAATTGAACTACACCTAGTTGAACACTTGGGGATTGTATCTAGCTAAAAAGGGGGAGTTTTTCACGGTTTATTTTGAAGCTAGGAGGGGCCAAAAATTCTGTGTTGTTCACCAATACGAGTAAGTAATGATCAACTCGCAAATTCTTAGCCTATGGAAGTTAATTTACACTTATGAGCTTAGTTATTCATGTGGGTGGCTTGTTATTGTTGGAAAATTTTGAAGGTGGGCTCTATGAACTCCCACTCTTGGATTGATGGCTGATGTAATGCTTGATGATGGATTTAATGTTGGTTGAGTGCCCAAATTGGTAGATTAATGATGCCTAACTAGTATAAACTTCAAGGATTGCATGGCTAAAAAGTTTCCAATTCTGCCCCTGTTTTGATCGTGCCTCTTTTTGCGAAATTCTGAGGTTTTGATGGCTTGTATATGATGTTTATATATTGTATAGATGGTGTATAAAGTTTCATCAAAAAATATTGAGGTTTGGTTGGTCAAATGGATTAATCTTGCAAAGCTAGTAAACCTGAAAAATTTTTCCCGTAATGCTCAGACAGCCTTCTTGTTTCGTCCATAACTCTGTGCTCCGACGTCGAAATCAAGTGCCATTGGTGACATTTGAAACTAGACATTCCCAGTTTTCCAATGGTATAAAATGTCCTAATTCCACCCGTGTATTCCATACCAACCGTTTAAACATGTCTGTCCTGTTTCTCTGTTTTCCTGGAACGAAGTTCAGAAGCTACAATTTGAGGCTTGAATTTGAGCTAGTTGTGTGCTGAATTTCAAAACAATTTCTTCTGTGAAATTATAGTCTTATGAATTTATTTTCCAACGCCACTAACCATGCTTAATTCTGAGTTGAATTGAGTGATTTGTGATCAAAATACGAAACCTGCTCTGTTCTTGAAAATCCTAAATTTTGGGCAAAATTGATGCTAGACTTGGTGTGGACTTGCCAATTGAATTTCTTGGAGTTAAAACACTTACCAAATATACCATGAATGTTCCTTAGGTTTTTCCTACACAAATGAACCATGTTTGAAGGATTTTCCCTGGTCAAATGTTTGGAATGGAAAACAAAAAGTTCAAGGCAATTCTGTCCTAGGATTTTTCGAAACTTTGGATGTTTGGTTGACTACCTTTCCGAAGGTATTTTTCCATGAAATTTGGTAGAGGGACAACCCTTATATGGTGGTATTATATTGCTAATTTTGGTGTTATTCCGAAACCGTTTCATGGCTCAAATAAATTTCCAAAATTCAAGACTTGATTTTGGAAAACCCTTGTTTAACAAGGAAATTTGGGTAACTTTGAGCTACCATATCTTGGTACTCAAAACTCCGTTTCTCATTCTGCTTGTTTTGTTGTAAACATGGATTACAACACTACTAGAGTTACAAATTTCAAAAGCTAGTTCCGATCAAGTGAATTTTGCCGAATTTTTAAAGTTGGCCAAAAACCAAATTAAATCTGCCTTATGAACCAAAATAGCGACTTTGAGCTCATTTTTGAATGTTTTCCATTTGGAATCTTAGAGAAGTGTATTCTAGGAGTTTTAGTACTTTAGAAGAGGTTTCCAACGGTACCAAGGTTTCCAATTTTGGACTTGTAAAGAATGAGATACAATTTTTCAAAAATCTCCTACCAAAACTGAAATTTCCGAATCTTAAGAAAATGGAGATTTTTGAATTCTCCTTATTCCTTTGATGTTACTTGAATGTATTAAACTTGATTTCCAAGATGAAACCTCAATTACTTTTGTACTTTAAAATCCCATCTTTGAACCCCGATTTACGAGTGGTTGGGATTCGTTTTCTTTGGGATTTTCTTAGATTGTGCATTAAGTACAATCTTTCTAAATTGGGGGTTTTGAGTGATAAATCTTGCTCAGGCACACAAGAGGAACTTCAAGGGGATCCCTCGGTGGACGCTTGAATTTCGAGTGCCCTTTTTTCTAGTTTACTTGGTGAGTGTCAATTGTGTGTTACTTGAACTACTGTGAACCAGATACATGTTTACTTGTTATTGATACTTGAGGTTTTAAAATTCGAAACGGGGGTGTATTTTATCGCACCCATTCTCGCTTGAAATAAATGACTCGCACTTGAAATACTCGAATGTCTCAATTGCTTGCACATGTTACTTGCTTGCTTGACTTGAAATAGTATGCTATGACTGCATACGTCGTTGGAGTGAATCTTCTCGACACTCGAACATGCTTGGGGGACGCCCACATCTCATTGGCGAACCTTGGACTCGAGCCGGCATGGGTTTGGTCGGACATCTTGGTAAACCATGGAAAAAATTGAAAAGATTGATCTAGTAAGAGATCTTGCTTGACATACTCGAGTAGTATTGTCTTAAACAAATGACAGGCGGGCCCGAAACAGGGGTATGTAAGGTGAAATGGGATAGGTTAAGTGAAATTCTACAGATCAAACCTACCCGAGTGACGGAGTGTCAACTCGTGGAGGTTATTGATCGTGTCAGTGGAACATAGCTCCTGAGAGCTCCAGTATCATTGAATTATTTATGGTTACTTACCTCATAAATTGTTAATCATTGGATATATTATTGCTCGACTTGTCAATTTGGGATTGTTACTTGAACAATGTGCCTGCATGTGTGTTCTTGGCCTCATGAGCGTTTTGCTCACCCTGTAGATTTGTTTTCCTTAACAGGATTGGACTTGAATGGGACTCGGAGGAAATTTCCATTTTGAGTAATTTTGTGGACTTTTGTAATAGGGTTCCAATTCTTTTGACTAGACTTTTGGCTATTGTATATTTTGGGATATATTTGGAAACCCGTTATATGGATTTGGTAATTGTTAAATATTGTTAAGCTTGAACGCTTCTGCACTAATTGCATTTATATTATCTGGGTGTGATGTCTAGTACCGTTATAAGTTTGAACGTAAATTGCTTGAGTCCTGGCGAGAGTTGGGCAGGCATCCCGCGGATACCCTTTGGTTCGCCTTATGGAGAAGTGGGGGTGTCACAATTGGTATCAGAGCGCTAGGTTTGCATTAGGTTAGAGATCTATATGGGAGACATATTAGATACTCTACCCTTAAGACTTGAAATCGGATAATTAAGTTATACCTTAAGGGGTATTTGGGGCATACTAGTGATTGGATTAGGCATGCATAAACGACGTCCGGACTAGATAGTATTTAATTTCTAACCCGAAAGGTGCTATTATTTTGCAGGGATGAAAAATGGAAATAGAGTTCCGGCAGCTAACGGGAATGGCCATGCGAATGGTCATGTAGTACCTCCTATGCCTATCTAGTACCGAGCGCTAGGTTGGGGAGCTCGGGTACGCTATTCCCCATCTGATAGATATCCCCGATGTTCGTGTAGGATGACCTTTGCCTACCCGAACCACCTCATGGTTGTTTTGGACGACGAGCGTCATCAGTTAGTGGATCTTAATCGGGATTTACAGGCTGAGGTGGACGAGTTTAGATAGATGGTTAGCGCTCAGAGCGAGAGGATGGCCGAGCTCGAGGAGGTGATAAAGGGCGAGGTAGCTACATCTGCTGTTGTTAATAGGGAGCTCCAGAGTACTAGGGCTCAGCTTACTAGGTTGAGGGAGGAGGTTCGTGATAGGGTTGCCGGGATCCTAACTGATACCACTAGGCTAGTGGATGAGGCGATGGGTGTAACTCAGAACTCTGAGGAGGAGGAGGATCCTGAGGAGGAGGTTCCTCCTGATAGTCCTACTGCGGACTAGGTCTAGATTGATTGACCTTTCTTTTGACCCTTTTGACTAGTACAGCTAGAATTAGCAGGGGTGTTGTTAAGTGTTGAGACCATTGTATTTTGCATGACTGTGTGGCTTATTTTTGAAACACTTGCTTTTACTTTAGTCTTCTGTGACTAAAAATACTCTTGTGGCACCCGTGTGCTATATTTTGTAACTACCCCATGACTTGCTAATTGTATGAACTTGATATGCA
Organism: Coffea arabica; assembly: GCF_036785885.1. NCBI lineage: Eukaryota > Viridiplantae > Streptophyta > Magnoliopsida > Gentianales > Rubiaceae > Coffea > Coffea arabica. The sequence continues at coordinate 51,393,183 of NC_092320.1, read as the reverse complement.
AATGAATGTAAATTATTGTTATTTTTAATGTTTTCCTGATTTGTTCCTACTTTCTACTTTGCACCGCATAATTGACTTATTTCTTGCACTAGGCACGCCTAGATTATGGAAGGGCTAAGAAGGGGTCGAGGCCGTGATCGAGGCTGTGGGCGAGGGACTAGACATGCCCAATGTCAGGGGAATGACCAGGGATCGGCAACTGGACCGACCCAGGACCAGAAAAATATTGAGGGTAATCAAGTGGCTACTGCCATTAACAGGATGACTGATATCTTAGAACGCTTAGCTGATAAACAAAGTCCTGGACCGCTTAACCAAACTGGGGAACAGGATAGGGGTGAGGATAGAGCCTTAGAGAGGTTCTTGAAATTTAACCCGCCTAAGTTCCTTGGCGAACCTGATCTGAGGTAGCGGAGAATTGATTAAAAAGAATGACGAACATATTCGCTACTTTAGACTACACTGAAAATAGGCGAGTGAATTTTACAACTTTTCAGTTTGAGGGAATAGCTCGTACTTGGTGGAATATGGTGAAAGGAAAATGGGAAAGAGTTCAAACCCCTTGGACTTGGGAGAATTTTATGAGGGAGTTTAATGAAAAGTTTCTTCCACCCTTAATCCAGGAGAAGAGGGAGGATGAATTTATCAAATTGAAACAGAGGACCCTTAGTGTAGCGGAGTATGAAGGAAAATTCACTAAACTTTCAAAGTACGCCCCTGAATTGGTAACTAATGAACGGAAGAAGATAAGACGATTTGTACAAGGGCTCAATGTGGAAATTCAAGAGGATTTGGCGGCAGCCCAAATCTCTACATTTACTGAACCTTTAGAGAAGGCACAAAGGTTTGAGAATGCAAGATTGCAAGTGAGAGACTTTCACAATAGAAAGAGACATTTTTTTGGCTCTGCATCCGGGCAGGTTGGTAAAAGTGCACAACCTTCCAAAATGGTAAGAGGAGCGAGAGGAACAAGGATTGCTGGAGCTTCTAAGGGAGCTTTGTTTAGAGGAGGTCGTGGTGGCCCAACTCAAGTTAGGGGAGCGCCTTCTACTGGTTCGGCAGTGATCCCTCAGGTTACTTGTGGATACTGTGGGAAACCCAATTACTCCGAGAATGACTGTTGGAGAAAGTCGGGAAAGTGCTTGTTTTGTGGTAGTGCCGAACATCAAGTCGCGAATTGTCCGAAGGCACCAAAAATGGGAAGTAACACTCAGAGGCCAGAAAAGTCAACCTCTAAATAGACCAGTGCTAGAGGAAGTCGACCGAAAGTGCCGGCTAGAGTTTATGCCCTGGACTATCAGCAAGTTTCTGAGGCGACTGAAGTGGTTGAAGGTACAATTTCAATCTTTCATCGCTTAACTAGGGTTTTAATTGATTCGGGTGCAATACATTCTTTTGTAAACCTTAACTTTATGAGTAGGATACATTTGAAGCCAATTAAGTTACCATATGACTTGGAAGTTAAAATACCTACTGGAGATCAAAGTTTAATTGCTGACCTGCTATATAGAGATTGTGAAGTCTGTGTCGGGGAATGAAAACTATTGGCCGACCTAGTAGGTTTAGCAATTAAGGGATATGATGTGATTTTAGGAATGGATTGGCTAGTCCGTTATAATGCCCAATTGAATTGTAGGACGAAAATTATAGAATTATGTATTCCAGGGGAGGCAACTCTGAAGCTGGATGCAAGGGGTAAATTGGCTTCATCTGCACTTATTTCAGGAATTCGGGTTAGAAAATTATTAAGTAAAGGAGTTTAAGGGTATTTGGTTTTTCTTATTAACACCCCTAGTGATAAGGTGAATTTGGAGGACACGCCTGTAGTGAAAAACTTTCCAGATATTTTTTCCGATAAGGTGAATTTGTGGTGGTCTTTATTGATGACATATTGGTGTATTTTAAGAATGTGAAGGATCATGAGAAGCATTTGAGAATTATTTTGCAAACTTTGAGGGAACATCAATTATATGCTAAATTTAGCAAGTGTGAGTTCTGGTTAAAAGAATTGACTTTCTTGGGACACATAATTTCTAAAAATAGGATTAAAGTGGATCCAGCTAAAGTTGAAACTGTTTCGAAATGGAAACGACCGGAAAATCCTACAGTGATTCGGAGTTTTATTGGATTAGTAGGGTATTACCGGAGATTTATCAAAAATTTTTCTAGAATTGCTGAACCAATAACCGATCTGACTAAGAAAAGTAGGAAGTTTATTTGGAGTCCTAAGTGTGAAGAGAGTTTCCAGAAATTGCAAGGACGCTTAACCAAAGCCCCAGTATTAACTCTACCCAATGGGAAGGATAGTTTTGTGGTTTACACAGATGCATCTAAGGAAGGTTTGGGGTGTGTTTTGATACAGAATGACAAGGTGATAGCATATGCCTCTAGAAAATTAAAACCGCATGAAGGGAATTACCCGACTCATGACTTGGAGTTAACAGCTGTGGTCTTTTCTTTGAAGAAATGGAAACATTACTTGTATGGAGTAACGTTTGAAGTCTTTACTGATCACAAAAGTTTTAAGTACTTATTTTCACAGAAGAAACTGAATTTGAGGCAACGTAGATGGATGGAATTTCTAGAAAACTATGACTGTACGATTAAGTACCATCCAGGGAAACCTAATGTAGTGACTGATGCTTTGAGTCGTCAAGTACAGATGGCTGGATTGATGATTAAGGAATTCAAATTGTTGGAAGAAGTTAGTCATTAGAATTCTCGACTGGAACCGAGAAAAATAATTTTGGAAAATATTATATTGAATTCCACTTTGATGGAACGTATCAAGAAATCTCAAGGAAAGGACACTGAAGTGCAGAAGTGGTTGGAAAAGGTTAAAAAGGGAGACAGGTCGGACTTTAATTTGGGATCGAATGGTGTATTGAAATTTCGGAATCGGGTAATTGTGCCAAAGGATGAAGGGTTTTAAAAAGAAATTTTAGAAGAGACTCACCGATCAAAGTTTACGGTACATCCAAGAGGGAATAAAATGTACCAAGACTTAAAGAGTCTGTATTGGTGGGAGAACATGAAAAAGGAGATTACTCAATTTGCCCAAACATGCTTAATTTGTCATCAGGTTAAAGCCGAATATCAGAACCCATCGGGACTTTTGCAACCTCTAGAAATACCTGAGTGGAAATGGGAGAATATCACCATAGATTTTGTATCGGGATTACCAAGAACACAGAGAGGCCATGATGCGATTTGGGTGATAATGAATAGATTAACCAAATCGGCTCATTTTCTGCCGATTAACATGAAGTACCCATTGGAGAAGTTGGCCAAGTTGTATTTGAATGAGATCATTAGGTTACATGGAATCCCTGTCAGTATCGTGTCGGATAGAGATCCAAGATTTGTTTCGAAGTTCTGGCAAAAGATGCAAGAAGTTTTAGGAACTAAATTGAACTTTAGTATTACTTATCATCCCCAGACCGATGGACAGTCTGAAAAGACAATTCAAACCCTTGAAGATATGTTGAGAACTTGTGTTCTGGATTTTGGGGAGAGTTGGAGTAAGTTTTTGACTTTAGTGGAATTCGCCTATAACAACAGTTTCCACTCTTCTATTCAAATGGGTCCATATGAAGTGCTTTATGGTCGAAAGTGTAGATCTCGAATTTGTTGGGAGAAAGTAGGGGACCGGAAGATCTTAGATCTGACCACAGTGTCATGAATTGAGGAAGCTAATGAGAAGGTAAAGTTGGTACGCCAGAGAATCCAGACTGCCCAGAGCCGTCAAAAGAGTTATGGCGATAATCGGAGAAAAGATTTAGAATTCGCGGTTGGAGATCTAGTGTTTCTCAAGATCACGCCGTTGAAAGCAAGTTTGCTGCGTGGAAAGGGAAATTAGTTACAACCAAGGTTTGTAGGGGCTTATAAGGTTATTCAGCGTGTGGGGAATGTAGCATACAAATTGGAATTACCGCCGAGTTTATCTCGAATCCATAATGTATTCCATGTGTCTATGCTTAAGAAGTACCACCCAGACCCTTCACATGTCTTACAACCAGAGAATATTGAGATTGATGAGATCTTAACCTATGAGAAGAAACCGGTTAAGTTTCTGGATAGGAAGGTGAAGGAATTGAGGAATAAACAGATACCATTAGTAAAAGTCCTTTGGAAGAACCATGGGTTGGAGGAAGCAACTTGGGAGGTCGAGAAAGCAATTCGAGAAAAGTATCCAGGCCTATTCACCAATCAAGATAAATTTCGAGGACGAAATTTTTCTTAAGGGGGAGAGGATGTGAGGACTCGTAAAAATTATTATTTTTCGACTCCTAATTTTGCTTATTTAATTATTTATCTGAATATTTGTTCCGATTATTATTTTCTAACCTTATTAGACTTAAATACATGGAATTATGACTCCATTATATTTCTAAAGTGACTCGTTTCAAAAATTAATTTTGGGAAACTCGATTAATGAAAATAGTGAAAACGTGTTTGAAAATTTTAGCCAATTGAAAGTGCAATAAGTATGGAAAATTGGAGACATGTACAATGGTCCTAAAATAGGTAATTTTAGGTTTAAGTACTCAAGTGATAGTTAGTGGTACGATCGTTATAAGAATTTCTCGAAAGTTTCAATCTATCACGTCTAAATTGGAAATTTGCGTTTTCACGTGCGCGATTAATTAAGGGACTTTAGATCATTATTTTGGGACAATTAAGAGTGAATAAAATTTATATGAATATAAGTTCATTAGAGGTTTAGTGCACTAGTGAAACAAATGCAAGAGGAATTGAGCACGAAACACGCGCGTACACATGCGAGAGAGAGTTGACTTTTGGGTGAATTGTGGCCACATATTGTATCTTCTCTTGGAAGCTTCAATTGAAGTAAAACTCCTTCTCTTTTCTCTCTCATTTGGCCGGCTACAAGGAGGAGCAAAACCATCCAAAATTCTTCAACTTTCTACTCCAAATTCTTGCACCAAATCTCAACCAAATCAAACCAAAATTGAACTACATCTAGTTGAACACTTGGAGATTGTATCTAGCTAAAAAGGGGGAGCTTTTCACGGTTCATTTTGAAGCTAGGAGGGGCCAAAAATTCTGTCTTGTTCACCAATACGAGTAAGTAATGATCAACTCTCAAATTCTTAGCCTATGGAAGTTAATTTACACTTATGAGTTTAGTTATTCATGTGGGTGGCTTGTTATTGTTGGAAAATTTTGAAAGTGGGCTCTATGAACTCCCACTCTTGGATTGATGGTTGATGTGATGCTTGATGATGGATTTAATGTTGGTTTAGTGCTCAAATTGGTAGATTAATGGTGCCTAGCTAGTATAAACTTCAAGGATTGCATGGCTAAAAAGTTTTCAATTCTGCCCCTGTTTTGATCGTGCATTTTTTTGCGAAATTCTGGGGTTTTGATGGCTTTTATATGATGTTTATATGTTGTATAGATGGTGTATAAAGTTTCATCAAAAAATATTGAGGTTTGGTTGGTCAAATGGATTAATCTTGCAAAGCTAGTAAACCTAGAAAATATTTCCCGTAATGCTCAGACAGCCTTCTTGTTTCATCCATAACTCTGTGCTCCGATATCAAAATCAAGTGACGTTGGTGGCATTTGAAACTAGACATTTCCAGCTTTCCAACGGTATAAAATACAACCCCTAATTCCACCCGAGTATTCCGTACCAACCGTTTAAATATGTCTGTCCTATTTCTCTGTTTTCCTGGAACGAAGTTCAGAAGCTACAATTTGAGGCTCGAATTTGAGCTAGTTGTGTGTTGAATTTCAAAACGATTTCTTCTGTGAAATTATAATTTTATGAATGTATTTTCCAACGCCACCAATCATCTTAATTCTGAATTGAATTGAGTGATTTGTGATCGAAATACGAAACTTGCCCTATTCTTGAAAACCCTAAATTTTGGGCAAAATTGATGGTAGACTTGATGTGGACTTGTCAATTGAATTTCTTGGAGTTAAAACACTTACCAAATGTACCATGAATGTTCCTTAGGCTTTTCTTACACAAATGAACCATGTTTGAAGGATTTTCCCTGGTCAAATGTTTGGAATGGAAAGCAAAAAGCTCAAGGTATTTCTGCCTTAGGATTTTTCGAAACTTTGGATGTTTGGATGACTACCTTCCCGAAGGTATTTTTCCATGAAATTTGGTAGAGGGACAACCCTTATATGGTGGTATTATACTGCTAATTTTGGTGTTATTTCGAGACTGTTCCATGGCTCAAATAAATTTCCAAAGTTCAAGACTTGATTTTGGAAAATCCTTGTTTTACAAGGAAATTTGGGTAATTTTGAACTACCATATCTTGGTACTCAAAACTCCATTTCTCGTTCCGCTTATTTTGTTGTAAACTTGGATTACAACACTACTAGATTTACAAATTTCAAAGACTAGTTCCAATCAAGTGAATTTTGCTGAATTTTCAAAGTTGGCAAAAAACCAACTTAAATCTGCCTTCTGAACCAAAATAGCGACTTTGAGCTCATTTTTGAATGTTTTCCATTTGGAATCTTAGAGAAATGTATTCTAGGACTTTTAGTACTTTGGAAGAGGTTTCCAACGGTACCAAGGTTTCCAATTTTGGACTTGTAAAGAATGATATACGATTTTTCAAAAATCTCCTACCAAAACTGAAATTTCCGAATCTTAAGGAAATGGAGATTTTTGAATTCTCCTTATTCCTTTGATGTTACTTGAACGTATTAAACTTGATTTCCAAGATGAAATCTCAGTTGCTTTTGTACTTTAAAATCCCATCTTTGAACCCTGATTTACGAGTGGTTGGGATTCGTTTTCTTTGGGATTTTCTTAGATTGTGCATTAAGTACAATCTTTCTAAATTGGGGGTTTTGAGTGATAAATCTTGCTCAGGCACACAAAAGGAACTTCAAGAGGATCCCTCGGAGGACGCTTGAATTTCGAGTCCCGTTTCTTCTTGTTTACTTGGTGAGTGTCAAGTGTGTGTTACTTGAACTACTGTGAACCAGATATATGTTTACTTGTTATTAATACTTGAGATTTTAAAATTCGAGACGGGGGTGTACTTTATCGTACCCGTTCTCGCTTGAAATAAATGACTCGCGCTTGAAATACTCGAATGTCTCAATTGCTTGCACATGTTACTTGCTTGCTTGACTTGAAATAGTAAGCTATGGCTGCATACGTCGTTGGAGTGAATCTCTTTGACACTCGAACATGCTTGGGGGACGCCCACATCTGATTGGCGAACCTCGGACTCGAGTCGGCATGGGCTTGGTCGGGCTCCTTGATAAACCATGGGAAAAATTGAAAAGCTTGATCTAGTAAGAGATCTTACTTGGCATACTCGAGTAGTATTGCCTTAAACAAATGACAGGCGGGCCCAAAACAGGGGTATGTAAGGTGAAAGGAGACAGGTTAAGTGAAATTCTGCGGACCAAACCTACCTGAGTGACGGAGTGTCAGCTCGTAGAAGTTATTGATCGTGTCAGTGGAACATAGCTCCTGAGAACTCCAGTATCCTTGAATTGTTTATGGTTACTTACCTCGTAAATTGTTAATCATTGGATATATTATTGCTCGATTTGTCAATTTGGGATTGTTACTTGAACAATGTGCCTGCATGTGTGTTCTTGGCCTCACGAGCATTTTGCTCACCCTGTAGATTTGTTTTCCTTAACAGGATTGGGCTTGAATGAGACTCAGAGGAAATTTCCATTTTGAGTAATTTTGTGGACTTTTGTAATAGGGTTCCAATTCTTTTGACCAGACTTTTGGCTATTGTATATTTTGGGATGTATTTGGAAACCCGTTATATGGATTTGGTAATTGTTAAATATTGTTAAAATTGAACGCCTCCGCACTAATTGCATTTATATTATTTGGGTGTGATGTCTAGTATCATTATAAGGTTGAACGTAAATTGCTTGAGTCTTGGCGAGAATTGGGCAGGCGTCCCGCGGATACCCTTTGGTTCGCCTTAGGGAGAAGTGGGGGCGTCGCACTGATGATTGAAGATGCACCTCTAGATGCCTCTTGCTTTTGCTTCCTTGTTTTCCTGTCGCTTTCTTTTCATTTTTTGTTTGTAGGATGTTTAACTTGCATTTACCATTTTGCATTTGGGGCTTGTGACAGTTTTAGTAGATATTGGTTGTAGATTCATCGATGGCGCGTGACTCATGGTTGAACTGGATCTATGCCATTAAATTGGGGAGTAACTCGTTCTTAATTTTATTTTCTTTCCCTACACATTGAGGACAATGTGTATTTTAAGTGTGGGGGAGGAAATGTGTGGTACTTGTAGTATTTTTGTGTTTATTGCCTGGATTTGAAATTTGAAATATGAATTGCACTTAAATGTTGTCAATCTTGGGTTTTGCTGCTAAGGAGTTTTGTCCAATTTTAAAGAAAAACTCTACCAAAATTTTTTCGAATTATTGTCCAAAATTGCAAAAATGCCCCAAAAGATTTCAATTTTATCCAAAGGGCAACAAGTTCCACATCATTAGTAATTCAAATTTCTTCTAATTTTGAGATAAATATATGTGATTTGGAAACTTTTTTTCTCACTTAATTTGAAAATGACTATTATGTGATTATAACTTGTGCATTTATAGAAAAGTATATCATGCAAAGTGGAGAAAATTATGCCTAAATTTGACAAATTTGATGAAATTTTTTCTCTTTACTTGATTTTATAAGTTAAATATGATCAATGGTTGCAATACTCTTCTCATGATTATACTTTTGAGGGACTAATTATTATCTTTATTTTAAAAAAAAGAGCAAAAAAAGAGAAAAAAAAGGAAAGAAAAAAAAGTAAAAAGAAGAAAAAGGAAAAAGTAGAAAAAAAGAGAATAAAAGTTGTTCTACTCTAATGGTTCTTGTATTTAGTAACCGGGAGTTTTCATCTATAAATATTGAATTTCACGTAAAATGATACTTGAATTAAGAGTATGCAAGGCAATTTGAGTATGTGAAATGTTGAGTAACTGGCGATTTTCATCTAAAAATGTCGACCTTAATATCAAAAGGCACTTTCACAACTTAAATATATATTTAGCTATATTATACGAATAAAATCCCTCTTTAAATATGAATAAGAAGATGATCATGGGTTTAGGAAGCATTTTATTGACCAAATGGCTTACTTACTTGTGAAATTGGGTAAGGATGAGAAATGACTTGAACTTGTTATAATTATGGTATAATTGGCGCTTCTTTACTTGATATTATGAGTATTTGAACTTAATTGAATGATTACATAATGGTTCTTTACCTTGTTTTGAAGAAATAAAGTTGAATTGTGCACATATGTTTATTTTCAAAATTATGAATCATTGTTGGTTAGTATTTCTTAATTGCTTGAGAACAAACAATGGTTCAAGTATGGAGGAGTTTGATAAGTGCATATTTTACATGTTTTTAAGTGTGTTTTATTAATTATTTTTCGTGCATTTTAATTAGTTTTATAATTAATTAACTAAGTTTTTAGTGAAAATATGCATTTGTGATTTTAAGTATGAAAATTGTATTTCTATGGATTTTAATGGTGAAAACTTCATGTTTTTGTAGGTTTAATGATTCAATCATCAAATAGAGTGACTTGAGAAGATAATTGGATGATTATTGACGATTTGAAGTGATTTAAAAAGGACATGAAGTGCCAAATGTTCAAAAGAGGAAGTGCAATCAAGAATAAAAGGAAGGGAGTTTTCCAGCTCTAACACCCTATGGTATTTTGACTGTGAGAACCCGTAATTTTCTCATTTTTTTTCTAGGGTTTATTATCGTTAATGGCATGTTTTCTGCATTTTCTTTATTAGAAAAATTTCCCCGATAATTTTTATGAGTAAATATAGTTTTTAGATGATTTTTCTAGTATCGGTTAGTTTTTGAGAAATTAAGAGCGTATATCAGACGTGGGACCCGCTAGTGCGAACAGTTCGGAAAAATTCGGCCAACTAGGTTAAGTTTTGGACACTGGATTTAAATTACCAGGTGTTATGAAATAATTAGAGATTGTTATATGGATTGGTGTGAGAGGAAACAAAGAGATATGTATGCATTAAATAGGGTGACAAGTGTCACCATATGGTTAGTTGTACTTTATGACCACTATTCATTTTCTTACCAATTGACCAAATAAATCAAAAAATTACCAAAAATTCACCATTTTTCTCCTCATCTTGGCCGGCCACTTCAAGCAAAGAGAAAGGGAAAAGCTCTTCAAATTCTTGCCTCCATCTTGCTCAAATTCAACTAATCAACCATTTGATCTTGTATTTGTTCCATAAAACCTCTTCACTTAGTGTTTGCGATATGTTTGGTGAAGTTGTTTGGAAAGTTAAGGTGACTAGTTGCTCTCTCTCTTGTGTTGCTAAGGTGAGTTATGAAGGAACCTCTCTCCTCCACCTAATGATGTTTAATCTATGATTTGTGGTAGTCTAGGATGTAATTTTGTGGATTATATTTTGATTTTTGGTTGAATTGGTGAAGTTCTATAATTATTGGTGATTTTTCTGTTTCATATGATTCTTATTATGTGGTCATGTATGATGATTGGGAATGATAATTAAGGAAACTAGAAGGTGGAAAAAGTGGTTAATTGCAGAAAATTTCTGTTTTGGAAGAAAAATTGAAAGTTAGGGTTTCATTATTTACATTCTGCCTGGCACAGTACCTCATAGTTAGAGGCCAAATTGGTCTTGGGTTAAAACATGAAAGTTGTAGGGAATGATATTTTAAAGATGCCTGTAAAATTTCAGGCCAATCGGAGTAGCGTAACCGGTGAAAAGACCGAAATACCCCTGCTGCCCTGGTTTCACCCGAACTTGAGAATTGCTTCTGTAATTGATTATTTTGGCTGGGAATACTTCTGATTTGGTTGTTGAGGTCTTCTGAGGAAATGTATCATGATGTCTTAGCTTTCAGATGGCTTTGGAATCACTTGATTTGGACTTAGGTAGCCTGAATTATAGTTCGTTAACCAGAATGTGGTTTGTCCACCTATTTTTGCGGTTCTGGTTTAGTATCTTGCATTTTTGACCTAGTTGTGCTATGAATTGGACTGAGTGACGTTCTGCAATATTGTAGCCCTATCTCTTATCTTTGAAACAGTGTATCTTACACCTCTATCCGATAATCGTAGTGCCATTGGTGCCAAAACCACAAAATGATGTCAAAAACTATTTTTTTGGATTGAAGTTTAATTCCATTTCCGAATTTTCCTGGTTTACTCTAATGCTTATATATTCTTATGGAATCTTATTTTGAGAGTATTTAGAATTGGTTATGACTTGTAATCGAGTCTTATTGTGCTTATTTGACCATGTTAGGACGTGACGGTGGTGCAAGACACTCTTAGGCGGAAGTGCATGAAATATCATTTGCTTGATTGGTGAGTGTACTACTCACTTGTTTGTTTACCATGTGGCTTTGCTATATGTGAACGTGATGCCTTGAAGGCTTAATTGTACATTGAAATTGATTGAAGTGAGGGTGTACTTGATCGCCCTCACCTCCTCTGATATTATTTATGACTGTCTACTGTTTCACTGTGATACTGGAAATGTTCATGGAAAAACTAGTGTTGGTGTCGTTTGGACGAGTATCCAACAACCTTTACTGTAGTACTGAGCTCAACCTCATTGGTAGTCGATTGAATCGAGCCAGCGAAGGTTTGGTCGTGAACGTCGACGAGCCATGGGGACTGTTATATGGAATCTTGTAGTAGTGAGACTCTTGATTTCGGTATACTCGAGTATTACCAAATTGCTACTGTTTGGAGTTCGGACCCGGTAGGGGTATGTTGGGTGGAAGGAATGGAAGTAAAGTAGAGCCTACGGTTGGTTACTTTGTAAACATTGACGGAGGGTCAATGAAGTCCGATCAAGTATACGAGCGAGGAAAGGGGCTCTTGAGAGCCGTCCGTATCCTTTTACCATCTTGTTAATGTGTGATCTTGGTTTATTTCTTTCTTGACCGCTTTATGCCTATGTGACTTGGTTGCTTATGTGATAGTATACCACTGGGCGTAAGCTCACTCTGTTCATTTTGTTTTCCTTACAGGAAAATAAATACTTTTGGATTGGATTTGATAGTTGGTTGCCGAATTGAGCTAGATGTACATAGCTTTTGTATAGCTCATTAATTGAAACCCTAAATGTACTTTTGGGTCCGATTTCTCTTTGATTTGGCAAACCGTATATGTATAAACTTATGGGATAATTTTGTATGCTATTTTGGTTTGTAAATGTTGAATTTCAAGATGTGTATGTTTGCGTGATGTTTGGCCAGATTTTGACGTGGCCGGTACTATTCATGATCGGCTCTAATTTTTATTTTTTTTTATTTTGTGATTTTGACTGGTTTTCGCGCGTTAGTATGTTCCGGAACGTATTAGATCGATGTGAACTGAACCGTTAGTTCTGGCGAGAGCTGGGCAGGCAATCCGCTAACCCCTTTGGTTCGCCTTAGGGGAAGGTGGGGCTGTCACAGGTGGTATCAGAGCCTAGGTTTGAATTGGCCTGGGTGTATTAGAAATGCTTGATTTGAGGCTTTTTTTGATTACGTCCTTTAAGGTTATTTATGCTTATTTATATTTTTGGTGTAGGATGGACGGTCATGGTGAGCCTAGTAGTCCCCCTGCTAGAGAGCTACCCCTTGGGGTGCTTCCGTTGATTCCGTACCAGATCCGGCCCAAAGGGGCAGTTGTGCGTTGGAGCCCGGCTAACCGCCTCCGACGTTGCAAGTGTCGACACACGTATGCCTATCCTAACGCATTAGTATTGGCCGTGGCGGAGGAGCGTAAGGAATTAGCTCAAGATAACGCTAGGTTGGAGGCCGAGGTGACCCAGCTTAGGATCGCCAATGAGAAACAGGCCGAGCGCATTAAGGGGCTGGAGTACGATGTGCTTGAGGTTGAGGATCAGGTGGATGACCTGTGCACCTAGCTGAGAGAAGTCCGTGAGCGTGAGACTAAGCGAGCTCGAAAGGTTAAGGTTCGAGCCGCATCGATCCTGAACCTCTGCGCGGACGTGATCGAGGGTGTGAGTGTCGAGGACTCGTGTGCGGGGCCCGAGGCTGGGATTGGATCCACCCCGTCGGGTGGGTCTACTAGCCCATCAACGGACTAGGTCTCGACTCCTAGGTTTTGGGATAGTTTTGTTTCTTGTATATAGGGATAGGGAAAGAGCCTTAGCTAATCGTTTTATACGTTGGATTAGCTACGTGTATTTTTTTTTTGATGAGGCCATTCCCTTGTGGATTGTCCATGCTTGTACTTGACCTGACTGACTGTGAATATGTGACTGTTTGATGTGATATATATGTGAAAAGTGTTTGAGTGCTTACTTATCATGCTCTTTATTGTGTAGCTATTTTTGCTTAGCTTGATCTAGACCAATGGAAGGGACACATAGTGGATGGGGACGTGGGCGCGGTAATAGGCAACCTACGTCAGACCGAGGTGCTGGGGAAATCTCCTCTGGACCTAATCCTGAAGTGAACCCCAAAGTGCAAATAGCTGCCGCTATGCAGCAAATGACCAACACAAGTGGTGCAGCAACAGGGCCACAACCCAAACCCTAATCCTGGGAACCCGGGTAACCACATTGAGAGCGAAGATAGAGCTCTTGAATGATTTCAAAAGTTTGCTCCACCCAAGTTTATTAGGGGGCCCGACCCGGATGTCGCTGAAAGGTGACTCGAGAAGATGGTGGATATCTTTGTGGCCTTGCACTATACCGACGAACGGCAGGTGACCTTTGCCGTTTTCCAGCTAGAAGGGGCAGCCCGTTCCTAGTGGAACGTCGTTCGGTAAAAATGGGAGCGGGAACAAACGCCTAGAATGTGGGTGAACTTTATGAGAGAATTCAATGCCAAATTTTTCCCTCCTCTGGTCCAGGAGAGAAAAGAAAATGAGTTCATCCGACTTCGTCAAGGGGCGCAGTCGGTAGCAGAGTACGAAAGACAGTTCACCCGCTTATCGAAATTTGCCCCTGAGTTGATTATAACGGAGCAACGGCGGGTCAGGCGTTTTATCCAAGGTTTGAATGTCGAGATCCAGAAGGACCTCGCAGTGGCTCAGATTAACGTGTTTAGCGAGGCCGTTGAGAAGGCGCAGCGGGTAGAAAGCGCTAGACTTCAAGTGAGGAACTTCCAGGCCAAGAAGCGAAGTTTTCCTGGAAGCAGTTCGGGACAGGGGGAGAAGGGTGTTCCTCCCAAGTACGGACGGGGGTCTGGCGGTGGACGAGTGGGAGTAGGCAGAGGGACTCCGGCGAGGGGTGGCCAAGCTAGGCAAGGACAAAGAGGTAATTTTCAGGGTGGCTCAGCTTCAGCACCTCGCGGTCCCTGTGGGCATTGTGGGAAACCAAACCACACGGAGGATAATTGCTGGAGGAAGGAAGGGAAGTGTTTACACTGCGGGAGCGCAGACCACCAATTGGCCACTTGTCCGGTCTTAAAACAAGATGGAAAGGGGAGTCAACAACAGCCGAGAACTAATTCTGGACCTGCCAAAGGAGAGGGGATGAAACCTAAAGTCGCGGCTCGCGTGCATTCATTAGAGCCCCAACAGGTCCTAGACTCTTCCGAGATCATAGAAGGTACGATCCCTGTATTCCACCGCTTTGCCAAAGTTTTAGTAGATCCTGGTGCCACTCATTCCTTTGTTAATCCTGCTTTCATGTGTGGCATCGATATAAAACCTGCTAGTTTACCATACGACCTAGAAGTTAGCACACCTACGGGGAATCAACGTTTGGTTACTAGTATGGTTTATAGGGATTGTGAAGTTTGGGTAGGAGAGAAAGGTTGTTAGGGGATTTAATTAGTCTGTCCATCAAAGGGTATGATGTAATTTTGGGTATGGACTGGTTAGCCAAATATAATGCCCAACTGGACTGTAAAACGAAAGTGGTAGAATTCCGCATTCCTGGTGAGGCAACCTTAAGGTTGGACATAAGGGGTAGGTTAGCCTCATCTGCTTTGATTTCGGGCATTAGGGCTAGAAAACTGCTAAGTAGATGGGCGCAAGGATTTTTAGCCTTTTGATTAACAACCCTACGGATAAGTTAAAGGTGGAGGACGTGGCCATAGTAAAAGAATTTCCGAATGTATTTCCTGATGAGTTAGTAGCCCTACCTCCGGAAAGAGAGATAGAATTCAAGATAGATCTGCTACCTGGAACCTCACCTATCTCCAAAACACCATACCGAATGGGCCCTACAGAGCTCAAGGAGCTAAAGTTGCAATTGCAAGACCTTTTGGAGTAGGGATTCATTCAAGAGAGTGGATCTCTTTGGGGAGCTCCTGTCCTGTTTGTAAAGAAAAAGGATGGAACCTTGAGGATGTGTATTGACTACCGGGGCCTGAACAACGTCACGGTTAAGAATAAATATCCACTGCCCCACATTGATGAGTTGTTCGACCAGCTGCAAGGAGCAGTGGTCTTCTCAAAACTGGACCTCCGACAAGGGTACTACCAATTGTTGATTAGGAGGGAGGACATTCCGAAAACCCTTTCAATTCAAGATATGGGCATTACGAATTCGCAGTTATGCCTTTCGGACTAACCAATGCTCCTGCCGCCTTCATGGACCTTATGCATAGGGTTTTTAAGCCATATTTAGACCGATTTGTCATTGTTTTTATTGATGACATTTTGGTCTACTCCAAAACACGCGAGGAGCATGCGCAGCATTTGAGAGTGGTGTTGCAGACCCTAAGGGAGCATTAGTTGTACGCCAAGTTTAGTAAGTGCGAGTTTTGGCTGGAGAAAATCGCTTTTCTAGGGCACGTAATCTCCCAAGAAGGTATCTCGGTTGACCCGACAAAAGTAGAGGCCGTGACCAATTGGAAGAGGCCAGAAAACCCCACAGAGATCCGTAGTTTTCTAGAGCTAGTTGGGTATTACCGACGTTTCATTAAAAACTTCTCCAAATTAGTAGGACCTTTAACTGACCTGACGAAGAAACATGGTCGGTTCGTATGGAATGTGTCGCGCCCCATTTTTTGATAAATAAATAAAATGTGTTTTAAAAAATGTATTTTTGTGATTGAAAAATGAATTTTGATTTTAAAAGAAAAGTGGGTCTAAATGGGGGTTTGAGAATGCGACGATTTGACCCAAAATTATAGTTTAAAAAGGGTTTTTAAAACTAAATACGGAGTCGCCACTTGGTAATGAGTTAAGGTGTACCAAGTCACCTAAAAAATGTATTTTTTAAAGAAAAATGGGAAAGAGTAGTAAGAAACCCCTTTTAAACCACTCCTAGTCCACGTAAACCAACGAAAAAGGTTCGGGAGTCACATTTGACGAAGGGGAAGGCAAGGATAAAAATCCAAGGCACCCCTTCGACCTAGCCAAGGCTAGTTGCGTGATTTAATCAAAGTTTTTCTTATTTTAACCAAAGAATTTATTACATTTGGATGCACTACATGAATGCAAAAGAAAGAAAAAATGCAAACCTAAATTCTAAAATGTCTCTTGTAAGGTTTTTGGTCCCAACCACATGAATTGTGGCGGCCAATAAAGGAAAACCTTATAGAGGTCGATTAATGCAAATGATAGCTAAAGTGTAAGTGTGCAAGTGTATAAAAAGATGCACGTGTGAAATTGTATGAAAAATTCAAGTGTTTGTGTGCAAGTGTATGAAATATAGTGATAAGTGCATATAGGTGTAATTAAGCGCAATTTTGTGAATTAGGAATCAAAAATGAACAATAAGGAAAGGAAAAGTGATGAGGAAATGTGAATTGAAAAAAAATGAGTAAGTGATAAATGAGAATGAATGAACCTAAAGGAATGCATCAGGTCGGGTATGGGAATGACTCCTAACTTTTTCGACTTCGATTTTCCCTTTGATTAGAAAGCAAAACTAGCGTGCTAAGGCTATCGAGTAGCCACACTCGCTCGTTTCCCTTATCAAAAGGGGACTCTTCAGGCAAATGTACCCTAACTAGCATGAGATGCAAGACCTAAAGTGAGGGGAAAGGGGAATCGAGGAGCATGCAAAATGATAAAACTAAAAAAATGCATGACATGTAATGAACATGCAAACATGTACTAACGAGGGGAAATCCCTAAGGGTCTAGCATTGGACTAGCCCATTCTATGAATTCCGACCAGCGTTGGACTAGTGGAAACGTACATTCATCCATTCCATTCATTCATAGATATGGAAAGCGAGTAGACATGCCAAACACTTATAAACACATAGCACATAACATTTAGCATGCTCGACTAGATGCAAGGCCCTAACAAAGCAAATTAGCACGTAGCAACTAAGCATGCAAGACACATAAGACAATTAAAGTCCTAACTATTACATTTGCTAGCTAGGCACACGTCTTCGATAGGTCTTCATTGAATGCTCCTCCAAGCCCTATCTATTACATTCACTAACTAAAACAAAAGGGGGAAAGGGAAAATGGACCAAATTGCTCGCCAAAACCCTATCTATTACAAGCCAAGAGGTGTACACATACCCCATTAAAAGAATAACTTAATGAAAACAAAAAGTAAATGACATAAGTAAAAGGAATTAAAGAAAAGCTAGGAAAGCAAAGTAGACATGCAATTCACTTAGCACATTGGATCACATAGGAGAGACAAAAAGATAAAAGAGATTATACCGCCCCCTTGGAATGGTGTCCAAATGAAAGAAAAATGGCTTCAAAACAATAAAAAGGTCACGGTACCTCAAATAGTAAAGTATAACAAAGTCACCAAATCTCTCCTAATTGCAATTTAAATGAAATCAAACAATACATAGTTTCCAATAAAGGAATCCACCAAGGACCCAAATGCAAGCATTAATCAACCATTCAAAGCCAAATGAAACATTTTAGAACTCAAAAGGTCCATGAGCATGAAAAAGTCAATTAATCAACTTATTTAGGGAAAGTAAGGAAAATGGGTCACCATAAGTTCATTTAGTCACAAGGTTCACAAATCCATGCATTAAGCATCACCTTAGCAAAACATGGTAACCCATGAAGGCAAGCAAGCAATTGAATTGAAACATTAGTGCTGCCAAAGACTCAATTGCAAGAAATTGGAATGTAGTTGGGCCATAGGGGAATTAGACAAGAAGCAAGGGGGTTGAAACGCAATTTTAAAAAAATGCCATGCATGCAAATGAAAGCTTCTCGGCAAACAGGTTTAGCTTCTATCATTTCTGCTACAATTTTCGTCGGAGAGCTTCTGCAACTCTAAATAATCTTTCAGCAAACAAGATTCACACAGCATTTCCAACTAAATCCAACTAAGCATGGCTAAAACACTTAATAACAATGGAATTCTTGGAAGCACTTTCTTGCAAGCTTCATGCAAGCTACAAAGGAAAGGAAAGAAAAACAAGTTTCAGCAAACTACTTCAGAAATCTTCTTTTCCTTCCGCCCCATTCTCACGCAATTCCTTATGCATCCTTGACATATTCATGCAAGCCAACCAAAAAGAGACATGATCACATTGCTATCGAGATGCAATATCAGCTTGGAAACCAAAAAACAAACAAAAGACTAAGATTATGAAGCATTGAGTTTAGCAGGCTGATATATTTTCCAGCAACGTTTAGGCATGTTTCAAGCTTTTCCTTAAATAAACACACAAACATCAACGCCAAACATTCCATCTCATCCCTTCAACACCAAATGAAACAAGCAAAAGATGTCTAAAAACCAGTTTTGTTTGTTATTGCCGGGAGAGGGGAAAACAGCAAGTTGGTGCGTAACCTTTGTCCTGCTGCAAAATCCTTTTTTACAGCTTGATACTCACATGAATGGATTGCCGAGAACATTGCACAACATTCATCATTTATGAATCAACTCACACACATCTTTAAACATGAATCTGTCCCCTAACCATCCCAACCGAAAGCAACAAAGAAAATGCAGCAAAAGAAACTCAGCCGCAGCCTACATTCATACCACTTTCACTCGTACTTGATAGACTTAAGACCCAACCAGAAAACAAGGAAAAAAAAACAGGTTCTGTGCACATTGTTATAATATCTCAGCCTAGCCAGAAATTCAGCAGTTCAAACAAAGTAAAATTTCAATCTCAGAATCGCAATCCTCTTTGTAAAATGCAACAAAACTTAATCAAGCTTCGAACTTGAATTTCCAGCCACGATATCTATCAAGGATTTCATCATTCAAATTCAGAAACCTGTTACAACCTCTATGGGTTTCATTATTCAAACCACAAATTTTGCAATCCAGTTTCCCAAAACAACATAGATCAGGCTACCCATACCTTCTACGGCTAAAATCCATCATCACATTGCAAAGACGTAAAAGAAACAGCAACCCAGCAAAACATTAAGAATCAAAATCTGATGAAGATCATAAAACCCAACATGTACAACATAACTAAAAACATGTACAACCTGACTGACCCTTTCATCAAAGATAGAACCCTTAGGAAGACATGAATATCAGAGACAGGAGACCGGCGAACCGATAACTATATCTCGCATCAATTTGCTAACAAAACTACAGGTAACAAGAACGAAAAGGGAACCTTACGGTTGACAGCAACAATAGCGGACTCCTTGAGAGATGATCGGGCTTCACAATAGATCCACGAAACCTGCTGCCACCTTGGTGAAGGGAAACGCAAGTGAAAATATGGACTCTTTGCTCTCTTTTTAGTTTTTCTCTTCTCCGCTGGTTCGTCACTCTCAGCTTTCTATCCCGCAAGGTGGTTCCCTCTTTCTCTTGCTCTCGGCTGCCCCTTTCACGCTACCTCAGTCCTCTCTCCAATATCTCAGCCCTTTTTCCCTTTCCCCCAAAGCTGCGTTCTTTTCTCTCTAGAACCCTAGTCACTTCCCTTTCTCAACCAGCCGTCCCTTTCTATCCTTCCTTTCTTTTTCTTTTTCTGTGTTTCTATCTTCCGGATCCTCCCTTTCTGGTTTCTCTTCCTTTCCTCCGTTCTTCCCTCCGCTATTTTCTTTTCTTTCCGATCCTCCCCTTGGCGGCTTTCACTCCTCTTAGCTTTTATATGGGCAACCCCCCAACCCTAAAACTCCAGCAACTTCCCCTATATTTGCAGCTAAGGAGCCGCCTGATGCTCCTTTGCAAGCTGCAACAAAACGCAGCTTGTATGAGCGACATTTCCCTTTTTTTTTTTTAACAACTTGATAATTACAGAAATGATAAAATATAATATAAATAATAATAATAATAACAAAATTACACAAACCAGGTAATAATAATAACAAAAACAAAAATAATTTTAAACAAAAAACTAAACAATAAAAATGGCTATTTTTCAATTTTCCTTTTTTCTCTTTTCTTTCTCTTTAAATAATTAGAACAAAAATAAAAATAAAATGACAAAAGCAAATTAATTAACATTGGATAAAATAAACTAAAAACAACAAAAATGCAAATTCCACTTTTCCCCTTTTTCCATTTTTCATTTTTTTTCAATTTTTCATTCATTTTTCATTTTCATTTTTAAATAATGAAACTAAATCTGAAACAACTAAAACATATTTTTTGAACGTTTTTTCTTTTTCCTTTGAGAAATTCTACGCTAAAACTTAAAAATAATAAATAAAAAAAAACTAAAAGCAACCACGACAAATGAGAATAAAAAGTAAAAGAAATTACACCAAAAATTTGGTGTCTACAGAATGCCCGATGTGAGATGAGTTTTCAAGAACTAAAGAAAAGGTTGACCATGGCTCCAGTGCTAGTCTTGCCAAACGGAGTGGACGGATTTGCTGTGTATACTGACGCGCACGAGAAGGCCTGGGTTGCGTGTTAATGCAGAACCGTAATGTGATCTCTTTTGCCTCTAGGAAGTTGAAACTTCACGAGCAAAATTACCCCACCCACGATCTGGAGCTAGCCGCCGTTGTTTTCGCGCTGAAAAAGTGGAGGCATTACCTATATGGGGTAACCTTCGAGGTTTACTCCGATCACAAAAATCTTAGGTACCTCTTCTCACATAAGGAATTAAACATGAGGCAGCGACGGTAAATGGAATTTCTAGAAGATTACGACTGCATAATCAACTACCATCCAGGAAAGGCAAACGTGGTAGCCAATGCCTTGAGTCGTAAGGTTCAAGTAGCGGGTTTGATGATCAAAGAGTGGGATTTATTAGAATCTATATGTGAGTGGAGGCCCTGTCTTAGGAGTCATAAGGTGAGTTTTAGTAATGTTACGGTGACCTCCACTCTCCTGGAACGCATCAAAGAAGCGCAAAAGGAAGATTTGATGGTAAGGAAGTGGGGAGAGAAAGTGGAGAAAGGAGAAACAACGGATTTCAATTTTAGTCCTGAGGGTATTTTGAAATACCGGAACCGAATAGCGGTGCCGAAGAATGAATCATTGAAAATGGAGATTCTAGAGGAAGCTCATCGGTCCAAGTATACAATCCATCCGGGTAGTAGCAAGATGTATCAAGATCTGAAAGGAACCTATTGGTGGGACAATATGAAGAAGGAAATCGCGTTGTACGTGCAAAAATGTCTTATTTGCCAACAGGTAAAAACGGAACATCAAAAACCATCGGGTCTATTACAACCCCTTGAGATACCCGAGTGGAAGTGGGAAAACATCACCATGGATTTCGTTTCAAGTTTACCGCAGACGCAAAGGGGACACGATGCCGTTTGGGTGATCGTCGACCGATTAACCAAATCGGCCCATTTCTTGCCGGTGAATATGAAGTACTCCATGGACAAGTTGGCCCAGTTGTACATGGATGAGGTCGTAAGGCTACATGGCATTCCAGTCAGTATCGTCTCCGATCGAGATCCACGGTTCGTATCTCGGTTTTGGCAGAAGTTCCAAGAAACCCTGAGGACTAAACTTAACTTGAGCACGACCTATCACCCACAGACAGATGGACAATCGGAGCGGACGATCCAAACTCTCGAGGACATGCTACGGACTTGCATTCTAGATTTTGGAGGCAACTGGGGTCAACACATGACCTTAATAGAGTTTGCGTACAACAACAGCTACCATTCGTCGATTCAAATGGCTCCATACGAGGCACTATATGGACGAAAATGCCGGTCACCGATCTACTGGGACGAAGTTGGCGAAAGGAAGGCACTAGACCCAGCAACTATTCCATGGATGGAAGAGGCTCGAGAAAAGGTCAAGTTGATATGGCAACGACTCCAAACAGCTCATAACCGACAGAAGAGTTACGCCGACAATCGAAGAAAAGACTTGAAGTTCGAAGTTGGAGACCATGTATTCCTCAAGATCACACCCTTACGGAGCGTCATAGCAGGTAAAGGAAAGAAACTCCAATCGAGGTTCGTTGGACCCTACAAGATCATCCAGAGGGTAGGAACGGTCGCGTATCGATTAGAGCTGCCGTCCAGTCTCTCTCGAATTCACGACGTCTTCCACGTTTCGATGCTCAAGAAGTACTATCCCGACCCATCCCATATCCTACAACCAGAGGAGATCGACGTAGATGAATCGCTTGCTTATGAAGAGAAACCTGTCCAAGTGCTTGACCAGAAAGTCAAAGAGCTAAGAAACAAGCAGATTCCGGTGGTTAAGATACTGTGGAGAAACCATGGGGTAGAGGAAGCTACCTGGGAGGTAGAAGAAGAGATGCAAAGGAAATACCCTGACCTTTTCGTGAGTTAAGGTGAGAAATTTCGAGAGCGAAATTCTTTTAAGGGAGAGAGAGTGTGAGAACCCGTAATTTTCTCATTATTTTTTCTACGGTTTATTATCGTTAATGGCATGTTTTCTGCATTTTCTTATTTAGGAAAAGTTTCCCGATAATTTTATGAGTAAATATAGTTTTTAGATGATTTTTCTAGTATCGGTTAGTTTTTGAAAAATTAAGAGCGTATATCGGACGTGGGACCTACTAGTGCGGAAAATTCGGAAAAATTCGGCCAACTAGGTTAAGTTTTGGATACTGGATTTAAATTACCAGGTGTTATGAGATAATTAGAGGTTGTTATATGGATTGGTGTGAGAGGAAACAAAGAGATATGTATGCATTAAATAGGGTGACAAGTGTCACCATATGGTTGGTTGTACTTTATGACCACTATTCATTTTCTTACCAATTGACCAAATAAATCAAAAAATTACCAAAAATTCACCATTTTTCTCCTCATCTTGGCCGCCCACTTCAAGCAAAGAGAAAGGGAAAAGCTCTTCAAATTCTTGCCTCCATCTTGCTCAAATTCAACTAATCAACCATTTGATCTTGTATTTGTTCCATAAAACCTCTTCACTTAGTGTTTGCGAGATGTTTGGTGAAGTTGTTTGGAAAGCTAAGGTGACTAGTTGCTCTCTCTCTTGTGTTGCTAAGGTGAGTTGTGAAGGAACCTCTCTCCTCCACCTAATGATGTTTAATCCATCATTTGTGGTAGTCTAGGATGTAATTTTGTGGATTATATCTTGATTTTTGGTTGAATTGGTGAAGTTTTATAATTATTGGTGATTTTTCTGTTTTCATGTGATTCTTATTATGTGGTCATGTATGATGATTGGGAATGATAATTAAGGAAACTAGAAGGTGGAAAAAGTGGTTAATTGCAGAAAATTTCTGTTTTGGAAGAAAAATTGAAAGTTAGGGTTTCATTATTTACATTCTGCCAGGCACAGTACCTCATAGTTAGAGGCCAAATTGGCCTTGGGTTAAAATATGAAAGTTTTAGGGAATGATATTTTAGAGATGGCTACAAAATTTCAGGCCAATCGGAGTAGCGTATCCTATGAAAAGACCGAAATACCCCTACTGCCCTGGTTTCACCCAAACTTGAGAATTGCTTCTGTAATTGGTTATTTTGGCTGGGAATACTTCTGATTTGGTTGTTGAGGTCTTCTGAGGAAATGTATCCTGATGTCTTAGCTTTCGGATGGCTTTAGAATCACTTGATTTGGACTTAGGTAGCCTGAATTATAGTTCGTTAACCAGAATGTGGTTTGTCCACCTGTTTTTACGGTTCTGGTTTAGTATCTTGCATTTTTGACCTAGTTGTTCTATGAACTGGACTAAGTAACCTTCTGTAATATTGTAGCCCTATCTCTTAGCTTCGAAACGGTGTATCTTACACCTCCATCCGATAATCGTAGTGCCATTGGTGCCAAAACCACAAAATGATGTCAAAAACTATTTTTTTGGATTGAAGTTTAATTCCATTTCCGGATTTTCCTGGTTTACTCTAATGCTTATATATTCTTATGGAATCTTGTTTTGAGAGTATTTAGAATTGGTTATGACTTGTAATCGAGTCTTATTGTACTTATTTGACCATGTTAGGACGTGACGGTGGTGCAAGACACTCTGAGGTGGAAGTGCATGAAATATCATTTGCTTGATTGGTGAGTGTACTACTCACTTGTTTGTTTACCATGTGGCTTTGCTATATGTGAACGTGATGCCTTGAAGGCTTAATTGTGCATTGAAATTGATTGAAGTGAGGGTGTACTTGATCGCCCTCACCTCCTCTGATATTATTTATAGCGGTCTATTGTTTCACTGTGATACTGGAAATGTTCATGGAAAAACTGGTGTTGGTGTCGTTTGGACGAGTATCCAACGACCTTTACTGTACTACTGAGCTCAACCCCATTGGTAGTCGATTGAATCGAGCCAGCGAGGGTTTGGTCGTGAAGGTCGACGAGCCATGGGGACTGTTATATGGAATCTTGTAGTAGTGAGACTCTTGATTTCGGTATACTCGAGTATTACCAAATTGCTACTGTTTGGAGTTCGGACCCGGTAGGGGTATGTTGGGTGGAAGGAATGGAAGTAAAGTGGAGCCTACGGTTGGTTACTTTGTAAACATTGACGAAGGGTCAATGAAGTCCGATCAAGTATACGAGCGAGGAAAGGGGCTCTTGAGAGCCGTCCGTATCCTTTTACCATTTTGTTAATGTGTGATCTTGGTTTATTTCTTTCTTGACCGCTTTATGCTTATGTGACTTGGTTGCTTATGTGATAGTATACCACTGGGCATAAGCTCACTCTGTTCCTTTTGTTTTCCTTATAGGAAAATAAATACTTTTAGACTGGATTTGATAGTTGGTTGCCGAATTGAGCTAGATGTACATAGCTTTTGTATAGCTCATTGATTGAAACCCTAAATGTACTTTTGGGTCCGATTTCTCTTTTGATTTGGCAAACCGTATATGTATAAACTTATGGGATAATTTTGTATGCCATTTTGGTTTGTAAATGTTGAATTTCAAGATGTGTATGTTTGCGTGATGTTTGACCGGATTTTGACGTGGCCGGTACTATTCATGACCAGCTCCAATTTTTGTTTTTTTTATTTTGTGATTTTGACAGGTTTACGCGCGTTAGTATGTTCCGGAACGTATTAGATCGATGTGAACTGAACCATTAGTCCTAGCGAGAGCTAGGCAGGCAGTCCGCTAATCCCTTTGGTTCGCCTTAGGGGAAGGTGGGGCTGTCACATTGACTATATCTAGAGTTGCAAGCATTGTATTGGGGTGATTCTTATACCACTTTGAAGCTAAAAGATAGATATACATTTGGCATGTGGACATCAAAGTCCAGTTTAGTCATTTTCCTAGTCAAAGTCAAAATACCGAAGTGCATTTTTATGGTCGAAAGCTGAAACAAAGTTATGACAAGTTGTGAGTATTTTGGTCACTTATCGGTCCATAGAGCTCCAAACTAGATGATTCTTGATGCATTTAAAAGATAACTCAAAGGGTTACAATTTTATGTTTTATACAAGAGCTAGTTCAGCCTCCATCATCAAGAAAATATCAGTTGAATTTAGACAAAAAACATAGCAAGGATGAATTCTGCCTAGAAAGTGTAAACCTACAGAAGCAAAACGTAGTGCAATACGTGATCTAAGGTCGCGTATTCGAGGTCGTTTTTTCTACTGCAACTTGCTCTGCAATTTGTTTTGCTTTCACACAACCCTTCCAACTCATCTACAACTCAGAATTTCGGTTGTATCTGACCAAGAAGAGTGTGGAAACTTGGAGAACAACTCTTGGTGAGTTCAAAAGCCATCTTTGCCAACCAAGAAACAACTCACCTTGAGCTTGAATCCTCTATAAATAGCAGTCTTTGGAGACCATTTCGAGAACTTTGGAAGGCTAGAGAAACTCCACAAAAATCTAGTCTTCACTAAATTTTCCTTAGTTCATTAGTTAAGGTAGTATAGTATAGTCAGTGTAGTTTTTCCTTCTTATATTTGTAGTTAGATTTGGATGAAGAATTGAGGAGCAAAGATGGAGAGTTAGAGAGCTTATATGACAAGGGTGATTTCTCTTCTATCACTTTCTCTTTTGTATTTAAATTCATGTTTAACTATAACACAAGTTTGAATCTTGTTCTTCATATTTAATTAAAATTTACGCCCAGAGTATCGATGAACTTACTATATCTTGTTAGTGATGTTTATTTGGTTATTTGATGACATTATTTTGAGCAAGTTATTTATTATTTATTTTTTTAACGACATAAAAATAAATGCACTAACCATATTGTATATCTATATGCATGAGACATTATAGAACGCTCTAAACCATCTCATCTGTCAAAATTACAATGTTACTAACAAGGGATAGCGTAAACAAAAAGGCATGATAATCAAAATGAACCAAGTTCAGCGCATGAAAGCCAAAAAGCTCATTCATCCTCCTGGCTCCGCAGCCTAGCAAGCTTGTTAGTAACAACAACCTCTAGCTGAGCTACATGCTCCACTATCTCTTTCCTCTTCTTTGTGGACACATTGTGTGCAATCTCAGCACAGTAAGTCCTGTTGTGCATCATCAATAACTCAAGCTCACTGACATTGTGCACAACAAACTTCTTAAAACCATTGGGAAGATAATGGCGAGTCTTCTTATCAGATCCATACCCAATATTGGGCATCAAAGTGCATCCCTTGAACTTTCTCCTGACCCGAGAGTCAATACCCTTAGGCCTGCGCCAATTGGTATTGACGGAGATTTTTCGGTCGCTTTGGGGTCGTTTGAACTTCTTGACCCTCTTCTTCACTATCTTCTTCGAAAGCAAAGGTACCGCCATCGCTGCTGATTCTTCTTACCTTTTCCCTCCTTAACTGTGGATTAGGGTTCTGCAGAGCCGCCCAGGTTTCGAGCAAGTTATTTATTATTTTTGCTTTTCTAATCATGATTAATCAGCCAATAATTGTGATAATCTTAAGGTATTAGGTTTGTAATGAGAATTGGAATTTAACACTAGTTCAAGAAAGTAATAAATCTACGGAGTACACTCACGAGAGTAGAGGTGCACCTTTGTGGGTTTAGTGACTTGTTTCATGTAATTTTATAGAAGAAATGGCCTTTTAGTTAATTTCATGACCACGAGAGTAGGTATGGCTTAACTATAAGTATAGTTGATTCACTGCAAGAGTAGGTTTCATATACATTAGGAAATTACGTCATAACTAGCCAAGATAATAGCATTCACTTAATCGGTAATGTCATCTGTAAGAATAGTAAGGAATTCCATACCTCTAAGAGTTTTTTATTATATTTTTGTTACTTTTATAGTGTAGATTTAATTTCTTGTACTTGTAATAGTCTAAATAATGAAATAGTTCAAAAAACATTGGTAATTGACAATCTTTCCCGTGGGATCGACACCTAATACCTCTATACTCAATAAACAATTCGTATACTTGCGAAAAATTGCGTGTAGGGTATTTAAAAATTTATAAATGTAAACTTTGGCTATGGATGAGTTAATTATTATATGCATATCCCACACTCATCAGTTACCAATGCCTCATGATTGTGAGAAGTCAAAACTGGATCATTCAGCCCATAAGAGACCACCTCTGTGAGATGTGAATTGAGCTTCATTGAATCTACAACAAACTATCGGAATGACCTCTTGCACGACCTTTGACTATCTTCACTAGTTAACCCACCACATATTGTATTAATCACTCTAGCTAAGTGGTGATCAAGGTCAGGGGGCCAGTCTCGAGGCAATCTATCCAATTCCCAATGGTCCCATGGACAATGTTCAAAAGGTCTCTAATCTTGTTGTTTATCTTTTCATCAGTCATCCCGCTAATCTTCTCATCGATTGTCACAATGGTTTTCTCTTAAATCCTAACACTGATCTTGTTTGACAAATGCTGAAGATAACCTTATTTGATCAAGTTTTTCATCTCTCTTGAGATCATCTTATATGCATAGTATATAGGTTCGCATTTCTCTTCTCTCTCTTTTCGATCATCTTAGGAGCAGGTTGGCCTAGATTCTGCTGCTCTATAATAGCCAGAATATGAGATCGAGTAGTATTCAAAAGGGTATGGTCCCTATCAGAGATAGGAGGTTTACCCTTTATTAATATGATCAAAGACACTTTGGAATCATGCCCAGATCCTTCCAAAATGTTTGATATATTCTTGGCTTGGTTGGCATTTCCCCTCCAATCAAAAGAAGCCTGGGCAAATTCCCATTTCAGTGGATTGTAGTTTTCTCCTTTCATAAATTGATATGTTCTTTCCCAAAGCTCATCTAATGTTGAAGGATAGTTTTGGTGAATCTTCATAGTGAAGGCCCCAAGCTTGAGCCCATGGATAAAAAGTGGCCATGGTAACTTGCTCCTCAGGATCAGGATGCTTTCTTAGGCAAAAGGAGCCAGATATGATCTCGGAGACTAGTCGAGTTGTTGTTTTACACTCATCAAGTAGGCTGAGATCTTGGTTATAGGTTAGGGGGAGACAAACTACTGAACAAATTTGTTCACGAACTCATCTGATGATGAAATATTCTTTGGCTCCAATTTCTAGAACTATTTACAGGCATTCTCTTGTAGAAGATAAGGAAAAACTTGGCACATCACAAATTCTGAAACCATATAGTTGGGAAGTGGAAAGGAAGGCATGAATATAGTCCTCTAGATCTCTTTTACCATCATAGTAGGGGGTGTTATGTAGATTAAAGTTTAGGGGGAAAACTCTCTTATTAATCTCTTGGGTAAAAGATAGCGCTCTCTTATAGTCCCTATAAAAATTGAAACTTCTTTTAGATACCTCACTAACTTCTCTTTTCTTAAAAGGGTTCTTCGTAAAAATCTTAGAGATTGCGGGTACTCTTGAAACAGGCTTATCATTGTGCCTAGGAGGGCTATCCCTAT
This sequence comes from Coffea arabica, assembly GCF_036785885.1. NCBI lineage: Eukaryota > Viridiplantae > Streptophyta > Magnoliopsida > Gentianales > Rubiaceae > Coffea > Coffea arabica. Next base: position 51,364,092 of record NC_092320.1, on the reverse strand, counting down.
TTCTTCTTGGTTGATGAGGTTTGGTTTCACCCTTAGAAGAAGACTGTGATGTGCAAGCCCTAGGCTTTCACCGAGATGACTTGACCTTCTCCTTCCCCTTCATATATTTAGCTATCTCTTCAAAGAGGCCAGAGCTTGAGGTTACAAACTCTATCTCCCGAGCAATTGCATCAATGGTTAGACAAGATTCTTCCTTGATGGTTTGTGGATTACATTGGGGGTTAATTATCGGCACCTCCATATGAGGAATCTCAGAGTTTCTATTAGACCGTGCCTTAGACATGATGAAAACTCAGAATCAAAACAATTCATTTCCCATAAATGGTACTAATTGTGTGAATAGGAAGCAAACTTCCTATCAAGGTGGATAGCACTTTGAGAAATCTAATGTCGTCTACAAAAAGAAAAGGATTGAAGCATGGATCAAGGATTTCCCCCTGGTGGTATTATGATGCTTAAGTTAGTTCTTAAACTTATTTCAAAAAAATGGAGACGAAGACTTGATCATAGAGAAGTTACCTCATAGATGGAAAAGAAGGGGGTATTTATAGTGATGAAAGGTACGAATTACTCAATATCCGAGCTACTTTTATGATATAGGCTATAGCCATAGGTCGGTTATGTAGAGATAGGTGTGTCAAAGGCTCAACGAAGGTATCGACTGTCATATCCATCAAACCGTTGTCTACTAGGAGTTTCCTAATCTATATAGCGGCCCATGTATTGGAGATCTAGGAAATAGGCTAATTTAGCAAGAGAGGGAGAGGTCTCACACCTATGTATCTCATTTCATTTTGTTTATTTTTTCTAATAAAGTCTTTCCTAAATTTTCTTAGTGAGAGTTCTCTGTGTCTTCTAGCGATTCCTAGTGAAAATTTTCTATTCTCCTAGGGATTCTTATGGGGATTTTTGTGTTTTTTTTTCTTTCTTTGTTATTAGATTTGATAGATCTGGTTGTCATATCAGAAATTTTTTTGGATTTTGGATCCATTTTGATATATTTCATCATCACTATTAGAGTTTAAAACCATCGATTAGTAGATCTAACAATTGCAATATGCACAAAAGGAAGTTGCAACGATCTATCTATTAGAAGACAACTTGAAATTTTTTATATTTTTCATATCTACTTATAATTTTTTGGATTTATTGTATATGTTAAATTGCAAATCTGTAATTTGTATTGCATGTTTAACCTATCATTAGGGCAATGATCTAGACCAACTTGTCCTGGACGATTTTCAGTATTTGTTAATGAAATTTTTTCTATCAAAAAATTCTTAATTACTAAGACCAAACCTCGGGCTATACAATTGGTTTCTTTCAAATGTTGAAACCCTGACTTTTTGCTTCTTTCATAATGCGTTGACAACTTGACATCCATATAGGCCTTTGTCCTTTGGTTCTTTGTCATACAAAAATAGCTAATTACAATCATTAGTGTTAAATTGTTGCCAATAATCATCCAAGTATAGGGTTGGATTTTAAGACTATAATCATTGTGGGGAAACCCATATGCAATTACAATTTAGGGTTATTATCACTTTACCCCCATACCATTTAATGTTAATATTAGTTTCTCTCTTAATGTTATTTTTTAGTCACTTTACCTCTAAAACTAACGATCAAACTTAACAGAGTTTGTTAATTCAAGTGAAAAATACATATTTATCCCTTAAAACTATTATCACTTGACCCTTATAAACGATAGCCTTATTATCAGTTTACCCTCTAGCGTTATTTTTTAGGTAATTTATCTCACAATTAAACTTATTTAGCAAGTTAAAAAATTTTTAGAAGAAAGTACCCTATTTTGTGTATAACAAAAATAATAAAAAATTTAGAATGACTATTCTCCTTTTCAGTATCATAGAAAAAAATCAAAGTATTAATTTCTTTCTTTTTGACAATCTTATTAATATTGAAAAAATATAGTAACATGGGAGGGAGAGAAAGAGAGAGCTCAATTCTTTTTTTAAAAAAAAATACAAATAAGAAAGAATTCAATATTTTATTATTTTAAAATTATTTTACTTTTCTATTTATCATCCAATTCCAATTCTGATCCCAACGACGTTAATACGATAATATTAGATTTTTCTTTATTTTTTTTCTTTACAAAATATAATTTTCTATCTCCTTCTCTCCTAACTCTTTTTCTTTTTCCAGTATTAATAAGTGTAAAAAAAAGAAATTTGGCAAAACTCTTTTATTTTTATGTTATTAGAACTCCAGAGTGAAAAAGAAGGAAGAATAATCATTCCAACTTTTAAAAATTTAATTATATATAAAAAAGGGTAAATCTATTAAAAATGGGATAAAATGCCTAGAAAATAATATTAAAGAGTAAAACGATTGTATCACTATAATTTAAAGAGATAAAGTGATAATAATAATGTAGTAATGCTATAAAATAAAAGGGTATTTTTTTCAAAAATATGTTAACATGCTGCGTTGAATTGCCTATGGGGTTAAAATGACTAAAAAATAATTTTAGGGGGTAAATTTGATAGTAGTAATATAGTTTAAGGATGTAAAGTGATAATACATTTGTCATGGGATAAAAAGTTTAACTAGAGAATAAATTTCTTGTAGACCCGACATAATTACATTGGTCATAGGAGGGAGCTTTTAAAATCTTTCCTAAGATTTAAACTCGAGGTTTTAACAACATTTTGGCCTTGTATTAGGGAGATCATCACACTTTAGTCCCCTCAATCAAAACAATATACTTTTACTCCCTTTGAGAAGAAGTCAACTGTTAGTTTTGCTAACACAATTTTAAATATTGATGTAATAACTAAATTGCCCATGTTGTACTAATAAATGGGTAAAAATATCCTTCTAATATTTACTTAATACTTGTCATGTTGTGAAGTTAATTAGAAATCTCCAAAATTTAAATTATCTTTGAATTTAATACCATAATTGTTTCATACCATAATAGATTTTAAATTTATGTTTATAATCATTGATCGTTTATCTTTAACACATAAATTTTGAAAAAAGTGCTTCCAAAATATTTTTTATTAAAGTTTTGGCAAGATGGCAAGAACTTGATGTTAATGTCAAATTTATTGATTTCTTACATAACTCATGCATTTTTTCTTCTTTGAGGTTAGAGGTCTAAGGTTAATGTAGAATATTTCAAAAGAGGTTAATGCAGATGAGATAATCCATAATTTAATGTGAACAACAAATGAATATGAATGCCGCTAATTCAAAATTGAAAGAAAATTATAAAAATATAATTTAAAGAAATGTTGAAATTAGTTTGAATTAAGTTTTTTTTCGTCAAAATTTTTTTTGAAATAAAGTATGTTAGTTTTATACATTATATTGCAACCTATATAGAATCATAATTTATCAAAAGAAAATGTATGTTTCTTTCTTGATGAGAGCAAAGTATGATTTTTTTCTTAGCTTAAGAGGATAAAGCGTGATTACAACTAAGGGCAAATTTGGAAAAAATTATTTTTAGTCTTTGAAGACTGTTGAAAGCTTAACTTTTGTCAGGTTAGCTGGGGGGTTGCAAAGTGTATATTGTAATGATTGAAGAGGGCAAGACTTGACTACCCCCCAGTATTGAGGAGCAAAGTGTTATTAAGCCTTAAACTTATAAAGGAATAAGGTTAAATAAAATTGAAAGAAATTGATTTAAAACTTAACGTTAGTTTACTTGTGCTAAAACATTTTTGCAGTTTGTCAATAATGCTGATTTTGTCTTCAATTAACATCCAGTAAAATGGCATCAACTTGGTTGGCCTTATGCAAATAAATACTTACTAGCTCTATGTCGTAGATGGAATTAAGCAAGTCTATGTTGATCTTTATCATTTGCCAAAAAAATTGCACAATTGGATACAAATCAATAAATACAAAATCTTTTTTTTAACCAACACAAAAGGTTTACTCTTTGAGCATGAACTCCAATTTAGAATAAATATATAATAGGTCCATATGGATTAGATTTTTTAGAATTAATTGTATTTACCTTTCTCGAGGTTTAACCAAATTATAAATCAAACCCTTAGATTTGACTATATTGCTAAAAGCCCCTTTAAAATCAAAGGTTCATACATCTATGCCCCTGGCATTAGCCAACTAACATTGAATTTTTTTTTTTGCCGCAACAATAATATTCATATAACCTAATATATTCTATCCTATTCTAGGAGAAGAGAAAGTCTAAAGAGGCTGTGTAAGGAACTAACAGGTACTCAGATCTGACTAGATTAAAGGGATATTCTGCCACTTCCTTTGAATTTTTTTCACTGTAGATGGGAGTTTGAACCCCTGACCTACAACTCAAAAAAGGACTTAGCCACTATGTAGCTGGTAAAAAAATGTAGCATGCATGTACTAAAATACCTCAGACTTGCCTTTCTTAAAGTCCCCGGTGGCCCAGCTTTCGCAACGGCATACACCACTCTTTAAATTATCAACCATTACCATTCAAATCCAACCAAAATCATCGAACTCCTGTCCATTGTATGGAAGATGCTTCTACCATCAATTTCAATATCACGAAATCAATTAAAATAATCCTTCAAAATAGACCCAATTATGTCATTGCAAGTTCCAACACCAAATTCAGGCAAAACTCAATCTGGTATCAAAAAATAACCCTCTTTAAGTATTCGAGAGAAAAGCCAACTTGGACTCCACTGCTGTAGTAGAGATGGTAGAGTTTTGGTGCAGATCACTGAATACCCACATACAAAATCAAGCATGATTTTTTCATTTAAACCCCCACGTTATATCCTCAAGGACAGAATACAATTAGATTCACAACGAGCATAGTTCGACTTTATAAAGATTCAAGGGGATGCATGCTGAAATTGTATGCTTGTGTGGCCTAGTTTTGCCTATGCTATACATCTTGCTTTGTTAGGTTGTGTAGAAGATAAAAGGATAGATAAAGATAGGAGTGGAAAGAGAGGAGAAAAAGTAGGAAAAAATTATAAATCTGGGGTTAACAGAGGGGTGATGTGTGACGCCCCCCACTTCTTCCCAAAGCGAACCAAAGGATATCAGCGGGATGCCTACCTAACTCTCGCCAGAACTCGATACAAATTCAATTCAAACTTAAGTGTAACTATCGATACTAAAAGTCAAAAAATTAAAGAAAGTTCACTTTCTTAATAAACATTCAAGTCTTACATCACAAGATACCAAAAATACATCTCATTCCCAAAATATACATCTTCTAAAAGTTGTTTAGACAAATACATTCAAAATCCCAATCAAAAGTGCATTAAGTCCCAAAATACAACCATTATAAGTCGTTTAAACAATTACAACCAAGGTACTAATTAAAAGAGTAACCTAGTCGGCTTTTCTCAAAAATCTTCCGATCTGGTCCTATTAAGGAAAACAAAACTAACGGGGTGGACGAATGCTTGTGAGGCCAAGAAACACACATGCAAGCACGTAGTCCAAGTAGCAACCACATTTACACAATAAGTAAAAATTGTAAAGTTCGAGTATTTAGCATTTCAAGTAGGAAAAGTAAATAGAAACAATTCAAGGATATTGTAGCTCTCAGGAGCTAAATTCCACGTTGTCGAGTCAAGGTCTTGATCAAATTCCATGTTAACAATCCGTCAACCACATCAGTATCAAATCCTATAGATACACCACTTTCTTCAAATCCCGTTACCTTTACACCCCCTTACCGGACTCGCTCATCAAAGTTTTGATGTTACTCGAGTATATCAGGGCAATACTACGCGAGTATGCCAAACAAGATCTCTCCAATAGATCAATCTTTACGAATATCTCATGGTTTGCTAAGCTCCTCGATCAAGCCCATGCTGGTTCGATTCGCAGAGTTAGCCAGTGAGTTTGGTTATCCCCCAAATATAAATACGAATATAAGTCGATAGCAGCGCTCAAATCGACGATTTCAAATACGAATCACATCCACATTACTTCGCACAAGTCAAATATGGATTCACATAGCAAAATTCGAATATAATTTCATTTGAAAGAAAACGAGTGCAGTAAATTACACACTCGTCTCTAAAATTCCAAATTCACATAACGGATAAGAAACAAGTCAAGCACTTAGCAACAAATTCATGCACTTAACACTCACCAATCAAAATAAGGGAGTAAGTGCTCAAACAAGCTTTTAGGCACCCACTTCGAGATCCTCTTGAAGGTTCCCTTGAGCGCCTGAGCAAATAATAATTCACTATCATATACTATTACTTACAAACCCCTTACTAATAAGGAAGATTGGACACTTGTATAATACTAAGAAAATGTCATGAAAGAGAGTCTTAATTACTCGAAAATCGAGACTCAAAAGTGGGGTTTAATAATACAAAAGGAACTGATTTCCTCCGTGAAAATCGAGTTTAAAACGATCAATCAATATTAAAGAATAGGGAAGAATTTCCAAAAACTCATTTCCTATCAAGTCGGAAAAATTCAGTTTTAAGTGACAATCTTTGAAATTTAATATCTTTCACTCAGTAGGTCCAAAATTTAAAAACTTTGTACCGTTGGAATCTTGGTTCAAAGTACTAAATGTTCCTAAAAGACACTTTTCCAATATTCTAAACAGAAGACATTCAAATTTCAACTCAAAGTGGCTGATTTGAGCATACAAGACAGTTTAAGTCTTGGTTTTCGGCAAACTTTCGAATTTCGGCAAAATTCACAGAAAGTGAACTAGCCTTTGAAATCATAACACACTAAGAGCTCTAACCAAGTTTTCAAACACGAGAGACAGAACTAAATTCTGAGTCTTGAGTATTAAGATATAGTAGCTCAAAGTTGGCCAAAATTGTAGACTGTTCGGCAAATTTCCAGATTTGAAGAGTAAACTTTGGGACATCATTTGGATATTGAAATGGTTTTAAAATAACACCAAATTTGGTACAACTCAACTTCCATATGATGAATACTCCTCTATCAAATTTCACGTAAAAACTCATACGGGAAGGTAGTTAACAAAACTACCAAATTTTGGGAAATTCTTAAAGCAAATCTGTCTTCTTGCTTTCCTTTCCTTTTTCAAACATTTTTCCCAAAGAAATCAACTCCAATTCTATCCATTTTTGAAACCAAGGTTCTAGGAACACTTAATAAGCATTTGACAAGCAATGGACATCAAGATTTTCGAAACAAAACATCCCACATCAAGCTAGACTAGTCGGCTAGCAAGAAGGAAGGGATTTCCAGATTTCCGGCTTTATCATACTTTCAAAATCAGGCCATAACTCACTCAATACAACTTGAAATTGAGAATAGTTGGTGGCCACTGGAAACTAGATTTAAAACTCTACATTTCAATAGAAGAAAACATTACCAAAATCAGTTAACAAGTAGTTCAAATTCAAGCCACAAGTTGCAGCTTCTCCTGTCCATTCGAATGGAACAGGCAGACAGAACAGAACAGAACAGCCGCCTTTATCAATTGACTGCAGTTCACTCAGATCAAATTAACAAGTGATTTTTATACTGTTAGAAAGTTATGGATGTCTATTTTCAAATGCCACAAACGGTGTTCGATTTCGACTTTTGTACAAAGAGTTATGTTCGATCAAAGGGGCATTGTTCAGCTGCCCAGAACACGTTTTCCAGATTTCTTCAAGTTTCGAAAATTCAAGTTTTGCTCAACCAATTCAAATGATTTTTGGTAAAAAATTTTACACATCATATATCAACCAATTTCATGGCAAAACAACCCACAAAAATTCAAAAGGCAGGTATGAAAAGCACTGGACAGATTCGGCCAGCTCTAGTTCCTCACTTCCTTTGATTTTCCTTTCACTTTTCTAACCATAATCAACTCACTTAACATAAAAACAACATTAATCAAGCATTTAATCCTCAAGGTAACCCTCACATAACTAAGATGGGAGTTCATAGAACCCACTTCAACCAACCAAAACCAACCGACCATAACAATAAGGAAGCTGCAAGCATCAAGGCCAAGAGATGGAACAAGAAAGCAAGAGTTAATGGTTACCTCCTTAGTTCTTGAAGAAACCAGAAATTTCACCACTAAAACTCCAGGAAATTACCACAAGATGAAGCCTTTCTCCAAACTCAAGCTAATCTCCAAGATGTTTAGGAGTTGAATTATGAATTTCAAGTGGAATTGAAGCCAAAAATTGGACAAGATGAAGAAGCTTTTCTTCCTTTGTTTTCTTGCTGGTTTGGCCGAATCCAAGAGAGAGGAAGAGAAGGGTTTGTGGTCTGAATTTTTGTAAGAGAAGTGTGTTAAAGAAGCTAGGTTAAAGGTGCAAAAAAATTCAACTAAGAATAGTGCGCGTGCGCTGGTATCATACCATCGTTTTCTCTCTTGTTTGTTACACTTGTGCACTAAACCTCCAATGTAATTCATTTAACACAATAATTATTCACTCTTAATAGTCTAAAATAAATTTCTTAAATCTCCATTTAACCGTTCCGGCTCGAAATACACAAACTTTTGATTCGGGCGCGCGATAAAGCGAAACTTAAAAGAAATTCTTGTAACGATCATATAACTCACCAATACTAGGGCAAATAATCCTAAAATAACTATTTTTGAAATAAAAACATGAGTTCTCACAAGTATTAATTTCTCAAATTTTCAATTAGTTTGTACAGGCACGACTTTCAAGAAACTTTCGACGCACTCGTGGTATAAGTTTAAATTTCTAACTCACTCACCTCTAATCCATCAATTGACTTTTCTTAGTTTACTATTACTCATTCTTAATTCTCTAGGATTATTGCACTCTCGATTCAAATATTATCTCGAAAAACGTGTATTCACTATATCTTAATAAACGAGCCTCCGAAAAATTAAATTTGCTAATGGTGGCTAGAGAAGATGATTAATGTTTTTGCGGCGTTGCACTATACTGAGGAGAGACAGGTCACACTTGCTGTCTTCCAAATGGAGGGAGCAGCTCGTTCTTGGTGGAAAGTAACAAGATTGAAATGGGAAAGAGCACAAACACCGATAACATAGGCAAACTTCATGATAGAGTTCAATGCGAAGTATTTCCCACTCCTAATTCAAGAAAAGAAAGAAAATGAGTTCATTAGATTTCGCCAGGGAGCTCAGAGTGTTGCCGAATATGAGAGGCAGTTCATCAGGTTGTCTAAGTTCGCTCTCGAGCTAAATGTTGAGATTCAGAAGGATCTGGCTGTAGCCCAACTGAATGCCTTCAGTGATGCGATGGAAAAAGCTCAACGAGTTGAAAGCGCAAGGTTACAAGTTAGAACCTTTCATGCGAGGAAAATAGCTATTCCTGAAAGTAGCATGGGACAAGAGGATACGAGTACACCTCCCAAACTCGGAAAGGGAACTGGAGGGTTAAGATTTCCTAGAATGTCAAGTGATGCTTCACATAGAGGCTTGGGCTCTGCTTCCCATGGTCCCTGCGGGTATTGTGGAAAGCCGAATCACACGGAGGATGTCTGTTGAAAGAAAGGAAGAAAATGTCTACGTTGCAGGAATGCAGATCATCAAATCGCTAATTGCCCAAGCCTATCTCGAGAAGGAAGTGGGAATCAACAATCACCCAAGACCAACTCTAACCAGTCAAAGGGGGAAGAGACTGGACCGAAGGTGTCGGCTCGGGTGTATTCCCTAAAATCACATCAAACCCTTGACTTGTCTGAGGACGTAGAAGGTATGATTCACCGTTTACGTTAGATTTTATAGATTCTGGTGGTAAGAAAATTTCAAGAATGAAATTTCTTTAAGGGAGAGAGGGTGTGAGGACCCGTAAATTTTTTCTTATTTTATATCATTTAATTCTATTCCTTTTCGTGCATTTTCTTTATTTTATTTTACTACCTTAATTTTCTAGACATCTTATAAGTGAATATAGTTTTCAAAACATTTTTTTTTGTATAAGTTAGTTTGGGTTAATTTGGAAATGTATTAAGGGCGTGGGACCCGCTAGTGCGATAGTACGATAAAATTTTTGACGACTAGGTTAAGTTTCATATTGAGGGATATTATTTTACAAGGTGTTAGGAGATAATTAGAGGTTAGTTATCTAGGTTAAGCTTGGTAGACAAAGGGATAAGAATAAACTTAAGAAAGGACAAGTGTCATGAAACCATTGGATGGGGACTTTGACCAAATTTCTTTACCTTTACTAAAATCAAATTTTGACCAAAATTCATCTTCATTTCCTAGTATCTTGGCTGGCCCTCTTGAGAAGAAAACCAAGGGAGAAAACTTCAATTTCCAACTTCAATTTACCTCAATCTCAAGTTCTAACCGATTAAATTTCAAACCCTTCCATAGAAGTGCTAGTTAAGGAGGAACAAAGGTATTAGTGAAGTAGTTTTGGAAGGAGACACTCTAAGCTACCACCTTTTGTGAGGTTTCAAGGTACTTTGCTTAGCAATTCTCTCTTTGTTTGTAATAATGGTAAATTAGTGATTTTTGGTAACTAAGGATGCTATTTTGTAGAAGATTTCATGGTTTAGAGTAGAGTTGTAGTAAATTTCAAATTTTATTGGTAATTTTTCTATTTTTATATGATGTCTATGGTTGGCCATGGAATGATGGCTTGATATGCTCTAAAGTGGAGCTGCTGTGTGTTAGTTGTAGTTGTTTGCGGAAATTTCAGAATTTGTGCGGAAATTTCAATTTTAGGGGTTCAATCTGCCTTGTTTTTGCACTGCATGTTCATCCTTGAGGGAAGCCGAATCAGCCCTTGCCCAAACATTAAAGTTGTTGGTAATTTAGTTAGCTAGTTACTGGTAAAATTTCAGCTCAATCGGATCACTGTAACTTGTGAAATGACTAAAATACCCTTGACTGCCCACAAGCCTTGTTTCACGGACAGTTTTATGTCCTCACTGAGATTTCAATTTTTGACCATGAAAATGCATGATTTGGCTTTGGAGGTTTTCATAAGAAATGGAGGTATATATCTTGGCTTTGAAACGCCATAAGATTCGTTTCAATCCGATAAGTGTAGCTTCAATTGTGCTTATTGTGCCGAAAGGTGTGTTTTATAGTCTATGATTTGTATGTGATTGAATTAAGATGACATTGGTGTGATTGTAGGATGAAAAAGTAAGGAAATGTAGGGGATATGCTGTCCAAATTTTGGAAATATTGGATTTCTTCGAGTTTGGTTTGATTTGGGATATATAAGAAGGGCTTTTAGGAGTTGTTCGAGCCCTAGGTCTTCATGTTACCTTTTCGTTCCCAAAATCATGTTTTGCACCCTTGCATTAGTAATTATTTGGAGAGGTATACGACTTGTAGTCAAGCCTCAATTATGCATCTTATTTGTTGGATTTGTGGCTGTGAGAACCATAATTGTTTCCCTTGGTTATTCTAGGATTTCTTGGTGACTAAAGTCATACGTTGGTTGACAACTTTTGAACTATCTTTACGTGAACCAGTGAGTGTACCATTCCCCTGATTTGTTGCTTAACTGGTTTATCCGTACTTGCAATTTGTGACTCGATTAACTATGACTCCTGTTTATTCTGTATGAGGCGAGGGCGTACTTTATCACACTCGTTTCTCTTGCTTGTTTACTAGTTCCTGTATCAATTTGAACTTGTTATCTATGCCTGTTATGATGTCGTTTGGAAGTGTATCCAATGATCTTCTTGTTAAACCTGAGCTCAACCTCATAGAGAGTCAATTGAATTGAGCCGCCAAGGACTTGGTTGAGGAAAATTGACAATCCATGGGTGCCTGTTCTTGGGAAATCTTTGGGTACTGGAGACTCTGGATTTCCGGTATACTCGAGTATTACCATTCATGTTCTTGTTTGGCCTTCGGGCCCGGTAAGGGGTATGTTTGGTGATCGAGATTTTGGCATAAGCGGGATCTACGGACATGTGTGTTTCATTAAACGTTGACGGAGGGTCAACGAGGTTGGAACAAGTATTGCAACGGGGATTTGGCTCCTAAGAACCACCTGTATCCTTTAAATTGTGGTGTTCGTTCATTTCTCTTATTTGATGTATATATGTGTCTTAAAAGTGTTTTCTCATGATTTCTACTGTTTATACTTTTGGTACCTCATTAACCTTCTAACTCACCCCGTTCCGTTATTCTTGTTTTCCTTACAGGGAACAATCTTTTGGAACTTTGATGTTTTGAAGAATGAGTTGAGCTAGTTAGAAATTCTTTTATTCTTTTGGTATAGCTCCTCGACAATTTGGAAACCCTAAATGTATCTTAATACAATGTTTCCTTTTGATTTGTAAACTTACTAATATGTATATTTTAAAATGTTTCCTCATGTTTATATGGTATATGTATTTGGGAATGTACATTCTCTCATGTTAGACAAAGTTTACTTGTACTTGGTTGGATTGTGGACGAGTGCGGAAGTTGAAGGAGGAAAGTAGAAAATTTTGGAGGTTACTATTCATGAAATCCGGTCAAGTATCCGGCCAGTTCTTGGAGGGATATGCAGGGAAAATTTTGAAATTTTTGACGCGAACTACTGCCTCCAATCCGACCAGAAACTGGCCGGATTGTGACGTGGCAGTCACTGTTCATCCGCGGCTTGTTTTCGTTCTTCATTTCATTTTTTTTATTGGTCGTTGTAGCGCTTGAGCACTGTATTATCTTTCGGAACAAGTATTTCAGGGTGTGATTAGTTCATTTTATCTTTCAGTTCGGCTCAATTGGGTTCTGAATGTTATCTTCTCGAAATTCTTTTAAGAGTTTGATAGGGTTACATTTGTTCCGGATCCGTAGCCCGGCGAGAGTTGGGCAGGCGGTCCACCGAACCCTTTGATTCGCCTTAGGGGGAGGTGGAGCTGTCAGAGAAACAAAGTCAAAGTCTATAGAGTAATAGTTAAAGTACAGTCATCCGTGTGTTGATGACACCCTTTTAAGTCTTGCAAAAGTAAGGGAAGGACAAAATCAAGATAGGATTAGAAAAAGGTGGAGTCTTCATTGCTGCTTCTTCCCCAGTTCGCTAGCATGTCTACACATTTTTTGCTTCGCGGTAGTTATGCTAAAAACATAACAGCTGGAATGTAGTCAACAGATCTCTAGAGTCAAGAACAATAGGAGAAAGTTCATGAGAAATAAGGTTATTTGACTTAAATAAAGAGATAATGCCTTGGCTAAGGAGGAGAAGATGATAAAATTACTTTTCTGATTATTTTAGAAAGTGACAACATTATCTTAAATGATACATTGACCAGAGATAGAATCTCTGAGATCCACTAAGAAAAACAATACAATTAGTCAGTTTTTGGAATTAGAAGTATCAAAAAGTAAACTATATGGAGTTCTTGAATAAACCAATCATCAGAAAAAAAAAACTACATTCGAAGAAGACAAACTCAAAGAACTCATCTCAATTTAAAGGAAAAGCTATGCCTTCCACCAAATATTTAATAGCCATAATAAACCAAAAGGGTGAAACGGAAAAAGAAGAAAGGGTATCGGCTAAACATGGGGGTATAAATATGATAATAATTGTTCAGATAATGATTAGGTTAATTAATTGTAATTAAAATCCAATTATGTACACATCCAATTAATTCCTTAACGGATGAGAAAGGTTTTAGGAAATTGGAAAGCTTGGATGTTAGTATAATAAATTATTAAAAGGGTTATTATGTAATTCTATCAAAACACAATCTTAATTTAGTTGTACTTGATACCTAACTTGGCACCAAACATTGTAATCTACTAAACCTGCCCCTAACCTTAAATGTCTGAATGGTTATATAAGTAATTATAACGAAATTAAAGCTGTAATGACTTGTACTCAATACTCCAATTGCACTTCAAACACTCTCACATTCCTAAAATAGCCCCACTCCTGCGGTTGAAATCTAAAAACCGCCTTTGTCCTAAACTCGTTCTTATATAGTATAAGGATTTCTCTTACTTTATGGTTTTTGGAACAAATTTACCTCCTGTTAGAAAAAGTGAATGAAAAATTTTGAAATAAATTTTAAAACCAAACATCATTCTGAAATTACTCTTAAAGCTCTCACAAGAAATTATGAAATGTAATACAATTTAAAAATGGAATTAAAAAAAAGGAAGAAAAAGCAGAAATTCGTCCAACATTCTTAATATAAACAAGAATAAAAAAGTCTCATATCTATTGACCGGTAAGCCAATGTAACTATTCCCAGTGCAACGTTGTTTCCCGCGAGGAACTAGATAGAAAAGGCTAGTAATGGAACAAAAATTAACATGTCAGTTCCTATTGAATTAAGTTCTTAGCTTTTAAGTGGAGCAAGCAACGAAACTTAAATACTAAGCACAATTCTCCAAAGCACAAGGATGGCAAGCTGTATAAGAGAACTCTTTGGAACTAGCAACATACTTGAGGATCAACAAAAGAATTTGTAGTTTTGGTCGTAAAGCAGTAATAAGAGATTCCAAGAGCTATAACAATGTATACTTTCTTTTTTTTTCCCAAAACAATGTATACAAGTTATACTTTTGATGTATAAAATGCTACTTCTTCCATCGGAAATTTTAGTAAAACAAACAAGTACTAATATTTTGCAAAATCACTTTGATTTAAAGAAGTTGTTTCACTAAGGTATTATAGACAATTTGGACCTTCTAATTATGTTATGTTTTCCCATCAAACTGATAAGGGAGGATAGTGAAATATTTAAAATTAGAAAGATGAAATTGTTGAAAAACTTCAAGGGCGGTTTCTGAAATTATCCCATAAGTGAACAAATTAATTAATTAATAAGACTAGGTAAATTATAAAAATTGCAAGCTTATATTTTATCAATAAAGCATCCTTCAATTCCGAGTCCTATCTTTCTTTAACTTATGACTTGTCTTGATCAGCTGAGGTATATAATGATATAATATAACCACCAAGCTTTGGCTCAGTGGCCACCAAAAGGGGATCAAATCTCTTTTTGGACTGTAGGTTGGGGGGGTTCGAACTCCACCTACAGTAGCAAAAATCCAAAGGAGATGCTAAAACACCCGTTTGGTCTAGTTGGGTCCGTAAACCTGCTAATCTCTTGTACAACCTCTTTAGTCTTCCCTTTCCTGTAGAATAGTATAGTTTATATTATACAAATGTTATCGTTACAACAAAAAATAATATATATAAATAATGATATGATACTGCTATTAGGTTTTCCCCTTTATGATCATTATATTCAAGATTAATTATAAAATAACTATAAAAATAATATCTTTCAAATACCTTTTTATCTCAAATATATTATATCACAAAAAATGTCATAATAATTGTTCCAAATAATATTTCAAACAATCTCCTATCCACAAAATTATTAGTATTCAAGGTCAAATAGAGAAAAATATACATAAGGCAGTAAGCGAAAACTTATACGGCACAACAATTAGATTTTCATTGCCTTATGTAGAATCAAACAAATGTATCTTTTCCATTATCATTTCTATCTATCAATCGTTTCACGTTTTTCTCATCTTTGAAAGCCTTCAACCCCAAGATACACTCTAACAACTTTCGGAGTAATTAATATTGTTTGTTCCTAGGTTGCATGTATTACTAAAAATCAATCTCTTAAAATTCTAAATGTCAACACCTTAAGCATTGAGTTATCTGCATGGTTTTTAATCTAAACTAGATATGTGAATTAGACCTTCTACTTACAATTTCTAGCATTTTATCATCCATCCCAACTCCCCCTCTCCTCCCAAACATAGAGATTATTATTTGAATAAAATTAGGGTTAATTTCAAAAACCTTCCCTAAAGCTTCTAACAATTTCACTTGGTACCCTAAATTTTAAAAAAATCACTTGGCTCCCCTATTTTAAACTTTTTGTAACATTTAAGACCTATTTCAAAATATAATATTAAAAAACTCATTTTGGGAGGGAGAATACAATGTTATTCCAAATTTGCCCTTTTTGTGATATCTTAATTATCATAACACAAAATTTATCTCTTAATTTTTGTAAATTGATCGATGTAGTTCTTTAATGAAAAATATTTGTTACAGTGTATCTTGGAAAGGGGTAAATTGTTAGAGTGTAAATTGATCGATGTAGTTCCAAATTTGCACTTTAATCTATTTTTCTTTTCTTTATTCATCTTTGACTTCTGTGCTAAAACTGGTTATGTCGTATTTGTTTAGCATCAAGATCAAGTTATCATCGTTTTCTTTGTAAGTTTTCTATAATTCCTGTGACAGAAATTTGATGTGGGACATATAACTTCCCAGTTTTAATCTATTTTATTTTTCCAAAGATTTAAGTCAATAAAGCTGCTGTTTCTTTTTCTCCCTCAAAAGAATGTTTCGCATTTTTTTGAAGCTAGTCCTGCTTAGTTGCATAATAACTAAATATTCATTTAGTTTGTACAATTAAATTTTGTTTCCGACTGGAACAAATGCCATCATTGTCTCTACCTTACTAGAACTCAACAATTTATTTATTCTTTTGCATAATCTACTTTAACAATTTCCAATCTTTCACAGTCCAAATAACAACTTATTAAATCATATAATCAAACAGGTATGCAATTAGAAACCCATTATATTAATACTTGTTGTATTGCAGTTTAGTCAATTCCGTTTCCTGATTGAATTACAATAGTTTAATAGTTCATATGGCAGTTTACACAGCTTAGTCAAAATATATGGGCCTTTTAATCTAACTTGGAATTAATTTTTTTTAGTGGAATTGATTCTTCTCTCACCCTACGTACCCAAAATACTATGTGGAAGGTAAATTTTTAAAAGTCATAATACTCCGCTTGCTAACTAAAGTTTATAAAGTTTCGAAGAACTTATATGTCTAAAACTTTGAATTATAATAAGGATTAACTTTTTGTACACTTACAGTAGTGATTTTTTACACTAGCAACAGTGAATGTATGTCACATATGCATGATTTGAATTTCAAATTTGAATTCATGTTATGTGACAATGATCTAAACCTGCTAGATAAAAAAAATTAGGTATAATTTCATAAACCTCCCCTGAGATTTCTAACAATTTTATTGGGCTCTCCTAAGGTTTGAAAAATTACACTTACCTCTCTTGATTTGATAGATTTAGTAACAAAACCTTTAAATAATATTGACTTGGTCAATTTTTTAAATAACTATCCAAAAATACCCTTGTGTAATGAGTTTTAATTTATTTTTCTATACAATTATAAGAAAGATTATTTAGTATAATTATAAGGAAAAGGTGCAAAATTTTAATGTCCATATCTACTATTTAATAAATAACAATAATAATAATTTTATTATAAGATAGAAAATAAAATGATATGGTACCCAAAATAATAATAATATGATACTTTTGATGGTATTGTATAATGAATTTAGATTTATAAGATAAAAAAGAAAATATTGAATAATTCATTTAGAGTTTATGTATGAGAACCCCAAATTAAGTATGTAATTTATGTTTTTATCTAGAATTGAAAGTGTTGTGATATGCTTGTTATTATTTAATTTATGCGTTTACTTGTTTCTTGTGATTAAACAACTTGAATGTACCCTAAATTAGTGTAGGATCAACCTTTATAGGATTTAACACTAACTAGAATAAGAAATTAATAGGGGCATAACATAATAACATAAAAGTATGGGGCAATTGTTAGATTAGTTCTTGACTTATGCATGCTTGGCAAGTGGTGAAAAGGGAGTGCCAAGTGTAGATTATCTTGCATGACCCACTTTTGGCAAGAATTATTCTCTTGTCTTGCTCCATTTTAGCCGAGAGAGGAACTAGAGAGAGAGCTGCGAAGAATTTCTCTTGTCTTGGTCCACTTTAGCCGAGAGAAAACTAGAGAGAGAGCTGGGAGAATTTCCCTTGTCTTGGTCCGTTTTAGCCAAGAGAAACTAGAGTGTCTTGTCTCCATTTCTAGCTGAGAGAAACCTTGTCATGCCTCTATTTCTAGCCGAGAGTCACCATAATCACTATTTTTTTCCAAATTTAACACTAATGTTGCAAACTTGCACACAATGGTTTGTTAAACTCCTAATGTTTTAATCATGACATGCATGAATAAATTCACTAGTTTTTGAGAAAATTTTGAGGAATCTTGGTGACAAATTTCTGTCAAAATAATCCAAGAGTGAGGGCAAGGTATCCAACCTTATTTTCAAGAATTTGGTTGCAAAACTCTGTACCTTTAGCCTACATGTTTGGTAATCCTTTGTTATTCTTGATTTTGATGATCACAAAGCACTTTGAAATGTTTATCTAATTCTCTTCAAATATAAGTGTTTTGTTTTTTAGAGAATCAGGTACAAAGGTGTCAAGGAAAGAAAATCAACCAAAAGAATAAGCAAAAACAGGGCACTCATGTCGGACGTCTGAAACGAAGCTGTCGGACGTCTGAAAGGATGAAGAACATCATGAAAGGAAACTTTGTCGGACTCTCGTGAGGAAGCATCGGACGTCCGGGAGGATCGGACGCACGCTTCGGACGCACATCGATCGCGTCGGACGTCCGAAAAATTTTGCAAAGTTCTGATGATTCTTTGACGACGTTCGGACGCAGAAACTGTCGGACGATAAAATTCCATCGGACGTCCGAACGACAACTTGGCTGATTTTCGGACGATCGGATCGGACGATGATTAAGCTGTCGGACGTCCAACAACCCCAACAGCTAGCTGACTCTTCATCTGCCTTCTATCCGTTGTAAGTATTAATGAAACTCATTTTTGGTCCCCTTTAAATACAAACGATTCTGAACCAGGGAGTGACTTTTGCACACTTCGTTTACAAAGATCTCAAGAGATATTTTAGCTAGAAAATAGTCTCCTAAACAAGATTTGTTCTCCAAGTAGTGTGAAGTTCTTGTAAGCACTTCTCTTGTGTTTGAAATTTTCAATAGTGTAGCTTTGTTGAGGATTATCTGAGTGATAGTAAAACTTCCTAACTTGACTAAGTGAGGCTTGAGGCAAGGAGGAAGTGATCCCTCCATTGTACATTGAGTTGATTATTTTTCATCAAAGAGAAGGTGCTCATCTTTGTGATTGGTTTTCAAGTTTGAGGAAAGCTTGGTAAACAATCGGTTTGTTACTCTATTTTATTCCTTTTGTTTAATAAAATTCTCATTACTTGTATACACTCTTATTTCTGATCAACATTGCTCTCTTCTTTAAGTTTACTTGGCTGATCACTATTAGAAAAGAAGGTAAATTTTTATTAAAAAAGAAGTGCATAAACCCAATAAAGTATTTTTAATCAACCTAATTCACCCCCCTCTTAGGTTGTCTTTGGGTCTTACAATTGGTATCAGAGCTTGGTCTCCTAGAGATTAAACTCAAGCGGCTTGGAGTAAAGATGACAACCAATAATGCCATGTTTGTTGAGGGGCAATCTGTCGCTAGGCCTCCCATGTTTACTGGTTCCAATTATATTAGTTGGAAAGAATGAATGATTATCTTTTTGCAATCCATTGATATTGAGCTATGGTTTATTGTGAATGAAGGACCGCATGATGCTAACGTTCTTGATGCAGATACAGGTTTGTTTCGGCCAAAAACAAGAGCTGAGTTGAATGCTCAAGATAGAACCAATCTCACATTGAATGCCAAAGCCATGAATGTTCTTTATAGTATTTTAGACTCAAATGAATCAATTAGAGTAAAAGGATGTAAATCTGCCAAAGAAATATGGGATAACCTAAGAGAAATTCATGAGGGTAGTGACAACGTGAGATAACAGAAAAAGTCTATCTTGGTCACAAAGTATGAATCATTTAAAATAGAACCCCTTGAGGATATTGACAAAATGTATTGCAGATTCAATGATGTGATCAAAGATCTCGAGGTCTTGGGCAAAGAGTACACCTTGGGAGAGAAAAACAGAAAAATTCTCAATGCGTTGGGCAAAGAATGGGAAAGTAAAGTGACTGCAATAGAGGAGGCTAAGGATTTGAATTCTGTGCCTATTGAATATCTCATTAACTCACTAACCTCCTATGAGTTGAAGTTGAAAACTAAAGTGCAAGAGAAAGAGGACGCGAGAGCAAAGAGAAACATAACTCTAAAGGCAGCTCAAGGTGAAGATGATCCATCTCAGTTGGATGATGAAGACTCGGATGGTGATGACAACTATCTTGCTCTCATCACAAAAGGTTTCAAGAGAATCTTGAATAAAAGGAAGTTTAGAAGGGGAGGACCTAGCAATCAATTCCAGAATCCGTCTTCAAACGCAAGGAACAAAGGAAAAAAAAAATTTAACATGAAACAATTGGACAAATGCTACGAATGTGGACAGTCTGGACACTACGCAAAAGAATGCTCCCTAAAGAAAAAGAAAGATGGAAAAGCTGATCGAAAGCCAAGGTTCAACAACTTCCAAATTACATGGAATGAATATAACTCCGAAGGCGAAGTTGAAGAAGAAGAAGAATCAATTCAAATGGCTTTCATGGCTATTGGAGATAATGATGTAACTTCCATACACTCTCAATCTGAAAGTGATGATGAAAATAATGATGATCTTGAATCCTTTGTTGAAAAATTGCATAATGCCTTGAAGGAATCTTATGATAAAAACAAGCAGCTAAAATAGAAAATTATTTTTCTCATTCAAGAAAATGTAAATCTTTTTCAACAAAATAAACAACTAAAGGCTGACAATGAGTGCCTTGTAAGAGTCGGATTTGATGTTCAAAATGAACTTGATAAAAAGAAAAATGTTTGTGAAATGCTAAAGGAAAGATATGGTGATTTGAATAAAAGAATGGACAATTTGGATGAAACCTTAAAAGCTAGAAAATAAGATTATCTCAAAAAGAACATGTCAACCACCTTTCTTACTGCTCATGAAAGAATATTAGCACACAACAAAAATGCACATGGTTTCACAACATATAGAAGGAGTGGATTGAGATTTATCAAACCATTACATGTTAAAGGCTCTTCCATTATGTGTAGTTTTTGTTGTCAAAGAGGGCATTTGAAAGGAAATTGTTATGTGAAAAGAAATCTGAACAAAGGAATGAGATGCATGTGGTTAGTTAGACACAATGCTAACTATTGTGGACCCAAAAGTTAAAGGGTACCAAACACTCTCTCTTTTCAGGGAAAAGGCTCAAACAAGTCCAAATGGTTTATTATCAGTGGCTGTTCAAGGCATATGACCGGTGATCCTTCGTTGTTCATAAAGCTAAAATCAAAATCAAGTGGAAAGATGACATTTGGTAATAACGTGAAAGCTAAGACAATTGGAATAGGTAATGTTGGTAAGGATGGTGAAACTTTTGTTCATAATGTGCTCGTAGTTGATAACTTAGGTTATAACTTATTTAGTGTTAGTTAATTATGTGATAAAGACTTGAATGTGTTGTTCAAAAGGCATGAATGCATTGTGCTTGACTCTAAATATAATGTTGTGTTCAAAGGTAAGAGGTTTAACGATATTTATATTGTTGTTCTTGATAAACTTGATTCATCTAGCTTCCAATGTCTTAAAGCTTCAAATGAAGATCCTTGGTTGTGGCATAGGAGATTTTGTCATTTTAACATGGAATTACTAAAGGAAATTTTGAAAAAGGAGTTGGTTAGAGGCTTGCCAAAAATTAGTTTTGAAAAGGATAAAATTTGTGATGCATGTCAATTTGGGAAGCAAACAAAAATTTCCTTTAAACCAAAAAAGTGTGTATCAAGTTCTAAACCTTTAGAACTCTTGCATCTTGATTTATTTGGTCCTACCCAAATTACTAGCTTGGAAGGTAAGAGATATTGTTTTGTAATTGTTGATGATTATTCTAGATATACTTGGGTGATATTCCTTGCTCATAAAGATGATGCTTTCAAGAATTTTATTTCATTGTTTGCTAAAGTGCAAAATTTGCTTTGTTTAAAAATTGTTAGGATTAGAAGTGATAATGGGACGGAATTCAAATTTTGTGGTTTTTCAGAATTTTGTAATCATAATGGCATAACGCATGAGTTTTCTATTGCAAGGACTCCACAACAAAATGGTATTGTAGAAAGGAAAAATAGGTCACTCCAAGAGGCTGCTAGAACTATGTTGAGTGAATGTAGTTTGCCAAAATATCTTTGGGCTGAAGCGGTAAACACCGCATGTTATGTGATGAATAGAATTCTCTTGAAACCTATTTTGAATAAAATATCTTATGAACTGATTTTTGATAAGAAACCTACGGTTGGATATTTTGAATTTAAAGAAACATCTTGGTTGTAAATATTTTATTTTGAATTTAAAGAAACATCTTGATAAGTTTCAAAAAAAATCTGATGAAGGAATATTTTTGGGGTATTGTGAAAACAAAAGAGGATATAGAGTGTTTAATAGAAGAACTCTTGTGATAGAAGAAACTATACACATAATATTTGATGAAACTAATGATGATAATTCCAAAAGTTCGTGTGAGGATGATGATGTAGGTGTTCGTGAAGGAATGAAAAAGCTAACAATTGGAGATGAAGGAAACTCTAAACTGGAAGCAAAGGAAATGGAGGATGAAACTCATGAAGATCAAGAAAAGGAAGATGAAGACAAGAATGATGACTCATTCAAAGACCTTCCCAAAGTTTGGAAATTTAGCCAAAATCATCCAAGAGAGCTTATAATTGGTGATCCATCCGAGAAGGTAAAGACTCATTCCTCATCTAAGAAATTGATAGACAATTTTGCTTTAGTCTCTCTTATTGAACCTAAAAATATCAATGATGCCTTAAAGGATGAAAACTGAATTTTGGCAATACAAGAGGAACTTAATCAATTTGACAGAAATAAAATTTGGACACTAGTTGGTAGACCTCAAAATCAACCTATCATTGGCACGAAGTGGGTTTTTAGAAATAAGTTGGATGATAAAGGTGTAGTTGTAAGAAATAAAGCTAAATTAGTTGTTAAAGGATATGCACAAGAAGAAGGAATTGATTTTGATGAAACATTTGCTCCCGTAGCTAGATTAGAATCGATTAGAATGTTTCTTGCTTTTGCTTGCTTCAAAGATTTCAAATGAATGTTAAAAGTACATTCTTAAATGGTTTTATTGATCAAAAAGTACATATGGATCAACCTCCCGGTTTTGAAAATACAAAATTTTCAAATCATGTGTTTAAACTCTCAAAAGCATTATATGGACTAAAACAAGCTCTAAGAGCTTGGTATGAAAGATTGTGTGGTTTCTTGATTGAAAATGGTTTCAAAAGAGGTATTGTGGACACCACACTTTTTACTAAGCAAGTGTTAAATGATCTTCTTATTGTGCAAATATATGTAGATGATATTATTTTTGGTGCTACTAATGAGTATCTATGCAAGGAATTTTCCACCATTATGCAAAGTGAATTTGAAATGAGTATGATGGGAGAATTAAATTTCTTCCTTGGACTTCAAATACATCAAGCCCTAGAGGGAATTTTTATAAATCAAGCAAAATACACCAAGGAATTGCTGAAAAGATTTGGCATGGAGAATTCAAAGCAAGTTGGAACTCTAATGTGCACTTCTACAAAACTTGACAAAGATGAAAAAAGTAAATATGTGGATGAAAAGCACTATAGAGGTATGATTGGAAGCCTACTCTATTTAACCGCAAGTAAACCCGATATTATGTTTGCTGTTTGCTTGTGTGCTAGATTTCAATCCTGTCCAAAAGAATCACATTTGAACGCTGGTAAAAGGATTTTTAGGTATTTGAAAGGTACATTAGACTATGGTCTTTGGTATGCTAGATCTTGTGAATTTGCTCTATATGGATATTCGGATACGGATTTTGGTGGTTGTCGTGTGGACAGAAAAAGTACTAGTGGAACTTGTCACTTTCTTGGTAATTGCTTAGTTTCTTGGTTTAGCAAAAAATAAAATGCAATCTCTTTGTCTACAACCGAAGCGGAATATAGTGCCGCTAGTGCATGTTGTGCTCAACTTTTATGGATGAAACATACCTTGAATGATTTTGGATTGTTGTATGACTGCATGCCTATATTCTGTGATAATACTAGTGCTATCAATTTGACCAAAAATTCAATT
Source organism: Coffea arabica (assembly GCF_036785885.1). Lineage (NCBI taxonomy): Eukaryota > Viridiplantae > Streptophyta > Magnoliopsida > Gentianales > Rubiaceae > Coffea > Coffea arabica. The sequence continues at coordinate 51,340,171 of NC_092320.1, read as the reverse complement.
TAGCATTCTAGGACAAAACATATAGATATAAAGCACCACTTTATTCGCGATCTTGTTCAAAAAGGTGAAGTTTGTGTGAATTATGTTTGTTCTAAAGATCAAATTGCTGATATTTTCACAAAAGCTTTGCCATTGGATCAATTCATTCATCTAAAATCAAAATTAGGGATAATTGAAAAATCATCTTAAAAATTTTTCTGTTCAAAGCTTTCGAACGTCCAAAAGCAGATGAATGGACGTCCGATAATGTTTTTCAGCTATTTTCCCAGAAAGCACCTGTTCGGACGAAACTATCGGACGCACGACTTCGTTCGGCCGTCCGACAGTGCAACGGTACACTTTTTAAAGTAACGTCCCTCTTCATTTGCTTCAGACCCTTCTTCTTCTCTTCTCTCTCGGACGAAAATTGTCTCTCCTTTTCACTCTCAATTCATGCTATTCTGAAGCACTTATTCCAAAATTGACTAAACCAATAACTTTTCTTGATCTTTTCACCAAATCTCATCATATTTCGATAGTTCCCAAATTTTTCTCAAAACCCTATTTTTCCATAGCCATTCTATTCAATCATCTTCAAGGCTCGTTTACCCTAAAATTCTTGTGTGATTCGCTCCCATACTACTGTGTGCATCATTAGCATCATACATCTCACACATTTCACACAATGGTGAATCTAAGAGGAGGAAAAGTGCCTGCCGGACGCAAACACACACTCAGGGATGAGGATGCTGATTCTCCTAGGGCCAAAATATCCTCCAAACATGTCAAAAAAGGAGCAGTAAAGGCTCAAATTTCACAGCCTTCTGCTCAGCCTGAATCCGGACAAGGGACTACATCTCAACCACCCTCCCAATCAACCACAGTCTCCCCATTCTTTGATGATGCTGCCAAAGAAAAACACTCCTGGATATCCCAAAAAGGTTTCATTCCTTAACGTACCATGAATCCCTCTGAATTTCGCAAGATAGGCTTAGAGTCCATTCTGCGTCTCTTTAAATTCCAGAAATGATCACATATCATTTCCATGCCTAACGTTTATTACCCTGAAATGCTATATCAATTCTTTGCCAATCTTAGGAAAGGCACTGACCACACTGAAATTTTGTCCAGGGTAAATGGGGTAGATTTAGTGTTTGATCCTGAGATTGCGAATGCTGTTTTAAATACTGTTATTGAACCAGGAAGTAAAAGTAAAATTGTCAATTTCTTTTCTTATGAAGAGCATCCCACTGCTGATAATCACTTTGATAGTGTTAAGATGTTGTCTTATTTTCAAAAGAAGTTTTCTGCCCCTGCTGATGCAAAACTAAATGACATTGCTCCTGTGAATCTCATTGCTTTCTCAATCATTTCAAATTTGCTTGTGCCTACCGATGGTCATAAGACAGATGCCAATAAAATGGAGTTGTATCTTTTTTATTGTTTTCGAGAAAAAATTCTCATTGACTTTGGCTTTGTCATGTGCAAGTTTTTACTTCGCTTTACCACTGATTCTCGTAGAAAACTGTCTTATGGAAAATCTCTTTAGAAGATTTTTGAGTTTTACAAAGTACCCATCCTTGGTGTTTGTCCCAAAAAAACGTTTTCTTCTGCTTTTACTAAGGCTTATTTTGAGCGCAAGAATCTTTTCTTTAGGGATAATATGTAGATTTATAAGGGGGCCACGTCTAATAAACCTAGATATAAGGCTGCACATGATCCCCTTCACACTCCATCCTCTGTTGCACTGACTTCTATTCATCCTAGGAAGACTGCCACTAAGGCATCTTCTTCTTCAAATTCTGAAGTGGTTGAGCTCCTTCGAGATCTTAAACAACATGTTCTACTTCTTGAACATGGTCTCATGCTCACCATGTCATTCGAGCAACAAGCAGACTTCCTAGATAAAAAGAATCTTCTCTTTCCCCCACCTGTGGTTGAGGAAGTTCCTCATGGCAAAGAGCCACGCTCTACTGATCCTAGTTCATCAGCTCCTATTCGCTCTATGAGTCTTGCTCCCATCGACCTCACCTCTACTCCCGTGGCACCTCATGATCCTTCCACATCTGACAAAGACAAGAAACCAGTTGGTAAAGATGCTGAAGATGATGAAGACACTGAGAAGGAGGATCTCTCTCAGTATCTGCTTACTCGAAGGACGCCTGGGTCCTCTTAGTTTACCATTTAAAGATCACTAGACATATTAGGATCATTTGCATTCTGTTTGACTGTTTTCTATTTGCTGGATGTTAGATGGCTGCCTCGGACTTTTTTTGTTTCTTTGATTCTGGTGCTTGTAATGTTCAAAACTGGATATGTGGATGTAATGTTTGTGATGCTCGTAAGCTATTTTGTTATGAATGTTTAGTTCTTTTTCATGTTACTGGTTCTTGTAATGTCTCTTTGTCTTTTGACTTTTGTGATGACAAAAAGGGGGAGAGATATGAAGATATGAATATGGATATGTGCGGGATGCGTTGAATTGGCTGGATAGTTGGTAAAATGTCGGTTGCTTAACTATTTTTGGATGATTGAATAAATCTGTGAAGTAGCCAAGTGAGGGGGAGTTTTTCAATTTTTGTTCTACGATTGACTAAGTAAGGGGGAGCTTATTTGTAATCATCAAATTTCATTTCAAACCATTGTTTTGTCATCATCAAAAAGGGGGAGAGTGTTATTCTTGATTTTGATAATCACAAAGCACTTTGAAATGTTTATCTAATTCTTTTCAAATATAAGTGTTTTATTTTTTAGAGAATCAGGTACAAAGGTGTCAAAGAAAGAAAATCAACCAAAAGAAGAAGCAAAAACAGGGCACTCATGTCGGACGTCCGAAAGGAAGCTGTCGGATGTCCGAAAGGATGAAGAACATCAAGAAAGAAACTCTGTCGGACGCTCGTGAGGAAGCATCGGACGCACGCTTCGGACACACATCGTTCGCATCGGACGTCCGAAAAATTTCTCAAAGTTCTGATGACTCTCTGACGACATTCGGACGCAGAAACTGTCGGACGATAAAATCCCATCGGACGTCTGAACGACAACTTGGTTGATTTTCGGACGATGATTAAGCTGTCGGACGTCCGACAGCCCCAACGGCTAGCTGACTCTTCATCCGCCTTCTATCCGTTGGAAGTATTAATGAATCCCATTTTTTGTCCCCTTTAAATACAAACGATTCTAAACCGGGGAGTGACTTTTGCAGACTTCGTTTACAAGATTTCAAGAGATATTTTAGCTAGAAAATAGTCTCCTAAGCAAGATTTGTTCTCCAAGTAGTGTGAACTTCTTGTAAGCACTTCTCTTGTGTTTGAAATTTTTAATAGTGTAGCTTTGTTGAGGGTTATCTGAGTGATAGTAAAACTTCCTAATTTGACTAAGTGAGGCTTGGGGCAAGGAGGAAGTGATCCCTACATTGTACATTGAGTTGATTATTTTTCATCAAAGAGAAGGTGCTCATCTTTGTGATTGGTCTTCAAGTTTGAGGAAAGTTTGGTAGACAATCGGTTTGTTACTCTATCTTATTCCTTTTGTTTAATAAAATTCTCATTACTTATATACACTCTTATTTCTGATCAACATTGCTCTCTTTTTTAAATTTATTTAGCTGATCACTACTAGAAAAGAATGTAAATTTTTATTAAAGAAAAAGTGCATAAACTCAATAAAGTATTTTTAATCAACCTAATTCACCCCCTCTTAGGTTGTCTTTGGGCCTTACATCCTTTTAAAACTAAAGTTTTATGTGTTATTTCACTTGATTTGACTAAGATGATTTAGTAGTTCGGAAAAAAAAGTTGGTAGTGTTGTAAGATCTAGTAATTATAGCTTGGGTTTGTATTAGGAATTGATGGTGAGTTAGAAGAAAACCCCGAAACTAAGGTGTGACTGTCCACTTGATTTGGCGAGTGTTCCTTGTACGTATTTGTGATTAGACATTAAAGTTGTTTGTTGCTTGTTGATTAGTGAATTGTTTCAAATTGCTAAGTGCCTGTGTTCGAGACTTAAACCGTTTTTATAAAAGGTGATTGTGTATTTTATTGCACTCGACCTAATTGCTCTAGGGAGCTATTAATTGTTTAACTGCTACTGTTAACCATGCATGATCGTTTTGGGCACAAACCCCATCGATGCTCGGCCTATTCGAGCCAGCAATAGGCTTGGTCAAGTAGCTCGATGGTCCTTGGGTACCATTTATTGGTATACTCGAATATGACACACTGAGGTTGTGACGCCCCCACCTCTCCTTAGGGCGAACCCTATTGTATCAACGAAATTCCTGCCCAACTCTCGTCAGGATTCACGCACTCGTTCAATTTTAATATAGAGCCACCAAAACAACCATCGACTTAAATAAAAAGTATTTCGAATATACAAGTCATAACTTCAAAGCTAAAAGTTACGATTATAATCCACCCATCAACAATAACAAAATTACACTTAAAGAGCCATTAAAAGTTCATACAAAAGGTATATTAGCATCCACCAAATCGCTAGTCTAGAAGCACCAATCCACCTCCAAAGCCTGTTAAGGAAAACAAATTTAATGGGATGAGCGAACGCTCAGTGAGACCAAGAAAATAAACAGGCAAGCAAGTAACACCAATCAATCAAATAACATGCTTATAAGCAACTTTAAACGTTACATTTCATTCTAGTGCACAAGTAGGAATTTAACATAGAAGGAGGATACAAGAGGTCTCAAAAGTTATTTCCACGTGTCAATCAATTTGAGCCATCTGGAAGCAAACATGTATAAAGTGGCGATACTATTCGAGTATGCCTAGCGAAATCTCAAAAGATCAAACTATAATATTTTCTAAGGTTCACCAAACTTCTCGACCAAACCCTTGTCGGCTCGAGTTATTGGATTAGCCAATGGGTTGGGGCACCCCCACACGTGTATTTAATCGTCTAGACAATGCTCCAATCGACTTTGAGTCGATCATAGCACTGAGTTGGGGTAAGCGGTATGTGACAGCCCCACCTCCCCTTAAGGCGAACCAAAGGGGTTAGCGGACTGCCTGTCCAACTCTCGCCAGGACTAACGGGATAGTTCAAAATGATCTAAAATGTTCCGGAACATACAAGCGCGCTTCAACAAGTCAAAATCACAAAATAAAAAAAATGAAAATCGGAGCCGAACATGAATAGTGCCTGACACGTCAGAATCTGGCCAGATTCATGGCTGGATACTGGCCAGAGAGCAAAGTCGGATTTCCAAAAAATCTCAGGACAATCCGGCCGCTAATCCAGCCAGTTTCTGGCCGGATTCATCCCTATCTTTTCCCGCCAAAATTTTTCCTTTTGCCGTTTGAAATTCGAGTCTGTCCGAAATCCAACCAAACATCAATCAAACACATACACCTTGAAATTAAGCATTTACAAGCCAAAATAGCATACAAAAGTTATCCAACAAGTTTATACGTGTACGATTTGCAATTTACAACTCAAAGAATTGGTTGGATCAAAAGCACTTAGGGTTTTGCCCAAAAGGAGCTATTCAAAATACATTCACATAAGCTCAACTCGGCAACCACATTCATAGCCTTTCATAAGTATTCAAATTCCTGTAAGAAAAACAAAAGGAATAGAGTGAGCTTACGCCCAGCGAGATACTACCACTCAAGCAACGAAATTCATATAAGCATATAGTATTTCATTCCACTTCATCTAGTAGGAGTAAACCAAGAGCACCCATCAATAGAATTGGTAAAAGGATACGGATGGCTCTCAAGAGCCCCTTTTCTCGCTTGTATACTTGATCGGATTTCATTGACCCTCCGTTAATGTTTACAATGTAACCAAACGTAGGCTCCACTTTACTTCCACTCCTTCCACCCAACATACCCCTACCGAGCCCGAACTCCATTCAGTATAAATTTGGTAATACTCGAGTATACCGGAATCGAGAGTCTCATACTACAAGATCCCATATAACAGTCCCCATGGCTCATCAATTTTCACGACCAAGCCCTCACTGGCTCGATTCAATCGACTTTCAATGGGGTTGAGCTTAGTGGTAACAGTAATGGCCGTTGGATACTCGTTCAAACGACACCAAACCCAGTATTTCATGTACCATTCAAGTACCACAGTATATGGTCATATATAATACAAAAGAGGTGAGAGCGATCAAGTACACCCTCACATTAATCAGTTTTAACGGTGCAAATAAGCATTCAAGACATCAAGTTCAAATGTAACAAAACCATATAGTAACAAGCAAGTGAGTAGTACATTCACCAAGCAAGCAAGTGAAATTTTATACACTTTCGCCCAAAGAGCGTCTTGAATCACCATCACGCCCTAAAATATTCAAACAAGCACAATAAGACTCGATTACAAGTCATAAACCAATTCCACATACTACAAAAAATAAGGTTCCATTATAACATATAAGTACTAAAGTAAGCTAGGAAAAGTCCGGAAATGAAAGTTAAGCTCTAAAACCTAAACACAGTTTTGACGTCGTTTAGCATATTGGACATAACCGGCACTACGATTATCGGATGGATGTACAATATATATCAATTCGAAGGTAAAAGAAAGGTCTATAATGTTGAAGAAGGCCACTCAGTCCAGTTTGTATCACAACTAAGTCAAAAGTTCAATGTACCAAACTAGAACCGCATAAACAGGTTAGCGAACAGCATTCTAATTAAATAACCATAATTCAGGCTACCAAAGTCCAATTCAAGTGATTCCAAAGCCATCCGAATGCTAAGATACCAGGCTATATTTCTTAAGAAGACATCAACAATCAAATTAGTAGTATTCCTGGTCAAACTAACCAATTACAGAAGCGGATTATCAGGTTCGGACAGAAACAGGACAGCTGGGGTATTTTGGTTTTTCCACACGATACGTTACTCCGATTGGGCTGAAATTTTGCAGGCAACTATAAAATATCATTCTCTACAACTTTTATGTTTTAACTCTAGGCTAATTCGGCCTCTAAATAAGGGAAACAGTACCAGGCAGAATGGGGTTAATTGAAACCCTAATTTCGAAATTTCCTTTCAAAGCGGAAATTTTCCGCAAATAGCCGCAACTTACACATTCTAGCTTCATTCTAGATCATTTCCAACCATCATTCATGGACAACCAATAATAAACATATGAAAATAGAAAAATCATGATTAAATAGAAAAAAATTCATCAATCTCAACTAAAATCATGAAATAGCCCACAAAATCATCTCTTAGACTACCACAAGCCACTAATTAAACATCATCAAGAACAAAAGAGGAGTCCCTTAGCTACTCACCTTATCAACTCAAGAAAGGAGACTACTTAGCACCTTAGCTTTCCAAACCACTTCACTAATCACCTCACAAGCACCAATCTAAGGGTTTTTATGGAGAAAATTCAAGCTTAAACGATTGGTTTGGTGGATTGAGCAAGATTGGAGACTAGAAAATTGAGAACTTTTCCTTTCTTTTCCCTTGAAGATGGCCGGCTAAGAAGCTTGAAATGGAGGGTAATTTTGGGTCAATTTTGGTTTATTTGGTAAAATGGTGAATAGTAGTCAAATGCAAGATTGAATCTCCAAGTGACACTTGTCACTCCATTTAATGCATGGCTATCCTTTTGTCCCTCTCACACCGATCCATTTGGGAATCTCTAATTGTCTCTTAACACCTGGTAAAATAAACCCAGTATCCAAAACTTAACCTAACTGGCCGAATTTTTCCGAATTTTCCGTACTAGCGGGTCCCACGTTCGGTATACGCGCTTAATTTCTCAAAAACTACCCGATGCTAGAAAAATTATTTTAAAACTATATTTACTCATAAAATTATCTAGGAAACTTTTCGTAATAAAGAAAATGCAGAAAAGCATGCCATTCAATAAAATAAAACCTAGAAAATGAGAAAATTTACGGGGTCTCACATCCTCTCCCCCTTAAAAGAATTTCGCCCTCGAAATTTCTCACCTTAACTCACGAAAAGTTCAGGGTATTTCTTTTGCATCTCTTCTTACACCTCCCAGGTGGTTTCCTCTACCCCATGGTTTCTCCACAGTATCTTAACCAACGGAATCTGCTTGTTTCTCAGCTCTTTAACTTTCCAGTCAAGCAATTGGATAGGTTTTTCTTCGTAAACGAGCAATTCATCTATATCGATTTCCTCTGGCTGTAAGATATGGGATGGGTCGGGATGGTACTTCTTGAGTATCGAGACGTGGAAGACGTCGTGAATTCGAGAGAGACTGGACGGTAGTTCCAGGCGATACGCTACCTTACCAATCCTTTGGAGAATCTTGTAAGGTCCAACGAACCTCGGTTGGAGCTTCTTTCCTCTACCTGCTGTGATGCTCCGTAATGGTGTGACTTTAAGAAACACATGGTCCCCAATTTCAAATTTCAAATCCTTTCTTCGATTGTCTGCATAGCTCTTTTGTCGGCTTTGAGCGGTTTGGAGCCGTTGTCGTATCAACTTAACCTTTTCTCGAGCCTCCTCCATCCATGGAATAGTTGCTGGATCTAGCGCCTTTCTCTCGCCAACTTCGTCCCAGTAGATCGGTGACCGGCATTTTCGTCCATATAGTGCCTCGTATGGAGCCATTTGAATTGACGAATGGTAGCTGTTATTGTATGCAAACTCTACTAAGGTCATGTGTTGACCCCAGTTACCTCCAAAATCCAGAATGCAGGTCCGTAACATGTCTTTGAGAGTTTGGATTGTTCGCTCCGATTGTCCATCCATCTGAGGGTGATAGATCGTGCTCAAGTTGAATTTAGTCCCCAGAGTTCCTTGGAACTTTTGCCAAAACCTAGATATGAAACGGGGATCTCTATCGGAGACGATGCTGATAGGAACGCCGTGTAGTCTCACGATCTTGTCCATGTACATCTGAGCCAACTTGTCCATGGAATACTTCATGTTTACCGGCAAGAAATGGGCCGACTTGATTAATTGATCGACGATCACCCAAACGGCATCGTGTTCTTCTTGCGTTCGCGGCAAACCCGAAACGAAGTCCATTGTGATGTTTTCCCACTTCCATTTGGGTATCTCAAGGGGTTGTAACAAGCCCGATGGTTTTTTATGCTCCGCCTTGACATGTTGGCAAACGAGAGATTTTTGCACGTACAGAGCGATTTTCTTCTTCATATTGTCCCACCAATAGGCTCCCTTCAGGTCCTGATACATCTTGCTACTATCCGGATGGATTGTATACTTGGACTGATGGGTCTCCTCTAAAATCTCTGTTTTTAACGCTTCATCCTTCGGCACCACTATTCGGTTCCGGTACTTTAAAATACCCTCAGGATTAAAGTTGAAATCAGTCGTTTCCCCTTTTTTCACATTCTCTCCCCATTTTCGTACCATTAAATTCTCCTTTTGAGCTTCTTTCATCCGCTCCAGTAGGGTGGAGGTTACCCTAACATTACCGAAAACCACCTTATGACTCCCAAGGCAGGGTTTCCACTCGCAAACAGCTTCCAAGAAATCCCACTTTTTGATCATTAGTCCTGCTACCTGAGCCTTGCGACTTAAGGCATCGGCCACTACGTTCGCCTTCCCCGGATGGTAGTTAATAGTGCAGTCGTAATCCTCCAAAAATTCCATCCACGTTCGCTGTCTCATATTCAGTTCCTTTTGAGAGAAAAGATACCTAAGGCTTTTATGATCTGAATACACCTCGAACGTTACCCCATATAGGTAGTGTCTCCATTTCTTCAGAGCGAAAACAACCGCGGCTAACTCCAGATCATGGGTTGGGTAGTTTTGCTCATGGATTTTTAACTTCTTAGAGGCAAAAAATATCACATTTCGGTTCTGCGTCAATACACACCCTAAGCCTTCTCGTGACGTATCGGTATAAATGACAAACCCATCAATTCCGTTAGGTAGGACTAAAACTGGCGCCGTGGTCAACCTTTTCTTTAACTCCTGAAAGCTCGCGTCACATTTGGCATTCCACACAAACTGGCTATGCTTCTTCGTCAAGTCGGTTAAAGGACCGGTCAACTTAGAAAAATCTTTAATGAAACACCGGTAATACCCTGCTAAACCTAGAAAGCTACAAATCTCGGTGAGGTTTTCCAATCTCTTCCAATTAGTCACGACCTCCACTTTTGCCGGGTCAATAGAAATGCCCTCTCGAGAAATTACGTGCCCTAGAAAGAAAATTTTCTCCAACCAAAACTCGCACTTACTGAACTTGACGTACAATTGATGGTCTCTTAAGATTTGTAAGACGGTTCTCAAGTGTTGCTCGTGCTCCTCATGCATTTTGGAGTAGACTAGGATGTCATCGATGAAGACCATGACAAATCGATCCAAGTAGGGCTTGAAAATCCTATGCATTAAGTCCATGAAGGCGGCAAGGTCGATGAAGACCATGACAAATCGATCCAAGTAGGGCTTGAAAATCCTATGCATTAAGTCCATGAAGGCGGCAGGGGCATTGATCAGTTCGAAGGGCATAACTGCGAACTCGTAATGCCCATATCTCGAGTTGAAAGCGGTTTTCGGAATATCCTCCTTCCTGATTAGCAACTGGTAATACCCTTGACGGAGGTCTAGTTTCGAGAAGACCACCGCTCCTTGCAGCTGGTCGAACAACTCGTCAATATGGAGCAGTGGGTACTTATTCTTAATCGTGACATTGTTCAGGTCCTGGTAATCAATACACATCCTCAAACTACCGTCTTTTTTCTTCACAAATAGGACAGGAGCTCCCCAAGGAGACCCACTCTCATGAATGAACCCTCGCTCCACAAGATCTTGTAATTGCAATTTTAGTTCCTTAAGCTCCGCAGGGGCCATTCAGTATGGGGTTTTAGAGATAGGTGAGGTTCCCGGTAGCAGGTCAATCTTAAATTCTATCTCTCTCTCCGGAAGCAAAGATTCTAACTCATCAGGAAACACGTTCGGGTATTCCCTTACTATGGTCACGTCCTCTACGTTCAACTTATTCATGGGGGTGTTGATTAGAAAGGCTAGAAATCCTTGCGCACCTCTGTTTAACAGTTTTCTAGTCCGAATGCCCGAGATCAGGGCAGATGAACCTAATCTTCCCTTTATATCTAACCTTAGGGTCGCCTCCCCAGGAATGCGGAACTCCACCACCTTCGTTTTGCAGTCTAGTTGGGCATTATACCTAGATAGCCAGTCCATGCCCAAAATCATATCATACCCCTTGATAGACAGGCTAATCAAGTCCCTTAACAATCTCCTTTCTCCTACCCAAACCTCACTGTCGCGCCGCATTTTTTAATGAGAAAAATAAAAGACGAGTTTTAGAAAAAATGGCTTTTTGATTCAATTTTTGATTGGAAAATGAATTTTTGATTTAAAAAGAAAATGAAAAAACATGAGTCTAAATGGGACTTGAAAATGCGACGATTTGACCCAAAATATAGTTTAAAAAGGGTTTTTGAATGAAAAATGGAGTCGCCACTTGATATAGAGTTAATGTGTACCAAGTCACCTAAAAATGAATTTTTAAAGAAAAAAGTAGAAAAACCCTTTTTAAACGACTCCAAGTCTACGAAAATCAGAGAAAAAGATTCGGGAGTCACATCTGAAGAAAGGGAAGGTAAGGATAAGAATCCAAGTCACCCTTTCAACCTAGCCAAGGTTAGTTGCGCGACTTAGTCAAAGATTTTCTCATTTTAACCTAAAGATTTATCACATTTGAATGTACTATATGAATGCAAACCCTAGACCTAAGAGGGTATCGGGGGTCAAAATTTCTCTTCAAAGCTCAATTGGTGCCAATCACAATAATTGTGATGCCCAATGCGGACTCTTTGGAGAGGTCACGAATATGCAAGTCATGAGACTCGAAAGAAAGAAAAGGAAAATAAGAGTAATTATACAAATATACGTGGCCTAAAGGAATGCATCATGTCGGGTACGGGGGACTAATGTTCGTGACTCAATTTTTCCTTTAATAGAGGGAATACAAGCGTGCTAAGGCTAGAAGGCCAAATTCGTCCATATCCTATACCCAAGGGGTTTTTCCTAGTCTAATCAAGCAAGATGGACTAATCCACCCCTAATTTCCTAAATGAGATGCAAATCTAAATGTTATATATACATAGGGGTAAGGGATATTTTATTAGGGGAAATATTATGTGAAAGTGATAAAGATCCTAAAAATAGAAAAATATGCAAGAAGTGTAATGTAATCATACAAACATGATCTAGCGAGGGAGGTCCCTAAGAGTCTAGCATTGGACTAGCTCATGTCTATGAGTTCTCACTAGCGTTGGACTAGTGAAAAATAGGAATGAAGGGCCACAACTAGCGTTGGATTAGTGTGGTGACGACATGCATTTGTTACAATCAAATAAATCATGTAAGACCTAAAAAAAAGCATGTAAACACATAAATCATGTATAGCACATAACACATAAGTATGATATCTAGATGCAAGACCCTAAGAAAGCGGATAACACGTAACACATAGGCATGCAAAAACACACAAGGCAAATAAAGCAAATAAAGCCCTAACTATTACATTCGCGGAGCCCTACTACAATCTAAAGGGGGGAAAGGAATAAAATGATATAATAACCTAACTATTACAATTGCGGCATTTAATTGCCTTCTCAAATAATTACAAATTAAATTAAAATAAATATACAAAATTAAAACAAATAAAGTAACTAAATAAATAAATAGAATGAGAATATTAAAAAAACTTGCAATTTCACACATAAGTTCACAAAGAGGCACATAGGTTCAAGTAAAAAATCAAAATGAGGGGAAGAGTGTACCTCCCTTGAGTTGATGCCCTAACGAGATGCAATTACTTATTTACCCTCCAAAAACAAAGAAAAGATCAAGACATCACTTTAATTAACAAATAATCATAAAAGATAAAAATGAATTGCGAAATTGAATCAATTAAATCATATAAACAACCCACATTCAAGAAGTCAATAGAATAAAAGACTTGATTGCAAACGTTAACAAAGTTTTGGGGTCAAAATTAAAGAAAAATAAAGTTTAGGGACCCATGTGCAATTAAATTAGGGACTCAATTGAAAGCAATTGAAAGTTCCTAGGACCACAATATAATTAAGGAAAAATCCAGGGGCTGATTTGCAAATTCCATGACCAGATTCTTAACCAAACAGATCATTGGGCCATTTTATTTATTTCTTGGGCCAAAGCTACCCAAACCCAAACGACAGTTCAAGGCAAGTGGAGTGGATCAGCCTTCACATTCCAATAAACAAAACCAATCAAAAGAGTGGGCTTTTACCTCCTAAACCCATACCAGAAACCCAAACAAAATAGATTAAACCCACATTTACAAATCCGAACAAATGTTGTTGCCCACAACCTAAACCTATACTAAGCCCAACAAGATTAGCTAAACAACTAAAAATATCAAGCCACAATTATGATCTAAAATCAAGAATTAATCTATCCAAGAGACTACTTAAAAAAAATTAAAAGGATGAAATGAGTTCAACTTTTCCAATTTTTAGGTCCTGTCAGAATAAGGGAAACTTGAGGGGTTCGGAATGCGATAAAAAAGGACATGATCGAAAGAATTATAAAAAATATGGGGTCGAGTTATGAAGTCCCTAAAACTTTGGGGTTAACTGACAAAGTAAACAAAAATGGAGGGGCTGAGCATGCAATGCAAATTTCATGCAAAAGGCTACCGAGAAAGCTTCTACTATCAATCATGAACATCTACTGCATTTCCATTTCACAAGTGGAGATTTGTCCAAATTTTAAACTAAGCAGCCAAAGCCAATAATTTCCACATTCAACACAAAATATAACAGAAAAATATGCAAATCCTTGTGAAACTTTCATGCAAGCTCGAAGAAGACTTCTGCAACAGAAGATTTCAGCGATTGATGAAACCTTTTAGCAACCAACTAGCTGCAACTTTCATTTTTTAGCATCATGCTAAACGCAAATAATGAAACCAAAAAGACAACATTCTTTCACCCAACAAGCAAACATGCATTGTATCATTAAGGCCCAATCCTATACTTTGCATTCCCAATGATTTTTCAACCCAAATCACGCACAAAGGAAACCAAAAGAAACAGCCTTGAGCTGTTCGCAGACCCAATAGCCAACCCAGATTCCATTACTTCAAAATACATCCCAACAGATTTAAAAATAAAGAAAATGCAGCAAAGGGACATAATGAAGGAACTAGTATCGACATTGTCTCAACAACAAACTTTGCGCAGGGGCCATGCTAATTGGTTACAGCAACTCTCGGCTATTTGAATGTTTGCACAATAACGAAGCATGGCAATGAAAGAAAGAAAAACAATGACAGCATGCCCCCTTTGATGAATAAAAAATGCAGCCCTCTAGTCTTAAGAATATCAATGGAGTTATCCCAATTTTGACAAGAGAACAGGTTCTTAGAACACAAACCTACCCAACTGAAAAGAAAAACAGCCATGAAGGAAAGGTTTAAGAGATAATGTGCATGACCCAAAACACCAGATTTCTCAAATGCAAATAGATGAGCTATACATGAAATGTAAACAAATCATGTTTCAAACTAGGACTTTTGATCAGGCATTTCATCGAACAACAGGTAGGCAAAAGAAAAACCACTAATTCTTTGTCTAATTGATGGTATAACCGGCCCAAAAATCATCAGCAAACCCAATCAAATTCAAGTCCAATCCGCATATAAGCATATGTATTCAGAAATTTAGGCTAATTAACAGGAAAATTGCACAACAAAGTCACGGCAGACCCGTTTGGAAAACTTTCCAAAACTTGTGCTTGAGGAAAAACTGAAATTCAAAGGAAAAGGGTCAACTTACAGTGCTCTTACTTGAGTGGCGGCGACGGCGGCTATGACGAAGACGAAGACGGTGAATTGGAATTGGGAGATGACGAAGTTTGACTTCGTCTGAGAGCTTTCATCTAGATTTGCCAAGAGCGGCAGCGGCCAAGGAGGTTGTGCGCGGTGGTGACGATGGCAGACAGCAGCAGCAGCGGATGCGGGCTGGTGGTGGCTTGGGCAGGCGGCGAGAACCTCTCTTCTCCACCGCCCAGTCTTTTCTTTTTCTTCCTCCGTTCAGCTGAAGCCTCCCGCTCTTTCTTTCACTCTGCTTTTCTTCCTAGGCTCCTGCCTCCTCTATTCGAAGCCTTCCTCTCAAAACCCCCCTTTGATTTTTTTTTTTCCTTCTCCTTAGACCCCCTCATCTTCTCGGCTCAAGGTCTCCTTAAAGCTTAGGCTTCCAGAAATTTGACTCGACTGCATCAGCGTTTGCAGCTGCTCAGACCCCTACCTCTGAGGCTTTGCTTCTTACCCTCCGTTTTCTCTTCAACTGAGCTTCCCCCTCGATTCTCTCCTGCTCCCCTGGCAGCGGTGTTCTCTCTTTTTCCTTTTTTTTCCTGCCTCACGAAGCTCCCCCCTGTCGCGCCCCATTTTTCGCGATGGAAAAGAAAAATAAAGTGTGAGGTTTATAAAAGATATGATTTTATTTTTAAACAAGTTAAAAGGGACCTAGAATGGGACTTAAAAAGAATGCGACAATTTGGGTCCAAAATTTAGTCTAAAAGGGTTTTTAAGAAAAAAAACAGGAGTCGCCACTTGGTATGGAGTTTTGGTGTACCAAGTCACCCAAAAAATAAAGTAAAACAAAATAAAACCCTTTTTGACAACTCCAGGTCTTTGAAAACAAGAGAAAATGGATTCGGGAGTCACGGTTGAAGAAAGGGAAGACAAAGATTCGATTAACTCAAATCTAAGGCACCCTTTCAACCTAGTCTAAGCTAGTTGCGAGGTTTAGTCAAAATTTTCCTAATCTAACCCTTAATTTATCACATTTGGATGTTTTCTATATGAATGCAAATCTAAAAAATATCGCAAGGGACAACATGTTCATTCAAGGGTTTAATTGAACCAATCGCATTAATTGCGAAGGTCAAAATAAATCCTCGAAGGTGTCACAAGGATGCAAATGATGAAAAAGAAAAGAAAATAAAAGAAAAGAAATTAAATTATATACATATATATATAAGTGATCAAAGAAAAAGGGAATGCAACATAAAGGGTACGGGAGGCAAAAAAATTCGTGACATAATTTTCTTATACATGGATTAATAGGGTATTTAAACTAGAAAGTTATAATCACCCATTTCCCATGTTTGAAAAATAATTATCCTAACATGAACAAGCAAATGAACTAGCTTAAATGGGATGCAATTCTAAATGACATGATTAGCACCTATAGCGGGTAGGGGATAATAAAATAGGGAATATCATGCAAATGAGAAAAGATCCTAAAAATGAAAATATGCATGAAAATGTGGTGAATAGCATACAATGATGAATCTAGCGCAAGATGACCTAAAGGGTCTAGCGTTGGACTAGCCCATTTCTAAAAATCCTTGCTAGCGTTGGACTAGCAAGTAAGCGGAGGGAGAAACCACAACTAGCGTTGGACTAGTGTGGTGACGTCATGCATTAACAATTCATAGCGAAACAAATAAAACATAAATTAAAACAAATAAACACATAAGAGCACGTAGCACATAACACGTAAACATAATATCTAGATGCCAAAATCCTAAGAAAAGCGGACAAAACACATAACACATAAGCCACATAAACACACAACCTATCTATTACATCGGGGGCGCCTAACTACAATCTAGAAGGGAAAAATATAATAAAACAAATCTAATTATCCTATCTATTACATTTTTGAGGTATTTAAATGCCTCTTGAATTATTATAAAAATTAACTAAAACATATATAAGAAAATTTGAATGAATATTTAAATCAAGTAAATAAAGCATATAAAAATATATAAACACATAGGAACAAATAGGAGCACATAAGAGCACGTAATTGACATTGAAATAATAAAATAGGGGTACCTCCCGTTTGAAGTGGTGACTAAATGGAGTCAAATTGTCCTATTTATACTCACAATGAACAAAAGAATCATGGCACCACTTTAATTGAAAATAATAATAATGTTAAAATACTAAATTCACATTAACATGTCAAACGCAAAGAAATTTAAGAACATCTAAAAATTGCAAGTTGAATATGTTCAAAAATAACATAATTAGTTATTAAAGAAAAGAAACAATCATAATAAAGAGAGTCAAAATTCATCAGGGACTGAATTGCAAAGATTGAAAACTTTTAGGGACAGAAGTTATATTTTTCCAAAGTTTAAGGGTCAAAATTAAATGAAAGATAAAATTCAAGGACCAAAGTGCAATTAAATTAAGTACCTAAGTGAAAGGAATTTAAAATATTCTGGGCCGAAGTGAACTACTCCAGAGATCAGGGGCTAAAGTGCAAAATTTGATTTCTGATTGGGGAGAAAAAGGCCATTGGGCCATTATTTATTTCTTTGGGCCGAAAACTACCTAAACCCAACCGAAAATCCATAGAAACGAGCAGGCCAGCCCGTCATTTTATCACTCAAACCCGACCCAGAAATGCATGGGCTCCAGCCTCCTAGCCCATCCGAAACCCAAAAGAAAAAATAAACCAAAGCCCATTTCCAAAACCCAACCAAAACTAACTCCTGGCCCAACCGAAGAAAAAACATTAGCCCAAACCGTTTTCTTTCTTTTCTTTTCTTTCCTTTTTTTTTTTCTTCTTCTTCTCTCTTTTCTTTCTTCCCTGTTCGTTCCGTCTCTTCTTCTTCCCAGGCGAGCTGAAGCTTCAGCTGGCGGCCATGGTGGTCGCCGGTGGCGCCGCCGCCGCCGACCGCTACCGCCGGTGACCTCTCCGGTTACCAAAAATCCTCAAAATACACCCCCTCACTCGATTTTTCGCGTAGGTTCCATTTCCGGAGTTAGTTTTTACAAAAGATGATCTGAAAGTGGCCAAAAAGTCAAAATACAGTCCAGTTTTTATTTTTTAAAACACCCAAATCTTTCACCAAAAATCATAAAAAAAAAAATATTACAATACTCCTTATAACCTCTATAATACAACTATGATTTTAACTAACCAGAAAACAATAACAAAAGACTACATTAAGGCAAAACAGTCCCTAAAAATCTTTTTTGGCATTTTTTCAAACAATTAATATGCATTCACAGACATCATTTCCTTTTCCTTCATCTAGTTCATGCCATTTCCCAATTTTCAGCAATGCAACAACAACAATACGAGGCAGCCAGCAGAAATGAAAGAAAACTAAACAATGAAGCATTGATTTAATGTGCTAGACAAAAACTAAAAAAAAATACCTCAATGTAGGTGTGTGTGAGGTTGAGATGGAATCGAGAATTCTGTTTGTTTCCTCCGCCCAAGTCCGAGAGAGGGAGAGTGAGGGGTCAGGCTGCAAAAATCCGAGTGCTTCCCTTCCTCTTCTTGTGCGTTTCTTTTTTTTTTTTTTTTTGCCTCTGCCAAGTGAGTCCAGAGGGATTGGAATGCTTTTTTTTTCTTTTGTGACTTGTCTTTTTGGTCTCCTGAAACTAGAGAGAGCCGAGGGATGTATTTTTGGGGGAGGAAGAGTGGAGAGAATTTTTTTCTTTTTGGCCTGTCTCCTCCTAGCAAAAGAAAATGCCGAGAGTTTGTATTGGGAGCTGGAGTGTTGAGTTGGGCCAAAATGATTATTTTTTACCAGATGACAAGAAAGTTGAGTGTAGGAATGGGTTAAGTGTTTTTTGGTAGGAAAAATGATGAAAATGTGTAAGTTTTGTAATAATTTGATTTTGATTTGATTTGATTTTTGATTTTTGATTTTTGATTTGATTTTTTTTTTGATTGAATTTTTTTTAACTCTTTTTTTTGTTGTTGTTTTGTTGTTTTTTTTTTCTCTTTTTTTTCTAAAATAAACCTGCAAAAATGAGAAAATTACACATTAATAATAATAATAATAGATAACTTATTAAATAGATAAAAATTTAGGAAAATATTAAAAATTGACAAAAATTTGGTGTCTACAGCTTGCCCCTCTTTGTCAAGAGTTTCAAAGAAACTCAAGACAAAGACGTAGACACCAAATTGCTTACCTGTCTCTTCTAGCCGCACCTGAGCTAAAATAAAGAAAAGCAACACTTGGCTGAAATTAGTGAACAAAAGATGTAATGAAATTGCAAAACATGTGACCGAACTCATGTAGAGTTGCCTACGTATCCCACCATGGGAATCAGGTCAAACGTAGTTCGAATGCAAGTGAACCACAATGAAACAAGTGCATTGACCAACTGCGATCTTTGCAAAGTTGAAAAAGTTTGAGCTTCTTAGAACTTCTAAACATGAAACACAAAATGAATGAGAAAGCACAATTATTAACTAAAACAGTCAAGAAAAGTAACTTATCATAACTAGAAAAAGATACGTGGAGGGACGCGGTTACGCTCCAAGAAGGGGGATAGAAGGGTGCGCGGTGGACGCTGAGACTCACCAACAGAAAATTAAACTTGTCAAGAAGGGGGATAGAAGGGTGCGCGGTGGACGCTGAGACTCACCAACAGGAAATTAAATTTGTCTTTTAGGAAAAGATGCGCAGAGAGAAGCGATTACGCTCCAACAGGAAATTAAATTGTCAAGAAGGAGAGGTAGAAGGGTGCGCGGTGGACGCTGAGACTCACCATGCGCGGAGGGACGCGATTACGCTCCAACAGAAATTTAAATTTGTCAAGAACGGGAGGTGGAAGGGTGCGCGGTGGACGCTGAGACTCACCAAAGGAAATTTAAATTGATGTGCGGAGGGACGCGATTACGCTCCAACAGAAAATTAAATTGTTAAGAATGGGGGATAGAAGGGTGCGCGGTGGACGCTGAGACTCACCAACAGGAATTTTAAATTGTCAAGAAGGGGAGGTAGAAGGGTGCGCGGTGGACGCTGAGACTCACCAACAGAAATTTAAATTTGTATTTTTTGAAAAAGATGCGCGGAGGGACGCGATTACGCTCCAGCAGAAAATTAAATTGTCAAGAATGGGAGGTAGAAGGGTGCGCGGTGGACGCTGAGACTAACCAACAGGAATTTAAATTGATGCGCGGAGGGACGCGATTACGCTCCAACAGAAAATTAAATTTGTCAAGAAGGGGAGATAGAAGGGTGCGCGGTGGACGCTGAGACTCACCAACAGCAAATTAAATTGATGCGCGGAGGGACGCGATTACGCTCCAACAGGAAATTTAATTGTTGGGAGATAGAAGGGTGCGTGGTGGACGCTGAGACTCACCAATAGGAATTTAAATATGATCTTCTGGTTTGAATTTTTTTTTTTTTTTTTTTTTAAACAAATTGGTGGGATAGATTCTAGCCCAATTAAATACTGAAAGAAATGAAAATGCAAGTTCAATACCATCAAACTAAAAGATTAAAATGCATGTTGCTCAAGTAGTAATAAATCAAGACAAACTTACTTGGTGGACTTACAACTTTCTTGATTGATGATTTTTTTTCTTTTAACTTTAAAAGAAAGGGAATAATGATTTCTGCTTCTTTCTTTGGGAATGTACAGCGAAACTTGCCATTTGCCCCAGTATGAATCTTGCTCAACTAAGCCAGTAGTCTGTCGCATAATCTTTCCTGTAAAAAGTAAAAAAAAGAAAAGAAGCGACTATGATGAAAAGATTGCCACCACCATGTGATCCCTTTGCCTTGAGAGCCAAGTAAACATGAGTTTCAATATCGCCAAGTCGTTCCCTTAGGTTCGGTCGATAATCCCCTTCAGAATCTTTGCAACTGTTGAATGTCAACTGCCCATACTTTATTATCACAGGACCTTCGACTTCATGACTTCTTTGGGATAAATTATAAGGGATTGTCTTTTGGGTAAGACCCGATGAATGAGAAACATAAACAATTAATTAAAATTTAAAAGGTATTATTCACCATGCAATAATGCTATTGTGAAATAAGTAATGATGCAGAATAAATAAATTGCAAATAGAATAGTAAAACAAAATTTTTTTTGAATTTTTTGAATATAGGCCCAAGGATCAAAATTTGGATTCGTATTTAGAGGATGGCCTTTGATGAGGAAACATGCTCCATCTGACCCTTTCGTAGTCATCCATTTTGGAATTCATTGTCGGCAAAAGAACAACAGTACAAAAGAGACCCAAATCAACATAGTCGCCAGCTCTCAGACCTCAACATCTTCTTCTCTGCCGCTGATTCTCTTGTACTCCAAAACCCTACCTCAGCGCCCTTTCGGGTTTTCACTAAGGTTACCCCCACCCTTTTCATTTTCATTTTTTTTGTTTCTTTTTTTCTTTTCTTTTCTTTTTTTTTTGTTTTTTGTTTTTTTTGGAAAGGTGCCCTTTCGGGTTTTCACCTAGAGACATAGACAAGACAATTTTAACCCCAACTATATCAATGCAGTCATACTTTGATAATGAGTAGCATCAGTGAGACAATCTTCTCTTACCTGTTTCAGAAAAGTTTGTATTAACATCATTTGCTAGTTGATTAAAAAAAATATTTTCTTTTTCAAAATACTGCAAAAGATGAAATTTGGCAATTTTGGTTCTTGCGATTAGGATCGGATAGAGTAGCAAAGGAAAGGTTAAGGCTTGAAAGGCTTGACAGCGGATCATATGATGGGTTTGCAATCATTTGAGATAGCATTCTTTCAAAACTTACCCCGATCTAGGGTGAAAAAGAGATAAAATTTGCCCCAGTTTAATTCTGACAGAATCTCTATTCTCTCTCTCTTTTTTTTCTATTTATTTTTCTATTTTTTTCCTATTTTCTTCTTTTTTTTCTTTTTTTTTTTCATCTCTTTCTCTCTCTCTCTTTTTTTTTTTTTTAAAGAAGCAAATTGCCCCAGTATGGGGTTAGTGATCTTAAGGGACAGCCAAGCGAAAAGGAAACTGGTTATGAAAAGTCAAAAGGAAAGAAGAAAAGTTAGGGGTAGAATATCGGAATGAAAAAAAATGAGAGGAAGTATGCCTGAAATCCGTCTCTTGCAGTATTTTTAAAGATTTTTTTTTTTTCAAATGAAAAACTTTTTGCACATGTCCGCATTGATTGGTTGGGGAAAAACTTGACCGTCCATTTCCATAAGAATAAGCGCTCCTCCGGATAGCACTTTCTTAACAATGAATGGTCCTTGCCAATTGGGAGCAAACTTCCCTTTAGCCTCATCTTGCATTGGAAGAATCCGTTTCAAAACCTTATCTCCAACTTCAAATAAGCGGGGCTTGACTTTTTTGTTGTAAGCCCGAGCCATTCGTTGCTGATAACATTGTCCATGACACACGGCATTCAATCTCTTTTCATCAATCAGAGACAACTGCTCTTGACGTTCTTTGATCCATTCAGCTTCTTCTATCTGAGCTTCCATCAGGATGCGTAAGGAAGGAATTTCAACTTCTGCAGGCAGGACTGCTTCCATTCCATACATAAGAGAGTAAGGAGTTGCACCAGTAGAAGTTCTGATGGTAGTTCTGTATGCCATTAGTGCATAAGGCAGCTTCTCATGCCAATCCCGGTGTGCTTCAGTCATCTTACGTATAATCTTTTTCAAATTTTTATTTGCAGCTTCAACGGCTCCATTCATCTGAGGCCTATAAATAGCAGAATTTCGATGTCTGATCTTGAACTGTTCACATAATCCATCCACCATATCATTGTTGAGGTTTTTGGCATTATCAGTGATCAGCGTCTCTGGTACCCCAAAACGACAGATGATATTATTTCTCAAGAAATCCGACACCACTTTCTTAGTCACATGCTTATAGGACGCGGCCTCAACCCATTTGGTGAAATATTCAATCGCCACTAAAATGAATCGATGCCCATTTGAAGCAGGAGGATCAATAGTTCCGATCACATCCATTCCCCAGATCGAACATGGCCATGGAGCTGTCATACTATGCAATTCTGTAGGAGGAGCACGTATAACATCGCCATGCATTTGACACTTAACACACTTTCTAACAAAATCTACACAGTCATGCTCCATGGTAAGCCAAAAATATCCTGTTCTCATGATCTTCTTAGCCAGTAGATGCCCATTCATGTGTGGCCCACAAACCCCACTATGCACTTCTTTCATCATATAATCGGCTTCCTCTTCATTGATGCATCTCAAAAGGCCCAAATCAGATGTTTTCTTATACAGCACTTCTCCATTCAAGAAAAATCTTGCTGACATTCTGCGTAAGAAACTTTTTGCAACAGAATCAGTATCAGGAGGGTAAGATCCCGTTTTCATGAATTCCTTAATATCCTTGTACCAGGAGCGACTATCAGTGACCCTTTCTGTAACCAGACAATGCGCTGGCCTATTCTGAAGTTGGATCTGTATAGGTTCAATCACCAGCTCATCTGGATGTTGGATCATCGAAGACAGAGTAGCTAAAGCATCAGCAAAGGCGTTACGAGTGCGGGGAATATGTCTGAGTTCCAAATTCCTGAATTTGCTGGCCAAACTAAGCAAGTTACAATGATACAACATAATTTTTGAATCCCGAGTTACCCACTGTTTAAGCGTCTGGTGCACAAGTAAATCAGAATCACTGAATGCTATCAGATCCTTGATCTCCATGTCCAATGCCATTTTCAATCCAAAAATACAAGCTTCATACTCAGCCATGTTGTTAGTACACGGAAACTGTAATTTGGCAGTAGCAGGATAATGTTTCCCTTCAGGCGACACTAAAACTGCTCCAATTCCAGCTCCAAAAGAGTTTGACGCACCGTCGAAAAATAACCTCCATCCAGGATGCTGCTCACTCATGTTCTCAACTGCTCCAACGAACAGAATTTCTTCATCAGGAAAGTAGGTATGCAATGGCTGGTAATCATCATCTCTTGGATTTTCCGCCAAATGATCTGCTATAACTTGACCCTTGACTGCCTTTTGTGTTGTGAAGACAATATCGAATTCGGAAAGGATCATTTGCCACTTAGCCATACGTCCCGTGGGCATCGACTTTTCCAACAGGTATTTCAGAGGATCGGAACGGGAAATCAGGTAAGTGGTATAACCGAGCAAATAATGTCTCAACTTCTGAGCTGCCCATGCTAAAGCACAACAACTTCTCTCAAGGAAAGAATAGTTGGCCTCATATGCTGTAAATTTCTTGCTCAGATAGTAGATGGCTTGCTCCTTTCTTCCAGACTCATCATGCTGTCCCAGAACGCATCCGACAGCCTCATCAAGAACAGACAAATACATAATCAGAGGTCTCCCTGGCTGAGGTGGCACTAAGACCGGAGGATTTAACAAATAATTCTTGATCTTATCAAAAGCCTGCTGACAATCTTCATTCCAATCCATTGGCGCATTCTTTTTCAACAATTTGAATAAAGGCTCACAGGTAGAGGTTAACTGTGCAATGAATCGACCAATGAAATTGATCTTTCCAAGAAAACTTTTCACATCTTTTTGACTTTTCGGAATGGGCATATCTCGAATTGCTTTTATTTTCGCAGGATCTATCTCTATACCCTTCTTGCTGACAATAAATCCCAATAACTTACCAGCCGGAGCTCCAAAAGCACATTTTGCAGGGTTCAACTTCAAATTATACTTCCTCAACCTTTCAAACAGTTTCTTTAAATCAACCAGATGGTCCTCAACCTTCTTGGATTTAATTATGATATCATCCACATAGACTTCCATCTCTTTGTGAATCATGTCATGGAACAAGGTAGTCATGGTCCTTTGATAAGTGGCTCCAGCATTCTTCAACCCGAAAGGCATCACTCTATAACAAAAAGTTCCCCATGGGGTGATAAAAGAGGTTTTCTCTCTGTCTTCTTCTGCCATTAAAATTTGATGATACCCAGCAAAACAATCACCAAAAGATTCAATTTCGTGTCCAGCAGTATTGTCCAAAAGAATATGAATGTTTGGCAAAGGAAAATCGTCTTTCGGACTGGCCTTATTCAGATCTCTGTAATCAACACATACTCGCACCTCCCCAGATTTCTTAGGCACTGGCACAGGATTCGACAACCAGATGGGATAATGAGACACCATGATTATCTTAGCATTGAGCTGCTTCACAATTTGTTCCTTTATTTGGAGACTCATTTCTGGTTTGAATTTACGTGGCTTCTGCTTTACAGGTAAAAAATTTGGATCGGTTGGCAACCTGTGAACCACTATGTCTGTAGAGATCCCTGGCATATCATCGTATGACCATGCGAACACATCTTGAAAAAACATTAAGAATTCAATCATTTCCTCCTTTTGTTTCCTATTCAAATGAATGCTGACTTTAACTTCTTTAACCTCCGTCTTAGTGCCAATATTGATGATTTCTGTTTCTTCTAAGTTGGGTTTGGGTTTCTCTTCATACTGTTTTAAATCCCTTGAAATAGACTCAAATTCTTCCTCGGTATCGCTCTCGCTTTGAATTTCAGATTGCATGATTTCAAGCTCATGAGAGATATCGAGATTGCAGCCATCGAATTCCAAAATGGTGACATCCAAAGGGTCAAAGGATTTTATTTGTGGCCATCTGAAAATAGAATAGAACATAAGTAATAAACAAATAGCAAATACTGGAGAAGCCTTTCATTTCATTAAGTTCAAAATGTATCGAGACTTCACAAAAAGATAGATATACAGACATGATTGCTATTTGAAGACATATTTAACTCAAACCTTTATTTTCATTTCAGCAATTTTCTTGAACAAAGCAAGTTATATTAACTGAAACAAGAATAAAGGTTTAAAAGATGAAAGCAATTTCTTTTAACAAAAGATCCAGACTACTGTCCTATCTGGATGTGATCTAGACAAAAGACAATCCCCTTAAATTTACCGAAATTCCCTTCGAGAGGGAAGATAATCAGCAGTCCAGTTCTGAATAGCTCCTTCGGTAATTGGCAAAAATTCTGCATTCTCTGATGGCTCCTCCTCACAAGTAGCCCCGACAAATAGCTGAGACAGGTCCACTTCAATCTCCTCCACAGGATTCTTCGTTTCAGGCATAATCACCTCCGATGGACGAGGAAAAATGTGATATAGCGGAGGGATATATAAGGCAGTTTGCTTGCCCTTCTTTTCGGCTTGTTTCCGAGCTTGCATTTCCTTTCTATCCTTAGCAGTTGGATGAAATCCCAGTCCAAATGTATCCTTCTGCGTCGGGATCTCTATTGGCTCCAAAATTCCTTGCAATTCCCTCCCAAGACCTTTTCCTATTTCGTATCCGCCTCGGATCATCTCCCTAGCCATCATAATACTGGCCTCTGGCAAATTTGATTGAGTGAACGACTTATCCCTAGATGCCCATCCTACAGAGACTATGTCAGCAACATGATGAGATGAAATTGGAGTCCCTTTTCTGTCTTCACCTTTGAATTTTGCATCAATGATCATGGTACAGTCATCCTCAGCAAATACAGTAATGAGCTGATCATTCACAATAAATCTCAACATTTGATGCAGAGAAGATGGCACTGAATTGGAAGCATGTATCCAAGGTCTTCCAAGTAAAATGTTGTAAACACTGGAGAAATCCATGACTTGGCAAGTAACTTGGAATTGAGCAGGGCCTATCTCCAATACGAGATCTGCTTCACCCATAGATTCCCTCCTTGAACCATCAAATCCTCGAACCACAGTTGCAGATGGACGGAGTTTAATATCAAAAAATCCAAGCTTGGTGAGAGTGTTCCATGGACAGATATTCAACGCTGACCCATTATCCACTAAAACCCTCGGCAACAGCTTTCCATTGCAACGGACCGATATATACAAAGCTCTGTTATGCCCGATCCCTTCTGCAGTCAGATCATCATCGGAGAAGGTAATATAATTAGCAGCAAGTACATTCCCCACAATGTTAGAAAATTTATCCACCGGAATATCTTTAGGGACTTGAGCTTCGTTCAGAATTTTGAGCAATGCTTCTCTGTGCAGCTCGGAAGTCAAGAGAAGATTCAGAAAAGAAATCTGAGCAGGCATCCTATCCAACTGCTCCACTATTTTGTACTCGCTTCTTTTCAGCATTTTCAGAAAATCTACAGCTTCATTTTCAGACACACGAGGCTTGGGTGTCGGAGATTTAACTTTGGCCCTGGATTGAACATCAATATCGGAGTTTCCCACAATTTTCCCAGATCTAGTAATAGTAGATATATCTTCCTTCAAACAATCTTTACCCCCAATTAACAGACTGGGCTCCTCGTAGTTCCATGGTACCTCTTGCAAGTTATTGACAGGCATTTGCTCTGGAAATTCGAGAATGGCAGGCTCTGATATATCCCATTCAAAAGAAGGAAGATCCAAAATAAAAGGAACCTCAGAATTGTCAACCTCGGAGGGCCCTCCTTCTACCATAAACGGCTCCTCTTTCTCAAACACAAAAGATTTTAATTTTTCCTCAGTACTATCCTTAGTTATGGACTCTTTAACAGACAGTAGTTTCCTCATCTCCGCATGGTCAGTCTCCATCACGCCAAATACTTCAGTTTCATCTACAATGTACTGACTGGGGTCGACAAAATCTTCATCAGCGATGATAACCCCCACAGTGCTCCCATGCTCAGGAAGAGGATTCTTACTAACATTCGGTCCCTGCTCTCCCTTTCTTCTGAGAAGGATGTCTCCAGAGTCAATCATGTCCTGAATTTTATGTTTTAAAGCCCAACAATTGCCAGTGGTATGACCTGGACTTCCAGAATGATAAGCACAGATTACATGCGGATCATAACCGGCAGGAGGACCTCTAGGATAGATTTTGGGAGGAACAGTGCCAATTTTTCCAGCTGCTTTTAATTGCTCATACAACTGATCAATAGGTCGGCCCAAGTTGGTGAAGGTTCGAAATTGCCTCTGAGTTTGAATTCCACTGGTTTGCAAAGGATTTTGAGAAGGGTTATTGTTTTGCAGGGTTGGTCTGGAATGGTAAATGGGACGAGAGTGATTTTGAAAAACAGGTTGTGGAGTTGGAGGTAAGGGCGAGGTATTCAAATGATTTGGTCGAGAATGATGGAATTGGGTAGTGGTGTGGTAGACTGGTTGAGGATTGGTGTAATACGGGTAAGGAAAAGAATAGGTGGGGTGGTTTCTGGGTCTGAAAGACGGGCCTGATCCCATATAAAAGCAGTATCACCTTCTCTTCTTCTTAAACTGGGGCTTTTTCCCATTGTTGCTTTGATTTTGTAGAGCATCTAATTGCAACTTTAATGCAGACACATTAACAATCTTTCCTGCTTTGACAAATTCATCATACTCCTCCAATTTGTTAATGATAGCAGCAAATGGACTTCCAGTCATGCGAAAGATCTCTTCAAAATAGGGTGGATCGTGAGCCTTGATGAAAGTACGAACAATCTCCTCCTCAGTCATAGGAGGCTCCACTTTGGCAGCTAACTTTCTCCACCGTTTTGCGTAGGTCTTGTGATCTTCTGACGGCTTTCTTTTCGTACCCTCCAGTGTGGTTCGTGTTGGTGCCAACTCACAGTTAAATTCATACTGTTTCACAAAAGCAGTTGATAGATCCAACCAGGTCTTGACTTCTCCAGACTTCAAATTTGAATACCAATCTAGAGCATCTCCCTCCAAACTTTCCGGAAATAGACGCATAGGCAAATTCTCATCATCCACAGGTTTACCTAACTTGTTGGCAAACATCTTGAGGTGCGTCTTAGGATTTCCAGTTCCATCATACTTGCTGAATTTAGGGGTTTTGAATCCCATCGGTAGCTGAATATCTGGGAAAAGACATAATTCATCGTAGTCCAAACCACCATGCCTGCTCAACCCTTGATTCTTTCTCATAAAATCATCGAATCGGTCCAACCTTCTTAACAAATCTTTATCAATGGGTGTAGGTTGTTCTTCCATCGCCGCCTTCCCTTGAGATCCAGTATCCAGTACAAAAGGCTCTGCAGTATGGTGGTGGGGTCCCTGAGGGTTGGGGGGAATGTTCAGATTGGTTTGTGGATGGGTTTGAGGGATTTGACTACTGGTTGGGTTCACCAATACATAATTCGGATGCATATAGGAAAAGTCTGAATTTAGTCGGGTGAAGGTATTTTCAAGTGGGTTAGCGCAAGGAGGAAAGAAAGGTGTTTGGGTATTGGATGTATGGGGTGGTTGATAGTCTTGTGCAGGTGGGTGATTATCGATAGGTTCTTGGTCGTTTGGGACCCCACCACCATTGTTGCTAGCGACCAGCTGATCAATTACACGCCTTTGTGCGGCCATTTCAGCACTTAACTCATTGAACTTGCCAAGTACCTCATTTAACTGAGCTCCCAATGCTGTGAAGTCCGGTGATGTAACCATAGCAGATCTTTCCGAAGCTTCAGGCGCTGAACTCATGTTTACAGACTGTCTCAAGGCTCTACTTCGGGATCTGGTGATGATGGGGCTTCTTTGGATAGCAATTGTGAAAAATACCTGATAGGGGGGAAAAGAAACTCATTTAGGGTTGGACTTTCTGTCAAATTGCTGTGATTTATTCAAGAAAAAGAAAAAAGAAAGAAAAGAAAAGAAACATGAGTTAGTAGATATCTAAATAATTCGGATGCATGTCCTATGGGGGAGCCCTTTTCTGCCAAGGGTAGGCCTAACATGATGCAACACCTTCGAAGTGAGACCTGTTTATCAAACCTGTGTTTCGAAAAATAACTTTGCAACAGATAAGGATCATTTCATTGATGGATTTCAAAATATCATACATCATCTACATCATTTCTCGAAGTTGATTTCGTACAAGATCATTAAACTTTTTCAATCTATCTATCACAGCATCTTTTGGCTCTCTGGAATAAGGATTCTGCATGCGTTCAGTTTGATCATACAACCTGCCACACTTTCTCTTCAATTCCTGGTGTCTTTCTTGCATTTCTTCACACAGTCTTTTATTCTTCTCTGCTAGACCCTTATTCACTTTCACAGATTGTCTTAATTGTGCATTTTCTGTGTCTTTCGCCTCAATGATTGCCATTAGTTTCTTGACTTCCTCGGACTGTTCCATCAATGGTCGCCCAGCACCAGATTCTCTGAGCCACTCCTCGTATTGAGGGGTAACCAAAGCCATTTGTTTAAGTTGCGGAACATAAGCGATATCCTCATCATCGGACAGTGTTTCCCAAGCTTCGACAATTGATACTTTCATCGGAATTTTGTCTGGACAGATCCCCTTGCCAAAACTGATGGTGAAATCGGTCAAGTCAGGTGTGAGTGGTACTCCTTGAATGCGTCCTAACTGTCTGAGAAACCTTTTCGGAGTGTATGCCATGATGCCTTGAGTTCCCAATAACGGTATCAAATCTGATGACTTGGCGCGCAGAACAGGGTTAAAACAGTCGGTCCAGTCTAGTACCCATCTAATCTTTTGATCTGACAATACCCTCAAAAAGTCCAGCCATTCCGATGCACTTCTTGGCAAATTACTTTGGTCAACTCTCTTATGATGGGTAGAGATCCAATTATACCCAATCAATGGTAGACCATCAAGAGCAGGCAACTGTCTTCGAAAATGTTCCATGGCCCATATATGCAAAATTCGATTTGATCCATAAAAGAACTTTGACCCCCTTTGGCAGTTGGTGCACGCAACAAAAATGTCAGCTAACACAATCGGTACTATAGAGGCTTGTCGATCCTTAATTCCAAAAAACAAGTCAGACAGGAGTTTAGTGATTTTGAAACCAATTTTCTTATCTTTTCTAGGAAACAAATAAATCCCCGCCATCACAAGTCCATACACCAGCGGCCTCTTACATTCCCATGTTACCTTAGATGTAAATGAAAAATCCTTCGAATACTTATCAAACCCGTCTTTCATTGCGAATCTGTCAAACAAAAATTTTACATCTATGCTCTGATCTGATCCTCGCACTACAGACTCTTTTAGTCCAGTAAAATGACAGAATTCAACCTTGCCAGAAGCAATCGGAAATATCACTGCTGTACCCTTTACTGACAAATTCAGAAGACCGGCTACCTCTTCAATGGTCGGAGTCAACTCCTTGCTTCCTATCCGAAATGTTGAACCATCGGGATCCCACAATTGAATTAAAGCTTCTACCAAATATCCATCTGACTCAATGTCTTTGAAATCCCCAATTGGTCCAAGGTAGGAGGCGACCTGATTGATCTCACTAAATGAAAGAAGCCCTGGCCATCTTCGAACCTCCATTGGAACTGTTAACAGCTGACTGATTTGTTGAGGCCTGTCCATCTAAAGCATGTAATGTAGATTAAATACCTTACCTACAGGCCTCACTTCTCCAGTTTTACAAGGATTTAAACATGAATATCCCACAGAGGGTTAGTTACCCAGGGACAACAAGGTTATTATATTCCTAAAATGGGATTCCCTAAACGGCATTCCCTCTAGGGTTAATGCATGATGCCAATTTATCAAAGCGACTAAATATGCATTATACAAATGAAACATGACCTAAAAGAATCCCCTTTTGTATGCCGGGGTGAGCCTAAAATGAAATGTATTCATGCTGTAAATGCGAAACATTGAATTTAAACGTGTCATATCACATAGGGTAGGCTCTTAGAGAGTACCATGCCAGGACTCTTATTTTCTAGGGCTTATGAATGCAATGGAGACAAAAACCAAGAAAAGTTAGTTCAATCAGACAAATACACAACACATTGTAGCAAAACAATACAAAGAGAGAAAGCAATAAAAGGAAAAGAGGGGTTGGATCCCTCCCCTCGTGAATAGTGTCACTAATAGGGTAAGACAGATTCTACCTTAGGTAAACTATCATGGATGCATGAGGTATCGGCTCACTAATGCATCTAGACTCGATAGGTTTTAGGTCCCCGAGCCTTCAGACTTGGAAACCAAAGGTCATCAACCCCGAGGTTCTTTGTCGGTGGCTCGAGCGATTCCCCAGACATTGCTACGCGCACGTCGTGCCACGGCCACATGTCCAAGTGAATCTATCAAAAATCCTCAATCTTCGACTAAAAGCTAAAGGTCATCAACCCAAAGCTTAAAATGGAAGATTGAGTGACCCCTCGGATCATGCTACGCACACGTCGTGTCGCGATCACACGTCCAAGTGGGTCGCCTAATCCTAACAGGGAAGAGTGGCGTGACAAGCCACTAAAAGAAAAATAAATGAGGGACAAAAGATAAAACGTATGCACGTATGCTAGTGCTTGGTTTGGAGGGGAAGGATCGAGAACCAATGCGAGGCTCTAGGGTAATATTCCCCACCCCCCAAATGCAAAGCGCGAAACAAAAGTAAATAAATAAATCATTCATCACATACACGTAAGACGAGGAACAATTACGAGTGTGAAATGCAAAACATCCTAAAAAAGAAAAATGCAACCTAAAACATCCAAATATGATAAATATAAGGGTTAAAGAGAGAAAAGACGACTAAACCAAGTGCTTGGACTCTCTAACGTCCCCAGTGGAGTCGCCAAGTTGTCGCGCCCCATTTTTCGCGATGGAAAAGAAAAATAAAGTGTGAGGTTTATAAAAGATATGATTTTATTTTTAAACAAGTTAAAAGGGACCTAGAATGGGACTTAAAAAGAATGCGACAATTTGGGTCCAAAATTTAGTCTAAAAGGGTTTTTAAGAAAAAAAACAGGAGTCGCCACTTGGTATGGAGTTTTGGTGTACCAAGTCACCCAAAAAATAAAGTAAAACAAAATAAAACCCTTTTTGACAACTCCAGGTCTTTGAAAACAAGAGAAAATGGATTCGGGAGTCACGGTTGAAGAAAGGGAAGGCAAAGATTCGATTAACTCAAATCTAAGGCACCCTTTCAACCTAGTCTAAGCTAGTTGCGAGGTTTAGTCAAAATTTTCCTAATCTAACCCTTAATTTATCACATTTGGATGTTTTCTATATGAATGCAAATCTAAAAAATATCGCAAGGGACAACATGTTCATTCAAGGGTTTAATTGAACCAATCGCATTAATTGCGAAGGTCAAAATAAATCCTCGAAGGTGTCACAAGGATGCAAATGATGAAAAAGAAAAGAAAATAAAAGAAAAGAAATTAAATTATATACATATATATAAGTGATCAAAGAAAAAGGGAATGCAACATAAAGGGTACGGGAGGCAAAAAAATTCGTGACATAATTTTCTTATACATGGATTAATAGGGTATTTAAACTAGAAAGTTATAATCACCCATTTCCCATGTTTGAAAAATAATTATCCTAACATGAACAAGCAAATGAACTAGCTTAAATGGGATGCAATTCTAAATGACATGATTAGCACCTATAGCGGGTAGGGGATAATAAAATAGGGAATATCATGCAAATGAGAAAAGATCCTAAAAATGAAAATATGCATGAAAATGTGGTGAATAGCATACAATGATGAATCTAGCGCAAGATGACCTAAAGGGTCTAGCGTTGGACTAGCCCATTTCTAAAAATCCTTGCTAGCGTTGGACTAGCAAGTAAGCGGAGGGAGAAACCACAACTAGCGTTGGACTAGTGTGGTGACGTCATGCATTAACAATTCATAGCGAAACAAATAAAACATAAATTAAAACAAATAAACACATAAGAGCACGTAGCACATAACACGTAAACATAATATCTAGATGCCAAAATCCTAAGAAAAGCGGACAAAACACATAACACATAAGCCACATAAACACACAACCTATCTATTACATCGGGGGCGCCTAACTACAATCTAGAAGGGAAAAATATAATAAAACAAATCTAATTATCCTATCTATTACATTTTTGAGGTATTTAAATGCCTCTTGAATTATTATAAAAATTAACTAAAACATATATAAGAAAATTTGAATGAATATTTAAATCAAGTAAATAAAGCATATAAAAATATATAAACACATAGGAACAAATAGGAGCACATAAGAGCACGTAATTGACATTGAAATAATAAAATAGGGGTACCTCCCGTTTGAAGTGGTGACTAAATGGAGTCAAATTGTCCTATTTATACTCACAATGAACAAAAGAATCATGGCACCACTTTAATTGAAAATAATAATAATGTTAAAATACTAAATTCACATTAACATGTCAAACGCAAAGAAATTTAAGAACATCTAAAAATTGCAAGTTGAATATGTTCAAAAATAACATAATTAGTTATTAAAGAAAAGAAACAATCATAATAAAGAGAGTCAAAATTCATCAGGGACTGAATTGCAAAGATTGAAAACTTTTAGGGACAGAAGTTATATTTTTCCAAAGTTTAAGGGTCAAAATTAAATGAAAGATAAAATTCAAGGACCAAAGTGCAATTAAATTAAGTACCTAAGTGAAAGGAATTTAAAATATTCTGGGCCGAAGTGAACTACTCCAGAGATCAGGGGCTAAAGTGCAAAATTTGATTTCTGATTGGGGAGAAAAAGGCCATTGGGCCATTATTTATTTCTTTGGGCCGAAAACTACCTAAGCCCAACCGAAAATCCATAGAAACGAGCAGGCCAGCCCGTCATTTTATCACTCAAACCCGACCCAGAAATGCATGGGCTCCAGCCTCCTAGCCCATCCGAAACCCAAAAGAAAAAATAAACCAAAGCCCATTTCCAAAACCCAACCAAAACTAACTCCTGGCCCAACCGAAGAAAAAACATTAGCCCAAACCGTTTTCTTTCTTTTCTTTTCTTTCCTTTTTTTTTTTTCTTCTTCTTCTCTCTTTTCTTTCTTCCCCGTTCGTTCCGTCTCTTCTTCTTCCCAGGCGAGCTGAAGCTTCAGCTGGCGGCCATGGTGGTCGCCGGTGGCGCCGCCGCCGCCGACCGCTACCGCCGGTGACCTCTCCGGTTACCAAAAATCCTCAAAATACACCCGCTCACTCGATTTTTCGCGTAGGTTCCATTTCCGGAGTTAGTTTTTACAAAAGATGATCTGAAAGTGGCCAAAAAGTCAAAATACAGTCCAGTTTTTATTTTTTCAATGTAGGTGTGTGTGAGGTTGAGATGGAATCGAGAATTCTGTTTGTTTCCTCCGCCCAAGTCCGAGAGAGGGAGAGTGAGGGGTCAGGCTGCAAAAATCCGAGTGCTTCCCTTCCTCTTCTTGTGCGTTTCTTTTTTTTTTTTTTTTTTTTGCCTCTGCCAAGTGAGTCCAGAGGGATTGGAATGCTTTTTTTTTTTCTTTTGTGACTTGTCTTTTTGGTCTCCTGAAACTAGAGAGAGCCGAGGGATGTATTTTTGGGGGAGGAAGAGTGGAGAGAATTTTTTTCTTTTTGGCCTGTCTCCTCCTAGCAAAAGAAAATGCCGAGAGTTTGTATTGGGAGCTGGAGTGTTGAGTTGGGCCAAAATGATTATTTTTTACCAGATGACAAGAAAGTTGAGTGTAGGAATGGGTTAAGTGTTTTTTGGTAGGAAAAATGATGAAAATGTGTAAGTTTTGTAATAATTTGATTTTGATTTGATTTGATTTTTGATTTTTGATTTTTGATTTGATTTTTTTTTTTTGATTTTTTTTTTATTGAATTTTTTTTAACTCTTTTTTTTGTTGTTGTTTTGTTGTTTTTTTTTTCTCTTTTTTTTCTAAAATAAACCTGCAAAAATGAGAAAATTACACATTAATAATAATAATAATAGATAACTTATTAAATAGATAAAAATTTAGGAAAATATTAAAAATTGACAAAAATTTGGTGTCTACACCCCCCCTTTTTTTTTGTCTCCGGTTCTCTCCAAAACCTCGCCGCTGTTTCTCCGCCCGTGGCCATTTTCTTTCTCTTCTGTTTCTGTTTTTCTCTTCCTCAGCACCCCAAATTCCCAGACTTTTTTTTGGTTCTCTGCTGCCCCTTTTTCTCTTTGGCTTTGTCATGTTTTCCTTCCTTCGGCCTTGCTCTCAGCCCCCAGAACAAAACTCCTCTCCTCTCATCAACCTTCTTTTCCGTGGCTTTTTCTTCTTTTTTCCGAAGCCCCTTCCTCCAGCTCACTCTCTCGCTCCCCCTCCTTTTCTTGGGCTTGATGATGTTTGCATTTTAAAGGCACCTCCAAAAAACTAAACCTAAGATGAAAGGCCAAAATTTCAAACCCCAAAATAGGCTTATGTGTCTTGTTCTTGTCCCTTTGATTTTTTTTTTATTTTTTTAATGAATTAAATAGTAATAAAGCAATTCTCTTAACAAAAAAAACAAAAAAATAAAAATAAGATAAAATAAAACAAAAAATAAATAAAACAAAAATAAACAAAAATCACCTAAATAAATAAATAAATAAAAGCTAAAATTTTGGTATCTACAGTTTGCTCCTCTTTGTCTGAGTTTCGAAGAAACTCGAGACAAAAACGTAGACACAAAATACTTACCTGTGTCATTCGGTTGCCACCATTCGAACGACTATTGTTTTTGAAATGAGGACTGACCTCTTTAACAAAATTTTTAAATTGGGGCCGACCCAAACAAGAAATTTAAAACGGGACTGACTCGAACCAGAAATTAAAAATGGGACTGACCCAAACGACAAATTTAAAAAGGGACTGACCCCAACAAGAAATTTAAAAGGAGGACTAACCCCAACAGGAAATTTTAAAAGGGGATTGACCCTAACAGGAAATTTAAATCGGGGTTGACCCAAACAAGAAATTTAAATGGGACTGGTCCGAACAGAAATTTAAATCGGGACTGACCCGAACAGGAAATTTAAATGGGACTGACCCGAATAAGAAATGAAGTGCTCACTAGTGGGCCTAACCCATGTTTAGTGGCAATGAAACATGAAATGCACGCTAGTGGGACTGACCTATGTTTAACGGCAATGAAAATGAAATGCATGCTAGTGGGACTGACCCATATTTAGCGGCAATGAAAATAAAATTCTCACTAGTGGGACTGACCCATATTTAGTGGCAGTGAAAAAGAAATGCACACTGGTGGGACTAACCCATGCTTAGCGGTAATGCAAATAAAATGCTCACTAGTGGGACTGACCCATGTTTAGTGGCAATGCAAAATGAAATGCTCACTAGTGGGACTAACCCATGTTCAGTGGCAGTGAAAAATAAAATGCGCACTAGTGGGACTAACCCATGTTTAGTGGCAATACAAATGAAGTGCTCACTAGTGGGATAGACCCAACGGCTAGTGGCGGTGTAAAATGAAAAGTTCACTAGTGGGACTGACTCAACGGTTAGTGGCGGTGCAAAATGAAAAGCTCACTAGTGGGACTGACCCAACGGCTAGTGGCGGTGTAAAATGAAATGCTGGTATGTATAAAACAACTGTATAAGACTTGTTTAGAAAATTATCCAAAAATTTGCTCCAGTGTGATGAATCGGTCAGTGGGATTAAACCCGAGCCTGTCGAAACTTGGTCAATTGGTTAGTGGGATCAATACCCGACCCTACCATTCAATTGGTCAATTGGTCAGTGGGATCAACACCCGAACCTGCCTTGATAATCGGTCAGTGGGATTAAACCCGAGCCTGCCGAAATTTGATCAATTGGATCAGTGGGATCAATACCCGAGCCTGCCATTCAATTGGTCAGTGGGATCAACACCCGAACCTGTCAAGAAAATCGAAAATAGAAAGGCATGTTAGTGGGATGAACCAAATGCTAACGGAGAAAGACTAAAAACAACACACACGTTAGTGAGGTAAATTCGATGCTAACGGTGGTAGAATAAAAACGCACACATTAGTGAAATAGACTCGATGCTAATGGTGGTAGAATAAAAACGCACACATTAGTGAAATAGACTCGATGCTAACGGTGATAGAATAAACACGCACATGTTGGTGAGATAGACTCGATGCTAACGGTGGTTGAATAAAAAAAGCACACGTTAGTGAGATAGACTCGATGCTAACGGTGGTTGAATAAAAACGCACACGTTAGTGAGATAGACTCGATGCTAACGGTGGTGGAATAAAAACGCACACATTAGTGAGATAGACTCGATGCTAACGGTGGTGGAATAAAAATGCACACGTTAGTGAGATAGACTCGATGCTAACGATGGTGGAATAAAAACGCACACGTTAGTGAAATAGACTCGATGCTAACGGTGGTTGACGTCAGTAACGGTGGTTGACGTCAGTGAATTAAATGTGGTTGTCAGGAAATGAGGTAAAAGGGTGCGCGGCGTACGCTGAGACATTGCCAACAAGAATTTAATTTGATTTTTCAAAAAACAAGAAATTGAATTTGATTTTTCCTGATTTTTCTAATTTTTTTATTTTTGATTTTTGATTTTTTTGATTGATTTTTTGATTTTTTTTTATTTTTTCGAGAAAATCTTTTCAACAAAAATTTGTCCCGGTGTAGGGCCTTTTCCTTCTTTCTTTTTGTTTCTCTTTTCTAGTATCGACCTTTCACATCACTGGATGATTCTTCATTATGTTCAGCCATGAATACCTGCACAGGGGGATCACCAAAGTACAATATGCACTTAAATTTCTTATTTTGAAAATTAATGCAACTACTACTCATGAAAAGAGCAGCGTAATTGATTCGAAATTTTCAAATGTATTACAAAAAAATTTGCTCCAGTGTGGGCTTATTTTGTGAAATCTCACAATAAAAATTTGCCCCAATGTTGGCTCATTTTGCAAAATCTCTCAAATGAAAATTTGCCCCAGTATGGGACCATTTAATTGCAAAAATTTGTTTGGATGACTCTCCATTTATTTGAACAAAGTAAGAAACTATGCTTTCTAACAGAAAATTTCATGATGAATTTCTCAAAATAATACCAAATTACAAGTGATTCCTTCCTCACTTTAGCATTGATGCTTAGGGTAATGGGTCACCACTTCTTGTTAGCTCATCTTTCAGGACCAATCAAGTGGGTATTATTTCTGATTTGGAGATGGCCAAGGAAAAATGAGAGATTAGGATCTATTTTATTCTTGTGTCCCAATGGTATGTAATCCATTCAATATCACATCTTAGTGAAAGCAAATAGTTTGTCACCCCTATTTCTTAAGAAAATTTAGTCACATATAAGCTTTTTAGGCTTGTAACGTGTGGACAGAAACGATAGCTAAACATGTGGAAACAGTTTATAGTCTTAAGATCACAAATGATTGATGGATTCCTCAGAAGCATAATTCTCACTTCGAGTTGTCATGAACGATAAGTCAACGATGGACTTTATGAGCTTGTAATGTGACTTGAAAGCGATAGTTAAAGGAATAAAATTCTCAAGGACATTGCACTGAAGATCATTTTTCCAAAATTGCCCCTATTTTGAAGTCAAAGATCTTAGATTTGGTGACTTTATCACCACTCAACAGGCACTTCACCACCGAATCTTTTGTATTTCATTTGCATTTATTTCGCTCGCCTTTTTCCTCTCTCTTCTTCTTTTTTTTTTTTTAACGGCATCCTTGTGGGTTTTCACATGGCAAGTATTGTCAAATTCACAACTAATCAATTCAGAGGTACATCTAAAAAATTCCTTGGCATCAGTATATGAGCATCACTTGCCAATTAGAAAATTTCTTGACAGAGATAATGCAAAGAACAGAAGTCAGGACTTTCGACTTTTGTAATGGGGTCTGGTAGGGTGCTTAGAAAAGTTAAGACTTGAAAGTGGATTTTAGAAGTGGTTTAAATGATCCGAGATCGCGTTATTGTATCAATCCTATTTTAGAGTTAAATCAGAACTTGCCCCAGTTTATTCTCAATTGAGGCTCTTTTTCCTTTCATTTTGCTTTTTTTTTTTCTTTTTGGCCTTTTGCCATTCTTTGAAATTTTTTAAAATTTGCCCCAGTTTATGCTTGACCGGGGTTCTCTTTTCTTTTATTTCCTTTCTTTTGGCCTTGGGTCATTCCTTTGATCTTTTCAAAATTTGCCCCGATTCATGTTCAACCGAGGTTCTCTTTTCTTTTTCTTTTCTTTCTTTTGCTTTTGTTGCTTTATCACTCTTCACCTCTTAATGCTTTTCTTCCCTTTTCAACTCAAATTTGCCCCAGTGTAGGGTTTGCGATCCTCAGGGGTTGCCAAACGAAGTATTTTATTCTGAAAGCTCAAAAGGAATAACTAGAGATAGAATGTTTGATTGGAAAAGAAGAGGGCCTGTCTTTTATTCCGTTCCTTACAATAACTCTAAAAGGGAACTGTCATTAATGCGAAATTTCTTGCATATATCTAAATTAATTGACTGAGGAAGACTCTACATAGGTGATCCGCCGGACGATACTCTCCCTTTTTCTTCTTCTTCCTCTTTTTTTTCAAAATGGAAGCCGAGGTAGAATCAATTTTCCCCAATTTGCAATTCCCTCTTTTCTTTTAATTTTAGCATTTTTTGCTTTTTCTCTTTTCTCTCTTTCCCCCGCAAAATTCTCCAACCTCCTTCCCCAATGTGGGGTGCGATCATAGGTGCCTTTGAAAAGAACCAGACCACCACCCATTTTAGCTCAAATGAGGATGCAAGGGATAAATAGTGTTTAGATTGTAGAAACGATGGCCAAAGCATCATTCTTACGCTTCATGATAACCAAAGTAACAAAGTGCTCATTGAGAATCCATTCCCTTTTTTATATTTGAAAAATTTTCAATGTAAGGTAGTGAACATCAAGGCACTTATTTGAAATGAAATTATTCTTTTAAAAGCTCAAATGGGAGAGCAAATGATAAAAGTTGTAAGGATAGAGAAACAAACGCTTGGAGTATCATTCCAAATTTTCAAAACAAATAAGAATAATGCACCTTTCTGCTTTCACTGAGATGTGAGTTGAATCTCTTTAGACACAACGGGCATTTTCAAGCAAAGATTGCCCCAATTTACAATTTATCAATCAATGTGACTGATTTTTTTTTGGGCTAATAGAAGCGGGCAAAATATGGATTGTACAGCGAAGAAGAAAAGGTATCTCATTGGGCCTTTTGAGTGACCATTTTTCTCTCTTTTTTTTTCTTCTGAGCACTCTTATGGTATAGCTCGGATCACCAATCTGATGTACGTAAAGATTTTAGAAAGCATATACTTGTGAATTTTTAGGCTGGAGGTTGAAGAAATCTCGATTTAGTCTTATTTCTTAAAATTCATCATGAAATCTCCAATGAGCAAAAATAAAGAATGAAATGTATATAAATATACACAAAACAACAATTGTCCAAAACTTTATTACTGAAAAAGTTTAAAACAAAATTTCTCGTTCAATTATAATACAAATAAGAAGAGAAAAACTTCTAAAGAGCTCCGTATATACACACTTTTCGTCTCCTTTTTGGAACAAATCAAATAAATCGAATTTATTTTTTCTTTGGAAAACAATTATGAAGTCTCTTAGAGGCTTTAGCCTAACACTTCCAGATAGATCCTTCATGCTTTCATTGCAAGGTCTGCCCAAAAATCAAGTAACACTTGTAATTTTCAAATTTTATTAGATATAGAAAAAATATTTTCACCTTATTGAAGCATTTTTATGAATGCAGGGGAGGGGGAATAACAAAAGAAAAAACACCCTGAGTTAGTAAGCAAGACTATAAAATCGGTATGCATGTCCTATGGAGGAGCCCTTTTTATGCCAAGGGTAGGTCTAACATGAAAATGCAATCCTCTAGGGTAGGCACCATACAATACCTGATGAATCCGATCAACTGATTGAGTGAAAAATAATATGAAAAATTTTGACCAATTGGAATAAGAAGAGACATTTGTCCTAAAAATGAGGACAAGGTCCGAATGGATTGACTGCTTTGACCAACACATAAAATGATGTGTAAAAGGGATTGCAATGTCTCGATTACTTTTATTCAGTGAACCTTAGACTCAAACCCTAAAGGGGAAAAAGCGGGTCAAATGGATTGGATAAAATTGATGATTTATTCAAAAACGACCGAATTGCCCTAAAAATAGGTAAGCTGGTCAAATGAATTGAATGAAATTTGATTTATCCAAAATTAATCGGATTACCCTAAAAAGGGTAGATTGGTCAAATGGATTGAATGAAATTTGATTTATTCAAAATCGGTTCGATTGCCCTAAAAATGGGTGAATTGGCCAAATGAATAAAATGGAGTTAATGATTTATTTAAAAATGATTAGATTGTCCTAAATTTGAATGAATTGACAAAATGGATTGGATGAAATTGATGAATAAAATGGTCCAATGGATTGAATGAAATTGATAGTTTATTCAAAAATTGATCGAATTGTCTATCCATTGGTAGTTTCAAGAAAATCATTGTAATGCATTAGTCTATGAGCCTCCTAAAATCAAAATTTGGCCTTAATACATTTATCGTCTTAACAATGAGGAATTATTTGTGAATTTCTTCAAGTCAATGTCCTTTAAGCAAGGGATTTTTACCAACTATGTTGAAAATGGCCAAAAGATGATTGTTAGATGCTCATATTCTAATGTACAAAAATTTGCCTTGCTTTTTTCGAAAAGATCAGATCTTACCTTATCTCGTGCACTACCCCTTTGGATGGTACAAAAAATATAAACGTGCAATTCTCATTGGATTATATATCCGAGACACAGGGCGGTTTATTCCTAGCACGGGATCCCCTAAATGGCATTCCCTTTCTATGGTTTATGCATGATGCCATTTTATCAAAGTGCGTAAATATGCAGTACACCAATAAAACATGACCTAAAGGAACCCCTTTTTTTTTGCATGCCAGGATGAGCCAAAAATGAAATGTATTCATGTTACAAATGCGAAATACTAAATTTAAACGTGTCACATCAAATAGGGTAGGCTCCTAGAGAGTGCCATGTCAGGACTCTTATTTTCTAGGACTTGTGAATGCAATGGAGACAAAAATCAAGAAAAGTTAGTTCAATCAGATAAATACACATAACACATTGTAGCAAAGCAATACAAACAATAAAAGGGAAAGAGGGGTTGGATCCCTCCCCTTGTGAATAGTGTCCCTAATAGGGTGAGGCCGACTCTGTCCTAGGTAAACTATCATGGATGCATGAGGTATTGACTGACTAATGTATCTAGACTCGATAGGTCTTAGGTCCCCGAGTCTTCAGACTTGGAAACCAAAGGTCATTAATCCCAAGGTCGGTGGTTTGAGCGATTCCCCAGACACTGCTACGCACACATCATGTCACGGCTACATGTCATGAGTGAATCTATCAAAAATCCTCAACTTTCGACTAAAAGCTAAAGGCTATGAACCCAAAGTTTAAAATG
The DNA here is from genome assembly GCF_036785885.1 of Coffea arabica. Classification (NCBI taxonomy): domain Eukaryota; kingdom Viridiplantae; phylum Streptophyta; class Magnoliopsida; order Gentianales; family Rubiaceae; genus Coffea; species Coffea arabica. Next base: position 51,297,266 of record NC_092320.1, on the reverse strand, counting down.
GAAGATTGAGTGACCCTTCGGATCATGCTACGCACACATCGTGTCGCGATCACAAGTACAAGTGAGTTGCCTAAAATCCTAATAGGGTGGAGTGGCATGACAAGCCACTAAAAGAAAAACAAATGAGGGATAAAAGATAAAGGGTATGCACGTATGCGTATGCATGTATGCTAGTGCTCCGTTTGGAGGGGAGGGATCAAGAACCAACGCGAGACTCTAGGGTAATATCCCCCACCCAAATGCAGTGCAACGCGTGGGATAAACATAAATAAACCATCCATCCATCAAAATCAATTGTAGGCAAATGGGTAAGGAAGTGAGTTGATACGCGCGAAATGCAAAAATCCTAAAAAAGGAAAAATGCAACCCTAAACATCCAAGTGCGATATATGAAAAGGTTAAAAGAAAAAAAAAATTGACTAAATCGAATTTGCTCGGGCTCTCTAGGTTCCCAGTGGAGTCGCCAGCTGTCGCGCCCCATTTTTTAATGAGAAAAATAAAAGACGAGTTTTAGAAAAAATGGCTTTTTGATTCAATTTTTGATTGGAAAATGAATTTTTGATTTAAAAAAAATGAAAAAACATGGGTCTAAATGGGACTTGAAAATGCAACCATTTGACCCAAAATATAGTTTAAAAGGGTTTTTGAATGAAAAATGGAGTCGCCACTCGGTATAGAGTTAAGATGTACCAAGTCACCTAAAAAATGAATTTTTAAAGAAAAAAAGTAGAAAAACCCTTTTTATCAGAGAAAAAGATTTGGGAGTCACATTTGAAGAAAGGGAAGGCAAGGATAAGAATCCAAGTCACCCTTTCAATCTAGCCAAGGCTAGTTGCGCGATTTAGTCAAAGATTTTCCCATTTTAAACTAAAGATTTATCACATTTGGATGTATTATATGAATGCAAACCCTAGACCAAAGAGGATATCGGGGGTCAAAATTTCTCTTCAAAGCTCAATTGGTGCCAATCACATTAATTGTGATGCCCAATGCGGACTCTTTGGAGAGGTCACGAATATGCAAGTCATGAGACTCGAAAGAAAGAAAAGGAAAATAAGAGTAATTATACAAATATACGTGGCCTAAAGGAATGCATCATGTCGGGTACGGGGGACTAATGTTCGTGACTCAATTTTTCCTTTAATAGAGGGAATACGAGCATGCTAAAGTTAGAAAGCCAAACTCGTCTATATCCCATACCCAAGGGGTTTTTTCCAGTCTAATCAAGCAAGATGGACTAATCCACCCCTAATTTCCTAAATGAGATGCAAATCTAAATGTTATATATACATAGGGGTAAGGGATATTTTATTAGGGGAAATATTATGTGAAAGTGATAAAGATCCTAAAAATGGAAAAATATGCATGAAGTGTAATGTAATCATACAAACATGATCTAGCGAGGGAGGTCCCTAAGAGCCTAGCATTGGACTAACTCATGTCTATGAGTTCTCACTAGCGTTGGACTAGTGGAAAATCGGAATGAAGGGCCACAACTAGCGCTGGACTAGTGTGGTGATGACATGCATTTGTTACAATCAAATAAATCATGTAAGACCTAAAAAAAAGCATGTAAACACATAAATCATGTATAGCACATAACACATAAGCATGATATCTAGATGCAAGACCCTAAGAAAGCGGATAACACGTAACACATAGGCATGAAAAAACACACAAGGCAAATAAAGCAAATAAAGCTCTAACTATTACATTCGGGGAACCCTACTACAATCTAAAGGGGGGAAAGGAATAAAATGATATAATAGCCTAACTATTACAATTGCGGCATTTAATTGCCTTCCCAAATAATTACAAATTAAATTAAAATAAATATACAAAATTAAAACAAATAAAGTAACTAAATAAATAAATAGAATGAGAATATTAAAAAAAACATGCAATTTCACACATAAGTTCACATAGAGGCACATAGGTTCAAGTAAAAAATCAAAATGAGGGGAAGAGTGTACCTTCCTTGAGTTGATGCCCTAACGAGATGCAATTACTTATTTACCCTCCAAAAATAAAGAAAAGGTCAAGACATCACTTTAATTAACAAATAATCATAAAAGATAAAAATGAATTGTGAAATTGAATCAATTAAATCATATAAACAACCCACATTCAAGAAGTCAAAAGAATAAAAGACTTGATTGCAAACGTTAACAAAGTTTTGGGGTCAAAATTAAAGAAAAATAAAGTTTAGGGACCCATGTGCAATTAAATTAGGGACTCAATTGAAAGAAATTGAATGTTCCTAGGACCACAATATAATTAAGGAAAAATCCAGGGGCTGATTTGCAAATTTCATGACCAGATTCTTAACCAAACAGGTCATTGGGCCATTTTATTTATTTCTTGAGCCAAAGCTACCCAAACCCAAACGAAAGTTCAAGGCAAGTGGAGTGGATCAGCCTTCACATTCCAATAAACAAAACCAATCAAAAGAGTGGGCTTTTACCTCCTAAACCCGCACCAGAAACCCAAACAAAATAGATTAAACCCACATTTACAAATCCGAACAAATGTTGTTGCCCACAACCTAAACCTATACTATGCCCAACAAGATTAGCAAAACAACTAAAAATATCAAGCCACAATTATGATCTAAAATCAAGAATTAATCTATCCAAGAGACTACTTAAAAAAATTAAAAGGATGAAATAAGTTCAACTTTTCCAATTTTTAGGTCCTGTCAGAATAAGGGAAACTTGAGGGGTTCGGAATGCAATAAAAAAGGACGTGATCGAAAGAATTATAAAAAATATGGGGTCGAGTTATGAAGTCCCTAAAACTTTGGGGTTAACTGACAAAGAAAGCAAAAATGGAGGGGCTGAGCATGCAATGCAAATTTCATGCAAAAGGCTACCGAGAAAGCTTCTACTATCAATCATGAACATCTACTGCATTTCCATTTCACAAGTGGAGATTTGTCCAAACTTTAAACTAAGCAGCCAAAGCCAATAATTTCCACCTTCAACACAAAATATAACAGAAAAATATGCAAATCCTTGTGAAACTTTCATGCAAGCTCGAAGAAGACTTCTGCAACAGAAGATTTCAGCGATTGATGAAACCTTTTAGCAACCAACTAGCTGTAACTTTCATTTTTCAGCATCATGCTAAACGCAAATAATGAAACCAAAAAGACAACATTCTTTCACCCAACAAGCAAACATGCATTGTATCATTAAGGCCCAATCCTATACTTTGCATTCCCAATGATTTTTCAACCCAAATCACGCACAAAGGAAACCAAAAGAAACAGCCTTGAGCTGTTCGCAGACCCAATAGCCAACCTAGATTCCATTGCTTCAAAATACATCCCAACAGATTTAAAAATAAAGAAAATGCAGCAAAGGGACATAATGAAGGAACTAGTATCGACATTGTCTCGACAACAAACTTTGCGCAGGGGCCATGCTAATATGGTTACAGCAACTCTCGGCTATTTGAGTGTTTGCACAATAACGAAGCACGGCAATGAAAGAAAGAAAAACAATGACAGCATGCCCCCTTTGATGAATAAAAAATGCAGCCCTCTAGTCTTAAGAATATCAATGGAGTTATCCCAATTTTGACAAGAGAACAGGTTCTCAGAACACAAACCTACCCAACTGAAAAGAAAAACAGCCATGAAGGAAATGTTTAAGAGATAACATGCATGACCCAAAGCACCAGATTTCTCAATTGCAAATAGATGAGCTAGCTGACTTATCCGGTTTCTTCATACGTGAAATGTAAACAAATCATGTTTCAAACTAGGACTTTTGATCAGGCATTTCATCGAACAACAGGTAGGCAAAAGAAAAACCACTAATTCTTTGTCTAATTGATGGTATAACCGGCCTCAAAATCATCAGCAAACCCAATCAAATTCCAGTCCAATCCGCATATAAGCATATGTATTCAGAAATTTAAGCTAATTAATAGGAAAATTGCACAACAAAGTCACGGCAGACCCGTTTGGAAAACTTTCCAAAACTTGTGCTTGAGGAAAAACTGAAATTCAAAGGAAAAGGGTCAACTTACAGTGCTCTTACTTGAGTGGCGGCGACGGCGGCTATGACGAAGACGGTGAATTGGAATTGGAAGATAACAATGTTTGACTTCGTCTGAGAGCTTTCATCTAGATTTGCCGAGAGCGGCAGCGGCCAAGGAGGTTGTGCGCGGTGGTGACGATGACAGACAGCAGCAGCAGCGGATGCGGGCTGGTGGTGGCTTGGGTAGGCAGCGCGAGCCTCTCTTCTCCACCGCCCAGTCTTTTCTTTTTCTTCCTCCGTTCAGCCGAAGCCTCCCGCTCTTTTCTTTCACTCTGCTTTTCTTCCTAGGCTCCTGCCTCCTCTATCCGAAGCCTTTCTCTCAAAACCCCCCTTTGATTTTTCTTGTTCCTCCTCCTTAGACCCCCTTATCTTCTTGGCTCAAGGTCCCCTTAAAGCTTAGGCTTCCAGAAATTTGACTCAACTGCATCAGCGTTTGCAGCTGCTCAGATCCCCACCTCTGAGGCTTTGCTTCTTACCCTCCGTTTTCTCTTCAACCGAGCTTCCCTCTCGATTCTCTCCTGCTCCCCTGGCGGCGGTGTTCTCTCTTTTTCCTTTTTTTCCTGCCTCACGAAGCTCCCCCCCCCTTTTCTTTTGTCTTCGGTTCTCTCCAAAACCTCGCCGCTGTTTCTCTGCCCGTGGCCATTTTCTTTCTCTTCTGTTTCTGTTTTTCTCTTCCTCAGCCCCCCAAATTCCCAGACTTTTTTTTGGTTCTTTGCTGCCCCTTTTTTCTCTTTGGCTTTGTCATGTTTTCCTTCCTTCGGCCTTGCTCTCAGCCCCCAGAACAAAACTCCTCTCCTCTCATCAGCCCTCTTTTCCGTGGCTTTTTCTTCTTTTTTCCGAAGCCCCTTCCTCCAGCTCACTCTCTCGCTCCCCCTCCTTTTCTTGGGCTTGATGATGTTTGCATTTTAAAGGCACCTCCAAAAAACTAAACCTAAGATGAAAGGCCAAAATTTCAAACCCCAAAATAGGCTTATGTGTCTTGTTCTTGTCCCTTTGATTTTTTTTTTCAATGAATTAAATAATAATAAAGCAATTCTCTTAACAAAAAAAACAAAAAAAAAAAGATAAAATAAAACAAAAAATAAATAAAGCAAAAATAAACAAAAATCACCTAAATAAATAAATAAATAAAAACTAAAATTTTGGTGTCTACACTCACGATCTCTATAAATCAGACTAGTAACCAAATGATGATTTCCCGTAGGTGTACTAACTTCCAGATCGCAAGGTAAATGAGCAGGTTTTATATCGATGCCACACATGAAATCAGGGTTAACGAAGGAATGAGTGGCACCAGGATCTATTAAAACTTTTGCAAAGCGATGGAAGATAGGGATCGTACCTTCTACGACCTCAGAGGAATCTGGGACCTGTTGAGGCTCTAACGAGTACACTCGAGCTGGTACCTTAGGTTTAGTCCCTTCTCCCTTCGCTGGTCCAGAATTGGTCCTCGACGGTTGTTGGCTTCCCTTTCCATCTTGTTTTAGGACCGGACAAGTGGCCAATTGATGGTCTGCACTCCCACAATGTAAACATTTCCTTTCCTTCCTCCAGCAATTATCTTCCGTGTGGTTTGACTTCCCACAATGCCCACAGGGACCGCGAGGTGCTGAAGCTGTGCCTCCTTGAAACTTTCCTCTTTGACCTCGCCCAGTTTGGCCACCCCTTGACGGAGTTCCTCTGCCTACTCCCGTCTGCCGTCCACCTCCAGTCCCCCGTCCGTACTTGGGAGGAGCACTCTTCTCTCCCTGTCCTAAACTGCTCCCAGGAAAGCCTCGCTTCTTTGCCTGGAAGTTCCTTATTTGGAGCCTAGCGCTCTCCACCCGTTGGGGTTTCTCCACGGCCTCGCTAAAAGCATTGATCTGGGCCACCGCGAGGTCCTTCTGAATTTTCACGTTCAAGCCCTGGATAAAACGCCTTATCCGCTGTTGCTCGGTCATGATCAGCTCAGGGGCAAATTTGGATAGGCGGGTGAACTGGCTCTCGTACTCCGCCACAGACTGAGCCCCTTGGCGGAGTCGGATAAACTCATCTTCCTTCCATTCCTGGACTAGAGGAGGGAAGAATTTTGTGTTAAATTCTCTCATAAAATTCACCCAGGTCCGAGGCGTTTGCTCCCGTTCCCACTTCTGTTGTATGACGTTCCACCAGGAACGTGCCGCCCCTTCTAGCTGAAAGACAGCAAAAGTCACCTGCCTTTCTTTGGTGTAGTGCAAGGCAGCAAAGATATCCACCATTTTCTCGAGCCACCTTTCAGCGACATCCGGATCGGGTTCCCCAATGAACTTCGGTGGGGCGAACTTCTGGAATCTCTCAAGGGCCCTGTCGTCGCTCTCAACGTGGTTGCCCTGGTTTCCAGGGTTAGGATTAGGGTTTTGACCTTGTTGTTGCACCACTTGTGCCAGTAGATTGGTCATTTGCTGCATAGCGGCACTTATTTGAACGTTGGGGTCAACCCTCGATTCAGGATTAGGTCCAGATGAGGTTTTCCCAGCACCCCGGTCCAACGTAGGTTACCTACTCCCATGCCCACGTCCCCGTCCACTACGTGTGCCTTCCATGAAATCTATTAATCTAGGCAAACGTAACTAGAGCAATAAGTAACCATACTGGTAAATAAAAACCCAAAACTTTATTAACAAAGCATATATATATATATATTCCAAACAAGTCAAACAAAGCACATATCATCAAGCAGTCAAGTCAAGTACAACAAAACAGTCCACAAGGAAAAGGCATTATGAAAAGTAATATACACATTGCTAGTCCAAACGTACAAAACGGCTAGCTAACGCTCTTTCCCAAGTCTATCATTCCTATCCGTCCTATATACCATAGTAAAAAACCTCCAAAAGACCTCCCCAAGAGTACGGCCTAGTCCGTTGTCGGGCTAGTGGATCCACCCGATGGGGTGGATTCAACCCCAGCCCCGGGCCCCGCACACGAGACCTCGTCGCTCTCTTTCTCGAGCAAATCATCACAGAGGTTCAAAATTGACTCGGCTCGAACCCTAACTTTCCGAGCTCACTTAGTTAAATGCTCATGTGCCTCCCTAAGTTGAGCGCAAAGGTCATCCACCCTATCTTGTCCCTCAATCACTTCGTACTCTAGCTCCTTGATTCGCTCAGCTTGTTTCTCGTTGGCCGCCCTCAGTTGGTTCACCTCGGCCTCAAGCCTAGCGTTATCTTTTGCCAACTCCTTCCGTCCCTTTACCACGGCCAACACTAAGGTGTTAGGGTAGGCGTAAGTGTGACGGCACTCACAACGTCGGAGGCGGTTAGCCGGACTCCAACGTACGACGGCCCATCTTGGCCGAATTTGGTACTTAATTGTCGGAAGCACTCCATGGGGTCGCTCACCAGTAGGGCTACCACTAGGCCCACTATGCCCGTCCATCCTGCACCAAAAGAGTAATTAATCATAAATAATCTTAAGGGACACAATCAAAATAATCCTCAAGTCAAACATTTCTAACACGCCCAGGCCAATTCAAACCTAAGCTCTGATATCACCTGTGACAGTCCCACCTCCCCCTAAGGCGAACCAAAGAGGGTTAGCGGACTGCCTGCCCAACTCTCGCCAAGACTAACGGGACAGTTCAAAGCGATCTAAAATGTTTCGGAACATACAAGCGAGTTTAAACAAGTCAAAATCACAAAATAAAAAAAAACGAGAATCGGAGCCGAACATGAATAGTGCCTGACACGTCAGAATCCGACCGGATTCATGGCCGGATACTGGCTAGAGAGCAAAACCGGTATCCAAAAAGTCTCAGGACAATCCGGCCGCTAATTCGGCCAGAAACTAGCCGGATTCTTGGCCGGATTCGTCCCTGTCTTTTCCCGCCAAAATTTTTTCTTTTGCCGTTAGAAATCCGAGTCTGTCCGAAATCCAACCAAACATCAATCAAACACATACACCTTGAAATTAAGCATTTACAAGCCAAAATAGCATACAAAAGTTATCCAACAAGTTTATAAATGTACAATTTGCAATTTACAACTCAACGAATTGGTTGGATCAAAAGCACTTAGGGTTTTGCCCAAAAGGAGCTACTCAAAATACATTCACATAAGCTCAACTCGGCAACCATATTCATAGCCTTTCCATAAGTATTCAAATTCCTGTAAGGAAAACAAAAGGAATAGAGTGAGCTTATGCCCAGTGAGATACTACCACTCAAGCAATGAAGTTCATATAAGCATATAGTATTTCATTCCACTTTATCTAGTAGGAGTAAACCAAGAGCACCCATCAATAGAATTGGTAAAAGGATACGGACGGCTCTCAAGAGCTCCTTTCCTTGCTTGTATACTTGATCGGACTTCATTGACCCCCCGTCAATGTTTACAATGTAACCAATCGTAGGCTCCACTTTACTTCCATTCTTTCCACCCAACATACCCCTACCAGGCCCGAACTCCATTCAGTATAAATTTGGTAATACTCGAGTATACCGGAATCGAGAGTCTCATACTACAAGATCCCATATAACAGTCCCCATGGCTCGTCAATTTTCACAACCAAGCCCTCGCTGGCTCGATTCAATCGACTTCCAATGGGGTTGAGCTCTGTAGTAACAGTAATGGCCATTGGATACTCGTCCAAACCACACCAAACCCAGTATTTCATGTACCATTCAAGTACCACAGTATACAGTCATATATAATACAACAGAGGTGAGAGCGATCAAGTACACCCTCACATTAATCAGTTTCAACGGTGCAAATAAGCATTCAAGACATCAAGTTCAAATGTAACAAAGCCATATAGTAACAAGCAAGTGAGTAGTACACTCATCAAGCAAGCAAGTGAAATTCAATACACTTCCGCTCAAAGAGCGTCTTGAATCACCGTCACGCCCTAAAATATTCAAACAAGCACAATAAGACTCGATTACAAGTCATAAACCAATTCTACATACTACCAAAAATAAGACTACATTAGAACGTATAAGTACTAAAGTAAGCTAGGGAAAGTTCGGAAATGAAAGTTAAGCTATAAAACCTAAAAATAGTTTTGACGTCGTTTAGCGTATTGGACATAACCGGCACTACGATTATCGGATGGATGTACAATATACACCGCTTCGAAGCTAAAAGAAAGGGCTACAATGTTGAAGAAGGCCACTCAGTCCAATTTGTAGCGTAACTAAGTCAAAAGTTCAATGTACCAAACCAGAACTGCATAAACAGGTTAGCGAACCGCATTCTGATTAAATAACCATAATTCAGGCTACCAAAGTTCAATTCAAGTGAATCAAAAGCCATCCGAATGCTAAGATACCAGGATATATTTCTTAAGAAGACATCAACAACCAAATCAGTAGTATTCCTGGTCAAACTAACCAATTACAGAAGTGGATTATCAGGTTCGGATAGAAACAGGGCAGCTGGGGTATTTTAGTTTTTCCACAGGCTACGTTACTCCGATTGGGTTTAAATTTTGTAGACAACTATGAAATATCATTCTCTACAACTTTCATGTTTTAACCCTAGGCTAATTCGGCCTCTAACTAAGGGAAACAGTACTAGGCAGAATGGGGTTAATTGAAACCCTAATTCCGAAATTTCCTTTCAAAGCGGAAATTTTCCGCAAATAGCCGCAACTTACACATTCTAGCTTCATTCTAGATCATTTCCAACCATCATTCATGGCCAACCAATAATAAATATATGAAAACAGAAAAATCATGATTAAATAGAAAAAATTCATCAATCTCAACTAAAATTATGAAATAGCCCACAAAATCACCTCTTAGACTACCACAAGCCACTAATTAAGCATCATCAAGAACAAAAGAAGAGTCCCTTAGCTACTCACCTTATCAACTCAAGAAAGGAGACTACTTAGCACCTTAGCTTTCCAAACCACTTCACTAATCACCTCACAAGCACCAATCTAAGGATTTTTATGGAGAAAATTTAAGCTTAAATGGTTGGTTTGGTGGATTGAGCAAGATTGGAGACTAGAAAATTGAGAGCTTTTCCTTTCTTTTCCCTTGAAGATGGCCGGCCAAGAAGCTTGAAATGGAGGGTAATTTTGGGTCAATTTTGGTTTATTTGGTAAAGTGGTGAATAGGGTCAAATGCAAGATTGAATCTCCAAGTGACACTTGTCACTCCATTTAATGCATGGCTATCCTTTTGTCCCTCTCACACCGTGTGATGCCCCCACTTCTCCCAAGGGCGAACCCTAGGATATCGGCGGGACGCCTGCCTAACTCCCGTCAGGACTCAAAATTTCAAAATAATAAAACTAGATAAACCCAAAAGCATACTATTCACAATATATTCAACGCCAAAAGAGTTCTATTTACATTCCCAAAAGCAGCTATTTAAATCACCATGTTACATTATAATAACAACCAGCAGAAAATTGACCCTAAGGTGGGTCCTTATACAAACCACCAAAATTAAAAGGAACATCTTAGTTGACCAATTATTACAAACTAAGCCTCGCTATACTAGTGCTAGTGCCAAAAGTTTTCCCGTGTCGGCCCTTGTTAAGGAAAACAAAGAAAAGGGGGTAAGCTAGAAGCTTAGTAAGTAAACAGGGGTAGACACGTAAATTTCACATTAAAATAAACAATTATGTCACAAAATGTCAAATCAACAGATATAAATAACAATACAAGTAAGGATACAGATTGGCTCCAAAGCCAAGTCGTTCGCCAGGTTTGACCTCCAGCCGACATTCTGTCGACCACATATAAGGGTCCGTAGAACTCCACTTGTACTCTCACCTAACACCTTATCACCCTCACTGGCCAGTCACCTCACAAACTTGCTCGAGCGAACGAAATCACAAACTTGAGCTTGAGTCACAAGCTTGGGTCACAAACTTGGTTCACAACTTGAACCTACGAACTTGGTGACCTCAAGACTAGGTTGGACTAGCTTCGACCAAGCCCCGACCGGCTCGAATAGTCCGTCTAGGTCTTGAGATCGGGCCCACAACTTCATCATATTTCACAAATTCATGAAAGTCACCCCGAGCTCCAAGTTCAAGGGGTTCAGCACCAAAATAATTCATGCATACACATCTCATGAAGAAACATAGGTACAAACTAGGGTTTAGGTCGAGTGTGATAACGTACACTCTCACCTAAATCCCCATTTTATTCACATCAAAACACAATAGCAGTTTATACACATAAACGGCCTGAATACTTACTCCAAAGGTACGTATAGCAAAAAGGCAAGGATCACGTCATGTATACAGCTAGTAGGCCCCACCGGCACCGTCTAACCTGTCACCGTCTGCAATAGAAGATTGCATCACAATATATCACAAATGGCCACTAACATGCATAACTCAATTAAAACGGCAAAATTGGCACATGCAAGTGCGGAAACGGCACACAGAAATGGAGACGGACACGGAAACGGAAACGGCCAGATTTGCCATCCCAAACCGTTTTGATCAAAAGTTAAGCTAGGAATGTCGGATCAAGGTGGCTGAGACACCGTTTTGAAGCTACGAGGAAGGGCTACAACATTTCTTTAGACATCTCAACCCAGATCTGAATGAAAGCAGGTCGAAATCATGGAAAACGGTACCAGAAGTTTGCATTTTAGGATGACAGACAGGGTCTGTTTGCTGGACCATAACTCCCAGCTCACAAATCCAAATCAAGAAATTCCAAAGGCGTTAGAAAACTATGTCATAAGGCTAAAACTTTTATGTTTTGGACAAAACATGAATCAATACAAAGCATGGGGAAAAAGGGGTTCAAAGTTCCTGTCAGAACTGTCCAAATTCGAAGGCAGTTCTGACAACCGATCTTGTTTTGGTCATAACTGGAGCTATGGAACTCGGATTTGGATGCACTTTATACCGTTTCGAAGCTATGGCCAAGATATACATTTATTATAAAGGGATCAATACCCATTTCACACGTTATCAAGACAGACAAAACATGGTCAGAGGCAAAACCCAGAAACGTAGCAAAATCCTGGGTTTAGATCAGAAGTGAAGGTTTTGGCCATAACTCAGGATCTACTGATCGGATTGGGCTGAAATTTTATAGGCACAACAAGGACTTAATGGGCTACAACTTTCATGTTTTGGACAAACTCTGAATCCATACGTAACATCAAGAAAAATGGAGCCGAAGTTCAGATGCTGAACTGCCCTGATTACCCGTTTTGCCGGTTTCAAATGTCGCAAACGCATGGTTCATTTCTATGGTTCTTATGCCAGGCTTCCAACCAAATTCATACCAACTAAGCACACATATACTAACTTCTAAATGACCTACAAATGGTCCGAAGTTTTCCCTCCAAGCCACTACAAAATTGCCAAAACTAACCATGATCCTTAAACTAACTTTATTTGCATTACCAAACTTAATCTAACAACTTACCAACCAAACCCTAACTAACTAAACATTAGCCAAGCTGAACTAACTTAGGGAAACCTAGGGTTTCATAATCCAAATCAGTTTTTACCATTCACTCACCAATCCAATGAAACCAATCATCAAACACAACCACTACAAGTTCAATAACACAAGATTAGAGCTAACCAACATGTTTAGCATGAAACCCTAATTAGGGCTCATATGGCCGAACCTCAAGGCCTCATTTTTCGCTAAATTAATCCATAAAATCAAGTGATAAATATAAGAGACACCATAATCAATCACAACTAACAACCATTATCATCATTTCCACTATCCCAAGCATCATAAACCACATTTAGTTTTGCATAGGAACTTTCTTACCTCAAGATGAAGATTATATGATGACTAATAAACTCAACCCAACTCCAAGATGGATTCTTTATGCTTCGAGATGAAGATCTATAACAGAAATTTGGTTGAACTTTACAAACTTCCCTTGGTTTTTCCCTTCAAGGTGGCCGGCCCTCTCTCTCTCTTTGTTCTTTCTTATTTCGTTTTGTTTTTTATGGAAATCCTATGATATATACAAGATGGTCAAAGCCTTGGAAGATATTTCTATTTCCACCAATCACACAAAAGATTCATTTTTGCTCTCAAGCCCTTACACCTTCAACTTTGCATTTGATCAACTCTTGCCCTTAAACATTTGAAAAGCTTTCAATTTACTCCATAAATGATAACTTAATCTAATCTAAAACACTCAACCACACTTAATTACTTCACTAATCACATTTCTATATTAATCACCTATACTTAAACATACTTTATCCCACATAAAAGTAATTAAACAATAACCTTTATGTCAAGGGTAAAATTAGGGTTTAAACCCAACTTAAAACTTCTAAAAAAATCACAACACTAGAGGTTTTACTCATTTAGGGTTTCTAACCTTCTTAAACTTATTTAACCTATATAAAATGGATCACATCCTATACTAAAACACACATTAGCATAACTAACTGTAATCACCACTCGAACTTATAATTAATGCAAAACTAGGGTTTTCGAATTAGTCCCAAAACCTAATGTTATCGCACAAATAATAAATATAACCTAATATCAAACTTAAGAACTGACCGGGGTTTCACACACCGATCCATTTGGGAACCTCTAATTATCTCTTAACACCTGGTAAAATAAACCCAGTATCCAAAACTTAACCTAACTGGCCGAATTTTTTCGAACTTTCCGCACTAGCGGGTCCCACATCCGATATACGCGTTTAATTTCTCAAAAACTACCCGATGCTAGAAAAATCATCTTAAAACTATATTTACTCATAAAATTATCTAGAAAACTTTTCCTAATAAAGAAAATGCAGAAAAGCATACCATTCAATAAAATAAAACCTAGAAAATGAGAAAAATTACGGGGTCTCACACGGTACCTCCTACCCGAATAGGGCATGATAGTTCTAGTCGCTCAGTGCTCACGATTTAAAACATATTCATGTACAAGTGTAAGTCATATATATTCATGTAACAAGTATCATGTAATCGGAAAGAGAGAGAACGAGGGCGATAAAGTACACTCTCACTTCGACAAATTCACGTATCATGTATAGTACTTGTACAAATGACATTTAAATCACATCAGCATTTAACATGCTCTTGACACTCACCACAAGTCAAGGGAAAAACAAGAGTGAAACAAGTAGTCAAACGAGCTATTCAGCGTCCTCGTAGCCACCTGAGATATGCACATTCACGATTACCTAGGTGCACGACTAAGGTTAATAAGAAAACATTTTCTCCCTACCTACTCTCAAAATCACAAGTTCGAGTCAAGTTAAAGAAGTTTTTCGAGCTAAAATATTGGAATAATGCTCAAAGAGAGCTCGAAAGTCATTTTTTATTCAAGTCGTGGTAAGTAAATCTCAATCCAAGAGAAAGTACCGTTTTCACCTTCGGCATGAAAATTGAGGAAAAGGGTAAATGGTTTTCATCTCCCAAAACTTCAAATCTCATGACCCAAAAGTTAAAATATAAAGAACGTTCACATTTTCAAACTAATGGAGTCCAAACTCGTCCAAAACTCCACTCATATTCAAAGTAAATATCAAGGCTAAGGTTCCAAGATTCAAGTATAAAACTAGTGCAATTCACCAAAATTACTCTAGCCAAAACGTTCTCTTTTTAGAATTCAAACTCATGGAAATCGAGGCCATAAGAATAGGGGTTGAAGTCTCTAATTCAAGTATGAAAAGAGGTGCTATAAATCAAGGGAGTTATATGATCAAAAAAATGCATCAAGAGAGGTTTAACCTTCGGAAACTAAGATTTGAAATGAAAGTTTAAAGTTCCAAACGAAACGTGTATTCAACCACGAAATTACACCTAAACAGTCCAACAATCACAAAGGAAGGTGGAAAATTCTTAAAAGGAGTATTTGTTTGAAAACAGAAAATTTCCAGGTTAGAGCGGAACTATTTGGAAAAATCGTATCTCGAGTTCCGTAAATCCAAAAATTGAAAAATTTATACCGTTGGAAACTAGATTTAAAGCACTAAAACTTTCTAGAAGATACTTTTCTCAGACTCCAATTCAAAGTTATTTAAATTTTAGCTCAAAGCCACTATTCTAGACAGGACAGAGCAAAACAGGCTTACAAATTCATTGAAGTTTGGAAATTCGGAAAAATTCGTATAAATGGAATCAACCCTTGAAATTTATACCACAATTAAAACTCCAAACCTAGTTTCAAATTCAACCAACGGAACTCAATTCGGACCTTTCTACGCCAAGATACAACAGTTCTAAGAAAACTGATTTTTAAGACCTGTTTTTCGAAATTTTAGTTCGACATATTTGACAGAGTTTAAGAATCGGATCATAACTAGAGCTAGGCAACTCAAAATTTAGTGTGGTTTGAGGCATTGAAAACTAGATTCAAAATGCTATCACTAGAAGGAACTGTCTTAAAATTCTTTTTGCAAGATAGGAAAAATTGAGCTACAAACTACAGCTAAGACTGTTTCTCGGATGAATGCAGTGAAGAATTTCAGTCATATTTGCCGGTTCACTACGGCTCATAGGAAACGTTTTAGGAGATGCATTTTATACCAACGGAAAGCTATCGGAGTCTAGTTTCGGATGCCACAAACGGTACTCAATTTCAACTCTCAAACAAAAGGTTATAACAAAAAACGTGAACACTGGTTGAGGTCACCTGATCAAAAAAATTTCAGATTTCTTCATCATTTTTACTCCACTTTACCCCAACTAATATAAAAGCTTTTTGGGAGATAATTCATACATAACCACCAACATGTATCAAGAATTATTGTATCAAAATAACATTAAAATTTTGAAATTAACATGAAGGTTTCTACAAGACAAAATTCAAACAGCATGCACTTTCATTCCTCTAGATTTTTTTTTTCAACTTTGCAACTAGAACTAAACCATATCTCATCAAAACAAGTAACAAACAAGCAAATAAAAACACAAAATCTTCAAGTCCTCTACCTGTCAAGCCACCTCAAATCCACTACCTATTGTCAAAATTCTTGTGAACCCATCAACAAACCAACAACTAAACTAACTTACTACTAAGATTTGAGAGGAAAAGTTGAGAGTTTCTTGGATGATTACCTTGCTGCCAAGATGAAGACTAAACATTAAGATTTGAGCTCTTAAATCATCAAGTTTCTTCCTTGATCAAGTCACCTTCCAAGCTTGTATGAAGAACCAAGACAAGAAGCAAATTTGTAGAGCTTTTGTGGAGCAAAAATAGAAGACAAAAGCTGAAATTTTTAGGGGAAATGGGAAAGGGAAGTTCCACCAAGGAAAAAAGGAAGAAGAAGGGATTTGTGTTGCTAGTTGGTGATGTGATGGTGTGTAAGAAAGATTGACATAAAGGTGTCTTGGTGCACAAAAGTCAACAACCGATTAGTATGCAATAAGTGCTGCTAATTGAGTTTAACTTAATTTACTCACATCTAATCTCTCAATTAACTTTTCTTAGTCTACTATTGATCATTTTTAATTCTCCAAGATTATTGCACTCTCAGACTGAATTTATTTCGAAAAATGTGCATTCATTATTTCTTGCTAAATAAGTCGCAGAAAAATTAAATTCACTAACAAAACGTTTTAAATATATAAATGAGACATTGTTTCATGTAAATAGATTTAAACTGGATGAAATAAATTATTCGGAATAAACGGGTGAAAAAATAATTAAATAAGCCAGTAAAATGGAATAAAAGTAAGTAAAATTAAAATTCGGATCCTCACATCCTTCCCCTCTTAAAAGAATTTCGTACTCGAAATTCATACCTTGATTTAGAAACAACTCTGAATATTTCTTCTGGATCTCCTCTTCAACTTCCCAAGTCGCTTCTTCCATTCCATGATTTCTCCATAAAATCTTCACTAGAGAGATTTGCTTGCATCTTAACTTCTTCACTTTTCGATCTAAGATCTTTACTGACCTTTCTTCATATGACAAATTCTCATCAATCTCTACTTCTTCCGATCGTAACACATGTGATGGGTCGGGATGATATTTCTTAAGCATAGAGATATCGAAAATATCATGAATCCTAGACAAATTCAAAAGCAATTCCAACTTGTGAACTACATGTCCTACACGCAGGATAACCATATAGGGTTCTATAAATCTCGGTTGCAACTTCTTCCCTTTTCCCGTCATTAGACTTGCTTTCAAGGGTGTAATTTAAACAAATACTTTATCTCCAACCTCAAAGTCCAAATCTTTTCTCCGATTATCCACATAGCTTTTTTGGCTGTTTTGAGCCGCTCAAATTCTCTGATGTATCAGTTTTACCTTCTCAAAAGATTCCTCAACCCAAGGTACGGTAGTCGGGTCCGAAATCTTCTTTTCTCCAACTTCATCCGCATGAATTGGAAATCGACAATTTTGACCATAAAGAACTTTGCAAGGAGCCATTTATACAGATGAGTGCTATTGTTATAAGTAAATTCCACCAACGTAAGATATTGACTCCAATTCCCTCCAAAATCCACAATACATGGCCTCAACATATCCTCTAGGATTTGGATTGTCCATCGGTTTGCGAGTGATAAGTGGTACTAAAATTCAGCTTAGTCTCCAAACTCTCTTGCATCTTTTGGCCAAATCGAAATACAAATCTAGGGTCCCGATCTGAGACTATACTCACTGGTATCCCATGCAATCTTATAATTTCGTCCAAGTACAACTTAACCAACTTTTCCAAGGAGTACTTTATACTAATCGGTAAAAAGTGAGTAGATTTGGTCAATCAATCCACTATTACCTAAATAGTATCGTGCCCTCTCTGAGTCCTTGGTAACCCTGATACGAAATCCATTGTGATATTTTTCCGCTTCCATTCAGGTATTTCTAACGGTTGTAATAATCTAGATGGTTTCTGATACTCGACCTTAATCTGCTGGCAAGTGAGACAAGGTCGAATAAATTGAGCAATCTCTCTTTTCATATTCTTCTACCAATAAAGGATTTTCACGTCTTGATACATCTTATTACCTCCAGAGTGCACCGTATACTTAGAACGATGAGGTTCGTTCAAAATTTCCTTCTTTAAACTTTCATTCTTGGGTACCACTATGTGATTTCTAAATTTTAACACTCCATCGGTCTCTAAATTGAAATCAAACTTTTCCCCTTTTTGAACTTTCTCAACCCATTTTTGCATTTCAGGGTCTCCTTTTTGAGATTCTTTGATTCTCTCTGATAAGGTAGATCTCACAGTAATATTCCCAAAATTATCCTCTGTGACTCAAGATGCGGATTTCAAACACTAATTTTTTCTAACATGTGTCATTCTCTCACCATTAAACTGGTCACTTGCACTTTTCGATTTAGGTCATCTGCCACCACATTAGGTTTTTCAGGGTGGTAGTTAAGTAAACAGTTATAATCCTTCAAAAATTCCACCCATCTACGTTGTCTCAAATTCAACTCTTTTTGGGAGAACAAATATTTAAAACTCTTATGATCCGTGAAAATCTTGAAAATCACTCCATATAAATAATGTCTCCACTTTTTCAAGACAAACACTACTTCCGCTAATTTCAAGTCATGTGTTGGATAATTCTATTCATGAAGTTTCAACTTACGGGAGGCATACGCAACTACTTTTCCATTTTGCATCAGTACACATCCTAAACCATCTTTTGAAGTATTTGTATAAACCACAAAATCATCTCCGCCGCTCGGCAATGCTAACATAGGTGCCTGGGTTAAGTACTTTTTCAACTCTTGAAATCCTTCCTCACATTTAGAATCCCATACGAACTTGCCGTGTTTTTTAGTCAACTCAGTTAATTGGCAGTTTTAGAAAAATTCTTAATAAATCGATAGTAATATCTGACTAGCCCTAAGAAACTCCGAATTTTGGTAGGATTTTCTAGTCATTTCCACTTAGAAACAGCTTCTACCTTAGTTGGATCCACAGTAATTCCTTCCTTGAAATTATATGACCTAGAAAGAATACTACTTCCAACCAAAACTCATATTTATTAAAATTATCAAAAAGTTGGCACTCTCTCAAGGTTTGTAAAACTATTCTTGGGTGCTGTTCATGATCTTATTACTGGTCTAAAGATGTGGGACAATAAATTAAATATACATATAAGCTGTAAAATCAATTAAAACAAAATAAATTTTTATGTGTCATAAAAGATCATAATAGTTACACTAAATAAGGATAGCTTTATCAAATAATTTCAAAAGAAAAGGGAGATAAACAAAATCATAGGAAAACATGCTAAGTCGCAAATGTACAAAACAATAAAAGAATTTTATCCCCTATACAAAAGATTACAACCTCTAAAAGTGTCAGCCTAAATTAGGGTAAAACTATAACCACAATCTTTCGAGTAGAGTCAGATCTATTGTGAAGACTCGCAAATTTCTTATATTTTCCTCAAAAATGCCTTTTATTTGGAAATTATTATTTATTAAAGCCCTGCCACCCAATCATTCCACAATAAGTGCAAATAAATCTAGAAAGTAGGGTTTCACTTTTGGTTTCAAGATTGGGGCAAAATTAGGGTTTTCGCGATTTTTCGCCGAATGAATTTTCGGTATGGAACAATGATCAAATTTGGTGATTAAAAGTGACTTTTAAGTGAGAAATAATATGTGATTAGGGGCAAAGATATAAGGTTAGTGAATAGGAAGAAAAAACCCTAGTACGTGTGTTTTAAAGAAAAACGGCGCGAACCGACGGGTACCGCGCACTACCGATTGAACGCACCATTTGACCACCACTTTCTTACCACATGAGCTCATTAATATTTGAGCAAAATATCCCCTCATTTCCAGCTGCCTTTGACAGAAATTTGTGGCCAAAAATGCAAGGGAGAGAGAGAAAAATTTGCATGGCTTTGGTGGTGCCAAGTGTCACCATCTCATGGCTCCTTGATTAATTTTTTTTCTTGCCTTTTTATCCTTCATTTCAGCCATCTTTCTTCTTCATTTTTTCTGGTCTGGCCGAGCTTGAGAGAGAGAGAGAGAGTGAGAGCAAGAGAAACAACTTCAATCCATCTTGATTTGCACCATCCAAGTGAGGAACCAAAATTCTAAACCGATTAAAGTCTTAAACAGACCTCGGTAGACTGAAATATGGTCATTTGAATGCAGTACGGTTGATTAGCCTTATAGTTGGAACTAGGTTATATGAATTGGGAATTTGATTAGGTTACACTGGAAATTTGACTAAGTGCTCTTCATGAAAATTGTAGGCCTTCGTCTTAGCTTCGAATTGGTATAAGTTACACCTCAATCCGATGAGCGTAGTCTCGGATGTGCCTATTCCGCAAAAATCCGTCGAAACTGTCTTTTGTAAACTTCATTTCCGCACTTGATATTAGTTTAATTTTTGTTCTTGTATTGTCTTGAACCTATGGAATGGCTATTGAAATGAAATTTTGTTATGGATAACTTTGTGGGTTTGATTGAGTAAAAGGATGAAGCCATAAATGGTTGGAAAATAGGAAAATACAAAAGGGCATGCTGTTCAAATTTTCGCTCGAGGACTAAGTTTCTATTTGACCTGGTATACTTACGTTTGGTCTATGAAACCCTAGTTATTTTTGTCCACGGGTCCAAATGTCCTCGTTTCACTTTAAAGTCTTTTTGTACGTTCTACTCAATAATTGTCGAGTTTCTTTGATTGCACCTAATTGTTGTGCTAGATGATCTGTAATACTCTTTTCCGTTTAATTTAGGTTTTCTCGGTGACTGAGGATAATATCCGGAAGGATATTTTACCCGTTGTTTTGCGTACATAGATGAGTGTTTCTTGTTTGTTATATTCTCCATGACTTCATGACTTATTGTTGCTGTTTGATGATGTGTTAAGTGTTTTTAAGGATTTCCAAAACGAATTTTCTAGGCGAGTGTGTACTTTATCGCGCTCGACCTAAATTACATGTGAAATTTTCAATGATTTAACGATTGAAACATTAGTTGCGCATGATGTAAGCCTTTTGGCTGAATTGGGCCCTGCCCTTCGTTACCGATCGACTCGAGCGAGAAGCGGACTCGATCGAGCGATATGGTGACCCTGGGTGAATTTGGTATACTCGAGTATTACCTTGTAGTCCGGCCACGTCCGGATGGGTGGAGTCCGGCCAACATCCGAATGGGTGGAGTCCGATCAACGTCCGGAAGAGAATGAATGTACGAACGAATGCACGAGGGTTTTATTTCTCAAAAAGAAAATTTTCAAATAATTGGAGGAATAAGGGGAAATGTCAGTGGAACGAACAAACGAACGAATAGCTCCATGTGAGCCCGTATCCTTTTAATGAATGTGTTACTATCGCTTTCCATTGTAAAAATTTCTTGAATTATTGATACTCCATGTTTAATGTATTGAATTGACTATCTGACCATGTGTTCGGAACCTCACTGAGCTTTTAGCTCACCCCTTTAGTTTTATTTTTCTTAACAGGGGACGACGAGCAGGATAATAGCATAGACTAGTCTAGTCTAGTTCTTTTGTTTTTTTTGGTAATGGTTCTCGCCCTAATGCTTAGCACGGGCTGGACGTATGAAGGATTGAGAACCTTTGTATATTCGATTTTTATACTCCCTTTTGGGATGGCAATGTATATATGTTTCGGTTTAAGTTTGGATCGCTGCCCTATTTATTTTTGTGATTTATTCCGATTTTAATTGAAAACTGTAGTGAACGACTGAGTCCCGGCGAGAGCTGGGCAGGCGACCCGCCGAACCCTGGGGTACGCCCTAGGGAGAGGTGGGGCCGTCACAGGTGGTATCAGAGCCTAGGTTTCAGATCTCTGTAGTGTATCTTAGGCTTGAAGTTTAGGATGCCGGACTGTGGGATTCTATTTGACTTGAAAGTTAAGCGATTGAGGGATAAAACCTATAGCTGTTTCGCGTGGTCTCTGCGCAGAGTGACCCTGGACTAAGTGGTGAATAAGTATGAGGGACTAAGTGAAGCTATAAATTGCGAATGTTATAGGCCTTAAATCTTTCTCATGGTATCTGAGGACCATAGATAGGTACGTCAGGCAGGAATTTCGATTGTAGATAGTTTACTCTTGGGACTGCAGCTCGAGATGTGAATTATCTTATTTCGGATTCTCGTGCCTGAGTACTTTAGAGTTGAGGCGCTGCTAAGTACTTGAGACTTGCATTTTGGGAATATGAACGGGCTTTGTCTGACTAGAATGAGCACAAGAGGTCAGGGACATCTAGTTTGGATAGTAAGTGACGTGAGAGACCGGACGGGCTGATACTGGGACGACTTCACCTTTTCCTTTTGATTTACCTGTATATTGTTATTACATGACGTTAGTATACCTGTGTGTACATGGTTATCTGTCCAACTTGATATGTATTTATGTATTTGCTTATCCATCTTCTTGATAGGGTGTGTTATGTGCGTGTATGTTTATTTGTGTATTTGGAATGCTAGAATTTGTTACTGTAGTCAATTTACTGTGTTTATTTACTAAATTACTTTTTGGGGAAAAAGAAAAGAAAAGAGAAAGGGAAAATATATATATGGACGGGAGACGTAGTCGTGGACATGGAGCTAGTCGTGACCGTGGGGCTAGGCAAGCTCAAGAACCAAGAAAAGAAAGAGAAACAGTGGCCGAGCAAGAACAGGGACCGAGGGTTGAGGCTGGAGATCAAATGGCGACGGCGATGCAACAAATGACAAATATCTGGTACAACTGGTAGATCAACAAGGTCAAATGCCAGTGAATCAACCCCGGAATCCTGAGATCGGAGAGGATAAGGCTCTTGAGAGGTTCCAAAAGTTTCTACCTCCGAAATTTCATGGAGGGCTTGATCCGGATATAGCTGAGTAGTGGATGGAGGCAATGATTAATATCTTCGCGGCTTTGAATTACACGGAGCAAAGACAAGTAAATTTTGCTGTATTTCAATTCGAAGGACCAGCCCGCGCGTGGTGGAATGTAATCAAGGCCAAGTGGGAAAGAGAACAGACGGTATGGACATGGGCGAACTTTGTAAGGGAATTTAACGAAAAGTATCTCCCACCTCTAGTCCAAGAAAGGAGAGAGGACGAATTTATTGGGTTGCGTCAGGGAACCCTAAGTGTGGCCGAATATGAGACCAAATTTACTAGACTATCTAAATTCGCTTCCGAATTGGTGGTTACAGAGCAACGGAGAATAAGACGATTCATACAAGGAATAAATTTGGAAATCCAGGAGGCATTAGCGGCGGTTCGAGTTAATACGTTTACAGAGGCTCTTGAGAAGGCGCAAAGAATTGAGGATGTGAAAGCCCAAGTAAAAACCTTTCAAACGCGAAAAAGAGATACATCCAGCAGCATACCTGAGGAATCCGGAGAAAAGATAATGCTCTCCAAAGTGCAAAAAAAGTGAACCATTCACCTCGCCTGCCTTGGACATTAAGAACATTAGATGAAAGGTCCATGAAAGGAAGTCAGATCGGATCAAAGGACATTTCTCGAGAAGATCCAACAGTAACTCCTCGATTGGCCTGTGGATACTGTGGAAAGGTAAATCACACTGAGAATGATTGCTGGCGGAAAGGGGGAAAATGTTTGATTTGTGGGAGTAGCAATCATCAACTTAGCAATTGCCCGAAGAAATAGCCACGAGAGGGTAGTACTCAACAAGTGGAAGGAACCAAACTGAAACAAACTCATGAAAGAGGAAACCGAACAAAAGTATCGACACAAGTTTATGCCATAGATCAGCACCAAATTCTGGGGTCCTCCGAGGCGACGGAAGGTATGAATTTCGAGGTCGAAATTCTTTTAAGGGAGAGAGAGTGTGAAGACTCGTAAATTTCTTATATTTTCCTCAAAAATGCCTTTTATTTGGAAATTATTATTTATTAAAGCCATTCCACCCAATCATTCCACAATAAGTGCAAATAAACCTAGAAAGTAGGGTTTCACTTTTGGTTTCAAGATTGGGGCAAAATTAGGGTTTTCGCGATTTTTCGTCGGATGAATTTTCGGTATGGAACAATGATCAAATTTGGTGATTAAAAGTGAATTTTAAGTGAGAAATAATATGTGATTAGGGGCAAAGATATAAGGTTAGTGAATAGGAAGAAAAAACCCTAGTACATGTGTTTTAAAGAAAAACAGCGCGAACCGACGGGTATCGCGCACTACCGATTGAACGCACCACTTGACCACCACTTTCTTACCACATGAGCTCATTAATATTTGAGCAAAATATCCCCTCATTTCCAGCTATCTTTGACCGAAATTTGTGGCCAAAAATGCAAGGGAGAGAGAGAAAAATTTGCATGGCTTTGGTGGTGCCAAGTGTCACCACCTCATGGCTCCTTGATTAATTTTTTTTCTTGCCTTTTTATCCTTCATTTCAGCCATCTTTCTTCTTCATTTTTTCTGGTCTGGCCGAGCTTGAGAGAGAGAGAGTGAGAGCAAGAGAAACAACTTCAATCCATCTTGATTTGCACCATCCAAGTGAGGAACCAAAATTCTAAACCGATTAAAGAGTGAGTTGTGAGCTTGAGAAGCTAGGGGAACCAAGAATTCCAAGAGAAGGTGAAGTATCACTCTTACAAGCTTCATTTGTTGAGGTACAAGGCTAAACCATGGCTTTGGTTCTTTTATTCTGGTTTAAGTTGTTATATAATACTTGTTTTGGTTGGATTAGTGGTGATACAAGTTGTTATGATGATTTAAAGGTGATATATGTGAGTTAGGGTTTGAGGTACTTGCTGCCTATGCTTGCTATATGGATGAGATATGTGGTATCTAAGCTTATATAAGTGGTTTTAGTGATAATTAGAGCAAGAAATTAAGAAAGGTTGCATTGAAAACAAAAATTTCAGATTTCTGGAAAATTTCCCCTCTTTCTGTCCGGTTTTATTGCATCATGTTAGAGGCCGAATTAGCCTTAGGTTAAAAGATAAAAGTTGTATAGAATGGTATTTTATAGTTTCCTACAAAATTTCAGCTCAATCGGAGCAACGTAGCCTATGAAAAGACCAAAATACCCTCGCTGTTCTAGGTTACATTCCAGAGTTCCGCGTGGACAGTTTAGTCTATTTGGTTGTATTTATTCACTATAATCCGTTCGGATTTAGCCATTTGCCAAAACATGAAAATTTTAGTACCCTGTCTTAGCTTTTCAACGCCAATAAGAAAGTCTTAAACAGACCTCGGTAGACTAAAATATGGTCATTTGAATGCAGTACGGTTGATTAGCGAATAGTTGGAACTAGGTTATATGAATTGGGAATTTGATTAGGTTACACGGGAAATTTGACTAAGTGCTCTTCATGAAAATTGTAGGCCTTCGTCTTAGCTTCTAATTGGTATAAGTTACACCTCAATCCGATAAGAGTAGCCTCGGATGTGCCTATTCCGCAAAAATCCGTTGAAACTGTCTTTTGTAAACTTCATTTCCGCACTTGATATTAGCTTAATTTTTGTTCTTGTATTGTCTTGAGCCTATGGAATAGCTATTGAAATGAAATTTTGTTATGGATAACCTTGGGTTTGATTGAGTAAAAGGATGAAGCCATAAATGGTTGGAAAATAGAAAAATAAAAAAGGGCATGCTGCCCAAATTTTCGCTCGAGAACTAAGTTTCTATTGGACCTGGTATACTTACGTTTGGTCTATGAAACCCTAGTTATTTTTGTCCACGGGTCCAAATGTCCTCATTTCACTTTAAAGTCTTTTTGTACGTTCTACTCAATAATTGTCGAGTTTCTTTGATTGCACCTAATTGTTGTGCTAGATGATCTGTAATATTCTTTCCCGTTTAATTTAGGTTTTCTCGGTGATTGAGGATAATATCCGGAAGGATCTTTTACCCATTGTTTTGCGTACATAGGTGAGTGTTTCTTGTTTATTATATTCTCCATGACTTCATGACTTATTGTTGTTGTTTGATGATGTGTTAAGTGTTTTCAAGAATTTCCAAAACGAATTTTCTAGGCGAGCGTGTACTTTATCGCGCTCGACCTAAATGACATGTGAAATTTTCAATGATTTAACGATTGAAACATTAGTTGCGCATGATGTAAGCCTTTTGGCTGAATTGGGTCCTGCCCTTCGTTACCGATCGACTCGAGCCAGAAGCGGACTCGATCGGGCGATATGGTGACCCTGGGTGAATTTGGTATACTCGAGTATTACCTTGTAGTCCGGCCACGTCCGGATGGGTGGAGTCCGGCCAACATCCAGATGGGTGGAGTCCGGTCAACGTCCGGAAGAGGATGAATGTACGAACGAATGCACAAGGGTTTTATTTCTCAAAAAGGAAATTTTCAAATAATTGGAGGAATAAGGGGAAATGTCAGTGGAATGAACAAACGAACGAATAGCTCCATGTGAGCCCGTATCCTTTTAATGAATGTGTTACTATCGCTTTCCATTGTAAAAATTTCTTGAATTATTGATACTCCATGTTTAATGTATTGAATTAACTATCTGACCATGTGTTCGGAACCTCACTGAGCTTTTAGCTCACACCTTTAGTTTTATTTTTCTTAACAGGGGACGACGAGCAGGATGATAGCATAGACTAGTCTAGTCTAGTTCTTTTGTTTTTTTTTTGTAATGGTTCTCGCCTAGTGCTTAGCACGGGCTAGACGTATGAAGGATTGAGAACCTTTGTATATTCGATCTTTATACTCCCTTTTGGGATGACAATGTATATAAGTTTCGGTTTAAGTTTGGATCGCTGCCCTATTTATTCTTGTGATTTATTCCGATTTTAATTGAGAACTGTAGTGAACGACTGAGTCCCGGCGAGAGCTGGGCAGGCGACCCGCCGAACCCTGGAGTACGCCCTAGGCAGAGGTGGGGTCGTCACATCTATCCCCACTCGCAAAGTTTCCACTATTTGGATCCCTTTTACAGTTATTAGCATTAATCACTCCCTCTGGCACTTGATTGTTTTACAACGGACTTAGCAGACTGCTGATATTTCCTCTTTTTAGAGGTATTAGGGCAACTTGAAACCCGATATTCGGCACTACCGTAATTCAGACATTTTCCTTACTTTCTCCAGACACGGTTTCAGTGTGGTTAAACTTGCCACAGTATCCACAAGCTACACAAGACGTCACGGCCTGACCAACTTGAGAATTTTCTTTGTATTTCTTTTCTAGCTCCACTTTCTTGTGTAACAACTCAATTTTTTCCCCATATTCTTGTTCCCATAGTCCTTCCTAGTAGTCAGCCAATTTCAAAAAATTTCTTTTGAAATTCTACCTCCCTTCGAAGAATGTTTATTTTCTTATGCATCTCTGCCAAATTTGTCATCTCACCGATTGGCTCAAATCAAATGCTAGCCTGCCAAACAAATCAGAGAATCAAAATAAATAACTATTCATAATGGGAAACTCTGATCATATTACTCTTCTGTTCTTTTACTTGCAGGTTATCCCAAAATATAAATCTTAACTAATCTCTGTTTAATATGGACGAGCTCTTGAGTCTCCACAAGTATTACTATCATAACTTATACACATAACAAGATACGAAATCATATTGCTTAATGTAAAAGTTTCACACCCTAACTCACTCTCCAATACTCACTTACAAAGTTGCTCAAGAAGAATCCCTAATCTCTTACTTTCACTAGTGCCTTATTATCCTCCTAAATCAATTTTCTACTGTTTTGGGATCAAACCCTCCATGAAACCTAGGTGGAGCGAGGTTCAAGAATCCCTATAGGGCTCTATCCTCACCCCTCTATTGATTCCCAGGTTGGTTGATTGATTCAAGTCCTTAGCACTCAACTAAATACTCGAGATCATCGGTTATGCGGTTAGTGGCCGTAGCCACTTGGTCACCCTCCTCGTTCCTAGGATTTTGGTTTGGACTAGTCGCGAGTCCCTCACCTCTCTCGGGAGTACAGGATTGCCGAAACCTACGCCCACGCCCCCATCCACATTCTCGCCGATCCATTTAATAAGATTCTAAACGTATAATAAAAGAGGAAAATATAAGCGTATAAATTGAAAACAAGTACAAATTGCAAGAACACTTTAAAACCAAAGTATAGATATTTATATAGATTAGAAGTCATCTCACATGTTAAGAGTACATACAACAAGTCAGTGATATCAAATACAGGACATAGGCATCCAAGTTCCTCAAAATACAGGGGTACATGCACAAAATACAAAAGGCCTGACAGCGAGATTCACCCCTTCTATGTCCTAAACAAAAGTCAAAAGATCAAGAGGTCTCTAATAATGGTGGACCGAACTAGAAGATCCTACAGCCTCAGAAGGGTCCTCCTCGGGATCCTCCTCTATCGGCTCTACCTCCATCTCCACAGCAGGTGCAGCCTCCCCAGGTACATCCCCAAGCAAAAGCTCTTCTAGACACTCGGTCATAGTCACACACTCGGTTATAATACCATCCACGCGGTTCCCCGCCTCCTGGACAACTCGGATAAGGCACCCCTCGATCTTCTGAAACTGTGCATGGGAGGCGTCAGCCCTCTGACGCTCCTCTAGTACTCTGGCCTCTAACTCCTGGATTCGGGCAGTTTGGGCTTCCATAGTGGTTTCTATCTCCTCTCTCTCCTCTAGTGCTATCCGGAGGTCACGAGTCAATTGCCTCCGATTCTCGGCTACCCCTAACACCAAGCGGTTAGGGTAAGAGTATCTCGCTCATATGGGCGCGACCTACCCCATCTAGCAAGTGAGTATCGTAAAAGGGGGGTGCCTCCAACTTTGCGATACAGAATCATGGGGAGAGGTTCATCAACACTATTGCCATCACTGCTGCTATCCATATTCTACAAATAACCCACAACTAAAGGTTAGATCCTTACATTCACTGGTACCATTTAAGAATTTAACCTAAGATCTACCACGGGTTTCTATGACCAAAAGTTCACGACTAAGAACTCCTAACCCTATTCCAGGTATTTCAAACCTAACGTTTTGATATCAACTGTGATGCCCTACCTCTCCGTAGGGTATCAGCAGAACGCCTGCCCAATTCTCGTCAGGACTCACGCACTTGTTCAAACTTAATATAGAGCTACCAAAACAACCATTGAATTAAATAAAAAAAGTATTTCGAATATACAAGTCATAACTTCAAAGATAAAAGTTACGATTACAATCCATCCACCAACAATAACAAAATTACACTTAAAGAGCCATTAAAAGTTCATACAAAAGGTATACTAACATCCACCAAGTTGCTAGTCTAGAACCACCAATCCACCTCCAAAGCCTGTTAAGGAAAACAAACTTAATGGGATGAGCGAAAGCTCAGTGAGGCCAAGAAAATAAACAGACAAGCAAGTAATACCAATCAATCAAATAACATGCTTATAAGCAACTTTAAATATGACATTTCATTCAAGTACACAAGTAGGAATTTAAAACACAAGGAGGATACAGGAGCTCTCAAGAGTTATTTTCACATTTCGATCAATTTGACCCATTTGGGGTTGACACTCCGTCAACCCAAGCAGTAACATGACCGTAGTGCTCCACTTACTTCCTCCACCCACTCGGATTCGGAACCAAACATGTATAAAGTGGCAATACTATTCGAGTATGCCTAGCGAGATCTCAAAATATCAAACTATAATATTTTCCAAGATTCACCAAACTCCTTGATCAAACCCTTGCTGACTCGAGTTACAGGGTTAGCCAATGGGTTGGGGCATCCCCACATGTGCATTTGGTCGATGAGACAACGCTCCAATCGATTTTGAGTCGATCATAGCACTGAGTCGGGGTGAGCGGCACCTCCTACCCGAATAAGGTGTGATACTTCTAGCCACTCAGTGCTCACGACTTAAAACATGTTCAAGTACAAGTGTAAGTAATATATATTCATGTAACAAGTATCATGTAATCGGAAAAAGAGTGGACGAGAGCGATAAAGTACATTCTCATCTCGGCAAGTTCACATATCATGTATAGCACTTGTACAAATAACATTTAAATCACATCAGCATTTAACACGCACTTGACACTCACTACAAGTCAAGGGCAAAACAAGAGTGAAGCGGGAAGTCAAAAGAGTTCTTCAGCATCCTCGTGACCACCTGAGACATGCACATTCACGATTACCGAGGTGCTTGATCAAGGTTAATAAAAAAATATTTTCTCCCTATCCACTCTCAAGGTCACAAGTTCGAGTCAAATTAAAGAAGTTTTTCAAGCTAAAATATTGGAATAATGCTCAAAGAGAGATCGAAAGTCATTTTTTATTCAAGTTGTGATAAGTAAATCTCAATCCAAGAGAAAGTACCGTTTTCACCTTTAGCACGAAAATCGAGGAAAAGGGTAAATGGTTTTCATCTCCCAAAACTTCAAATCTCATGACCCAAAATATAAAACTAGTGCAATTCACCAAGAATTACTCCAGTCAAAACGTTCCCTTTTTAGAATTCAAACTCATGGAAATCGAGACCATAAGAATAGGGGTTGAAGTGTCTAATTCAAGTATGAAGAGAGGTGCCATAAATCAAGGGAGTTATATGACCAAAAAAATGCGTCAAGAGAGGTTTAACCTTCGGAAACCAAGATTTAAAATGAAAGTTTAAAGTTCCATAGGAACTGTGTATTCAATCACGAAATTACACCTAAATAGTCCAACAATCACAAAGTTCCATAGGAACTGTGTATTCAACCATGAAATTACACCTAAACAGTCGAACAATCGCAAAGGAAGGTGGAAAATTCTTAAAAGGAGTATTTGTTTGAAAATAGAAAATTTTCAGGTAAGAATGGAACTATTTGGAAAAATTGTATCTCGAGTTTTGTAGGTCCAAAAATTGAAAACTTTGAACCGTTGGAAACTAGATTTAAAGTACTAAAACTTTCTAGAAGACACTTTTCTCAGACTCCAATTCAAAGTCATTCAAATTTTAGGTCAACATCACTGTTCTAGATAGGACAAAGCAAAACAGGCTTGCAAATTCAGTGAAGTTTGGAAATTTGAAAAAATTCATAGAAATGGAATTTGTGAGGACCCGAAAATTTTCTTATTTATCGAATATTACAAGTTTATTTAAATATTTATTTACTCATTTTCTCCGAATTATTTATTTCGACCATTTAAAAATTCATTTATATGGAACAACGCATCTTTTATATTTTAAAGCGTTTTGTTGGAAAATTCAATTTTCGAAAATTCGTTTAGGTCGGAATAACGAGTACATGTGATATATTAGCAAGCATATGATAACATCATTTTATTGTGTTGTGAGAGCGACCCTTTGTATTTCATGTCGGTATACTGAGTAGTCATATACCATTCTATAAAAAAAGGGTTAAGTCTTGCAATTTCTGAATTTAATAACATTGTTAGGAGGATAGGATATATGTACTCGCATAGTGGATTGCTACATGTGTAACCATGATTATATCTCTGAGCTCTGAGATGCTTGAGGACAAGCATTGTCTTGGTATGGGGGGATTTGATAATGATATAATTGTGCGTTTTATTCGCTGTTATTTGGTCTTAATTTTGGTCACTTATTATGCAAGACACTGATTTCTGCCCATATTTGGTATTTGTGCTATTTCCAGAAGAGTGGCGTTGAAAGTGACAAAACAGGGGCAAATTCCAGAAGACTAGGCATTCTCTGGCGTACCCATGCCTAATAACGCAGAGCTGCGTGAAAAAACTGGATCACGACCCCAATCCCTGGAACTACCATTATTATTGGGAGACATATTTTGAACCTGCGTGGGATTCGGAAGCCGTTTCAAAGAAGACTTTTGGGAACAATTTAATGAGGGAAATAAGGAAGCAATCTTTTTGAGAAACAAATTCTAATTCGACAAGCAAAGGGAAGCGGGCGCGGCAACACTACAAATAGGAGGACTGCAATAGATTAGGGATCTTATCTTCTGTCTTGGACATTGTTCCTCGTTTGCCTATTCTTTGTTAAAACGAGCCGCCGTACTTGGGATTTCTTCAGGAGCAAAATTACTATGAAAACTTTGATTTGCTTTGTCATGGTTATACGGCAAGGCTAAACCTGTTTATCTAGTTGAGGAATAATCAAGATCCGGTGCACAAACAATTATGAGATATTTTTTATTATTCTAAATTTGGCGTTTGTGAGTATTTAATTATTCTTTGATTTAATAGTCTATTATTGTTTGAATTTATTGGATCAATATGGCCAGTTGTTGAATTGTCTGAATAGTATACTGCCAATTAGGACAAGGGTGCGTATCACTTGATTGTCTTAAATTAGTGGCGAATGGCACAATTTCATTGTCTCGCAAGTAGTCTAATCTGGGTCGTGAGAATAATTAATCTAGTTTAAATGAACCTGCATGTGTATTTGTTAACTAGAATTGGGTGTCTCTAATTCCTAAAACTGTAAATAGATTAAATCCTTCGAGCGTCTGGGTTATCTATTTTACAAGAGGGTAGTTTAAGAGCGTCTCTGGACTACTGTAAAATTAAGGAGAGATTAGGAGTTTGGCGGTTGCTAAATTGCTAGAACCAATATATTTATGAACGTGTGAATTAATTCAGGTATCTATGATCAATTGTGTGAACTGGTGCCGAGATTATCTCCTTGACTAGATCGTGTCGATTAATTGCTTATTACATTCCTTAATTATTGCCTTTCTTGCGATTGTTTATTTAGTGACCCTACGCCTTTAATTTGTTCGTTTATCTCTCTTCCAAAAAAACCCCCCCCCCCAATTATCTATGTGATAAATCTACCAGTTCCCTGTGGAGACGACCCTACTCACTACTATATTCATTCAGTTTTGGGAATATGTATCATTATAAATTTTACCTTTGTTAGTTTGACAGCCACCAGAAATCTATTAAAGTGAGGGTAAATAAAGAGGAAAAATCACTAACCCTACCAAAAGTAAAAAAATAAATAACAATATTTTACCCTTCAACTTAGTAATACTAACTGGAAGGGCAAATTATATAGAAAACAAAAAGAAAATAATATTCATTAGTCATGGATTTAAAATATCAATAATGGTACCATTTGTAAATCTTAAATTTTGAAATCGCTAGATAAAAAACAAAGTACTACTAGCCTAAAAAAACAAATAATGGATTTAAAAGGTTTGAGAGAATGGTGAAGGGAAAATAATAGAAAATTGGGTAGTAATGATAGAAAGCTACAGGCTAGCTATAGGCAAGAGAAAGACAATAACGAGGAGTTAAAAAATGGTAGGAAAAGTCGAAAAAGACAGGTGAACTATTATAAGATTGGATGGAGAGAGTGGAGAAGAAGGGATGAGATTATGGGGATATAACAGGAAGGATGACACTATGGTAAGAAGTCTGAAAGTCATAGAAGATAGCAAATAACCAGTTAACAGGTAAAAGAGGATGAAAAGGGTGATAGTTTTTAACAAATTTGAAAATTTTAAAAACACATCTTACAAACATTATTTTAAATATATATTAAAGTTTATGAAGAACATTATTCTATAAGCACTCGACAATTTTAGGATTACAAGATGGGAGAAATAATTTTCAAAAATTGAGGAAGATGAATTAGTTATACTTTATATTTTTAATGTTAAAAATTTTGATATATAGGTATAACACGATATATTGATAAATAAGTTTACAGTTGCTCTATCATGTAAATAGTTATAAATTAAATTACTTTACTCAAATTGTTATCATATATTGACAAACAATACGTTAACAATGTGACAGTCCCACCTTCCCCTAAGGCGAACCAAAGGATTCGGCGAACCGCCTGCCTAACTCTCGTCGGGACTCAGTCATACCTCAAATAAAATCACAGGAACAAAATCATAATAACACTCCAAAACTTAAAGCCAAACTTATATACATTTCTATCTCAAAAGGGAGTACAAACTCAAATATACAAAGGTTCTCAATTCTTCATACATCCAACCCGTGCCAGGTGCTGTCGCGCCTCATTTTTTAAATAAGAAAAATAAATAAAAGACGAATTTAGGAAAAATGGCTTTTGATTCAATTTTTGATTGCAAAATGAATTTTTGATTTAAAAAGAAAATGAAAAAAACATGGGTTTAAATGGGACTTGAAAATGCGACGATTAAAATATAGTTTAAAAAGGATTTTTTGAATGAAAAATAGAGTCGCCACTTGATATAGAGTTAAGGTGTACCAAGTCACCTAAAAAATGAATTTTTAAAGAAAAAGTAGAAAATCCTTTTTAAATGACTCCAAATCTACGAAAATCAGAGAAAAAAATTCGGGAGTCACATTTGAAGAAAGGGAAGGCAAGGATAAGAATCCAAGGCACCCTTTCAACCTAGCCAAGTCTAGTTGCGTGATTTAGTCAAAGATTTTCTTATTTTACCCTTAAGATTTATCACATTTGGATGTACTATATGAATGTATACCCTAGACCTAGGAGGGTGTCGGGGGGTCGAAATGTTTCTTCAAAACTTACTTGGTACCCATCACATTAATTGTGATGCCCAATGCGGACTCTTTGGAGGGGTCACGAATATGCAAGTCATGAGACTCGAAAGAAAGGAAAAGTAAAGAAAATAATAATATACAAATGTGTATGACCTAAAGGAATGCATCATAATGGGTGCGGAGGACTTATACTCGTGACTTTCAATGTTCCCTTTAATAGAGGGAATACGAGCGTGCTAAGGCTAGAAAAGCCAAACTCGTCCATATCCCATATTCAAGGGGTTTTTCCTAGTCTAATCAAGCACATGTACTAACCTAGGTCTAATGCTTAGATGAAATACAAGTCTAATGTCATGTATTTATACAAAGGGGTAAGTAATATACATATAAGGGAAAATATGGGGGAAGGGATATACGTATAAGGAGGGATGTCATGCAAAAATGATAAAAGACCCTAAAAAGTGAAAATATGCATGAGATGAAGTGATTTGTCACACAATCATGATCTAACGCGGGAAGGGCTCCTAAGGGTCTAGCGTTGGACTAGCCCATGTCTACGATTTCTCACTAGCATTGGACTAGTGAGAAAAGTCGGAACAAAGGGCCACAACTAGCGTTGGACTAGCGTGGATTTGCGAAATTGGCCACAACTAGCATTGGACTAGTGTGGTGGCGTCACACATCGGTTACAATCAAATAAATCATGTAAGGCCTAATAAAAGCATGTAAACATATAAATCACATATAGCACATAACACATAAGCATGATATCTAGATGCAAGACCCTAAGAAAGCGGTAACACATAACACCTAGACATGGAAAACACACATAAGGCAAACAAAGCAAATAAAATCCTAACTATTACATTTGGGGGAAGCCTACTAAAATCTAAGAGGGAAAACGAAAAATAAATGAAATAAACCTAACTATTACAACTTGGCATTCAAGTGCCTCCCAAATGATAAAATTGAACTAAAGTTAAAGCAAAAACTAAGCAACTAAAGAAATAAATAAAGTGAAAATGAAATAAACACTTAAAGTCATGCAATTGCACACATAAGACACATATACGCACGTAGGGTCAAATAAAGTCAAAAATAAATGATAGAGTGTACCTCCCTCGCAATGGTAAGCAAATGAAGGAAAAATGGCTTCAAAACAATAAAAATGTCAAGGTACCACTTTAATTAAGAAAAATTAAAAGAAATGTGCAAATACAAAGCTCACTTGATCATAAAAGCCCCTAAAGTCATGACTTAAGTGCAATTGAAACAAGGCATAGTAGTTAATTGAAGCAAACAAGCAATGAAGTTGTAAAATTAAAACTACCAAGGTCCAAATTGAGGAGATTATTCAATTGATTGGGTCATAGCAGCATTAGTTACAAGCCAAGGGGTCAAAGTGCAATTATTGAAAGATTTTCATGCAAACCATGCAATCCACGAAGGAAAACAAACTTCTGCAACTACTTTCTATACTCTAGCAACCGAAATGAAACCTGCTGCATTTTCTTCTTCAAACTCAGATTTCTTAATCACAGCTTTGATTAGATTTTTTTTTTTAACCCAACATCACAACTTTAGACTAAGCAACAAACTACATAATCACCCCCATCCAAACAAGCAGAAAACTTAGAAAATATATCATGTAAAATTCTAGAAAAAACATGCAAAAATGGTTCGGCAACTTGATTGTTTATTTTTCCAGCAAGCATTCGAACATGATTCAAGTATTTCAGACTCCAAACATGCAAACCCAACACTTCTTATCCAATTCCTCTTTCCAACATAAGATCAAACAGCAAATTGGATGACCAAAACTTTGGTTGTGGGCTGTTGCGGAGAAGAAAACAGCAAACACACACGAATGAATGCAGCGGCTTTTTACTTCTTTTTACTTCAGCTTAGATATATTTGCGTGCAAGAACTCAAACCAGCTCTACTAATTTAACAACCAAACCGAAATGCTAGGCTTCAACCCATGCTCGAACACAATTATCTACTTCTATTAAGTTCACTAAAGCAGCTTAACTATGAAAAATGCAGCTAAGATGCTAAGGAAGGGACCTGCGATGAACTTGTTCATGGTATACCAATTGAAAAACATACAAAACACAAACCTCAATCAAACCCAAAAATCTGTAACCAAAGTGAAAGCCTGCTGCCGTTCGTTTCCAACGCAGATTTCGGACCCAAGCACACAACTTTGATCAAACTTTTCAACCAAAAATCATAACTTTAAACTAAACAACAAAACAGATAGCTACCACAATCCAAACAAACAAAAACTTCAAAGGAAATCA
The DNA here is from genome assembly GCF_036785885.1 of Coffea arabica. Classification (NCBI taxonomy): domain Eukaryota; kingdom Viridiplantae; phylum Streptophyta; class Magnoliopsida; order Gentianales; family Rubiaceae; genus Coffea; species Coffea arabica. The sequence continues at coordinate 51,260,670 of NC_092320.1, read as the reverse complement.
TGTAAAACTTTCATACAAAATGGTTCGAAGACTTTCCTCTTCACAATAATGTTTTCTGCAATTCTGATGCATCCAGGATACGTGAAGATGAAACTTTGGTTTGGACATACATGTGGTGTATCAAATGAACAACAAATCCCAGATTTCAATCGAATTAAAAGTTTCAGCAACAACCAGAACAAGACTCTAACATCCGAACAGGCCAAAACAGATTCAAAAAGGAAATGAAACAGGCCACTTTTCTTCACAACCTATCCAGTATTTCAAACGGACAGACCAAGTAAATGTTTTTATTTCTTTTCAAAGCTGGGATATTGCATACTAAATCAAAGCCTAGGGACGAAATATAATCAACACCAAACAAATTTCAGACCCCCATCATACGCAATAACAGCAAAAAGGCAACATCTTTGAGTCATGAAAGATCAACCACAGATGACACCCGTTTCATTCTTTATGACAGGAAAGAAACACGATAACTAACAAATTTAGGTTCACAATTTCCAATCACACACATATATGCTTGGAAAGCTTAAATAATCTGCGCCTGCAGAGAACTTGGGGTTTAAAAAGAGAGAATAGCTTACAGTGGTCTCTCTTTCGTTGGAGATTCACAACTGATGATAGCAGAATGCAGCGGTAGCAGCTTTTCGCTTCGGACAGCAATTCCAGTAGCAGTTCCTTGCTTGGCCTTCTCGTTTCTCCCTTCTCCTCTTCCAGCTCTCGATCTATCTCCAACTCTCAACGCCCTCCAGTTCGTCTTTGCTCTCTCGCTCACCTCTTCGGCTTTCCTTTACTTCTTTTTCCTCAATTCCCTCGCTGCCCAGATTCTCTTGCTTTTTCTCTCTGACCTCAGGCCCTCTCTCTCACTCCATCCCTCATTCTATCATTGCTCTCTTTTCCTTCCAGATTTCTTTCTTCAGCCGCCACCTCCAGCCCTCTCTCGTTCTCTTAGTTTCTTTCTCTATCAAAAACCTAGCCGCTATTCAACCTCCCAGCCGTCACTAACCCTTTCTCTCCTTTCAGCTTCAGGGCTTTATATAGACATCAGCCACCCCTCAGACCTAGCATCTACGGTCCCCTCTTTTCTGCATTTTTCTGTGATCGTCCGGGAGCCCTTGGATGGCTTTTGCTTCCTAAAATTTTTTAGTTGCCGGATGAAGGGTCGGATGGCCTTGTACCATGCCAATCTAACGGAGCAAAATATCGGGTAAAAATGACCGGAAAACCCACTGGACAAAATTGCATTTTTGTTTCTTGCATGCTGCTATCTCCACGTTCTTCTTCTTTTCCTTTCTCCTTTTTTTCTTTCTTTCTTTTTTTTTCAATAAATTCTATGATAAAATGACTTAAAAATAAAAGTAAAAGACTAAAAGTAAATAAAATTAATAAAAATAATAGTAAACAAAAATACCCTAAAAATTTGGTGTCTACAGGTGCTAGGCGAGAACCATTACACAAGAAATTTCAAAGAACTAGACCAAGCTAATCTATACAGAGTTCTCGTCCTTACTCGCCTTCCCCTGTTAAGGAAAACAAAACTAAAGGAATGAGCTTAAAAACTCAGTGAGGTTCCGAACACATAATCAAACGATAAGTCCACTTAAAGCGATAATCAAACAATAGGACCAGCAATAAGTCAAGAAACATTTACAATATAAAGCGATAATAACACATTCATTAAAAGGATACATGCTCATAGGGAGCCATTCATTCATTCGTTCATTCATTCTCCTTTCATTCCCTTATTCCTCCAATCATTTGAAAATGCATTTTTGTAAGTAAAACCCTACATTTGCATTGACATTCGTTCATTCATTTCATTCACCCCCTCCTGGACGTTGGCCAGGCTCCACCTGACTACAAGATAATACTCGAGTATATCAAACATTCACCCAGGGTCACCATATCGCCCGACCGAGTCCGCTTCTGGCTCGAGTCGATCGGTAACGAAGGGCAGGGCCCAATTCAGCTAAAAGGCTTACATTCATGCGCAAGTAACGTTTCAATCATTAAATCATTGAAAATTTTACATTCATTTAGGTCGAGTGTGATAAAGTACACACTCGCCTAGAAAACTCGTTTTAACAATCATTGAAATCACTTAACACATTATCAAATAATTACAACAAGTCATGAAGTCAAAGAAAGTATAGCAAACAAGAGACACTCACCTATTTAAGCAAAATAACGTCCAAAGTATCCTTTCGGACAATACCCTCAATCACCAAGGAACCCTAATAATAACCAAGGGAAAATATTACGGTTAAACCATCCAAAGTTTAGGTGAACCAAAGAACATGAGTAAAATATTTGTAAAACTTTGAAATCTCTATTTGAGTCGAAGTGACAAAGAAAATGTATTTCTATTAGTCGTAAATTTCATTTTTCCAAGAGTACAAGTTTCAGCCAAATTCTAGGTATATAAGAAGACGCAAATATCCTAGATGGTTCAAGTGGTATTCGTCATCAAATCCTTACCTAGTCCTTGAGTGTAAATTTGGGCAGCACGCCCTTTGTGTTTTCCTATTTTTCAACAATTTATGGCTTCATTCTTTTTCTCAATCCGTCCCAAAGGCACACACAAAATAATCTTAGTTCAATAGCCGTTCAATAGGCTCAAAGTCATATCATCACCAAATCAAGCTAGAAAAATGGCCGGAAATGCAATTTAAGTTAAGGAACAAAAGGCAGATTCGCCATCACTTAGCATATCGGACACAACCGAAGCTACGCTTATCGGATTGAGGTGCAACATATACCGTTTCGAAGCTAAGAGAGAGATCTAAAATTTTGATGAAGACTACTTAGTCCAGTTTCCAGTGTATCCAAGTCATATTCCCAATTTACAGAACCGAATTCCTACCAATAGGCTAGTTAACCGTACTAAACGCAAATGGCCATAACTCAAGCTACCAAAATCCGTTTAAGACGTTCTTGGAGGCGTTGAAAAGTTAAGACATAGTACTAAAACTTTCATGTTTTGACTAAAAGCTAGTTTAGTACGTATCAAGGTGAACAAATGCAACCAACGTAGTGTACTGTCAAAACTGTGCACTGACTTTACTCCTATGGCAGTCAGGGTGTTTTCATCTTTTTACGGGTTACGTTGCTCCGATTGAACTGAAATTTTATAGGCACCTATAAAATATCATTCTCTACAACTTTCATGTTTTATGCTTAGCCTAATTCGGCCGCTAACATGCAAAAATTAATCCGGACAGAACAGGGCAGATTCGCACCCTAAAGCCGAAATTTAAGCAAAAAACCGAAATTTTCCACAAACAATTGTGACTAACATATACAAGCTCTCCATTTTATACCATAACAAAGTATCATACCATGATTAAACCATGATCATCATATAAAATCAGAAAAAATCTCCATTAAATCAGAAATTTAACAAACACTACTTAAACCCATGAAATCTTCCACAAATTAACATGTTAAGCCACTAGAAACCACTAATCTATCCTTATTAAGAACAAAGCAGAAATTTCTTAGCAACTTACCTTTACAACTCAAGAAAGATAGTAGCTTAGATTTCTTTGTCCCAAAACAACTCGACCAATAGCTTTAAACCTCCTTAGTGAGCACTTGTATGGAGTAGATTCAAGTTTGGTTGGTTGGAACTCAAGATTTGAGCAAATTTGGAAGCTAGAAATTGAAGAATCTTTCCTTGTTTTCCTCCTTAGAACAGCCGGCCAAGAGGGATTAAAAATGGAGAAAATTTGGTCAAAATTTGGTTTTAGTAAAGGTAAGAAGGTTTGGTCAAAGTCCAACTACGAATCGGATCACGACACGTGGCCCATTAGATGTTTAAGTTTATCTTCTTGTCTCTCCATACTAATTAATCTAACTAACCTCTAATTGTCTCCTAGCACCTTGTAAAATAATATCACTAAATACAAAACTCACTTAGCCACCAAAATTATATCGCACTAGCGGGTCCCACGTCTATAACGCACTTCAAATCAACGTACACTAACTCATGCTAGGAAAAATGATTTTAAAACTATACTTACTTATAAAAATGCATTGAGAATTTAATATTTTCAAGGAAAGTATAAAATGTAGGCAAAGAAATAGAATAATGTTGAGAAAATGTGAAAATTTTTGGGTTCTCACAAACAAAATTGGTTTCAACTTATTTAAGATATCAAAATTAAGAAAGTCCATTTTGTATTTACGAAATAAACTTTTTTTAACATGTTAAATATACACTTCTCTGAATTTTTTTGCCTTTTTCATATACTTTATCCTATACTATAATATATAAGTATTGTTTTGAATTGAAATATAAATCCATGCGTAGCACAGGCCAAAATGCTAGTTCATTAGTAATTATCAATCAAATGTCATGGTTGCAACCTAGGGAGAGCAATAATATATGCGGAAAAGGGTTACAAAAGGAATCAAATGTGCCCAACTTTAGGGAACTTGGAACAATTATAAGGCATGACCGCGGGGTTTTTTAAAGACAACAACTTTAAAATGGAACTTATGAGGGGCCATCCACCTGTTTACTAGTTTCCATATGCTCCTGTCTGATTACTTCAATTTTAGCACTAGGGTACGTTCGTTAAAACCCATTATTTACTATAAGCAATTGTTTTCACTCCAAAATATTAACACTCAAAGCAAAGTGTCTTTGGCAATATATTAACATGCAGGGACAGCAATAAAATTCAATTTACATATGGACTTTGACAAAGCAAAGTACTTCTATGTATTCATTTCTTTTTGCCCCATTAACCCCTGACTCACGTAATACATGTATAATTTCTGCAAAATGATTGTCATAGGTTATGTATGAGATCGATAATTTTCTGAAACAGAAGCAGGATGATAACCATATTGAATTAGGCAATGAAATTACACAGCAAGGAAGATGAACTTTTTATTGCAAAAATTAAATTTGCATTTTTTTTTGTACACAAAAGAATTAATAATTATTCATCAATCAAACATCATGTGTGTCAAAATCTATGGAAGAGCAAGAACTATACCCTACTTTAGGGAGATTGGAACTATTAGGCTCGACCACCAGGTTTGTTAAAGATTCTACAATTTTTCCTAATTTCTCCAGCATTTCCGACAAGAACTTCCACGCTTCCCATTTTCATCATAGCATTGACAAAACTCTGCCGGAAGAGATCATTGTTGGCAGCCAATCTTGAGGCTAGAGGAGCACTCAAGCTGTCCAAAGCTAGTTCTTGATCAATCTGCAAGATCCCTCTTTTAGACCTTATCTGATTGTAGAACTGATTATCAAGTATGAAGGATGTGTTTTGATCCAAAAACACAGTTGGGTCTCTACTCAACGGCCTGGATTGTGTACCACAGGTTTTCAAGAGTGTAGCAGCCAATGCAGGGTCCATTGTGGGATCAGGCTTCCCGGTGCCCTGAAAGTTAGAAAGCCGATCCCGGAAGAAACCACAATGTGCAACTCCAACAGTGTGTGCACCCAAAAGGACCACCATGTCATTCAGTGTTAGCCCTTTGGCAGTGAAGAATCGAGCTGCATCCGATATGGAAAGACTTGGTCCTGGCAAATTTACTTCGGAAGAGTCCGAAACCAGCCCATCTCGCCTACCTGTCGATACATTATATCCAGGTCCGCCGGCTAATGCTACCGCATCACCGGTTGCCAATGTGATTATATCAGCACAGGAGACAGTAGATGGACAAGCAGCCTCAAGATTTCTCTTGGCATCATCAATTAGCTCAAATCCTCTTACTGTCAAGTTTGGTCCGGCATCTTTCTCCGATGACTTGGACTTGGTGGAGTCTATCAATATTGATGCATCACAACCCTGAAAATTTTTGCCATGTATGTCAAATTTTGTGAACAGAACTTCATAGATCCCTCCCAAATATATAATAAATCAAGGTTTTGTATTTTTTTAATGTAACTTCTCAATATGTTGGACCACATGTACTGCATGCATCTGATATAATTTTTAGATATCTTCACGGTACTAATTTTTTATAATTTTTTTGATGCAATTAATAAATTTTTACACAGACCAAAATTTGTAACCACTTCTGTAGGACAAAACAAATACAAACCACAAAAGTGACATGCCATTATATTATATATATTATAGGTCCCATTTAATTCGATTAGCCCGTGAACCTTACATCATCCAAGAATTTTTTGGATCACTAACGTCACAAGTTTCATTTTAAACTAGTTGAGTTTTGAATGATCATTTTTAATTTCTACAATACATTCTCACTCTTTTTTTTTTTTTTTGGTAAGAACGTTCTCCCTCGTTTACACATCGCCTCCACTTATTTATACTGGACCTTCACTTATAGGTGCCAGCGATCAACTAGTTTAAATTGGAACTTGTGAGACTCTGCTCCAATTTATTGATACCATAAGTCTTATAGTTTCTTTAACTGCTTAACCACTTAAACAAGTATAAATTAGTTAAGAACAAGATTAATTACTTACTCGGACAAAGCAGTCGTGAAAATGCATGCGAAGCAAAGCAGCTGTTATTGAACGATCAGTGCTGAATTTCTTTTGTACAACTTGTTGAACAATTGATTCAGCTTGTGGACATGAATTGCTGTAAAACCCATTCCGAAGTTGAGCTGCGGCAAGGTGGAGGATGCAACATAGGAAAATGACTTTTAGCTTCATTTCCATTTTGCTTAAGCTTTTCTAGGCTTTCGGGTAATCGAGGTTAAGTATGTGAATAGTTGAGCTTCTTATGTTATGAAGAATCACAATCCAATTGTGGGTATATATAGGTGAAAAAAGTCGTGCAGGAAAGGATGGAAATTTGCATGGTCAAAATTTGTTGACCAAAACGTGTTTATTGACAAATCCTTGGCTGCTTTCCCTTATAATAGTATGACAAACACATGGACGCGTTAGGGCACTCAGGACGTGAATACAAATTCTTTCAGACCGAATTCTTTAAGCAATGGAATCAATTTTAATCATTTTGAAGCTGTGGCATAGGAATTTTTGGGAACTAGTCATAGGAATTTTAATTAATGAACCGTCCAAACCAAAGAACCATCCACTTTTCCTTCCTGGGCGCGGTTAATGAATCATGTGAAGTATGCTAGCATTTTTAATTGTGTGTTTTTGCTTAGAGAGCAACTTGTGTTTTCAAATTACGGGAAAAAATGAAAAGTCAAAAATTATATACTCTCTCCGTCCTATTTATTTAATTATATTTGGGGAATTTGACTTTTTAAGAATAGTGGCTTGATTGCGATATTTTTGCATCTCTTTCCAATTTTACCCCCACAAATTCAAAATTTAAAATTAAATGGTAATATGAGTATGATTAGAAAAAACGGTTATATTGAAAAGAGAGACTAAAATGTGTTTTGACTTTTCTAACATGACAATTATTTTGGAATATCCCAAAATGAAAAGTATGACATTTTTAATGGGACGGAAAGAATATATAGTTACTTAGTTGTAGTTATATACAAAGTACTATGCACCATTGGAATTGGCTCAGTAGTCAGGAAAGGCTCTTAGAGTTTTTTTTGCTATTAGGTCTATGACTCGAATTCTGTGCATGAAAATTGAGGTTGGGAAGAGCGAGGGAAGGGGTTGAAGGATTAAAAAAAAAATGTGGTTGATCTCCAAGAAAGAGAGAGAAAGAAAATCAATTTGAAATTGAGAATAAGTGCTAGTGAATTTTTTACACAATACACAGACACATATATATATATATATATATATATATATATATATATATATATATATATATATATGTGTGTGTGTGTGTGTGTGTGTGTCAAAGTTGATCAAAATCTCTTAGAATTTTTCCTTAAGGATTTATAGATGAAAAGTAGAACTCTAAGTATTCAAACTTTCAAATGTTTTTCTTTTTTTTTCTTTTTCTTTTTCAGTGTTCAATACTATGCTCAAAAAGAAGAGGCAAGATTATTAGGGTGCCATTCCATTTTATTTTGTATAGTTCTTTGCATCTTTTAGCCCAAAGCGCTATCTTGACTTTAATAGTTCTTCATTTCGTACTAAGTTTCGCAAACAAGTACCGCAGGTACTTGTTAAGACATTTAAATTACACATAATCTATTATATAAATACACATTCTTACACTTATTATTTCCTCCATATTTAGATGTTTTTTCCAAATTAATTTCGTTCTTGCAAAAAATTAATACCTAGAGCCCATCTTAAAGAGTGCTTCGGGTCACTCGTTAGCCAAACTCTGAAAGGGATAATTGAAAAAGAAGTATCGTTCGTCCAACTGGTTTGTGACTTAAAAAAAAAAATCCTTAAGCAATGATATCAAATTCAATCATTTTGAAGTCATGGCATATAGGACAATGATTATTAATTGTTTCCGAAAGTAGTATTATTTAAATGGTCATAAGCCATATGAGTTTTAATCAATAAACCATCAATTGCAAAGAACCAACTTCTATTAGTTGGTCTTTTCGCCTAAAGACCAACATGTGTTTCAAACCAAGAAAAAACAATAAAAAGACCAGATAATTGTATTCTAGAAAAGGCCCTGAGCATGAACAAAGAAATTACATGGAAATGAACTATAAATCAAGAAAAAATAATAACAGAATAAATCTTGAGTTCAAGTATACTGGAGATGTGCTAATCTTTCCAACCACTATGGTTCTACAATTTGTTTATACTACAAATAATCATTAAAAACAGAACTATCATCGTCCAATATTAGCAGAAAATTGCGCAAAAGCCAATCACACAATTTTATATGGCACACTTATCCTAATTCCTAAATGAAACTCCTAAGTCGAGAAGGGATGATTTCTGCAAAGGTGAAAAAACAAATAAGTACAACCTTAATTTCTGGCCCCACAGGAACAAGAATATCTAGACTTATTGGGCTAGTTTTAGTTATTCACAACAAACCCTGCCATGTTTCCTTTTTTGACCGAAACACTTAGCATCAAACATGCAAGACTCAAGACTGGGAAACTATTTCGCGTTTTGTTGAAGGCAAAGATTTGACTTCAGGGTAAGGAAACCTGTTTCCAGCTGTTCCCAGCTGAGCAAAATAGTCTTTCGAAGAATAACAAATGTTAATCCACTTGCGGGTTGACTCATATTGCCCACACACGGGTCATTACCTACTTTCCAAATACTTATAGATTACATATAAACACAATTCTCATGTGAATAGCAAAATTTGAATACAATAACCGCCAATTGTATGCTCTTATAAGTAAGTGTATGCTCTTATCAATTAAATCAACATCTTACTATATATAAAGAGAGAGAAGCATGGGCTAAACTTTTTTTTAATCACTTTTTGTTTTTCTTTATTTATCCTCCCACTAAAGTGCTAAATGGTAGAAATCTCCAATAACCGCCAATAACTTCTTTTTCTTTATTTTTAACAACATAAAAAAAATCACATTACATAATCTAATAAAACTCTTTAATACTTGCATATTACTTTTTAGGGTTAATCGCACTTTATCCCATTTAAGTATAGGCCGTTTCTCACTTTACCCCCCAACGTTTGTTTTTCCTCAGTTTACCCCTTCCGTCAGCAATTGCACCGTTAAAAACTTTAAGATTTCTAATTTACCGTACGAAAAGGGCCGTTGGTTTTAGCAGACAACAATGCCCCTCAATGGTGTCTGATGCTTTTAGCCTACCTTTTCCCTCAAAGAGCCGTTGGTTGGTTGGTTTTAGCCGTTGGTTGGGTTTTATAATAGGAGGTATTTTGCACCCAATTTTTCTCATACATTCTCAAAGGTTCCAAAGTTTCTAAAATTTCTCTCCAAAGTTCCTAAAATTTCTCTTTGTCAACCAAAAGCATCATAAAATGTCACAAAGTGCTTCAAATGATGTTGGAAGATCACCCCAAAAAATGTGTAGATGTGGTAAAGAGGCACCATTGTGCACGTCTTGGACACTTGAAAATCCGGGAAGAAGATTTTACGGCTGCTCAAATTACAATGTAAGAATTTTTCATTAATAATTTGTTAATATTGTCTTTAATTTTGCTCTATACCTGAATTAGTTAGAAAGAGTTTAAACAACTAATTATTTTTTTAATTTAGAACCGACACGCATGTGGGCACTTTGAATGGGTAGATCCTGAAGTATGTAGCCAAACAAAAGAAGTAAGTGCAGTGCTGCAATCTAGATTGCTGGAGCAAAAGGAGAAACTAATGTACTTGCAAAGGAAGCATGAAAAATTGGCAAATGAGCATGAGAAATTGAAAAGCAGATATGAAGCCTTAAAAACAGAAGTCTGCGTCTTACAAGTTGAAAACCAATAGCTACAGCAACAATACATGATGGTCAAAGCTGCTCGATTTTCATTATCGAGAAAAACACTAGCCATTACATTTCTGATTGCTAGCATTTTGTATATGTACTCTATTTCAGAACCAAAAAGTAACAAAAATCTGCTTTATCTACCATAGTTGTAAGCAAATATGTATGAAAGAAAATTATATTAAGTTAAAAGTATTTTACACATCAGATTACATCTTAGCATGTGTCTGCATGGCCACCCAAACAAAGGCCATTTTAGTAGAACCCAGCCAAAACATGATTCTAGAACATGTCCAAATAATGGGAAAAGAAAAACAACATCAGCATTTCTAACATTGCTGCAAAGGTAACTTCAAATACTAGTAATGACAAAAATAGCAACAGCAACACCATTTCACATCAAAACACATTCAGGTGTGCGCATAACTGTTGAACGTCCAGTTGCAGCAGTTGAAGATCCTTGGGTAGAAAACACAGCATCTCCAAATCTAATACTCTTGGTTTGAACCTACATGGATGAGGGGCATCTTAGTGCATCAAACTACTACTAGGGGTGGTAGCATGTAAACATAGCCAAAAGACTTGAACTCACCATTCCAGTTTTAGTAGCACCTGAATTGGTTTTAGAACTTCCAGTTTTAGCATCACCCAACTTGGTTCTTGGTCTTTTAGTTGTTACTGAAGTGGTTGCTTTTGAACTTGTACATGGTACGCTGGTGGGAGCAACAACAGTAGTTGAACTCAAATTGGCACCAGATGTAGGTGTTCTTGTCCACTGTATCATCAATAGGAAACAATAAGTGAGCACGTATAAAATGGCCATGCATGCAGAGTTTTAAAATGTAGGCTTACCAGTTGGGTTGGAGGGGGCTGGCCAGTCTTTGAAGTACTTGGAATCTGCATAATAAAGGTAGTTTTTAATCATTGCAAGTGTCTAAAATTAAATTAGTTACATACAAATACAAAAGGAACTCACCATGCTAGACTCAAATGGGATATATGTTTTACTTGTTGATATCCCTTGACCATTCCAAAGTCCAATGCCACATAGTGGCCCATTGTTATGGTCTGAACCCCTACCCTTACCCCTGCCCCTACCTCTACCTCTCATTTTAGCTCTAGTTGGGCCTCTTGCAGTTGTAGATTTAGTCACATCAGCATTTTGCACAACATCAGCATCAGTATTTCTCTCAACATCAGCATCAGCATTTGTAGAGTGGCCTCTACCAGCTCCTCTCCCTCGTTTAGTAGGCCCTTGCATCTTGCAATACATCAAAAAATGACAGTCAGATGTAGATAGAAAAAAGCCAAGCAACATATATTGATTGAAGTTACCTGTGCAGTCACTGATTTTCTTTGCCTCACAAATGAACAACCAGTGACCTTGCAACTTCTGGCATTGTGGTCAGTATGACCACAATGACTGCAGTGAATTGGCAGCCCTACTTTAGATAGTTTTCCAACATGTAAGTCCTCCAATGGAGCCTTTTTTCTAACTTTCTTAGGCCTGCCTGGAGCTATCTTCCTACGAGGTGGGAGTAATGTATCACTGCTAGCATTCACCCAATTTGTTTGGTCTGGCATAGGCATAATAACACCAGCATATGCCTTTACATATGTTTCTACTGAGTAGCAATTATCAACATATGCATATGGATCTTTGTTGTCTTGCACAAGTCCAGCACATGCATGGACACATGGAATTCCTGTCATATCCCACTCATTACATGTGCAAGACCTTTGAACTGCATTAACAGCAAAAGTTCCTACTATACCAGTCACCTCATACACCTCTCTTGTAGACACAAGTGCATCAAACTGAGCTACCTGTTTTTTTCTCTCTTCAATTTTCTGACAGATCCTCGGACAAATATGAGACTTCACCTACTGAATCCAGTCTCTTTTTTCTTGAAATCTGCACATAATCTGTCTTCGAATGGCCTCAAACATAGTCAAAATAGGCTCTTCCCTAGCATCCTTAATGTATTGATTGAAGCTCTCACATATATTATTACTTAAAAGGTCACATTTTGTCCTTGGAGAAAAGGTGTGTCTGGCCCATAGGTTAGCTGGTATGGAACTAAGCCATGCATGTGCTTCTGGGGCTACTAAATGTAACTCTCTCATTTTGCTTTCATAATGACAGGGTAAATAAGCCCTGGCTGCCCCCCACATTAAATCTCTTAGGTGCTTATCCTTGAATTTCAGTTTGAAATTAGCATACATGTGTCTAACACAGAATCGATGCTCCACTCCAGGATACTTATTCTCAATGCAATCAATTAATCCCTGACATAAAAACATAAATAACAGAATTAGTGAAAGGAGTGAGTGAGGAATAAAGGAAAGTAAATCAGATTGTAGTGGTGCTGACCTTTTGTCTATCTGATAGAAACACCCAACCCCTTTCAATTGGAGTGCCAATGGCATCAGTAAGGATGTCCAAAAACCACCCCCAACTATCTTTGCATTCAGATTCAACAAGTGCCATAGCAATTGGGAACATCTGGTTATTAGCATCCCTACCAATTGCAGACATAAGCTGTCCTCCCATGATCCCCTTAAGGTGACATGCATCCAGTCCTATTACAGGCCTACATGCATTTACAAAACCTTCTTTTTGTGCAGTAAACATCACAAACACTCTTGAAGATTGGACTTTTACAAATATTGGACTTTTCAGTTACAATAAATGCCACTGAACCTGGATTTCTTTGTAAAAGTGTAGCACAATAGTCTCTTAATCTTGCATACTGCTTTGCACATGACCCTTTCACTGCTTCCTCTGCTTTCTCTCTTGCTCTATACATTTGAGAGTTTGTACAGTTCAGGTTATACTTCCTTTTTATGCTCTTCTTGAACCCTTTTACTTTCATATCCGGATGGTCAGCAATCTCCTCCATAAACATCCTAGACAGCCACCTAGAATTTGCACTCTTGTTCTTGAAAGACCATGGACATCTATGAGGTACGCCTTTAATGGACTTCACTTGAAGTGTAACTTTGCTTCCATTATAGCCACTAGCATATATTCTCCATCCACATTTATTTGAACATATAACCACAGCTTTATCTTTGTCATTCTTAGTGAACGTAACTTCAAACCCATTCAAAATTGAATACATTCTAACTGCAGCTCTAAAATCATAAATATTGCTAAAAATTCTGCCTACAATCAATTCAGGATTTTTTAGATCCCTTTCCATGTTAAACTCAGGAAATTCATGCTCCATGCCTTCATCATTTGAATCATAAACTGGTTTAAGTATTTCATCATCACTAACATCTTCATCATCGACCAGTTTTCCATGACCTTTGGAGTTAAGGTATGCATTATATTCTTCACTAATCAGTGCCACATACTTAGCATAATCAGTCTGTTTTAGGTGACAATCTACTTCACCACCATCCCTCTCTACATCATCTATAGGGTCACATGCATCATTTAAATCATCCCCATCTAGGAAAAAATCAAAGTCAGAGTCATATTCAACTTCCCTACAACCATCCCGATCACCTTCCTGTGAAGCATCTGAAGCATCACTTTCGGCCTCATCATTTTGGGGTTGATCAGCATTAGGATTTAGATTTTGTTTACCATTAACCTCAATATTATCCTCTGCAACAGTTCTATCAGCATGCAAATCTTCTTCAGGGATCTCACCAACATAAAGTTGTATGATGTTTTGAGTTCTATTTGCCTCAAACATTTCTATAACAATCTGGTCACTGTTTAACAGTTTAAGACCAACCTTAAAGTCAAGATTCCTAACCCTATAGTACACCTCTGTTTCATGTGATATTCCAGCATCTTTAAAAGCATCTCTTAACTCAAAAATTGACATCAAATCAGGGTCAACATCATCAAAATTAGCAACTTCTCCCCCCACATACTGTAAATTTGGGACATAGGCAAAATGGCCTCCGTAGTGAACCTCTAAAACATAGGTTTTGAAGTCCATTCTTTTGTAATCACACAAAGGTAATTGTTTTTAGTGCATGCACAGGTAATATAGAGCAAGTATCTTTTATTGTCCCACAAAAATAAAAAATCCTAGTTTGTCTATCTAACAGCCAACATATAACCATCCAAATAAACAAAAAATCCAGCAAATTAATAATTAAAAAAGACAAACCCATCGTTTCCCATCCTAACCCGACAATGACTTGTTATGAACTTTAAGGGACCACACTAACAGATTTCAAACAAATAATTGTCTACATATTAAAGCCCATGCAGTCATTAAAAAAACCCATACCATTGTTTCTGTGCAATAAAATTGATTAACAATTAGAAATTTCTAAAATCGAGAAAAAATTGCAAAATCGAACCTCATAGATCTGCCCAAGCTCTCATAATCTCCTTTCACAATCTTCAAATTCAATTCTGCCGTCTGTTAACAACCACATCGATTACCCATTTTTTCATTCAAGATTGCACCAGAATTTTCAATTTTGTTAGTGGACGTTTTGCTAAGGCTTCGGGCACCAGTGAAGAGAAAGTAACCCGACAAAGAAAAAAAGGAAGAGAAAGTGACCCGACATAGTCAAAAGGGGACCTTTTTCTGTTCTGTTCCCTAATTTCTTTTTCTTTTTCTGTTCCATGCCAGATGGAGGGAAATTTCCCTCCATTATTTCAGGGTAATTTTGGAAACTTGCATTTCATAAACCAGCATATATGGGTATTTTGGGTTGTTCAATGTTTTCATAAGGATATTATTGTCTTTTCAATATTTCGTTTATGTCCATTAGAGTTGACTGTTAGTTTTTGGGGTAGACTGAGGAAAAACAAACGTTGGGGGGTAAAGTGAGAAACGGCCTATACTTAAAGGGGATAAAGTGCGATTAACCCTACTTTTTATAATTTTTTCTTTTAATTTACACACACATAAGGTGTACATTTTCCGCTAGTGTGTTGTAACTTGTAATGCCTCATATGTACTCAGATAAAATAAATAAATCTCCGGATACTGAGTGGCTCGCTAGTGGACGGTGGACCTCGCTTGTAAAGCTGAATCCACAGTTTCTGGTGCAAGTACGCGGTTTATGTTGTATTCCCTGCTTACTTACATCGCGTGGGTGTCCGAAACAAACACGCATAACCATTGGGCCAATGACTCAGTGGCCACCAAGGAAGGGACTTAAGTCCCTTCTTGAACTGTAGGTGAGGGTATAGTTATTAAACCCGGTCTGAAGAGGAACTCGATGAAAAAGGTGGGTCAACGGGTTACTGATTCAACCAGTGGGTGAGTGGTCCAACCGGTGGGTTACTACATATATTTAAATATTATATTTTATAGTTTTTTATATGGTTGAAACTATAATAAACTATGTTATAGTAAATACTCAGTTAGTCCAATTTATTATAGAATCATTAATTCTTATAAGAATTAATAAAACCTAAATTTAATTAGTAATCCACCAAACTTCAAGTATAAAATTTTATCAAAGTGTAATTATCTAGTTTATTTATGGATTTTAAGTGCAAGGTTATTAAGAATAATATTTGTCTTTAAAATGAATTGTGTAATATGTTATTTTTTAAATCCATTTCATAATTTATAGAATTTAGAGAATAATAAACTCTAATATATAATATAGAAGGGGCAAACCAACACCAAACGAGCAGCTGGGCTAGTGGTGAGTACACTTAGTCCTTATATTCAAGGTCCGAGGTTTCAATCAGCACCGCAACACTTTCTAAACATTTTTTCCCCAAAACCGGGTACCTTAGAAAACCGTCCGGTTCAACCGAGTTGACCGGTTGAATCGCCGGTTCGTGAAAAATTCAACGGTTCTCTTGCACAAACGATCCAAATACAAAACCAGCCCGATTTCATGGGCGGTTCACCGGGTTGACCGATTGAACCGTCGGGCCGGGTCGGGTCTAATAACTATGGGTGAGAGTTTAAATCTTACCTGCAGCGAAAAAAATTTAAGAATTATGCTAGAACACTTCCTTGATTTAGTTGGATCTGTATAGCCACTAGCCCCCTATCACAGCCTTTTTAGGCTCCCCCTCCCCCCTAAATTAGGAAAGAGTAGATTATACAAATGTATCGTTGCTGACAAAAAAAAAAAAAAGAAGCAAACATACAGGTTTTTTTTCGATTTTTTTTTCGATGATAAACATGCAAGTTCAAGAAAACCTCAAGATATAGCATTAAGAGCCTCGTAACGTTTGAGGTGATTAACACTTTGCCACCCCTCATTCAGTCCAAACCATTTTCGACTATTATAAATTATGTCTGAGTTTCTAAAATTCTAGTTTTGTCAACCTTAAGAAAACGTTAATCTGCAATTTACTCTGATGAGCTATGATTTTAGTTGCACTTTGCCCAATGTATAATTTTAAAGGCAGTCCAACTGTTGCTGTTTTAAGTATTATTGCTTTTTCTTTTTCTTCCTCTATTCTTCTCTATTATTATTTTCTCTATTTATTTTTACTTTAATTTTTATTTTTCCCGTTGCCTCTTGTCACTTCGCAGCTACTACATCACTATTTAATCATTCATTAACCAAATTAAAAGCTCTAAATTTAATCTCTGTGTCTACATTTTTTTTTAATTTCTAAATTGCATATATGTTCTGAAATAGAAGTAATAAACTAACTACAACCAACAACAAAATTATGCTTGGAGTTTGCAACCAATTATCAATAAGGAAATATGAAACAACAACCTTCAACACAATAAAAGAATGAGGCGTCGAAAATTAAGACAACCAAACGTCATATAATAATAAAAAAATATATGTTCCTAGTGTTAGAAATCATATTTAAATTATTTGGACAAAATATATATAAACTAAAATTAGTGATTAATCAACTATTCATGGCAATATATTGCTCAGCCGCAAGAGGCAGTGGAAGAAAATTAAGAGATATACTAAGAAAAGGAAAGAGAAATGAAATAAAAGGAAACAAATAAAAAATGAAAATTATTAAAATATCAAGGACAAAGTTATCCTTAAACATAGTTTAGAAGATAAATTGAGTGTAAAATTCTTTGGGAGACAATGTGCAACTAAAGTCATTGTTGATGAGGTATGCAATAACCTCTAACCTAGGAGAGGGAAGGGATGGGTTAGGTAGTTTGGCAGGAGAAAGTGTAAGTAAAATGTCTCAAGTCAAATCCTCCTACTTACATTAAAAAAAATTCTCTAACCTAAGGATATTAATGTTCTCTTACCAATTAGTTAACTTTGAGTATTAATTCAAGGGATAATATCAGAAACCTCCCCTTAGGTTTCTTTTAATATCACCTGATACCCATAAGGTTTCAAAAATATCACTTACCTCCCTTACTTTAGTTATTTGTGTAACAAAATTTTTAAAAACCCTAAACTATCCTTTCACTTACTAAATAAAAATATTCCTAAGTCACTTTGTTCATTTCAAGAAAACCATCACTTTAAAAGCAATCTCTTGTAGTACTACCACATCACAATGTTATACCCCATAAAAATATAAATTTGAAAAATAAAAATGATATTTGAAAAGAAATACATTTGTATCAATTTAATTCGATATGCTCAAAATTGATTTCTTATGAATTTACATTTTTTCCACCATCTTCTTAACCCTTGCTCAAACCATTAATTTATACCAATTATTATAAAAATCAACTCAAAATAAGCAAATATATAGTACCCCACTTTATCACAATCACAAAAAGTAAAAGATAAATAAAATTTAATTTATTATGATTTATAATATAATATTGCATATTCATCAAAAAAATATGAGTAAGAGAGAATGATGGAGAAAAGGGAAAAAAAGAAGAAAGTGACTTCCATTTCTTTCTTTTTTTTTTAATTTTGAGCTTCATTTATTTAATATGTTGTAAATTATGTGTTAAGTGAGGGTTAGTATAGTCTTTTTACAATTATTAGGGGAGGTAAGTGATATTTCTAAAACCTCAAGGGTGCTAAGTGATATTAAGAGAAACCTCAAGGGAGGTTTCTGATATTATCCCTTAATTCAAAGGGCAAAGTTTTGAAAAAAAAAAAGGAAATTCAAAGGGTAAAATGCTTCAAACATGCTATTAGCGGGCAAAGTGCAAATCAGCCCAAACATCAAACGGGTTTACTAGAAATTAATCCGAAAATAAATTGGAGGGTTATTAAGTTTTGCATCCGAACTGCACATGATAAAATGCGTTAGATGTTATCCTTCGTACAAAACTTCAGATTTTTACACTAGGTATTTGCAATTCAAGCTATGAATGATACTATAAGGGTTTATAATATGCTCGCCTTCTCATTCTAGTTTACATAGGGGAACCATAGTTGAATACCCACAAGCTTAAAATTTAGGTATGCAGAGCAGTATTTTCTGTGCCATTCAGGAAAAATACTGAAGAAAGGGGTGGATCCGTTTGCATCCGTTTGCAGAAAAAGTGATATTGAACGCAATTTTATCTTATCCCTTCCAGAAAATAAAGTACCCAATAAAAGAATAATGAGATTCTTGCCCTGGAATTGTACATCTTCAAATATATAATCAACATGCCATAGGTAGGATAACTTACAACTTCAAATTTGTTAAGCTTGTTTTTTCTTTGAAAGTCTACGTGTTTGCAAGGGTAAACGATGTATAAATTCAAAACTTTGTCGGGTAAGACCAATCTAATTTTCTATCATGTATTTATGTGTTTGAAAATCTTATACTTTTGTATTGTACAAATAAATATCGACAGAAAATAAACCTAAAGAAAACTTTTGTTAAAAAAAAAAAGAATCAACTACTTGTGAAAAAAAAACTTTTGGAAGCACAAGATATTAAGGATAAAGGAATGCAAGAGTCCATGAGCTTTTACTAAACTCCCTATTCGGTACCCCAGGTTAGAAAAGTGTTTGTGAGATCCTTGAGTTACTCAATTTGGTTTTGATGGTCCCTAAGGCCAAATCCAAGTAGGATATTTTCATTTTGTCCCTCTTAAGTTTAGCATAATGTTAGTTTATGCCATCCCAAATTTTAAAAATTGAGGTATCTCTCACTGTACCACTTCTAGGTAAATAACTACAAACTAGATTAATTTAGAAAATCTAATTTAAGTACCCTTTCAACAAATTCTATTCAAGCATATATTATATTCTAATATTCTGATGGAGAGATGGATTGGATGGTAGGAAGAAAAGAAGTGTAAGTGAGAAGTCCCGAATTTGAGACCTCCTACTTATACTAAAAAAAAAAAGTTATGATATTATCAGTTCATCAAATTATATGGATTCAGTTTATCAAAATTTAGTGAAAAAGAAGTGCCTATGTTTATTTCAATAGCCAAATAAAAATAAACAAAGAAAAGGAAATTTGAAAAATGAGATTAACAACTTATTTCTATCTTTTTTCATCTTTTATTTCAAAGTTTATCATCTTCTCAATAAAGTTAAATATGCAACAACAAAAAAAGAGATAACATTATCTTTTAATTATTTTTCTTTAAGTTTTGAATTAATCACATTGGATTTAGTGTTTATCTTTTTTTGATATTTTTCTTTTGCTCTTTTCATTAACTTTAAAGGCAATGACTGTAAGAGGAACGGGTGCTAGTATTCAGCAAATTTTTCTGTTGGGGCTTCAAAGTTGGTTATGCTAATGGAAACTAAAGAAGAATACAAAAGAAAGCTGAGAATAAAAGGTTAACGTGAATAGGAATTTTTTTTGTACGTGCTCTATGGCATACACGAAAATGCTTTAAGAATAGTTTTATTAGGATTGAATGGAAGGAAGTTTTGGTGGAAAAAAAAAAAAAAAAAGCTTACATCACTTCACATCTTCAAATTTTTACCGCTTTTTCATTTGCACCATAAATTTTAACTTTAAATAGTTTATACCGTGAACTCTCAATTTTAAATACTTTCCATCCTAAACTCCAAGTTTGTCATATTTAAACCCAATCAATGACAACATTAGCAAAATTAGTGGCACAAGAGACCCCCAAATTAATGATAGTATGCTAAAAATGGTCAAAATGAGCCAAGATATTGTAGTTAGAATAAAATTATATATTGTCATTTATCTTGTTAATTTTGCTAATAATATTAGTAATTGGGACTATAAAAATTAATGATAATATACTAAAAGTGATCAAAAAGAGTCAAAGGATCGCAACTAGAATAAAATGCTACTTATCATTAAGTTTTATCTCGTTAATTTTACTAATGTTCTCATTGATCAAGCTTGAGAATTTAGGATGTAAAATATCCAAAATTTGATGTTCAATCTCGTGTTCAAGTGTTAAAAACTTGAATAATTTTAACCTCGAAGTCTAATTCAATTATGCCAATCATAAATTTCATCCGCAGCAATCGAGTTTCATATTCATCTTTCTTCGTGGAGAAAAACTGACATAGGGAAATTATATTCACATACTTCTATCTACGAAAATATGGGATACAAGGTCTGTTAATTCCATGTGTGTCCACCAGTTCTTGCAACTTTAAAAGTTGGACATCCATTTTTAAGGAAAAATACTTTATATATGCACGTAATAAGCAGATTATGTTTTCCTAATTTTAGATGTTCTTAAAATCTTTTTTCTTGTAATAAGCACGAAGTTAGGTTTTTGTCCCCTCCTTGTATTGTTTTCTTATATCAATAAAATTCGGAAATTTCTCCCCTATATACGAGGTTTGCCTTTCAAAAAGAAAAGAAAAAAAAACATGCACATAAAAGTATCACAATTTAATGTACCCTGCAGGCTGCAGATACACAATTAATCCATACGTTGTTACTGATTATATATGGTCTTTGGGGCTACATAAGTAATAATGATACTAGTTTTTTTTTTTTTAAGAAATATTTGATGTTCGATCCCTGTGGAATAGATCTAATTTGGCTAAAATTTATTTGGAAATGGTTTTGGAATTCTATTTAGGAACTGAACCAAAACTTTCTTGGTATTGCTTTAAAATCAAACAAAAGTAGGGAAGAAAAGGACGTTTTCAAGAATAATTCTTATTATTTTAGTTTTTTAATCTTTATGAAATCGCTTAGGTGGGAATGGTTGACATAACTTTCTAGTAGTTTGTAGCAATATAATAGACTAAATACCAAAAAGTCCCTTGTGGTTTGGCAAACATTCAACTTACCTGCCTATAATTTAGAAACCTACAATCTAGCCTGTGATCGCTTAAAGTATTCTATAATTTGGATGGAAAATGTCAAAACTAACCATGTCTATGAGTAAGCACGTCTCTTGCATATTGTGCTAGTAAAAACTAATATTTAATACCAATTACGACTTGGTATGTGCTTTTTACCCCTTATACCAAAAATCTGTATGGTTTAGTGAATGTTCAACTAACCCCCTTATAGTTTCAAAACGTACAATATTACCCCTCATTATTTTGAATTCATAATATTACCCTCTACGGTTTCAAAACTAATTTGGCTTGTAGGTTAAGAGCGTCTGGTGAGTCTTTGTCTAGTAAAAGTTATTTTTAAAACAGAAGTACAACTTAATTTGTCCATTAGATTCATCTACATAAAATAAAAATATTGAAGGATAGCCCATAATTGTCAAAACTTGAAGAAGAGGAAGCAATGAATTTGCAGAGAGATAGATTTTTTGGAATAACTCATTTATTGGCTAATATTTTCATTTGCATCATAGACATGTTTTTTAATTACCTTTTCATCTTATATAATTACATGATAAAAACTGCTACCATAGTATTCCAAAAAAAAAAATCAAATAAATTTCTTTTCCAAGCATACTAGTTTTGGTTGTTCACTTTGGGTGTGTGTGAATTGGAAAAAGACATAAAAGCCGTATAGTTCACATTTGAATATTGTTTGTTAGTTTACAGTGACTTAATATAAATCATCTATTTTGTTGTTGTAGTAAAGGGGAAAATACAAAGTGTTTCCTTATGTCTTGTGATTATTTTATTCAAGTTATCGATGAGCTGGCAAAACTAGGAATTTGAAATATCATTACAAAATTTGTGATTGTGGAAGGAAGTCTATATTTGAAGATCGTTGATTTGAAAAAGCCATCAGTGTTAATTTAAAAAACTTATAAACTATGCGGGCTAAACTGTGTAGGTTTCTAAACCATAGGGAAGTAACCTAAACATTGACTAAACTACAGGACAATTTTTGGTCTCCTACTCATTTATTTGTATGGCGCAATAATGATATTTTGCTCGCCGACAATTTCCATCACCATCTCAAAAACTTTCAAACAATGAGGGGGCTAAATTATAAATTTGCAAACTATAGAAAAATAAGTTGACTATTCACTAAGCCACATGGAGATTTTTTGTATTTAACCCTAATATAATACACTCTAAATTATTGGTAGCACCTATGTAACTACTCATTCAACATTAGGATTACTATTTCCGACATTGTAGTGACAGGTAGCACCTTACGTTTTAGGGTTTTGGCGCGAGTAAGTTGTATTATAAATTTAATAGGCATGAAGAAATCTATTCAATATTACAGAAAAAAAAAATGTCTATAGCTTGTTGTTTATTACGTGCAATAGTAAATTAAAAAAAGTATACTTTATTCTTGCACGAGACTCTCAACGAAGAATTTCAAATTTTGAATTCAAATTTCTCTCTCTGTGAGTTTTTCGAACTATATGTTAGTCTTCATTCCATCTTTTATGGATTAATTTATAGTATTATTGAGTTATAATTTGTATTACTCTTACTATAATAACTTCCTAGCAAAAGAATTATTCAGGAAAAAATAACATTCTTATTAGAAAGCATGCCTAACTTTTAATCCGTTATCTTAATTAAGATTGGAACCGTATCCCGCCATTATGGATAGTTCCAGAAGAATTAAAAGCTAGGCCTACCAACTATCTCAACTTTTACGTACTGGAAACAAACCTTTTTTTTAAAACCCAAACGGCAAAACTTATACCAATGTTCTAAACTTCAATTCAAACTTCCTGGTCGAACTGGTTGAATCGTTAACCTAGTTGTCTTTCAAGCTGGATTAAGGTTCAAACCCAAAGTGATTTAAAAGCAGGTATGAATTATGAAAACTAGTTGGCTCATCTAAGTTGGACTGGCAAATTGCCAAACCGGAACGGTTCTTGCTCAATAGGTTAGGTCTCGCTTTTCATTTAAAACTAGTGAGACGGTGAGACGGTCTGTGCTTAGGAAATTATCATTTTTGTTAAAGGTTAAGAATTATGAAATATATAGAATGCATGACGACAATAATATATAGAATGCATAAGGGTAAATTATAAAATTGTATAAGGTTATTTTGCATTTGAATCAGGATAATTAGAAAAATGTAAAGTGAATCATACCCAAAAGAGCATTAATCATTGTTGACACAAAAAAGAGGGACCCTGCAAGTCAATTAAGCACTTAAACCATAGAACTTGACATTGTTAAAAATTAATCACCACATGTCACAACAATAAAACCCATTTTTTAAAGTTACTAAAGCCAACAATAATTTATTAATTGTTTCCTCAATTATTGTGCATTTACGGAACACTTAACAATTTTATTTCGTGTCAAGCCAACAATAAGTTATTAATTGTTTCCTCAATAATTGTGCATTTACAGAATAGTTAACAATATTTTATTTCATGTCATAGTAATAAAGGCAATTTTTAAAGTCACTAAAGCCAACAATAATTTATCAATTCTTTTCTAGGTAATTTTGCATTTACAGAACACTTCAAAAATAAATAATTAACCACAAAAAACCAACTTTCATAGGATTCACTTTTTATACCATCAATTACCAATTCCGTCAACATGTCCGGTAAATGCACCAAAACTATACCAGGTGCTAACAAATAGAACAGGCAATTGACGAAAATATCTCGGACATCCAATAACAATTGCAGGATAACCTTTTGACAAAAAAGCTTTGTTCATAGGGCAACTCTCTCTTTTACAGTATTAGATATAGAACGAAAAATATAATAAAAAAATTAGGCCATTAAAAATTTTCTAATAATTATATAGACTAAATATTGAATATATAGACTAATATATATCCTTATAATTGTACGTTTTAAAAAGCAGTAGGATTAAAAATCATTTTTAGTCGGAACCTATGACACCTCAACCGATTTTGCTTACTAGTGATGACAATGTTGGACTTGTTATATTTTCCCTCTGTCTCAATTTTTGGGAATTGTGCAGTCAGAAGGTATCACTGAACATGCTAGACAACCACTGCATCCACTTATGTGTCGATTTTTTTTTGCCAACAAAACAGGTTAATTGACGAAAATAGCCCAGATATCCATTAAGAATTATAGAGTAACCTTGACAAAAAATTAACTGTTGATTGGGCAACTCTGCCTTTTATATTGTTACATATTAGATTTTTTAACCCATGAATTAGTGTGCATTATTAACTTATTTTGTCATACAATTTTTTCTTCAAGACAATCCAAGGATTAAATGCCACAGGAAGCACGTGGCTTGGTGTTGGAGATGATCCCACGGCAAGGCGGTGACGGCTGTCCAACCGGGAAAGTAAATTTGCTTTGAGCCATTTTGTCTATGGCTAAAGAGGCAAAGCAAAGAATTTATGATTTTTAGTTGATGAAAATACCCTCCACATCCAACAATAATTGCAGCATAACCGCTTAATCAAACAACACTATTCATAAGCCAACTCTCCGTCTTGTATATTGTTAGATTTGTAAGTCGCGACATCACCTGACTAACAGATGCAACACACACTATACTTTTGGACCATTAGCTATTTAACTCTTATGCAACATGCTTTCTTTTAAGTTTCAAAGCTACACAATATTTCTGCAATATTAGTTGTGCGTTATTTCTTCTTTTAAAAGTTATAGTTTATCATTAAATTGCTTTAGAAATTCCAAAACTTCTTAATTACTGAATTTCATAATTTTTGTCGACTAATCTATTCCCAAAATTGTATTCTTCTTGACTCCAAAAAATTACTTTTTTCTTAAGGTTGACAATGATAGAATTTTAGAAACTTTTTTTTTTCAATAAGTGTGAGATTTTAAATCTAGAATCTCCTATTTACAATTTCTCTTACCTTGTCACCCAACTCAATCCTCCCTCATCAAACTTAACTTTAATTTAATGGCTGATTTTGACTAAATGAGGGTGGCAAATTGTTAATCACTCCAAACTTCAAGAGGGTTCGATGCTACAAGTTGAGGTTTATTTGAATTGAAAATTGCATGAATTGTTCCTCACATATCACATTTGTACCTTTTCCATCCATCACTTCCAAATTGAAGCAAATCTGTCCTTCACATTACAAAAATGCATGTTTTTTGTCCGTACACCCATTTCAAGCACTTTTTTTCTAGAAAAAAAAATGTCACATGCCAACACACTCACACACACACACACACATATATTTATATTTATATTTCATGTTTTTTTATTACAACGTTTAGTTTTCCAAATATTGTTTCTTTTTTTGTTAGATTTCTTCTTTGGATTTTAGGATTTTCCCATTTCAAAAGTACTCTAGATATTTTAAAATAGCTGTTAAACCCTTTTTTTAGTTGTTAGTTTTTTTTTAGAACTCGTGTATCTGGATAAGAATTGGGTACTTTTGATGCTCATTTTACGCCTAAAACTATTATCACATGGCGGCATGTGACTTTTTCAGTCGCATAAAATGGATATGGGGACCAAAATGACATGTTTTGTACATTTGAAGGACAAATTTGCATCAATTTAAAAGTCAGGAACCAGAAAATATACAAATTTGATATGTGATGGACTATTTGCAACATTTTCCCGTTCTTGAACCTACACATTGTTTTGGACGCCCACTTGAAGAAGGTAAGAAAGGAATAAAACATATACCGCGTTGTTTAGATAAGAAACGGATGCATCAGCTTGAAAAGCGGAGTCCGTTGTCCACTTGCGAGCCAGTGACTTTGTTGGGAGACTTGTCATTTTATCCAGCCGGATAAGAGGCAATAGAAATCAACAGCTTGCAAGTGGATTACCATTTCTTCTGCTGTCCTTCTTCAAAATACTAGTTTTGCTTAACTGGAAACAGGCTTGCAAGTTGAACCTGAACGAGAAACGGCTATTATTATTCTGAGGCCAATCTTTGGCTACAAAGGGGGAAAAAAAGAGTGAAAAGATAGTTGCCTAATCTTACACGTTTGACACGTCACATTTTGGTCAAAGAAATTTCGTAGGGTTTGTTGAATATAACAAAAACCGACCAGGTATAGTCTAGACACTTGTGCCTGGGAGGCTAGATGTTAAGGTTATACTTATTTGTTTTGGTTGAATAGAATACAAGGGATGTTTAATTCACTAATCCTGAAATCATCCCTTGTCGACTTAGAGTTTCATGTAGGATAAGTGTCCCATTTAAAATTGTATGCTTTGCTTTTGCACATATTTCTGCTAATATTGGATGATTGATAGTTCTGTTTTTAATTATTTGTTGTACTATAAAGAAATTTTAGAACCATGGTCGTTGGAAAGACTAGCACTTCCAGAGTAATTGAACTCAAGATTTACTAGTATTTCAACCAGTGCGTCAACATGGGACGTTCTTTATTTTAAATAATTGTGAACCTATGGAACACATGAATTATTCAATAGAGAGATATAGAGAATTTTCTTACAAATGATTTATATTTATTTCAAAAAATTATTATGTTCTAAATGTTAAACTACTATACCAATTTTTACAAACTTTTATATGTAAACTTATTAAATTGCACTGAAAAAAAAGAGAGAAATAACATTTAATCTTTGAAATAGCTATTTAAATGGTACAATGATTTTTTTTTATAAAAATAAATTGCATTAACGAATTATTGAAAATCGTCCAACACAATTTGATTTACATTACTACCCTAATGCCAGGTTAAAATGCATTAAAAATAATAGATCAGCAGTTTAATAGATATAATGGATTTGAAAATTTATGAACAGATTTGAAAAGTGTAAAATGTTTCAAAATATTTTTCTAATGAAATAAATCGCTATAGCTCCTTTAGTGTGTATTGCAATCACCAGACCTATTAATCAACAATTTCAAACTTGAATAATGATGATGAAATCTATCGAGATAGAATTCTAAATCTGATAATTAGATGTGAAATAAATTTAGATCTAACAATAAAATAAGTAAAAAAAAAACACAAAAATCTCACTAGGAACGCGTAGGAGATATAGAAAATTCTCATTAGGAGCCCCTAGGAGAAACAAAAGTCTCCTTCCCAATGAAGAAGGCCTTTTGGAGTGAAGAAATAGAGAGAAATTGGAAAGGAGAAGAGGTTAATTCTTAAGTAAAATGGCGCAATGATGATACACCTAAATTATGTATTTATTTTCAATTAAGTAGAAAAAATTAGCAACCCATTTTCACAAGAAAGAATTTTCAGTTTGTGGCAAAGTTAAAAAATTTATGGATGCCAAAGATTTGTTTAATACTCTCATTCTTTCCAAATCAAAGTTTCTTCCTCTTTTCTCTAAAAAGCCTTCCAAAAAGCTTTTCTTCTTCCATGGGAGGGAAATGTTGGTCTAGAGTTAAGGTCCTTCCTCTCTCTCCATTTATTTTTTTGTATTCAATAAAGTCTCTCCTAAGGTTTCCTATTAAGAGTCTTCTTCTCTCCTATATGGGTTGTTTGGCAAATTAGTTTTTTCCCAAGTTTTTTCCCTACAAGTTTTTTAACAATTTTAGATATAGTAACTCAAAAAATTTCTCAAATTTTTAAAATACACACATCAAAATACCCAAAAACATACAAAAAATTTTTTCTTCTTTCTTTTCTTCTTCTTCCTCCCCCCACCTCAACCCACCACGAACTCTGCCATCGGCTAGCACCAACTAGCACCTCTACCAGCCCCATAGCTGGCCGCCTCTTTTTTTTTTTTCCTTTCTTCTCTCCTCTCTCTCCCTCTCCGCCTTTCTCCTCCCTACCTCTCCTTCTCCCTTACTAAGCCACCCCTCCTTTTCGCCCTTGCGTAATCTGGTCAGGTGGGAAAGAGAGAGGGAGGATGGCGCAGGGAGGAAGGGATTTGGCCATGTGGGAGGGGGAGGGAGAGGGGGAAAAGGAAGTGGCAGGAGAGAGGGAAAGGAATGGGGAAGAGGAGAGGGAGAGAGGAGGAAGGAGGAGAAGAGGAGGGAGAGGAGAGAAGGGAGAAGGAAGAAGACGAGAGGGAGAGAGGAAAAACTAAAAACAAAAGAAACCTCCACTAGTTGTTTGGCAGAGGTTCCGGTGCCAATGACCGACGGTAAGGAGGGAGTAAGATCAATAGTGGGGTGAGGGAGAAGAAGAGGAGAGGAAAGAAAAGGAAAAAAGAAAGAAAGAAAAAAAAGAAAAGGAAAAGACAAAGACAAAGACAAAGACAAAGAAAAAAAGTTTTACCCACCCTAAAATGTTTTTCTATAAATTTGATAGGAAGTTACAATAAAATTTTGAACAAATATCCAAAACACTCATTTACCAAATGGGGTCATAGTTTCTAAGTGAAAGTTTTCTCCTCCCCAAAAATATCCTAGTTGGAGCTCTTTCCCCCTTTTGGCTCTATTTGGCACTTGTTTTAGGGGTGTTTATCGCAGAAATTTTTTTCTTAAACTCCATCTATAGTAAAATAATATTGTAACGTTGCTATTGAATTGTCAAGATTAACCCAGTTTAAAAAATAAAATGACTGAACAAGCCAATATATATAAATGTAGTATGCATGACACTTTAACCAATTATGTTTAAAAAATTTTTTGCCACAACTCTCTTATGATTTTCAAAATATATATTTAATGTCCCTGTGATTGAATTATTTTCATCTTGATATTGAAGTATTTTTTATATTTTAGTCAACTCTATTGCGGAAATCAAATTCCATTACTCTAACACTTTACTTCAAATTGTGAGGGATTATATATTTTTAAAATTATAAGAAAGTTATATAGAAAAGCACAGGAGATACTCTTTACCCATGAGAGTAAGGCGTCATCATAACTAAGCAATTATATTTTACAGCAAGGGATTCAATAAATCTATATATATTTTTTTAGGTTTCCCTAGTTTGAAAACATAAGTTGGTCTTTAAGAAAAAGAATACGAAATTAAAAATGCTGGCATACTTCACAAGATTTGTCAACTGTGCCAGGAAGAAGTGGAAGGTTCTCCGGTTATTGATGGCTCATAATTAACTAAAGTTCATATGACTCGTTCGCATTTAAATAATACTACTTCTACCAAACACGATTGATAGTCACTATCCTATCTGTATATGCCATAGCTTCAAAATGATTGGATTCGGTGCCATTGTTGATATAAGTTGCTTTTAAAGTCATAAACTAGCTGAATTGACCATTCACGTCTTCAGTTTCCTACGCGTCCATGTGTTGGTAATACTATTCTAAGGGAAAGCAATCAAAAGATACGTCAGAAACCACGTTTTTGACAACAAATTTTGACCATGCAACTTCCGAACCTCTCCTCCATGACTTATTTCACCTATATATATATCCACAGCCGGATTGTGATTCTTCATAACATAAGAAAGCTCAACTATTCACATACTTAACCTCGATTACCTGAAAACCTAGAAAAGCTTAAGCAAAATGGAAATGATGCTAAAAGTTTTCTTCCTAGGTTGCATCCTGCACCTTGCCTCAGCGCAACTGCAGAATGGATTTTACAGCACTTCATGTCCACGAGCAGAATCAATTGTGCAACAAGTTGTAGTAAAGAAATTTAGCGCTGATCGTTCAATAACAGCTGCTTTGCTTCGCATGCATTTTCACGATTGCTTTGTCCGAGTAAGTAATTAATCTTGTTTTTAACTAATTTATACTTGTTTAAGTGGTTAAGTAGTCAAAGGAGTTAAAAGACATATAGTATTAAAAAATTCTTGGATGGAGCAAGGTTCAGGGGCTAATCATAGTTCATGTGTTCCTATGCATCACCCGTTAACAAATTAAATGGGACTTATAATATAACATAACGGTATGTCAATTTTGTGGTTTGGCATACTATAATGGCATATCAATTTTGTGGTTTCGCTTTGTTTTGAGGTACTCAAGTCATAACAAATTTTATGAACTATAGTCCATCTAAAAATTTAATTATCAATTGCCTCAAATTTCTTCCTACTAGAATGTAGTACCCGAAGACATCCAAAATTTATATCAGAAGCGTGCAGTATGTAATCCACTTATTCAGAAGTTACATTAAAAATGCCGAAAAGGTCTTGGCCTAGTGACTGAAAACCACAGGATTTAGAGTCTATATAATCTCTTTTCCTGCTCCACGCTTCATAAAATTCCACCCTCCCATGTAGAAAATTTTTAAAAAAAGTTACATTAAAAAATATAACAAAACCTCGATTTATTATATACGTGAGAGGATTTTATGAAGTTCTTATGACAAAATTTGGCATACTTGGCCAAAATTTTCAGGGTTGTGATGCATCAATATTGATAGACTCCACCAAGACCAGGTCATCGGAGAAAGATGCCGGACCAAACTTAACAGTAAGAGGATTTGAGCTAATTGATGAAGCCAAGAGAAATCTTGAGGCTGCTTGCCCATCCACTGTCTCCTGTGCCGATATAATAACATTGGCAACCCGTGATGCAGTAGCATTAGCCGGAGGACCGAGATATAATGTATCAACTGGTAGGCGAGATGGGCTGGTTTCAGACTCTTCCGAAGTAAATTTGCCAGGACCAAGTCTTTCCATATCGGATGCAGCTCGATTCTTCACTGCCAAAGGCCTAACAATCAATGACATGGTGGTCCTTTTGGGTGCACACACCGTTGGAGTTGCACATTGTGGTTTCTTCCAGGATCGGCTTTCTAACTTTCAGGGCACCGGGAAGCCTGATCCCACAATGGACCCGGCATTGGCTGCTACACTCTTGAAAACCTGTGGCACACAATCCAGGCCGTTGAGTAGAGACCCAACGGTGTTTTTGGATCAAAACACATCCTTCATAGTTGATAATCAGTTCTACAATCAGATAAGGTCTAAAAGAGGGATCTTGCAGATTGATCAGGAACTAGCTTTGGACAGCTTAAGTGCTCCTCTAGCCTCAAGATTGGCTGCCAACAATAACCTCTTTCAGCAGAGTTTTGTCAATGCTATGATGAAAATGGGAAGCGTGGAAGTTCTTGTTGGAAATGCTGGAGAAATCAGGAAAAATTGTAGAGTATTTAACAAACCTGGTGGTCGAGCCTAATAGTTCTAATCTCCCTAAAGTGGAGCATATTGGAAGTCACTTACCCTTTTTCTCTTAAATTCTTGCTCTTCCATGGGTTTGACACACTTGATGTTTGATTGATGAATAATTATTAATTCTTTGTGTACAAAAAAATGCAAATTTTTTTTTACAATAAAATGTTGATGTTCCATGTAGTGTTTTGTTTCGTTACGTAATTGAATCTAGCTATCATCCTGCCTCTATTCTACAAAAATTTCAATCTCGTACATACCCTACGACAATCATTTTGCAGACAATTACGTGTATTGTGTGAGTCAGAGAATCAAGCACAACTCTTACAACTTTAAATATTGTTTAAATAATTGAAAAAATTGAGAGAGAGGCAAAAAGATCCTAAATAGGGCAAAAAAAATGAAAAAATAGAGAGAAGTACTTTCTTATCTCAAACGTCAATATGTAAATTAACTTTTATTGCTATCCATGCATGTTAATATTTTCCAAAGACACTTTGCTTCCAGTGTAAATATTTTGGAGTGAAATACATCCGCTTATAGTAATAAATAGGTTTGAAAGAACATGCCCCCAATGCTAAAATTGAAGTACCCAACGGACACTTCACTTGTCCAAAAGCATTCGTCGGACGGGAGCATGTGGTAACTGTTTAAGAGGTGGATGGGATCTTACAGCTCCAGTTCCATTTGGATTAGTTGTTTTTTAGACTGTTTTTCAAAAATTTTATTATAGTTGTGTATGTAAAAAACTTTTACTGTAGATGATTAAATGTTTTTTAGAGTATTTTTAGGATGTTTTTGAGAATATATTTTGATGTTTTTTTGAAATTTACAAATTTAATGTGATATTTTTAAAATAAAGAAACTTACTCCCCTCCTCCGCTACCACCGCAACCATACCATCACCATCACCATCTTAAGGGTGGTTGCTTCTCTCCGTAGAGCCAATGATTTTCTTTTCCAGTCCCGCCACGATACCAACAGCCGAGCATACTCCAACGGAAATACTAGCAAGTATGATCATTTTGCTTTCACATATTTTGACATCAATGTCTGTCGTCTTTCTGTTTTGATTCTGTACATTTAACCTTGAGGATTAATGCACTACACCTACCAAGAAAAGAAAAAGGGGATTGAATTTGAGGCTGTGATGATTGATGATTTCTCTGAGCACTGAATTTTGGGGCATTGAGAAAAAGTGGCCCAAAGCTTGATAGGGCAACCGGAAGGCAGAATTGGGAAAAAGCTAATGTGGATTTTCCCTTCCTTCATGCAACCAGATTTTGCAGCCATGGCGGTGCACTTTCTCCTTGTCCATCTATTATAACAGATCTGAGCCTCATACTTTCTTTTGCTTCTAGGTTTTGTGTGTGAATTTGTGGAAATTGAGGGGAGGGGAGGGGCAGCGGGGGAGGGAGGAAGAGGAATGAGGAAGGAGGAAGGAGGGGGAGAGGCAGGAAGAGGGAGAAAGTGGGAAGGGAGAAGAGAGGAGGGATGGCAGTGCGGCGGCGGCGGTGACGGAGGTGGAGGGAGGAGGGAGGAGGGGAGAAGTGGTGGCGTTGGTGGGTGGCGGTGTATGGTGGGTGGTGGGTGGTGGGTGGAGGTGATGGGTGAAAAAAGAACGATGATATAAATTTTTTGTTTATTTTATTTATTTATTTTTAATTGTATTTGAAATTATGTGTGTTTTTAAAGTTGTATTTGAAGTGTTACTGTATACTTCAAATACAAAAACATTTTTTGAAAAAATTTCCTCATCCAAACAGAGCCTCCATTTCATATAAGTTTGCTCTCGGATGTACATGGGTCGAAATATGGTGTTAACGAGTTACAAGTGTCGGGGAAATCGGGTAATTTTCCACTCAAAAATTCAACTAGTGATTTAAACCGATTCAATAATTTCCAGGAAAGATCATTAAAACAATTTTCTTAGACAGAATTACCATTCCAAATAAATTCCCAGGAAAGGCTGGA
This sequence comes from Coffea arabica, assembly GCF_036785885.1. Taxonomy (NCBI): domain Eukaryota; kingdom Viridiplantae; phylum Streptophyta; class Magnoliopsida; order Gentianales; family Rubiaceae; genus Coffea; species Coffea arabica. The sequence goes on along the minus strand of NC_092320.1, from coordinate 51,227,270 downwards.
GGGGTCACAGCGGTCCCATTTAAAACCCAGTCTCCTATGGCAGAATTTACGTGTACGGTGCATTATCACAATCAGATCCGTGTATACATAAACAATACGTACACACGAATAAAAAAAATACACCCAAATGAACCGTACAAAACACTACAAATAAACCTGATAAATATATTGAATACTATACTACAATTGAAAGAAACTACCAAATAAATGCGTAATAAATAAAAGAGATAAGAAAAGAACGCACCCGAAAATTGATAACGGAGTTCAGCCAATTTTGCCTAATCTCCGAGCACCGCCTAAGCAACCCGCCCTTAATAATTTTGGGAGAAAAAAGAATACAAAATTTTGGTGTCTCTTTTGGTGTGATTAATTGAGAAGTGAGAGTGTTTATTTATAACTAACAAACACTTCCCTTCAAAGCTAACCAACCGATGTGGGATTAGAAAGTTAGGCCAAAAGTCAACAAATCTCCACCTTGGCATAATTTCTAGTCCCACCAAAAATACAAACCTTTTCACAAAAAAAAAAAACAAACAGTCCTTGCGGTGCCTCCAAATTTGCGCCCTCAGGCACCAAATCAAATGTGTTGGATGTTGACCAAATTTAAACAATGTTCAAACTTTGGTCTTGTAACCACCTTGATCAGCATATCTGCAAGATTCTCCGTAGTCCGAATCTTCTAGAGAAAAATCTTCTTTTCTTCGAGAATTTCCCGCACGAAATGATAGCGAACATCAATGTGCTTCGTTCTTGCGTGCAAGACCTGGTTCTTTGCTAAGTGAATAGCATTCTGACTGTCACAAAACACGTTAATGTGTTTTTGACTAACTCCCAAGTCTTCAAGCAATCGTTGAAGCCAAATTGCCTCCTTCACAGCTTCAGTAATCGCCATTTACTCTGCCTCTGTTGTAGACAAAGTCACTGTTCACTGCAAAGTAGACTTCCAGCTAACTGCACCTTGGCAAACATGAACAAGTAGCCAGTTGTCGTATGTCGCTTATTCAAGTCACCTGTATAGTCAGAATGACAATATCCAACTACACATTGACCAAGTGATTCATCCTGCTCAAATACTAATCCAACATCTATAGTATCTTGGATATACCGTAGAATCCATTTTACAGCTTGTCAATGACCCTTGCTCGGATCATGCATAAACCTGCTTACCACACTAACTACCTGTGAAATGTCGGGTCTCGTACACACTATTGCATACATCAAGCTACCAACTGCATTAACGTATGAGACTTTCGCCATGTATGCTCGCTCTTCATCCGTCTTTGGAGATAATAGACTACTAAGTTTCAAATAAGGAGCAAGTGGAGTACTTATAGGTTTTGAATCTCCATTCATATCAAAGCGTTGTAGTACCTTATTCAAATACTGCTTTTGTGTTAGACAAAGCTTGCCTCTCGTTCTATCCCTACTTATCTCCATGCCGAGAATCTTCTTAGTTTCTCCCAAATCCTTCATCTCGAACTCTTTACTCAACTGAGCTGTCATTTTGTCAATTTCAACTTGGCTCTTTAACGCTATCAGCATATCATCAACATACAAGAGTAAGTAGATGTAGGAATCATCTCGTAACTTGTGCAAATATACACATTGATCGTATTTGCTTCTTGTGTAGTTTTGGTCCATCGTGAACTGGTCAAATCATTTGTACCATTGCCTCTGTGATTGTTTCAATCCGTACAACGATTTGCTCAGCTTACAAATCCAATCTTTTTTACCAGCAACTTTAAATCCATTTGGCTGCAACATATAGATTTCCTCCTTCAAGTCACCGTGAAGGAACGCGGTCTTCATATCAAGTTGAGTCAGCTCCAAATTCAACTGCGCTACCAAGACCAACAAAATTCTAATAGAGGAATATTTAACAAGTGGAGAAAATATCGCATTATAATCAACTCCCTCCTTCTGAGCGTAGCCTTTAGCCACCAATCTTGCCTTATAGTGGACATCAATATTGTTAGGAAATCCTTCTTTCTTTGCAAATATCCATTTGCATCCAATTGCCTTATTGCCCTTTTAGGTAGTTGTATCAACTTTCACGTCTTGTTCTTCTGAAGAGATTGCATCTCTTTTTCCATAGCATCTTTCCATCTACCATTTTCTGTATTTCGAACTGCTTCAGAAAAGGTGGATGGAACATCATCAACAACTAGAAGTGCATAGGCCACCATGTCAGCAAAACGAGCAGGTTTTTGAATTTCTCGTCTTGGCCTATTGACGGCAATGGACTCTTGCTGCTATTGAGGTTCTTGGGTAGAAACCTCTTCCTCATCTGACTCTTCTTCTACCATGTGAGAGTCATTGATGGTGCTATTTGCTGGGCTCACCATTATTTGCTCAAACTCCACCTGTTTCGGCGTACACTCCACCTGTTGCGGAGTACCACTGGTCCCATCTTATGTTACCTTATTTAACATGGCATATTCATTAAAGGTAACATCCCTGCTGATAATGGTCTTCTTTGCTTCTAGACACCACAAACGGTATTCTTAACTCCAGCATTAAAGCCCATAAAGAGAGACTTCTTTGCTCATGGATCCAACTTTGATTCATTTACATGATAATATGCAGTAGAACCAAAAATATGCAAAAAATCATAGTCTGTTGCAGGTTTTCCAGACCATACCTCTAATAGAGTCTTGCCACCGATTGCAGATGATGGCAAACGATTAATGAGATGTTGAGCGTATATCACAACCTCAGCCCAAAAATTTCTGCCTAACCCAGCATTAGACAGCATGCAACGTACTTTCTCCACTAGTGTCTTGTTCATATGCTCTAACACCCCATTCTGCTGTGGTGTTCTTCTAACTGTGAAGTGTCGAACTATGCCACACTCTTGGCATATCTCTTGGAAGGGATCACTCTTGTATTCTCCACCGTTGTTTGTTCGGAGAACCTTGATCTTTCTTCCCGTCTGGTTTTCAACCTGAGGTTTCCATTTAAGAAAAATCCCTAGTACATCATCCTTGTTCTTCATAGTAAACACCGAAACTCTTCTGAAAAAATCATCAACAAAAGTGACAAAATAGTACCTGCCTCCAAGGGATGAAGTTTTGGCAGGTCCCCACGCATCATAATCCAAAATACCCAAATTTCACTATTCTTTGTTTTCCTAGAACACAATACTCACAAAATTCTAATTTGCAAGCTTTCGTACCTTTCAACAATTCTTGTTTGACAAGATTTTGCAAGAATTTTTCACTAGCATGTCCCAATTGCATGTGCCACAACTTTGTTGCCTCCGCATTTTTCTTGCTATTGGAAGATGTTGCTGCTGCTGTTGTCCCAATAACTGTACTACCTTGGTAGTAATACAAATTATTCTTCCTCACACCTTTCAACATTACAAGTACTCCTGAATTTGCTTTAAGAATTCCATCTCGCATCATCACAATCAGGTCTTTTAACTCCAAAGCCCCCAAAGAAATGAGATGCTTTTTCAAATTTGGCCCGTACTGAACATCCTTCAAGATTCTGCTGGATCCATAATGATTACGCAGCTTGATTGAACCTATCCTAACTATTTTATATGGATTGTCATTTCCCATGTAAACAACTCCACCATCAAGTTTTTCAAATTCAAAGAACTACTCCCGCAAGGGAGACATATAGTATGTACAACTTGAATCTAGGCATGTCAATGGATCGGGTCTTACCCAGATCCAAAATATATGGGTAGGGTTTGAATTTAATTTTTCAAATCCAAACCCTACCCAGACCCAGACCTTGTGAGAGAGTCATGGGTCTGGGTAGGATCTAATTTTCTAGAATCTATATCCAAACCCAGACCCATATCAGACCTTATCCAAACCCATGTATATTTAATTAAATAATATATATTAGTAAATTTATCAAAAAATCTAATATTCTATGGCCACTGGATGTAAGACTTCATGACCGTTAGATTAAATGATTCACTCTTAACCTAATAAAATACTAATTAGTTCCACATATGCCTATCTATTGTGTGCCTCCATTGTCTTTCTCTACCTCTCTATTTCGTTTCTTTAGAAATCTTGCAAATTATTTCTTTTGCCCTACCATCTATCAGTTTGTCTTTATTGTTTTACTCTACTAAGTTCAAAGATTGGTAAGTTCAAAAAATATTTCATATGAATATATGATGTAATTTGGTAGTAATGAATCTACTATAATGTTCTCAATTCATCTATATACACAATAAATAGTTTGTGCATGATATGTTAAAGTAATAATAAATTCATGATATTATAAAGCATTGGTTCGTTGATTGCTTTATGAAATAATAGTCATCTACTGATTACTTTATTCATAGTACTTGCAAATTAAGGTATATTACCTTTATAGGCATTGAATCATGTTAATAACCAATCTATTTCTGTTTTCTAGAAAATGGCAACGGATCCCACTCTTAATATTGGAGATAAAGATAGAGTGGTCATCTTGGGAGATGAAGAAAAACACACACCTGTTGAAGGGAAGAAAAAATTAATTTCAAAGGTATGGGATGATTTCGATAGAAGTAATGATGTTGCAACATGCAGGCATTGTAAGAAAAAATTTGAAGCAAAAACTACTTCTGGTACTAGCCACTTGAAAAAGCATATTGAAAACTGTTTTGCTAGGAAGAGAAAAAAAACAAATCGTTACTTTTTGCAGCAAAGAATGTTACTGATGGGACTGTAAAACTTAAGCCTTACAGATTTGATCAAGAAACAAGTAGAAGAGACATGGCCACGATGATAATTAAGCATAATTATCCATTTAATATGTGTGAACATGAATTTTTTGAGATATTTTGCAATGGTTTAAACCCAAATTTCAAGGTTGTCAGTCAAAATACTTTAAGGTCAGATGTGATTAATTTGCATAAAGAAGAAAAGAAAGGGTTGTACAACCACTTGGATGACATCTCTTCTAAAGTTACTTGTACTACTGATATTTGGACATCAAACCACTCAAATATTGGGTATTGTTGCTTGACTGCACATTATATAACTGAGGATTGGGAATTGAAGAAAAAAATTATTGCATATAAATCCATTGCATATCCCCATGATGGTGAAACATTGTTTAAATTCATCTTTGATTTGATAATGGAGTGGAATTTGGACAAGAAGATTTTTTCAGTAGTAGTTGACAATGCAACTTCAAATGACTCTATGGTCAAATACTTGAAATCTTGGCTTGTTGACAAGTCTCTACTACCTTTGGGAGGGGAACTACTGCATGTTCGATGTAGTGCACATATATTAAATTTGATTGTTCAGGATGGATTGGCTGAAATTGGAGGACTACTTGGCAAGATTCGAGGAACAGTAAAATACTTGAAAAAGTCTGCTTATGCAAATCAAAAATTTGAAAATGCAATTAACCAATGCAAGTTGAAAGGTAAAAGGAAAGTGGATTTGGATGTTCAAAATAGGTCGGATTCTACCTTCACAATGCTTGATACTGCATTACCACTAAGGGAAGCTTTTGATCGTTTAGACCAAATGTACAAGAACTATAATTATAATCCATCTCAAAAGGAGTGGGAAGTTGCTGCTGTTATTCATGGTTGTCTAAAACACTTTTATAATGCAACTCGTCATTTTAGTGGTACCAAATTTCCAACAGCGAATGTGTTTTTTCCTAATATTTGTAGCATTCAACTTCAATTGATGAAATGGGAACAAAGTGAACATGACTTTCTTAGACATATGGCTGGTCCAATGAAAGAGAAGTTTGAAAAATATTGGGAAGAGTGTAGTTTGGTGCTGGCAATAGCTGTAGTGCTTGATCCAAGGTTTAAGATGGATTTGGTGGAGTATTATTATAGACAAATTCATGGACATAATGCTGAAAAATATATTCAACGGGTTCGTAGTACTTTTGTTAATTTGTATATGGATTATGGAGGTGAACTTTTACCATCATTAGATCTGTGGAACAGTGAAAGTGTTGAGAAAAGTAGTTCAAGTAACGATGCATTGAGTGACTTGATAAATGGTACTTCAAGTCTCGCTCGTCTAGCCTTCATGCAAATCAAAAATTAGAGTTGGATCAAGACTTGGAAGAGCAAAAGTTTCCAAGAAAGGACAATTTTGATATTTTAGAATGGTGGAAAGCTAATTGTCCAAAATTTCCTATTTTGGCAAAAATGGCACGTGATATATTGGCTGTTCCGGCCACTACAGTTGCATCAAAATCTGCATTTAGTGTTGGTGGTAGAGTGATTGATGAGACTCGTGCCAAATTACTTCCAGATGTGGTTGAAGCATTAGTGACTACTGATGATTGGATTGAATAAAAAAAATGAGTAAGTATTTATAGATATTTTTATTCTATTATTTATTTGCTATCGATTCTTTGTCAAATGAATTTTATCTCATTCACTATTTTAGGGCTCGATTGCGAGACATCTACCAATATCGAGATTTAAATAAGAAAAAGAGGTACAAAATTACATTTTTTTTAATAAGGTTGAATATTTATATATGTTATGATTGTTTTCTTTTTTAAAAACTAATCCTAGTTGGCATTGTAATTGGTGCAGACTTTTTCAAGAAAAGGAGAAAAGGTAAAAGCAAACAAATGAAAGATTGGATATAAAAGTAGTTAAATCTTTGAAAATATACACAAGTAGTCAATAATAGTTCTTTCTTTAAGTTCATAATATTGCATTCAACTTGTTGAATGTTATTTTATTATTTGAAAACAAAAATTAGATGGTATTTATATTATTTATGAACTCTCTACATTTTTAATGTATTTTTACTTTAGTATATTCAGAAAATACCAATGGATACCCATTGAATACTCAGATCCATGAAGGTTTGGGTATGGATTTACTTTTTCAGAGCCAAAAGGGTTTGGATCTGGGTTTGGGTCTAACTAAATTAAATGGGTCTGGATTTGGATCAAAGGAATCCAACCCAAACCCTACCCATTGATATGTCTACCTAAATCCAAAATTCACTCATCTGGATGGGATGTTGAAGGTGATATAGCAACAGAGAAATCTGATTCCGCATCACTTTTACACTTTGCAACATTTACATCTTGCAGAGCTTTCCTTTTCTTTTTCAACTTTGAACAGCTTTCTTCCAGTGCCCTTTCTCATGACAGAAAGCACACTCGTCTTTGGCAACTCTGTTTTTCGATTTGGACATTCCTCTTCTCCCCTTTGATTGGCTTTGTTGACGACCTCTTGCCACTAACGCTTCATCTGCTGTAGCTATTTTATTTTTCATTTTATCCTATTTTCTCAATTCATGACTATACACAGTAGAACATACAGCACCTAAAGACACATCCTCCTTCCCATGAAGTAGCGTAGTTTCCAAATGTTCAAATTCATCAGGAAGGAATGACAACAACATCAAAGCCAAATTTTTAACTTCAAATTTCACATCTAAATTTAACAGATCTGCTACTAACTGATTAAATATAGTGATGTGTTCATTCATAGTAATGCCTGGTTGATAATCGAATCGGAATAATCTTTTCTTCATAAGGAGTTTATTCTGACCACTCTTCTTCAGAAATTTCTCCTCCAATGCCCTCCACAACTTCCATGCAGAAGTCTCGTTCTTGAAAGCATACTTTTGCTCTCTGGACAAACACGATCGAATAATTTCGCATGCCAACTGATTTATGGTACTCCACTCCTTCTCTTCTATGTCATCTGGTTTCTTTTCTTCAATGGCAATGTCAAGACCCTATTGGAAAAGGGAGTCTATGACCTCGCCTTGCCACATGTCGAAATGGCCAGCACCATCAAATATCTTCACCACCAGCTTCAAACTTGACATTGGAGTCCTCGACCATGTGGATGAGAAAGCCAATGCCCCAGATGTAATTCTTGACGTGGAATCCTCTGATGCCATTATAGTCTCAAATAATAGTATTCAATATAAAAATTACAAATAGGTCAAAGGACGAACCTTCGACTCTGATACCACTTGTCGGGTAATTTCCCACTCAAAAATTCAACTAGTGATTTAAACCGATTCAGTAATTCTCAAGAACGATCATTAAAACAATCTCCTTAGACAGAATTACCATTCCAAGTAAATTCTCAGGAAAGGTTGGAGGGGTCACAAGTGGTCCCACTTAAAATCCAGTCTCCTATGGCAGAATTTACGTGCACGGTGTATTATCACAATCAGACTCGTATACACATAAACAGTACGTACACACGAATAAGAAAAATACACCCAAATAAACCTATAAAACACTACAAATAAACCCGACAAATATATTGAATACTATACTACAATTAAAAAGAAACTACCAAATAAATGCGTAATAAATAAAAGAGATAAGGAAAGAACGCACCCAAAAATTGATAACAAAGTTCGGCCAATTTTGCCTAATCTCCGAGTACCGCCTAAGCGACCCGCTCTTAATAATTTTGGAAGAAGAAAGAATACAAAATTTTGGTGTCTCTTTTGGTGTGATTAATTGAGAAGTGAGAGTGTTTATTTATAACTAACAAACACTTCCCTTCAATTCTAATCAACGGACGTGGGATTAGAAAGTTAGGCCAAAAGTCAACAACAAGTGCAATGGAAGTATGTAGCACTTTAGTGTAAAAAAGTTTAAATGAGCCTTTTATCTAGAAATGGAGTGAAATGGGAACTAGTGCGACCCCAGATGGGGTGTAGGTGTTTTAAGGTTTCTAATAGAATGCAACTAATGTTAGTGTGTATCAACTACTGTTAGTGTGTATACCCTAAAATTAGGGTTTATCATTGTAGTTTAACAATTTATATTTTCATAATTGGTATTTTTATCTTACTAATTGTTGTTTTATTTAATTAATTATATAAAGTCCTTAAAGTAAATAATACCTAACTTAATGTAGTCATAAAATGTTACAATAATGAGAAACATTAACTAGGATTTATTCTTAATAATCTCTAATCGTAGTATTAATAGATAAGATACTATTAATACTGATGGAATAGCACATACTATGTTTCTTCTTTTTAAAGGAAATAGTAGTTCTTTCTTACCAATGTTATAGAGATATCAAATTTAGTTGTGTGAGTTCTTGATATTATAATCAAGTTTACTGGATAGATCTACTAAGAGATTATCACATGGATAACTATTTGTATGTCAATAATAAATCTCAATATAGCGTATGTATAGGTGATCCTCTTACTTAAAATTATCATAATATGTTGAATATGAATTGTTATACTTTAATTTTCTGTATAAATGGGCAATCATGTCATTAGATATTGGATATAACATGCAACATGGAAAGAAAGTAAATAATTTTCAAGGATTCATCACCTCTAATAGTAGAAGAGTTATCTTATTAATCACCATTTGTTGAAATATAACTCCAAAAATCTTAATATATACTAAGTGGAAAGATCTTAAATTGGTGTATCAAATATTTATTCATTGAGAGGGAAAAAAATATTTACTCATTAAGAGTTACATTTCAATAATAAGAAAATAATTAATTACTTTAGAGTTGACACGTATTTCATACTCTAAAATAAGTGAGAGAGAAACATGGTAAAATAATATTAATTATGCACTGCACATGCATAGAATAGCACCCCAGAGGTTCCAAAGGAGGAGCAAGCACCTAAAGCAGTTGCTCCTACACAAGAACAAATTTTAGCTATTAAGGCTGCAATTGTGGATTCCCAAACTCTGGAAGAGGTGGCAAGGCTTGAACAGGCACAGAAAACTGGCCAACTTCCTGCTGATTTAAACATTGGAGAGATTGATGATGCAGGTAAAAGTGAAAATGCCAGAGAGGACAAAATGGTTACTGATAGTGAAGAAAAAACCAATGATCAACCTGGAAAGGCTAAATCTGAAAATAAGAATGATGGTCCTGAAGAAATGGAGCAAGAGTAAAGAGTGGGCTTTGCTTCATTTGCAAGTTTTCTGGAGTACTGAAAAGAGGTTGACAATTTGAGGATTATGGCCTGCAGCTCTTTTTTTTTTTTTTTGGTTGGTCAGATACTAGTTATGGTCCAAATAGAGATACACTTATGTACTCCTAACCATGTTTTCGTAACCATTGAACTGGAAGCATATTAGTCATCGTCAGGATAAGTTGTATCTTTCAGAATTACCTTTTGACAATTTTGGACTCACCAAAAGGCAATGAAGGTAGAATTATAGCAGTAAAAAAAATAATAATAATAATCATTCACTTGACTCTTTTCTTACACATGATTGCATGGTTAAGTGGTATGTATATTTTTCATATTTGTATGTGTGCACATAACTAGAACCAATTGGCGCATGGTTACATCAATATTACATCTTGTGCATATGATTAAATGGATTCTTAGAAGTGTCTGTCCCATAATTTGGAGTAAACGATTTCATATTAAATCATACCCTACACATGACGGTGAAAGTTTACTTAATGAACCTTGGATAATTTGAGATATAAATTGTGGAAGTCAATAAATTTATATATGATAACGCTGGATTCTTGCATGCTGTCATTGAAAGATGTCATGGATGATTGTGGAAGCCATTAGATATTAGATGGGATAACGCTGGATTCATCTGTGTGCGCTCCAAAGAGATACTGCTAGGATGGTAGTGATTGTGCGTGATGATTTTCATATCATATCTTCACCCTCTCCAAATCTCAGGATATGCACAGTAAACTTTAGATGACGGCACCGGAGATTAGAGATTTAGCTGCGACGTTTGGAGATTTACGTGTGGGATTTGGGAATTCATATTTAGGGGTTTTCGGATTTGGCGAAGGTGGTGGGAGATAAAAGGAAGATTTTTGACTCTTTATATAGGGATAATTTCACAAACCTCCCTTGAGGTTTCTGATAATTTCACTGAACTCCCCTAAAATTTGAAAAAATACAACTACCTTCCTTAATTTGATAGTTTTAGTAACAAAATCTTAAAATAATATTGACTTGGTCAAATTTTTAAATGAATATCCAAAAATGCCCTTGTGTAATGAGTTTTAATTTACTTTCCCATACAATTATAAGATTATCTAGTATAATTATAAGAAAAATGTGCCAAATTCTTCATGTCCATACATACTATTTGATAAATGACTATAATAATAATTTTATCACTATAATAGGATACTTTTAATGGTATTTTATTATGGATTTGGATTTATAAGGTAAAAAAGAAAATGTTGAAATAATTCATTTTAGAGTTTATGAATTTTTTAAATAGTGGGATTATCATAATTTAGTAGTGGTTTCGGGCTATTTCTTTTTTATTTATTATTAATTTTAATAACAAAAAATAGAAAAAAAGCTTAGCAAAAATATTTGATTGCATATAAAATTAACTCATCAACAAAATCACTAGTTTGGCATTTGGTTACAATAGAAACTAGGGGTAATTGTGGTAATTCTACAGTTTTATTGGCAAAAAATTATAAAAAAATAAATAAGAAGGAAAAAGAATGAAAAAATTATTTTAAAAGTCATTCTAAGTATAAGCATACCAATAAGGGAATTTCATTAAAATATTTAAGGGTAGTATTGTCATTTTAAATGACAAGGGAGGTATGTGTAATTTTTAAAATTTCGAGAGAGCTAAATGAAATTGTCAAAAACCTCAATGGAGGTTTCTGAAATTATCCCCTTAATATATCCTACTTCATTTGGTGGTGAGGCAAATATTCTCATATATTCTTTCACTTTGTATGGGCTGACTTGCACATGCATCCATATTTAGCAACAAATATAATGTCAATCTAACTCAATAAAGAGTGCCTATTTCCCATTTATGAATTTTGCCAAACTTGGACCTTGCTTATAGATTCCGAAACCTCCTTTACAATTTGTCTAACTTTGCCTAGAAATTACATAAATGAGAGATTGACAAATTTAAAATAGTATCAAAGAACTTTTACTTATATTATGCCTTGAACCACTTATGGAATCCACCATCTCAGTTTGGTAGAAGAAGTGATTATGTCAGTTTATTCTTTACATAATTCCAAGTTGAACAATCTAACACATCCTCTGGGTGGATTATTCTGTTGTTTGACGAAGTGGATAACTATATAAAGACCAAAAAAAAAAAAAAAAAGTACCAATTCTGAAACCAAATAAAATAAGAGGGTCAACCGAAACAGTTGGCGCAAGCTCAACTACGGTACGATGGGATAATTAATTTGCAAGCTTGTTCCAGCATTTTTTATCGGGTCAATCATTTCCAATATGCAAATTTAGAACATTGAAAGTACAGAAGACTATTCAAGTTTCATTTGCTTGAACCTTTTGTAAGCTTATTCACAGAAGGAAGTTGCGAAGAAGTTCTTAAAAGGATAAAAAGGAAAGTCATAGTTGTGAGTTATTTTTTGTATTAATTTTATATACATTGATAGTATATACTATCATTATTTGATGTATAATAATTGATTTAAATTTAATTTTTACACATATATTATGTATTTAATCGTGTGATAGTGTATATACAATGTTTAGAAGGTCAATAATATGTTTTACACTACAAAAAACTAAAGTAACCTTTTGTCGGGCAAAAAAGTATTGGTCTCATGGTTGCACAATTAACGTTGTCATCTAAAGTTGGACCAAATCAATTATCGAATACAGCTGAGAAATCAGATACCCAAAATCCTTTTGATTGATGATTCTGTCTCTAATTTGATAAATGATATATCACAACTACGAAGTGGTACTCGTGTGCCTTTTTGTTTAAATTAAAACCTCCTACCGGATTATTCCTTTATAATCAACCTACTTTATTCCTGGTTTGAAGATTATTGGCAAATGTGATTGATTGAAGGCTGATGATCTTTGCAAGTGTGAATTTGTTCATGTAATTAGATGGAAAAAGCAAAATAATTGTGTCTCATATCACACAATCTTCAAACAGCTGGGAAGTGTCTCTGTTTTGCTCTGTGTGTGTGTGTACGCACACAAATATATTAGGTGAATACCTTCATTTTATATATCATAGACGGAGTTTTATTCTAAAAACTATCAAGACTTACTTTTTTTAGCTGGCCATTCCACAATATTCGAGGATAGTTCAACCCATTTTTCTTAGTGTCTTGGGAAATATTCACTATGGACTGTGTAAAAAGTTAAAAGGAAAACAACTTCTATAACTAAAGAATCAGGGAAATCTACTTCAGATCATCACCAATTAACTTTAGGAATTAACTCAGCCAGATCATGATTTGATGGCCACAACCAATTTTGGCAAGCTGTTCTTAACCAAATGCACTTATAATATTGATCGACTCCATATCATCGCCAAAACAACTAGTAGTATTTTATAAGAAGTCAGCAATTTGCTTTCACAGACTATAATCCTTTAGAAAAGTAAGCAGCTAAAATATGCTTGAAAGTCAACGATCCTTCACGTAGTTTGACAATATGCACGGTGGCTAACGTCTATCCATGTCTATTTTCTCAATCCATATGCACTATATATACCCCTCAATGGATTTGGACATTTTGCATCCTCAAAATTGGCTAAGCTTGTTCAGTTTGGTTAAACGTAATGGAGATGAAGATCATCTTTTTTTTACTCTCTTTTACTATTTTTGAGCTCTCCTCTGCCCAGCTTCGAGTTGGTTTCTATAGTTCTTCATGTCCACGAGCAGAGTCGATTGTTAAACAAGTTGTGCAACAGCGGTTTCGCACGGATCGTTCAATAACAGCTGCTTTGCTCCGAATGCACTTTCATGACTGCTTTGTTAGGGTAAGTAGCATACATTTATGGTTAATCTTTTCTATTATGTTAGCATATAGAATATATTGACGGGTCTAAATGTAAGACACATTATTTTAATAAATTTTGCATGTGTGACGTGCATTTATACCAGTTAGAATCTACACTGCCAAAGTATAAAAAATTTATCCATACATTTAGCCCCTTTTTTTTTGGTTATTTATACAAGATATAACAAATGGAACTTTAGGGATTTCCAACTATTTCAAGAGGAATTTCCTTGGACCCTTTTCGGATATAGTCATTTTGCATGGTAATCTTTTCTTTTTTTTTTTTTTGGTTAGGCAACTGGAATTTTATCCATCAAAATCTATTTTTATTATTATTTTCTTTTTTGCAACTTTATGCCACAATGAAGCTTTTACAAGGTTTTTGATGGGCATACAATTAAAGGAAATTAAGTAATAGATGGCAGGTAGCTGTACATGCAGGACATTTTCAACGCGAATTCACATTTCATATTGGATGCAGGGTTGTGATGCATCAATATTGATAGATTCCACCAAGTCCAAGTCATCGGAGAAAGATGCCGGACCAAACCTAACCGTAAGAGGATTTGAGCTAATTGACGAAGCCAAGAGAAATCTAGAGGCTGCTTGCCCTTCATCTGTCTCCTGTGCCGATATCATAACATTAGCAACTCGCGATGCAGTCGCATTAGCCGGTGGCCCTGCTTATAATGTGCCAACAGGCAGGCGAGACGGGCAAGTTTCCGACTCCTCCGAAGTAAATCTGCCAGGACCTAGCCTTTCCATATCAGATGCAGCACAATTCTTCACCGCCAAAGGGCTAACACTCAATGACATGGTGGTCCTTTTGGGTGCACATACAGTTGGAGTTGCACATTGCGGTTTCTTCCGAGACCGGCTCTCTGATTTTCAGGGCAGAGGGAAACCTGATCCTACTATGGACCCTGCATTGGCTGCTAGACTCCTGAGGATCTGTGGTACACAATCCAGGCCATTGAATAGGGATCCAACAGTTTTTTTGGACCAGAATACATCCTTCATTGTTGATAAGCAGTTCTATAATCAAATAAAGTCTAGGAAAGGGATCATGCAGATCGATCAAGAACTTGCCTTGGATAAGTTAAGTGCTCCTCTGGTCTCAAGATTGGCTGCCAATGATGCCCTATTTCAACAAAGTTTTGCAAATGCTATGATCAAGATGGGACGCGTTGAAGTCCTTGTTGGAAAAGCTGGAGAAATTAGGAAAAATTGTAGAGTTTTTAACCCAACCAAGCCTAAGGGCAGAACTGGCTAAAATCTTTTGCAGCTGTTCGGCTTTTCAAGGTTCCAAAAGGTGGCATATCTTTGTTTTTCTGTGAATTGGATTAATTCTTTTATTCCTAGTTTTCATTGTTAAGATGTCGTTTGTACATGAAATGTATATCTAGTAAAAGCTATACTAATTCAAATAAAGTGGTTTTCTTATGGTTTTTTTTTTAAATTTTTTTGCGTGTTCTTAAGGTTTTTATTTTGGGATTTTTGTTTTATTTTTTTGGGTGTCACTGTAGACGTGTACATAAACTACACGTGTTTAAAAGAAACTCGAATTCATATGCACCTATAGTTTCTTTAAAAACGTTAAGCATCTCTGACTTCTTTATTGCCAAAATGGACAATGAATTTCAGTTCATAGTCTTGTATGCCTTTGAAGTTTCCATTTTATTATCTTCTCTTCAATACAGATGAACCGATCCTTCACAATGATGGTCCCATCATCAGCTGAAGTTCACTTATAGCACATAGTATGTAAATGAATAATTATAGGAATAATTTCACAAATTCCCGCGGAGGTTTCTGCTAATTTCAACTAGCACCTTTTTAATTTGGAAAATTTCTCTTACTTTGCAGTTTTTGGAACAAATTTACCCCCTGTTAGAAAAAATGAATGAAAAATTTTGAAATAAAATTCTAAAACCAAACATCATTCTGAAATTACTCTTAAAGCTCTCACAAGAAATTATGAAATGTAATACAATTTAAAAAATGGAATAAAAAAAAAGAAGAAAAAGCAGAAATTGGTCCAACATTCTTAATATAAACAAGAATAAATAAGTCTCATATCTGTTGACCGGTAAGCCAATATAACTATTCCCAGTGCAGCGTTGTTTCCCATGAGGAACTAGATAGAAAAAGGCTAGTAATGGAACAAAAATTAACATGCCAGTTCCTATTGAATTAAGTTCTTAGCTTTTGAGTAGAGCAAGCAACGAAACTTAAATACTAAGCACAGTTCTCCAAAGCACAAGGATGGCAAGCTGTATAAGAGAACTCTTTGGAACTAGCAACATACTTGAGGATCAACAAAAGAATTTGTAGTTTTGGTCATAAAGCAGTAATAAGAGATTCCAGGAGCCAAAACAATGTATACTTTTTTGTTCAAAACAATGTATATGAGTTACACTTTTGCTGTATAAAATGCTACTTCTTCCATTGGAAATTTTAGTAAAATGATCATTTGAGTAAAATCAACAAGTACTAATATTTTGTAAACTCACTTTGATTTGAAGAAGTTGTTTCACTAAGGGTATTATAGACAATTTGGACCTTCTAATCATGATACTGATAAGGGAGGATAGTGTAATATTTAAAATTAGAAAGGTGAAATTGTCGAAAAACTTCAAGGGAGATTTCTGAAATTATCCCATAAGTGAACAAATTAATTACTCAATAAGACTAGGTAAATTATAAAAATGGTAAGCTTATAATTTATTAATAAAACATCCTTGAATTCCGGGTCGTATCTTTCTTTAACTTGTGACTTGTCCGATCAGTTGAGGTATATAATGATATGATAATTTTATTAGGTTTTCCCCTTTATGATCGTTATATTCAAGATTAATTATAAAATAACTATAGAAATAATATCTTTCAACCACTTTTTATCTCAAATATATTATATCACAACAAATGTCATAATAATTGTTTCAAATAATATTTCAAACAATCTCCTATCCACAAAATTATTAGTGTTCAAGGTCAAATAGAGCAAAACATACATAAGGTAGTAAGCGAAAACTCATACAGCACAACAACTAGATTTTCATTGCCTTATGTAGAATCAAACAATTGTATCTTTTCCATTATTATTTCTCTCTATCAATCGTTTTACGTTTTTCTCATCTTTGACAGCCTTCAACCCCAAGATACAGTCTAACATCTTTCGGACTAATTAATATTGTTTGTTCCTATGTTGCATGTATTACTAAAAATCAATCTCATGAAATTGTAAATGTCAACACCTTATGCATTAAGTTATCCCCATGGTTTTTAATGTAAACTAGATATGTGAATTAAACCTTCTACTTACAATTTCTTGTATTTTATCGTCCAACCCAACTCCAAGCCCCACCCAAACATAGAGATTATTGTTTGAATAAAATTAGGGTTAATTTCAAAAACCTTTCCTGAAGTTTTTGACAATTTTACTTGGCACCCTCAAATTTTAAAAAACCCACTTGGCTCCCCCATTTTAAACTTTTTGTAACATTGGAAACCTATTTCAAAATATAATATTAAAAAACTTTTTGTGATTTTATTCCAAATTTGCCCTTTTTGTGATTTCTTAATTATCATAACACACCAAATTTATCTCTTAACTTTGTAAATTGATCAATGTAGTTCTTTAACGAAAATTTAAAAGTTGATAAGAAAATCAAAAAACTCTTTAATGGTTTTTGTGTCATTGCGTTGAACAAGAAATGTTAAATTATTTAAAATAATCTTAAAAATAATTTGCAATAATTTACAACCATGAGAATACATTTGTGTTCCAACTTAACAAAAATACAAAAAGTATATATATATATATATATAATTTTTAGCATGCTGTATCTCTTTACTTTTCAAGCCATCAATTTGGGAAAAAAATAGAAAATTCAAAAATATGTGAAAGATTTATAAAACTTCTTAAATTTACTCAAACGCTTTATAGTAAACAAATATTAATTTTGTAACTTGCAAAAATTTTAAATAAACTTTCAAATATTAATTCTTGTTATTTAAAATACACACTAGATTTTGTCCAATCAAAATAAACCTTCATACCTTTTGTTTTTATTTTTTATTTGTTATTAATATATTCACTACTTTGGTAATAAAAGTAAGGCACCAAAAGGGCAAATTTGCAAAGACATTATATTTACTCTCACAAAATGAATTTTTTAATATTATATTTTAAAATGAGTTGCATGTGAGATTTTTTAAAATTTGGGGGTGCTAAGTAAAACTATTAGAAACTTCAAGAGAGTTTCTGAAATTATTCACATTTATCGTGCATGCCCATTAGTTTTGAATGCTTTTCAGATTAACTTCACTTTTTTAAAAATTTAAATCTTGAGATTTTGTTAGTGAATGACGGACTAGACTAAACTTTGTGTTTCGTTGCTATTTTTGCAGTTAAATTGTTGGGAAAATGACCTGTTTCATCCTTCACATTTCGCAAAAATATTCTTTTCGTCTCTCACTTTTAAAATGAAGCAAATTCATCTCTGACATTTAAAAATTAAAGCTATTACATTCCTAAACCTAATTTTCAATCTGAATCAAACCATTCAATAATCTAGTAATAAATTTCGGAAATAGAATTGATAAATCACTAGGTTAATTTCATCATATTCACATGACATTTATTAAACCAAAAAAATAAAAATTATAACATAAAAGGCAATTCTTTGTCTTGGAATAGTAGAGTTTTTTTTTTGGATAAATCTTTTCACACACCGTTAGTATATCAACTTGCGAATCTAGATGCGTATCATAAATATAGAATTTGGTGTTTAAATTTAAATTGAAATGATATGGCGGTACATAAAACCGTCAGTGTATACAATGATAATGTAGGAAAGATTAATTTTCTTTTTTATGTTATAATTTTTTATTTTTTATTTTTGGGTTCATTAAATTTTACATGAATATCAAGTTGAGTTAAACAAGTGATCTACCAATTACACCCCCAAAATTTGTAATCAGGTTGATTGGTGGTTTGATTCAGATTGAAATTTGGGTTCAGGGACGTAAGAGCTTCAGTTTTTAAATGTTAAGGACGAAATTGCTTCGTTTTTTGAGTGAGGGACGAAAAGAATATTTTTTGTGAAATGTGAAGGATGAAACCGATCATTTTCCCTAAATTGTTTACAAATTTTAATTTTTTTGGGTTAAACCTTTAGATTACTTATCAATTATCATAGACTACATTTGAATCTTTTGTATTTTATTTTATTCTCCCTAACCATTCCGTAATATTCCCGGATGGTTCGACACAGTTCTACTTATTGTCTAGGAACATTCAATATGAACTATGAAAGAAAAAATCAAAACAAGTTTTATAGCTAAAGAATCTTGGAAATCTATTTCAGTCTATCTCAACTAACTCTGGCAGATTATAACTTAATGGCCACAACAAGTTTGGTAAAATTGCAGGACCAAAGTACTCCTTCAACTAATTGACACCAAATCTTCGCCCAAACTACTGGCAGTAGCTATCCAAAGCCAGAAATATTTCAGAGACTATAATCTCAATCAATTGTTTGATTTTTTTTTTTTAACTTTCAAGTTGGCATATTGTTACTTGTGCGTGCATGTATGTGCTGTGGTTATGCACAAGATTGCATGGTTAAGTGGTGTACACATTTTTCGTATTTTCCTGTGCACACTTCTAGAACCAATTCGCACATAGTTACAACAATATTATACAACAAAGTGTACACTATCCTAGAACTGTTCTAGTTAGCCACGCATGTGATCCCTAGCAGTGACTATCTCACAAGTAACTTATTCCTCCGAGAGGTTGTCAAGGTGAAAAGACTCTTGAATCCAAGAGTCTTTGATAAAGATGATTTCATCTGGGCAATAGTTCAGAAAATGAAGGCCGAATTCGATAAATATTAGGGTGAATGCAACTTATTAATGGCAATTGGTGCCGTTTTGGATCTAAGGCAGAAAATGTGCCTTATAGAGTTTTCCTTCCCCAAGATTTATTCGTCTTTGAGTCAGAAGAAAACCTAACTAAGGTTCGAAAAGCACTCTTTGACTTGTATGAGACATATGTTGTTGTAGCTGGTAGTTCAGGTGAGAGTAAAATTGAATGCAATGGCGATGCATTTGATGGCTAGAATTCAAGACAACAAAAGTCTTCAAATTGGGATGATTTTGCTAAATATATTGTAGAAGTACAAACTTTTGGCCCCCACAAATCCGAATTGTTAGATTATCTAGATAAGCCTTGCCATCCAATTGACTCATATCCTCATTCATTTGACTGCTTAGAATGGTGGAAAGTCAACAACGTCGCATGCTCGATTTTATCTAAGATGCCCTCCAATATCTTGGTTGTTCTGATGACCACAGTAGCATCTGAATCCACATTCAGTGCTATAACTAGAGTGACTAATTTATATCAAGCTGCATTGGCTCTAGAAACGATCCAAGTGTTGTTGTGCGCTGGAGATTGGTGTAGAAAAATGTATGGGACCAAAATGAAGATGAAGGTGAGTTTTAGATGACTAAGTTTTACCATTTGTTGATAAGTTTACCACTTCATTTCTAGATTTCATATTAATTAAGTTATATATATCATATGTGTATGTTGCTTTGATGCACGCAGCAAATGAGGAAAATAAGGAAAATGAGCTCCAAAGATTTGATTGCCGATTCAAATGTGACTCATATTTATTTATTGATCTAATTTGGTCTTACTTGAATGCTTAAAATTTGATATTATTTTGTCTTTGCCGTTAGGACTTGCTAGCGGTGCCAATGGATGGCTTGGATTATTAGAGAATGGCGAACTTTGTTGCTGACTTATTGCATGCATTTTCCTCTGTTTGATTTGTAAATGTGGATTGGTGATTGTTCATTGAACTTTGTTCTAGACTAGTTGTATTGGTTAGTCAACTAGTAGTTGGACTAGTGAGCTAGTTTGAAGCCCAGTGAACCTGTGATTTGCTCATTGCTATTGTTCTGGACTTGGGCTCATTGCTGTTGTTCTAGACTTGGACTAGATTAATTTGGCAACCTGACAGTAGTTTTAGCTTCTTAGGTATATAATTGTACTCATCACATCACATTTCCGTTTCTATTATGGTATATACGTTAATTCACTTTGCTTGGTGGTTGTTGGACTAGACAACAGGGACATATTTGCAGGTCTGAACTAGAAATTGTAGCAGGCCACAAGATCGAGCTCGAGCATTATTCGAGCTCAATAAGGCTCGCATTGATCTGATCTCTATGTGAGTCAAGTTCGAGTTCTATGAGCAATGCATTGAACTCGAATTTGACCTCTAATAATGCTACTTACTCGAGTTCAAGTATTCTTTTTGCATGTCCAGTCATGTCAAGTCAAGCTCAAGTATGGTGATATACTCGATTTAAACTCGACTCGACTCAATTATAGCCCTACAAAGGCCGAAGAAGTATATGTTCCTTATCTCAAAGCACCATTAACACATCAGTATTCCTGTTCTTTTCTCTTCCCTTCTCATAAAACCTTGAATAACAAAATGTTTTCTTATGGTAGCACATTCCAGTGATTGATAGTTATGCAAATGGGATAAATTATCTTGAACCATCTTAAGATTTGGTGCTTTACCACATGACTCTCTTATGATTTAATAACTTATACATAAGATTTGGTGCTTTACCACATGACTCTCTTATAGTTTAATAACTTATACATAAATCCCTCATAATTTGCATTAAAGTATCACAATTAGTCAATAAATCCCTCATGTTAAAACTAATTGTCAATATTAAAAAACCAATTAAGAAGTAGTGAAAATATGAATTTATCAATTTATTAGTTTGACAGTTCGACTTTGACTTTTCAATATTTACCATTAGTTTTAACGATAAAACTAATGAAAACTAATGGTGACACTTTTGTCAAAAATTATGAAAGGGTTATGTATAGATTATTAAATTATATAAGAGTGATGTGATAAAGCACCAAATTATAAGAGAGTACCTTATGCAATATGATTGATGAATACTACATTACCGACGCTTTTTCAACGCAAAACCACGGGTTTAGGCTATTCTGGAATTTTGTGGTAGGGGCGCAAAGCGTGCACCAACCTTTTGACAATTTTTGCTATTTGATAGAGAAATGTGTTTGCTCTTGTCAAGGTAAAAAGGTCTTAAAATTGTCAACATTCCCTTGAGAGAAAAAGGGTTAGTCAAAAAAAAAAAAACACAAAAAAAGTAGTTATTGTTGATGATGCATTGATGCACCCTTTTTCAACAATGACTGCATTTCATGTCCTTTTATGTTGCAAAAGGGACAGACCTAACTAATCCGCTGTGCCCTTTTTCGACATACCACCGGCATTTACCAAATATGCACGTTTTGTATACATTGTTTGTATTGCAGCTAAAAAGTAAAATTGTTTGTGGCAATCCAAGTACGTGACTTTGTGAGCATCTGATTATTTTATTTCATTGATCTTTTAGTTATTCCTATGATCAACTCATTGGTTTGATCTTTTAGTTATTCCTATGATCAATTCATTGGTTTAGTTGGGAGGTGCTTCATGAAGAGGAAAAGACTGCCATGGAACTCAAGAAATATATGTTAATTGGAGGTATAGTTTTAGATCAATTAGGAAAAACAAATTGGGAGTTTTCAGTAAATGTGAAGAGTTCCTCTGGTCTCTAGGTGAATTTCAGCACGGATGTGGTTGATTTTTTCTTTTTTCTTTTTTTTTTTGTTTGGTACGGATGTGGTTTATTTGTTCCAATGTGATTCCTTGACACACTAGTGAATGTCATTCAAATGAATTTTTTTTTTTTAAAAAAAAAAAGAAAGAGAAGAAAAGAAATTAAGAATGGACGCTTGGAATGCATTGAAAAATTAGATTTACATTTTTCAAGTTTCACCTTTTTTGGCTTAAAAAAAGTAAAGGATTTGGAGGATGGTAAATTAAACCCATAACAAGGTCCAATAAAGTGATCACCAACTTGGAAAAAGGCTTTATTGGGGTTTTATAGATCATTTACCAATAAGAGATTATTGATCTACTTACCCCAAAAAAAAAGAAGAGATTATTGAACGCGAAAGTAAATAACCATGGTAAAAGGGAAAACCACAACAACAAAAAAACCTAATACGAATCCTGTTGACAAACGATATTTGCATTAATAGCCTCGGATCTTTGATGATTGACACAAGTTTGAACAATGAAATTCCTATATGAACCCCTCTAATTCCCGTGGGTGCAAACTTCTTGATATTATCTCAACCTACAACTTAACGAGTTAACAAACCAAAGTTTGCTAGAACGGCGTCATAATCAAGTGCGTTTCTTAATTAATAAGCTAATGTTGAATACTTAAGAGAAACCTCTAAAGTATTCAAATAAGCTCACGAAATGCAGGAGAGAGACTCTCAATTTTGCTGGAAATTTAGACTTGTTCCTAATGAAAAACATTTAACCCATATTTATAGGGTCTACAAGATATGAAACTGACTCAAACTAGGAAATTGAATGACAATCTCGGCCCATAAGTTTTCTTAAGCTGGCCGACACTTAAAAACTCTTAAAGTAACTAGGAAAAGGTCACTAAAAATAACACAAATAACTACTAACTAATTCGATCCACAACTTGAGACAAAACTAATGAAACAAATGCTGAAAATTTCGGTCCTTTCGCGTTTTTTACAAACAACTTCAGCAGTCTCTTTAGTGAAGAAATAGCTCCATACTTTGAAACTCCGTGCTCACGTCAAAACCATAATAAGGCCTTCACGTAAAAAAAAAAAAAAATCATGTTTCTCAATCATGTATGCACACAGCAAAAGAATCATTACACAACAAAAAAAGGGAAAAAAGGCTAAATAACGTCAATAAATCATGCTAATTTTGACTGGCACTCATTTTATTTTCCATATTTGAAATGAAAATGAGGAATTTCGGTTTTGAACTCGATTTTCATTCTATTTCCCTCAAAAGTGCAAGGACGTGTCGTGTGACTGATATTTCAAAGGCAAAAAAGAAAAAAATGAGTTTAATATCTGACACATGGGCCACAGCCCATGACCACATTTTCTTTTAAATATGCTATTGATAGGAGCATAATTTTTGAATGGGGGGAGTGCCCATTGTGGCATAATACAACGGAGAAAAGATTTTAGTCCCAATTTCGCGTTAATTTCTCAACTTTTGGAGGAACAAAACTCTTTTCGGGAGCGGCTGAATTTCGAAAGAAAATTTTATATATCTATATAACAAGAAAGCTTTTATGATGTCTGTCATTGTTCTTCCGGATGAACACAAAGAAATTGGTACCAGTCTCTTTAAAATACATGGCCTACAACTTGACCATTGGTTTCACATTTACAGCGATTGAAGGGTTTTCTTTTTTCTTTTTCTTTTCCTTTTCTCAAATTTCATGATAGTACTTGTTTACATGTCTAATTGCTTGGTGCCAGTAGGGATGTTCATGGACCGGTTACTTGCAGGCCAAGTCCATTAACATAGCTGGTCTACCGGTTCACCGAAATGGTAAACCATATTCATCCAAGCTAATATTAAAGGGACCCTAAGCTTCCTAGTGCTTAATACCTCGGTTTGGACTAAGGTCGCAAATATGTTGAGTCGAGTTGAATTTTAGCTTAATCAAATAGTTTTATAAGGGTCAAACTCAATGAGCTCTCAATATAAAGTTCGAATTCAAGCTCGAGCTGCTTAAAAAAAAATTATTTTATTTTTAAAAATAAATAAAATAATAATTTTTCTTAACAAATAATAAAATATTAGGAATATATATGTAATTTTATTGTTAAAATAAAAAATAATATATATATATATAAATATATATAATTGAGTTAACTCACAAGATAACGAATTGAGTATTTTTTATTTCGAATTCGACTCGACCGAAGTCAAGTTGAACTTTGACTCCAATTATTCGTAAGCGGTTTGATTTGTTTGTAACCTAATTCGGACTTGCACAAGGAAAGCCATATGATTTATTAAGAGGTTGTTTGTTTGTTTGTTCAAAAAGATTATATTACACAAATCCAAGTATTGCGCATGGTCTAAGGAACAACATACTTCTTCAAGACCAGCAAAATCAAAACAGTATCTTTCCTCCAAACAATAATTTAGCAGTTTAATTAACACCATAACATGTAACTTCATCGACAAATTCATTCCTGAATATAACCCAAAAAATCGAAACTCAAAATCTTTTTTTTTTTTTTTTTTTTTTTTTTTTTTTTTTTTTACATCTTGAATCCGAATTGACGCCACAACTAAAACAAATTTGAATCCGGTTGAGACTAGAAATCGAACCATATCCGAGTCAACCAGCTTTCCAGCTGTTTCCAAATACCCCTAGCTAGGTGATACTACATACGTGTGTCTCAGCGTTTGACTAACTTGTTGCAAAAACTTTTGTTTGCACAAATCCTCCAAAATTTCATCCTTTTCTTTCCAAGCAAGAAATTTTACTAGCCTTTTTCCAAGAGCAATTGTACAAATGACACTTGAATTAGCTGCTAAACTCGCAATTTCAATAATAATTGCATAGAGCTTTGGATGAATACATGCTCAAGTTGATGATGGTTACATTCAAGGACGACCTTTTTTTTATTAATTTTGTGAGTATGAATATAGTGGACTGACTATTTTTTAAGCACATAAACCACACTATTTATTTGAAATTTTGTGACTTTGAACATAGTTGAATGATATACTGATTTACTGCAATCTGAGCTGCGTGAATAGCCCGATAGATTTGCCTAAAAATTGCAGAATTGGAACTACGGATTTACGTACTTGTGCAATTTCTCAAACTTAGGTTTGTAATGTACTCGGGTCAGAAATTGTTTAATTTTGATTATAACGAGGTATAAACTACTGGTTTTTTCATTCAAGGTTATGTGTATGCTGAACGTATTTTGGAATGGGAAGAAAAATTTTTGGACTGTAATCCGGGGCACTAAATATTAAGAGTAGGGGTGGCAATCTGGTCCAAATCGAGTTGGCGGCTCGAGTTGAGATTCGGGTATAACAGAAAATTCATTGACCAGCCAATCCGAAACTTGACCCGAACCCGAACATTTCGGGTTAGCAGGTAATTTTAATTTATTAATTTACCACTGTAAGACTAATTACATAATCAAGTAATACAGTTTTAAATAAATAATCCCAAACCAAATCTAAAATAAATTAAAACACCATAAAAGTGTTTTATCCCAAATCAAATATAAAATAAATTAAAACACTATAAAAGTAAAAAATAATATAATACATTATTTGTCCAAATATATAATAATTTCAACTTCACACAAGTTAAATAAATTAATTTAAGATTAAGTGATTAATGCCTTTGAAAAAAAAAAGAATAACTTAGTTTAGATAGATAAAATAATTTTTATTTTTATTAAATTATTTTTAATTCGTAAACGGGTTATCGGGTCACCCACAGGTTGACCCGAATTCGACCCGCTTTCTTTTTGGGTTCATTGGGTTTGACCCGATTCTGACCCAAGCCCGCGAAAGTTCAACCCAAACCCAATAATTTCGTGTTACGTTCGTATCGTGTTTTCAAGTTGTATCAGAAATTGCCACCCCTAATTAAGACCAACACATAATAGGTTATAGGCATATATCCAATGATTTGAAAATTGGATCGGACTGATCGTTTCGACTAGTTGAATCTTGAACAAGCCATGGCTAATATTTAGTTCTATTTTAATTAAAAAGTCAAATGAACATGTTAAACCCTATCAAGAACCGTTCGGATTGGTCAAAATCAGCAAAAAATGGGCCTTGAACCAATTTTTCATTAAATATTTTCTTTTCTTTTTATATTAATTTAATATTAAAATAACTAAAAATTTATAAATTATTGAAATGGGGTTGAATCGATTGAACCAGTTGGATGGTGAACCGAAAGCTCATCTAGCACACTTGCTGATCCAGGTTTCAAAACATTGTATGTATGGTGGGTTTTGGAGCAAGCACATCTCCATTACCCCTTCTTTCCAATTTCCTTCGCTACATATTTGGACGCAAGACACATATTTGGCGTAATTATCAAGGGTTAAGATTAATTTTCTTTAACCATGTTTGCTTAACCTTGGTTGAAGATGAAGTTTAACATCATTCACTTATTGTTTATCTATTTACAAAAATTTCCATTAGCTAGCATTCAATTATAGTTATCACATGGAGGTTATTCCTTTTTTAATTTTTTGATAAAAGGAACTGATGCTTGATTGCCCAACATTTGGAAAAATAACCCATTTGAAAAAAATACAAAGTATTTACTCTTAGTAAACATTTTACATTTTTCTCTTTTCTTTTTCTTTTAACTTTGACAAAGAAAAAGACACTACGATTTGACGATAGAAAATATCATTATATTCTAAGAAACATCTACATTAATAATAAAAAAATTCGTATGTCTCATATAACAAATTACTTAGCTAAACCTACCATCTTTATTAGAAGCATGCAACATTTGGCACGGAAATAAAAGTAATTGTGTTAAAATTAATTTAGTTTTCAAAATAAATTGTTAAATTTGCAATTTGATTTTTCACCGAACCCAACAGCATGTACTATTTCAATAATTTTTGTACAATTATACTATTGTGTAGTATTAAAGATAAAAGAATGATCTCTCAATGCTTCAATTAATATTTTTTCTTTTAACTACATGTACTTTGGTCAATATTTTGCAATTGCAAAAGTTTTTTTTTTTTTTACTAATTAATCGTATTAACATTGAAAATAGAATGGTCCACAAAAATTTTCTTTGATAAAAGACAATGTATAGTTAAGAGACAAATTTGCCCTTCCCAGTAGGAAAGTTGTACCATCATTCTAAATGAAAAGTATAGTTGAAGTAGTTTTTCTCTTCATTGCTTGACTTAGTAAGTTTAATTGTTTGTACTCCTAAATATTTTCTCTAGTTTAAAATATTTTTGGCTATCTAGGAAAAAAATTAACATAGTTTGTACTAATTTAACCAAATAAAATAGAATCTACCATGAAGAAGTTGTTTTATATATGTATGATGACTATTAGTGAAATTATTGATCTTATAATTACTAAAAGAAGGATTTTTTTCTTTCATAATTCACGACTTTCTTCACTAACCAATTCTATCCAAAAACTAACATAGTTCATACAAAGTTTTCTTGTTGAAAGAAAATGCACTATACTATCAAATGGAAAAATTGCGCCATCACCTAATGCGAGAAGGTACTACTGTAAAAGAACGAGTGTCCATCCTTCAACTTAATTTTAATAAATTATCCAGCAAAATTTGTTCGCTGTTTCGCAAGATTTATCACTGACCAACCTTATTAAAAAATAAATTAGAATAGTTACTACCAACTTTATCAGGTAAAAAAATTTAAGTCAAGGATTCATTTTGTATCACCTTGAGGCTTGAACAAATGATTTCCTATCAAGAGGCATACTTAATTTGGTTGGTTGTACTTACCGAATTAGTTAATCTTGCATGAATAATAAAATAAGCATAGTTTGTACAACTTTTTAGGGTAGAAGAAATGCAAAAATCAACTACGAAATTTGACCTGGTTTAAGAAACAAGGTAAGAGTAACCAACTCGTTAGATAAGTGATTTTAATTATCTGTACTTGTAAAATTATGAAAATTTTCAACATTTCATACAAATGTTCACCAACCAATACTATTAATTTTGAAAAAAACTACATTTTCTTTTGGACCAAATTGTTTGGAAAACATAGCATTCAAAATCATTTCATACTACAAAACTCTAATACAGATTGTAATTTTATCTATATTATGTGTTACATGAGACATAAATTTCTTTTTATTTTTAAACATTAAATGTATCTTACAAAAGGATGAGATTTTCTACATTGTCAATTCTTTTAAGAATTGTTGGAGTTAAAAGAAAGAAGGAGAGGAATTTGGGTGTTTTCAAAGAATATTGAAATTATTAATTTAATTTAATAAAATTTGGATCTAACATCTCTCTATATACAGGATTTGCCAAAAAAAAAAAAAGAATAATTCTTATGTTATTACAAATGGATTAGTCTTCCAAATTTTGGGCAATCAGTAACGATAATTGAATGGTGTCAGATGGAAATTTCCTTAAATAGATAAACACCAAGTGACTGATGTCAAACTTCATCTTCAACCAAGTTTAAGCAAACATGGTTAAAGAAAAATAATCTCGAACTTTGATAATTAATTCAGACATGTGTCTTTCATCGACTTGTACATTGAGAGAAATTGGAGAAAGGGGGTAATAGAAAGAAGCCTACTCCAGTGACCTTATTACTTCATATTGGAAGGCTTTGGGTAGTTTACTCATGTTTCAGTGATACTGTTGGACTATGTTCAAATGATATTGATTTGCACTTTTAAGTCTAAAAAATGTTGTTATTCTCTGTTCTCAATCCCTTTTCAACACCTGCTTTTACCTTTTCTAAAGGGAAAAAGAAAAGCTAAGAGTAAAAAATAGCAAAATAGGTACTATTAACTTCTGTTTCTAAAAGTCGCAAGCATTTTAAAACCGGGCTTGTTTGTCTTTAAATGAATGTCTTGTCATTTCAATCTCATAAAAAAAAATATACAGTTCATTTATATTGTTTCGAATATTTTATGTAATAAAGTTTACCACTTGAAAATATCTTACAAGTTTTAACCTGATTGAATAACTAAAAGCTCACTATCTCGTTATATTTTAAGGATTTGGCTAACGGGTGTTCTTAGACAACTTATTCAGAAAAGCCTCAAGTGTTAATATTTTAGCAAAAGTCATACTAATTTGAAAAGGTTCATAAATACATAGATACAATAAATGTGAGCGTATGTATCCATATGGTAAGTATGGCATAAATTAGGTGTACTATCCAATGTTTTGAAAATCGAATTGGACTGGCTGGTTCGACTAGTCGAACCGCGAATCGGCTAAATCTCTAGTCCGATTCATTACTAGTGTTGACTTATCATAAAAATCGATCAAAATTGCAAAAGACCAGTTAGACTGTTCAATTCGGATTGAACTGTACTCTGTGATTTTTTCATTTTTCCCATCTTTTTTTTTTAAAATGAATCAAAAGTTTTAAACATAAAACTTATCTGTTGAATCTTTTGTTCCCAACCCTAATTTCTAAAAGTGTAACCAAACCCTTTCTATTTCTCACCCTCAAACTCAAAAATTGTCGTTTTCTTTTGTAGTTCTATTAGATTTTGTTTAATTTTAGAAGTTCCAATGCATTTTGTTTAATTTCAAAATATGGTTGCGGTTTGTGTAGGATTAAGATTTTTTCCTAATAGGTACAATTGAAATGAATTTATTTGTTTGAATTTACAATTTTAAAAATTTATTTGTGTTTAAAAATATTTAACTTTTTATCAAGTGATGTCTTAAATTGGTCCATGGGATAATCTTATTCTGTGCACAAGTGTGTGTGTGTGTGTGTCTATATATATATATAGTCATCAAACTCAGGTTGAATCAGTCCGATTGGTTAAACCTCGGATTTATCGGTTCAATTAACGGTTCGAGTTTCAAAACATTGCTACTATCGAGTGCTAATGTGAGCACCTGTTAGAAAATCCATGTTTTAATTATTTAAAATTTTAACTTTCTCATGTTTCCCATTGATTACTTCAATTATTAATTTCAATTCGACATCCCTAAAATCTATTTTGAATCAAATTCTTTTTCTGACCGAACAACAAAATTGAAAAAAGGTAGTCTACCACAAAACATTTGTTTGGATTGAAGTTATTTAGGCAAAATTTTTAGAGAGTTCCTCAATACGTTTTTCCCATCATTTTTTATTTTCTTATTTATCTTTTATGTGAAATACACTCCATCACAAAAAAATAATATAGTTAATAAAATTTCTCCCACAATATTAGACTCACAAAATATTTTAGAACAAATTTGGCCAAAACGAAAAAAGGAAAATCAGTACACTCGCAATTGTATAAATTACATTTGAAAATAAACCACCCTACAATATACGGACGGTTATTTAAGTATACAAACCACCCTACAACATATGTGAATTAATTTACTATAACTTATGCCCTGTGGATAGTCCCATAAATTTACCTTATAGTAGAAAACTGCAAAGTAGGAACTACAGATTTACCTACTGATTGGAATTTCTCAAACTTGGCTTTGTAACGTACTACAGTCAGAAGTTGTCTAATTTGACAATAAAGAGCTATATAACTATGCTATTACGGTTACGTGTATATTGGAAAACTCATCTTTGAATGGAAGTAATCTTCAGAGGGCAATCCGAGGCACTAGAAAAATACTAAGACCATTTCTCTTTTCTTATTTTATAAAATTTTGGGTGAATTCAACTCCGATCACCATCATAGGTTATATTATACCCTTTAGAATCATAGATTTTTATAAAAAATTCTCACATATTGTTGATCAGCACAACTCTCATTTGACAGCGAAAATAAAAAACATGACTTTTGTTAGGAATTGATCCAGCCAACTTGTACCCACGTGCTAAGACTAATGGTTAACAGGTAATAGTTGTATATGGTGGGCTTATTATTTCTTTATATATTTTGTCATACCGCTAGCAAGCTTTCAGTGGTTTGCCCATTTTCCTATGATAGTATTGCATTATTATCAAATGATTCTAAACATCTGATATTTGCTTTTAATTCAAAAAATGTTGTTCTTTTCTACTCTTCTCCATTCTTATTTGTTTTTTACAACTTGCTTTTAACTTTTTCAAGGACAAAATAACCAAAATAGCACCTGTCATCCTCATTCTGAAAATCAGAAGCATTTGAAACCAGCCTTACCTTTGTCCTTAAATGAATTTCTTTCTATTTCATTTTAATTTGATAAAAAAGAACGTTCATTTTTTCTACAAAATTTTGTACAATATAATACTCCAACTCTAAAAATATTTTATAGGTCATAAATGTGAGCCAATATTTTATTCACTGTCTCCTTACATTCTAATTAATTTATAAAATGGAGTTTACACATTTTCCATTAATTACGTAGATCTTTAATTCAAATTGCCGTCCTTAAAACAAATTTTGAGTCAAAATAATTTTCTAACGAAACAGCAAAACTAAAGGAAACAATCATCAAAATATTACAGCACAAACAGAATTTCAATATTATTTTAAAACTTTATATTTGAAGAACTTACAAATAGGATTGCAAATGAATTGAATCAGTTTGAAAGTCGACTCGGTTAAAACTTGATATGAGTTCAATTAACACCGACCTTAAGTCGTGCTCGAGTTGACTTGGTGAACCAATTAAGTCAAGCTGTGTATATATTCAATTGGTTGGCTCATCAGGCTAGCTCAATTTATATATTTTTAATTTTTAATATTATTAGTAACAAAATTACATGTATCTCCCAAATATTTTAATTATTTATTAGGGTGAAATATTAATTTTATTTAATTAAAAATAAAAAATTTATTTGAGCTCGAGTAGGTTTATATTAGAGCACGATTGAGTGCTGGCTTGAGTTCGATATCAAGCTGGATAAATTTGATTCAAGTTTTGTTTAATTTAGTCTTTATTTGTGCTCGATTAGATTTACATTAGACTACGATTGAGTTCTAGTTCGAGTTTGACTTCAATTTTAATAAAATTGATTCATATTCAGTTTAATTAAACTAAATTTTCACTCAATTCAACTTATTTGCACCTACTCAAAGGGCATTTCAGGACATATTCACCAAATTAAGAACAAAATACACTCTACCAAACGTAGTAGAATCAGAAAGGTGTTGGAAGTGCTTGCCTCATCATCTGACTAAGAAGACGTTACTAACTTTCATCTTTTACTCCATCCAAAATAATGCATAGCAAAGCAAAGTAGCTAACAGACAGAGATTTCACAAACAGACAAACAGATTCTGTTTTTTTTTTCCCCTCAAAAATCGAGAAAGCGAGAACAGTAGAGCAGTTACACAATCTTCCAAGCCCAACAGTGTTCAATTGGGACTCCCACCACCGCCACCCACACGAGCGGTTCTCGATTTCCACGCACACACATAGTTCTAGAGAAATGATATATTTTGCTAAAAAATATGGTACCAACCCAGTCCCCAAATTGGACAAGGACACCCCAGATGATCTCATTCAGATAAAGAAAATAATTAGATAAATAAAATATTTTCTCGAATGAAAGAATTTATCTAAGTGTACTTTGAATGCTGCTAATTTCACTTTACATCTTTTAAGTATACTCGCATTCTCATTTTCATTCCTAAACTTCACATTAAGATACTTTGATTTTTAAAGTATAAAATTTATCATACTTTTATTCTTTGAAATATAAAAATTTGTCATACCTGAGGAACTAAAATATAACAAGTTGTAGTTTAAATACTAAAGTGAGACATGTATTATTAAAGTGGCACATATTTTATGTTTTAGAGAATGATATTCTCACTTTAAAATTTAAGAATTAAAATAAAAATATAATTAAAGATTGCAAAGTGAAATTAATCCACGAGGAATATTTATCAATTTTTACTTTCACATATACAATGAGTTTCTATTAGATGTAAAAATGGCCAAATTTGAGTTAACGAATCTTCAATTACAGAATGTCACCTCCTGCATGCTATGAAAATTTTAAATTTATTCAATTGGATAATTAAATAACAAAATA
This sequence comes from Coffea arabica, assembly GCF_036785885.1. Taxonomy (NCBI): domain Eukaryota; kingdom Viridiplantae; phylum Streptophyta; class Magnoliopsida; order Gentianales; family Rubiaceae; genus Coffea; species Coffea arabica. The sequence goes on along the minus strand of NC_092320.1, from coordinate 51,193,898 downwards.
ATCGTTCTTAAGTTCTTTTTGGATTTCGATATATGTTGAATTTAGCCAGTTGAGTACTTAAAAGATTTTCCCGTGCAATGTTTATACCATACTTTCACAAATCTAGTACCAATATATTAGTAAGAATGGTTCCACACTTCAAAATAACTTATAAAAATTTGGATAGCGAGTACTCTAGAGGTAGAAGGGCTTTTTGTATTAATTTTTTAATAATAAGAAAACTAATTTGGCAAAATATTTATAAGTAGGGATATTATAAATTTATATATATATTATAATAATTTAGAAATGATTTAGGCATATTAACGTGCAACCCTATAAAATGTGTCAAAAACAATGTAAGGGTCAGAGTAGCAAGACAATTTTGTAGTCAATAGAAATAATTTGTTTGCATTTTTGTCTTAACTCTATCTTTCTTAGCAAAGGTCATGCTCTCCGTTCTGTTACCATTTCCCTGATCCTCATTATTCTCTTCAAAGTTTGGACGTTATTGTTTTGCTTTTACCTTTTCCTCTTCTTTTTGTGGTAGCAAATGATAAAGAATGTGACGTCCTTCTGATTGAAGAGGAAACCCTTTCTTCATTGTTTCTTCTACAAAAAAATTAGTTATAGTTTTGCTTTTGGAGAGCAATGAATTTTCAACACAAAGGAGATGGTGACAGCTTGCAGTATGGCTTTCAAGGAGTGAACTCCTCATCTCCTCCAATCCCAAAAGTTCCCATTCCTATGGATTTTCCCTGGGAAGGAGAGAGTGATTTGAACATCAGAGGGGGAATGATTCAGTACTTGATTGCTGCTCCATCAGAACAGCAAGTGAAAATGCCTTGGTGTTTTCATCTAGTGGGAGATCATGGTAGGGAAGCACGGAGGGAAGATGATGGCAGAGTTGATCAAGAAACTCAAGAAAGTAAGAAAAAGAATGGTGGAGGACATACAAAACTTTGTTCCAGAGGTCATTGGAGACCTTATGAAGATGCTAAGCTGAAAGAACTAGTTTGTCAATACGGACCCCAGAACTGGAATCTGATTGCTGAGAAACTTGAAGGAAGATCAGGTAAAGACTAAGGAAACCATAAGAATTCTTTTTTTTTTTTTTTTTTTCAATACAAGAAACCATGAGATTTTCAAAATAAATCATCAGTCGACAACACGGGGTCAATTGGTTGGTCTTTATTGAATTTCTTTCCTGGTTACTTTTTTTTTTTCAATTGGGGAGGGCTGCGGGGTTTTTTGTTTTTTTGGGGAGGGGGGGGGGGTGTGGGTGGGGGTGTGTGTGGAAGTGGATGTGGCTGGGTTCAATGTATGGGCATATTTAGTTGCTTAAAACTCTTTCACGTACAATGCTGGTCATGTTGGAAATTCGTGTTCTGAAAAAGGGACTCTATGAATGCCGAATGTGCAAAAGGAATTTCCACTAACCAAAAGTTGTATTTTCTGTCACCTCTTTATCTTTATCTTTTTTTATTATTATTATTAACTGGTTTGTCGATTCAAAATATTTCTATGCATTGGTGCAGGAAAGAGCTGCAGATTGAGATGGTTCAACCAACTGGATCCAAGAATTAACAAGATGGCTTTCAGTGAAGAAGAAGAGGAAAGGCTCTTGGCAGCTCACAGCATGTACGGTAACAAATGGGCTATGATTGCAAGGCTTTTTCCCGGAAGAACTGATAATGCGGTCAAGAATCACTGGCATGTCATCATCGCCAGAAAACAGAGAGAGGAAAATAGTGTATACAGGAGGAGAAAGCCCTCTAGTTTTCAAGCATACCATAAGGGATTTACAGTAAATACTCTGCAGAATAGTGCATGCAATGGTTCAGGTGTTTCCACCAATAATAGGGAGGAATCTGCCTCTACTTGCACTGATCTCTCTCTAACTCCATCTTCAAACAGAGTCTCCCCTGGCTATTTCACTAGCTCTGTTTCTGCGGAAAAATACCATTCTTTCGGTCCTGATTTGAATCAAGCGGGTAAGATCATCTAATTTCCACACTTCTGCAAGATTTTTCTTTTCTTTTCAATTGTCTGAGCCCTTCTTTATATACATATACTTCAATTCTTTAGAAGGAGATCTGTTGAGCCCTTCTTTGAATTTGTCAAGTTTAGAATGTACTAATGTTCCCACCGTCCATTTCTTCAGCATCTCCTGCAACTGAGACGAATTTTGAGTCGTCCTCCTGAGTTCATTTTGTCATTTTTGGCCCTAGTGCTCACTTCATTATTGTTTCTTTGTTTTTTTTCAAATACTTTCAGCATCATCAGGAGATGAAAGAAAAGTGATGAAAACGAGAAGTGCTGTTCAATATTGTCAGTTAAACAACAATGAGCCAATTGCAAAGGCAACAGTTACCATAAATCCATCTGCTCAGTCAGATTCAAGCTCAGAACTTTCTGCATCAGAGTCAGTAGCGAATAACGCCAGCACCAGACTCCTCCTCTTGAATGACAAAATTGAGAATGGAAGTGAGAGCTACAAATTGCCATTTATTGATTTTCTTGGAGTTGGAGCCAGAAAATGACAGTTTAGTGGCCATTTGGTTTGGGGTTTGGGGCAATTGAAAGACTGAAAATGACTAAAGTGTAAAAGTTCTGAAGCTGTATGAATGCATTCTCTGCATTTTGCATGATCACAAGTGCGTTTGGCAGCACGAACTCTACTGTCTCATGTACAGATCAGTTGATGAAACTTGATAGAAAGCACCAAAAGTCCAAAAAAAAAAAAAAACAGGAACAAATTACTCAAATAGCCACTAAACTTTTTCAATAGTCAAGATTTGGCCACTTAATTATTAATAGTATGTTTTTACCTATTGAACTATAAAAAATGTGAATTTTACGCCTTTCCGTTTCATTCTACAGTTAATTCTACCAGATCTAAGGGTCTACATGCCTTACAAGACATACTATTAATAGTTATATCTAACAGAGTTTATGATAAAATCAAATAAAATGGTTCAAAATTTACACTTTTAATAGTTTAGTGAATAAAAATATGCTATTAATAGTTAAATGGTCAAAAATTTAATTGCTACCTGGATAATTTGCTTTAAAAAATCATTCAATTTTAAACAAAAGGACGGAAAAGAGATGACCAATCTTTCTTTATTGAAGTGTAATGTAGTTCATCTCAAGGAGAAGTAGGTTTCACTAAGCTGAGTTATCAAACAAAAACTCTTTTTCCTTGATATTTTAATGCAGTTATTAGTGTTTATTTTACTGTTTATCCTTTTTTTTTTTGGTTAAAAAAGGGTTTGGCATACTTTTGTTGACCCTGGAGAAGATATTGTGTGTTGTATAAACTTGCCCCATTTAAGGATAATTTGACAACTAAGTCTCTTGGCACCACTTTTGATGAAGGCAAATTTCTAAAGTATGCTTAGAAAGAGGGGGTTGGGCTGAAAATCAAGCAACAAAAGTATTGGAAAGTATATATCTTATCGAAGAAAATACTATTTGGAGGTGTAGGATAGGTATGGAAATTTACTTAAAACTGGCAATTGGCTTGTTGATTCGTGCAATAGATGAAATTACTCTTTTTGTTTTATTTTTAATTTTTAGTAAATAGTAAAAATTGTAAAAGTGATTTGAGTGAAAATGTTCAAGAATGTGACTGGAACGATTGACAAGGCTAACAAAACAAATGCTTTTTTCCACAGAAATTTTCATAAAATCAATGTCTACAAAAAAATAAGTAATTAAAAGGGAAGCAAATCAGGTATTAAAGACATAAGAAGAATACTCATGAAGTAGAGTATCATAAGAAGACTTGATGGGTATGACCATGTGTATCTTCGACAGATTATCTGGAACTTCAAGTCTGGGATTGGTTTGCAATTTGCAGGAAATTCCTAAACATGATTCAAAGTGGTAGTTTCAATGGGAAATTTGCCTCACAAGTTCCATGTCAGTCACTTAGTGCTGAATATCCATTTTTGATTCAGGGATGATTTCAGATGCCTCCCTTGGGATTTCTGACACTTTCATTGAACCTCTCTTGAGGTTTCAGAAATTATACTGATCTCCGTTATTAGAAATTTAGACCCAATTACTTCCATGATATGTTGTAAAAGTACTACTCTATAGCTAAGACATCATGCTTTTATTATAGAAGGATATTCAGCACTAAATATATAAGTTTAACTAACTAAACCAGATTATTTCATCTCAAACTAGTGACCACAACTGCAATAAAGAAAAAAAGCATCAATTGCTATCCTAAGATAGTGTCATGCATAACTTAACAATGAAGGATAAATAGCCTTGTACACATCACTTGACAATGACAAGAACACACAACTTTATACGATTTGGTTGAACAATATTTGTTGAAAAATATAAAGGTTTGATCGTTAGATTCTGATGTTGGACAACATCTACGTGTCCTATTAAATTTTGATTCCAGAATACACTTGATGTTCTGTTTGTTATGTGTTTGCATGATCGATGCAATTTTGTGAACTTATTTAGGTTAAGAGATAGGTAATATGTTTTTGAGAGATGTCTAACTTTTTTCATTAAATTTTGTGTTGAGACAAAACTGATTCATGCCTTTATTGCTAATTTGTTGACTAAGACCCTTGTGCTTTCTACACAAATACTTCACTTTTACGGTACCAACTACAATAAAAAGATCAATTCTTTTTTGCCCCAAATTTAGATGCTTACATTGATTATTTGATAGCTTTGTATAACTAGTTGTGACCTTAATATGCTATTGTAAAGGATTGAAAATATGGTTGTTGCAATTTGGATTAGCCATTGCAAATATTACTATTGCCTCAGGTTGTTGTTGCGTCTTTACGAATTGCACTTATTACCCCTGACTTTTACTCTTACTAGTTGTTTCATTTTTAACTGATACTACTTGTCAACAATAAAAAAAGGGCATATATGGGATAAAATTATCATCTCACTCTTCAAAATACTTTTTTTTTTTACTTGAACTGATTTTATTACCAAAATCTTAAATTCAAGGAAGGTTCGTGTAATTTTCAAAATATCATGAGAGGTCAGTAAAAGTATTAAAAATCTTAGGGGAGATTTTTGAAATGATCCCTTTTGACACATCTACTATTTGAAAAATCATGAAAAGTTACAAAGGTTTATAGAATCATATAAAACAAAATGGTCGAAGTAGATCAGTAAAATAACATAATCACAATATACTAACTTTAGATGCATTAAAAAGAATAACTATATTAAAGCATTGCTTATGAAGGCACAAAAAAAATCGTAATAGCATAAAATGCACTTTATATTTAAGATTAGGCTGTTATTAAACTTTTGCAACACATCATGGTGGGCTGTTCACAAAACACATAAATGTACCTTCTCTGTTTTATGACGATCCTAGAAAATTAAAAAGAAAAAAGGAATAGGAAGTACATAAAACAATAAGCGACCAGTTAGAAAATAGCAAATGGTACTTGACAGATTGTCAACCAATAAAAAATAAAATACCTAGTTTAGAAAATATAAATTTATATAAAGCGGCAAATAGGATCATCTTCACAGGGATTGGACTGATTTCCAAAATAAATAGTAAAATGGGGGGATCTTAAAGAATTAAACTAACTAGCTAATTTAAACATAAATAAACATACAAGAAATAATTAATAACAAAGCAACAATAGTAAAGTTCTAACCAAAGGAATAATATCAAGAGTGGTGAATATAATTGATCATTGATGCAAAGATAAATTCAAATATTCATGAATAAATTGACTATAACTATCAACAAGTTCTGACAACCAGCATTTCGTTACTTTCTAGGTATCTAAGGTATGATCATTAGTTAATTCCCTAATTAAAAGACAACTGCAGGTATAAGCATAAGATTTAATTTTTTTAACAGCATTAAGAATTAGAAAAGGCCAATTCTACTCAACAAACACACTATGAGAACTCATTTAAATTAGATCGTATGTTTTCTAACACAAATCCAATCATGCTAGTAGCCATTAATATTAAAACTACCAAACAATTTCGAATTCAACTAATTTTAATGGATAATAAACTATTGTGAATAATCAAATATCACACACCTATTCAATTACACACAATAATCATCACACTTGTAATACAGGAAATATACAAATACCCATGCATAAATGAAACATTAATAATAAATTAGATCTCACAATTATCGTAGACCCAAATCTTCAATTATCTTTTGATTAGAAAACTAGACTTAGCTACTCCTCATGGAGAAATATAGCCAAAGAGAGAAAATATCAATGTTTTTGCCTTGGGAGAAAAAGAAAGAAAAACTAACTGCTATGACAATAAAATGCATTGAGAGTTCGATATTATATATCAACATTCTCACCCTAACAATCCGTCTGATAATCTCCTAAAATAATCCTAATAAAAGGGAATTATCTTCCCCTATGGAGTAAACTACTTTCCTAGATAATTAAAGAGAATCAATCAATTATTCTCTTTAATTATTGAAATTAATCTCAGGTCCCACAACTTCTGAATTTCACAGATTCTTCAAAACACGCTCGCGCTTTACAGCAGATAGTCTCTTTAACAACTCTTTTAAGTTCTTTTCATCCCAAATTCTAAAGACACCACCAAAATGTAAAACATAAGCAGAATTTACCCAAAAACACAATAATCTACTAAAACAAATAGAGAATTGATACAAGTTATATATCTATTAAGCACACTATCAAACTTTCCCACATTTAGACCATACTTATCCCTAAGCATTTACTAACCAAAAATTATAATCAAGATAGCAAGCACTTCATAGTATACTCTACGAACACAAACTATTTCTCTTACAATTTTTTAAAATCAAGATGCACAAGAGATAATAACCCTCACTAGGATTTTAGTGTATGTGCTAAACATTCAAAAATTATTTAGGAATTAATTAATTCTCAGATTAGCACAATGGAATGATATTACCCTAAATTTGCTAATATATCACAGCTCCACTACCAAACACGAATCTAGTGCAAAAATCCAAGGGACTTTACAAAGGGCATAATGAGGCTCGGGGAAAGGTTGAATAAAAAGAAAAATTTAGGAATAAACATATCAAGGAAATGCTAAAAATGTCACTACATGAATTCAAGTACCAATCTTTGCACATACTTCGACATTCGAGTGTATCAACAATATCTGTCAACTATCACACAGATGCATGTCAAAGGACCTTGGAGAAAATTGTATAATATAAACACAGGTCCACACATCAAATATTTTTTCTTTTCAATTTTTTTCCTTTTTCGATTTTTTTCAATTTTTTTGCTTTTCTTACTTGCAACTTGAACAACCTTCAAACTTCATACTATGTAGAAGTACTCAAATTTTCATGCAACTAAATATCATGTTCTTTTGACTCAGGGTCAAACAAAAAGGCATTGAAGCAACTTTTACATGGGTTTATTAACAAAGAAAAGAATTAGGCTCAAAAATGGTCTACTAATGGTCAACATGATCAAGGTGGGCTTTTTAAGAAGGTGAAAAAGGGTTAGATCTAGGTGCTTTTGTCATTTTAATGCACCAAATTCAATAAATTGAGATCTCAATACACAAAACAAAGCAAATTCTAGAATGTCAAACCTTATGTGATATCCACTCATCAAGAGAAAGTGAGGAAAAATAATTAATAAGATGCTTATAAGGCTCAAAAGCTCAACTAGTGGTTAAAAAACAAAAAAAATCCCTGTGCTTAAGCTAACATACAGAAAAAACCCCATAGTTTCAAAACGTACAACACGACATCTCATGCTTTTAATTAAATTGAAAAGGTGACAGAAATCGGTAACATTAATGGAATTGACGTAGTGAAAACAAATTTTTTATACCTAATTTTTTAGCAAATATACCCATTCTATCCTTTAGCACCCAATTAAACTCCCTTTGATGTCAAAATCCAATGAGTTTCTTTAGAGGAGTCCAACCAGTTTCTTGATTGAGAGAAATCCAACCAGCCTTTGGGAGAAATTAAATTAGCACTCAATTGAAGAGGAAGGTTAAGCTTCTTGGGGAATGAAGTGAACCATTGAGTTGCTACACAATCTTGGCTAAGGTAAACACAAACTGTCCTTAGGGTTTAAAGTAAGAATGTTGTTAGTAAAATTGGGGTTTTATCTACAGATGAAGGGAAATTGTATTGGGAAAAATTTGCCATGTCTTCCTCAAGCTCTCGAGAGGGTAGCAAAACTAGGGACCTACGATACTAGTACAAGATTTGTGAGTGTCAAAGAAAGGTGAAGGTGAAAATTGTCAAGTCTGAAAAGCCATCGAAAGGGATGCTGTACTTTGTGTGTGAAAGGGATGAATGTGGGTTTTGGTCATGGTGTAATCCCATACAGAGATGAACAGACCAGGGAAAACTCTTTTAGGAGGAGGCCAACTATTGAAGAACATTTCCCCTGCTTGAAATTGAATAATGAAATGAAGAACTTGAAAGCACTAGTTAGCTGTTGTCTCATGGTATTTGTTTTTTGGCTTTTGCTTCTGATAATGATGATGATGTCTATGAAATAAAACAATGGATTTCATATGAATAAAAATGAAGCAAGTTAGTGGCATGTTTTGTTAATGAAAATGTGCTTCTTATTGTTCTGATTTTCCAGAAATTAGCCTACTAAAACAATGAAAGTGAACAAGCAATTATATAGAGGCTGAATAAGTAGAAAGCATATATGCTTCCTGCAACTAAATACTGCAACATTGTCAAATACACTTCTAGTCCTTAATCAGAATTGTCCATTAAAATAGTCAATAAATAGACAAAAGTTCCCCGCCAACCATAAAGTTTCCAAGTAAAGTAGATAAAAGCTTCCCATCAAGCATAAGCTGCCTCAAAAACTCTCCAAAAGTGTTCCACCAACCATAATAGCAAGCACAAACTGCCTCATAAGCTATACAAGTTTTCCAAAAACCATAATGTTTCTCCAAGCAACAAAATTAAAGTGCCAAATACAAGCTAAAAGTATTCAAAGAATCCAGGCTCTATGTTAAGTGAGCTACAGCTGTCTAGATTTTGTTTTCTTGGCCCTTAGGTTGTGTAGAACATCAGAAATAGTTGGACCTGGGGCTCCTTTTGCTGGTCAAGTTGTGCCAGCAACCTTGTTACCTCCTTTCTTGCTACCACACATAGGCTGCAATTAAGGATGAAAACAAAAAATAGTTTAAGACAAAAAATGAAAGCTACATCTATAATCCAAAAATCTAATGTACATAACCGAACCTTAGATACAGATTGTCTATCAAGCATAGTTTTTGCCACACTTGTAATTGTTGGCTGTGTATACTACTTCCTTGGCCTACAGCTTGTTTTCTAAACAGGTTCAGTAGTACTACTTCCTTCTTCTTGATGGACAAGTGGTTATGGGGGCACTATTGTTGGTGGAACTAATGAATCAACGACTAAACTTGATTCAGCTACATGTGCTTCAGCTGCCTATGAAAAATAAGTTCGTATTAGTTGTCAATAAAATATTTTTGAGTAAGCAAATAAACTATAAATTTTCCTTCATGTTACCCAGTAAAATTTAGAGTTGGGATGAATAGCATTCTTGTAGGTCCTTGAATTATGTCTTGGCTGAAAATATCTCTTGCAATGTACAACAAGACTATTCTTAGTTAAGACTTGAGCTGTTTTAGGCCTTTCAGGTGCTCTTTGCCGCAATTGTCAGGTCTACCAGTCAATCTTCAAACTATAAGAGGATTTGGGGGTTCTTTTTCACATCTCACCTAGTAGTTATCACTTGGGATAAGTGTGATAGTGTGTTCATAAGATCTCAAATAATTTTCTCTATTGTAGCAAGCATGCACATACTTAATTAAAGGTAATCTATGTACTCCTATTGCAGCACATGCATGAGCACAAGGATAGCTTGTAAACTAGAAATAACCACAAGTGCAAGTCTTTTCCTTTAAATCCACCACAACAAATTTTCTAGGCCCATAATCCACTTCATATTTGCTCTTAACATTCCAAGTGGGAATACATAGCTTGCCAAGCTTTTTATTTTTTCAATCTTTTTTGCAATGTTAGGACAAATTTTTCCTTGAAATTTTGCATTCCAGACCTTTTTCACTTGAATTCTTTTCACCAATCCTCTCCGGATCCGCACAAGCATCCCTATGATAGGTTCCTCTCTTAGTTCTAAAATATAGTTATTGAATGACTTGCATCAGTTATTCACCAGAATATCATATTTGCTACTTAGTCTAAAATGTGACTTGCTCCATAAAGCTAGTGGAATTTTTTGTAGCCATTCAGTTGCATCTTTACATTTTAAGGGTATTCATTGCTGATTTCTAGTCCATTTCATACTTAATTAAAGGTAATCTATGTACTCCTATTGTAGCGCATGCATGAGCACAAGGATAGCTTGTAAACTAGAAATAACCACAGGTGCAAGTCTTTTCAGTTAAATCCACCACAACAAATTTCTAGGCCCATAATCCACTTCATATTTGCTCTTAACATTCCAAGTGGGAATACACAGCTTGTCAAGCTTTTTATTTTTTCAATCTTTTTTACAATGTTAGGACAAATTTTTCCTTGAAATTTTTGCATTCCTGACCTTTTTCACTTGAATTCTTTGCATCAACCCTCTCCGGATCCGCACAAGCATCCCTATGATAGGTTCCTCTCTTAGTTCTAAAATATAGTTATTGAATGACTTGTATCGGTTATTCACCAGAATATCACATTTGCTACTTAGTCTAAAATGTGACTTGCTCCATAAAGCTAGTGGGATTTTTTGTAGCCATCCAGTTGCATCTTTACATACTTTTTAAGGGTATTCATTGCTGATTTCTAGTCCATTTCATACTTAATTAAAGGTAATCTATGTACAAGGATAGCTTGTAAACTAGAAATAACCACAAGTGCAAGTCTTTTCCTTTAAATCCACCACAACAAATTTCTAGGCCCATAATCCACTTCATATTTGCTCTTAACATTCCAAGTGGGAATACACAGCTTGCCAAGCTTTTTGTTTTTTCAATCTTTTTTGCAATGTTAGGGCAAATTTTTCCTTGAAATTTTTGCATTCCAGACTTTTTTCACTTGAATTCTTTGCATCAACCCTCTCCAGATCCGCACAAGCATCCCTATGATAGGTTCCTCTCTTACTTCTAAAATATAGTTATTGAATGACTTGCATTGGTTATTCACCAGAATAGCATACTTGCTACTTAGTCTAAAATGTGACTTGCTCCATAAAGCTAGTGGGATTTTTCGTAGCCATCCAGTTGCATCTTTACATACTTTTTAAGGGTATTCATTGCTGATTTCTAGTCCATTTCATTCCCACCACTTGCAGCACCCTTGAACAAGTTTTTCAGCTTGTTTCCTTCGAACTTTTGCTTGAAATTCTGGTACATATGCTTCAAGCAGAATTTGTTTTTAGAATCTAGAAATAATTCATTCATTGCATGGACCAGCCCTTTTTGTCTATTTGAGATGAATGTCTAGGGTATATTTTGTATACACAATCGTAGATCAGCCATTAGTAGTTTTAAGAGCCACTTCCATGAGTCATACCTCTCTACCTCTACCATTGCTACTGTTATTGGAACCATGTTGTCATTGCCATCTCTGCCAAGTGCTAACAACAGCTAACTACCAAATGCAGACTTAAAAAAACACCCATCAAAACAAATTATTGGTTTATAGCCATTGAGGAACACTACTTATAGGCATGAAAGCAATAGTACAATCTTTTAAAGGTCCCCATGAACTATCTGTAGGCATATCAAGCTTAATTTTGATAGTGCTACTAGGATTTATGGTTTGGATGGTAGTTGCATAATTTCAAAGGTGGTGATATTGCTCCATGTTTGTGCCAAGCATGTTATCTTTTGCCTTCCTCTTAACTCTACGTATCTTAGCAATGGACACATTAATCATTAAATCTCTTCTAATATCATTTTAAAACCCAATCAAGTCACACTTTGGGTCACCTCTTATCTTGTCTTGGTATTTCATGCTCAAACATTAGGTTAATGCATGTTGATGTAATCTGTTGCACTAACATGCATGTTGGTATTTCATGTGTGTTGGTGTAATCTGTTGCACAAGCATGCTCACCCTTCAAGGATTTGATCTTAAAGGTTGTCTATCTTGGATTGGTGTTTCACGAATCCTCTAAGAATTGCCATTTGCACATTTGGCAATAGTCTTTTTTGAGTAGTTTTTACCCAATTAGCCTCATGTCCCTCTTTGACCAACCATTCTACCAACACATACTTAAATACTTGAAAATTGGAAAACTTGTGCCCAACCTTCACTTAAAATGTGGCATTTGAAACTCCACTTCAAGGTTAAAGTCAAGGCATTCTTATTGTGCTTCACCATTAGATCCGAACTTGTCTAGCAATTCTTTATTTGAAACCACCGATTCCTTCCAATTTTCTGCGGGTATATATAATTCTCCACCTTTGCCAAAACTAGCAGCAATATTCTAATCTACTTTTGATTTTCTATCAGCATTTTACAGTTGAGTTCTTTAGCTTGCGATGAAATCTGAGATAGGTGTTGGTATGTAGCTTGAGATGGAATCTGAGATAAGATGTGAGGTGAAATTTCTCTAATACATCGAGCCCTTCGAACTGCTTGCTTTTACTGGACTTCATTTTGTTAGTAATTTCACTTTTGGTAGGACTTTTGATAGCTAGCTTTGCAAGAAAGGAAAACACCTGATAAGGTTGAAAATGCTTGGAATGTCAGATAAACTCGTCTTTTGGTTTATTGCATTTATCCACATCTTTGTTGGCTGCAAAAATATCTTCATCCTCTATTTTCTCCAACTTCTCCTTTAGCTATTCAACATCTTCATCATCAACAATAGTTTTCTTCTTTATAGTGGTGTTACTAGCCTACCTTCTTCCTTTTCTGAACTCTTTTGGCTATTGTGGTGTTATGTACCCAACCATCGTTGATGTCAAAATCTTTATTTTCTTTTTTGATGTTGTGGCAACATTTGTAGAATTTGGCTTTAATATAGTGTCCGCACCATGTTTTGGTAGCTTTCCAAATCACTCATCCTTACTGCAAGCATAAATTATCCCTATTGTCATCATCCACTGTGCCTTATTCATCAATTTAACATCATCATTGTCTCTAACCAGATGTAGGCCACTATCTAAGTCAACTACTGGACCACAAAACCAAAAGGTCACTCTAGTCACATGCTCATCCACTTTTTTAAACATTTTGCATCGGCTAATTATGGAGATCTTGTCTTCAACTTTATCTTTAAAGATGGCCATATGAGTTCCTCTGTAGTGGAGAGCAGCAGGACATTCTTTGAGGCTCCCATGAAAATACATATGTATGTTTACTTTTCCGTCAGAGTTGTCTTCTTCTGTTGAATATTTCAAGTAATATAATAAACACATTTTAGTACCCCCAACTAATATGACTTGGACATTGATTATACACAAAGCCAAATAAATAGACAAGTATAAACATAGTCATTTTTAATAGCAAGGGATTCAAGACACTATTACCCAATTAACCGACAAAATCAAAATCACCATCTCATATGACAATGATAAGGATAGAAATTTAAAACTTCTATACACAACTATTTATTAAATATCTAATTGTGACAATTATTTGAGTCGTACTCAAATACAAATAGATCATATGAGAAAGGAAACTTTCACAAATTAATTACATGAGTTATAGTCAAACATAAACAATCAACCATTAGTAGAGTTATATTCAAACACAAACAGATCTTATGAAAAAAGGAATAAAATAAAGATAATACCAGCTTTAAATCCATCAAAATAGCACCAAAACTCATAAAATTAGAACTTTTATAGGGTCAACACCCAAAGATCTTATCCTAATTAAGTAAATAACATTATCTGCCCTAAATATTGAAAATCAAATTAGCAAATCACAAATACTAACTCCAAACCTTAACTAACATGCATGAATTATGATACATATACCTATTTGTCTTCAATTTTACGCAAGAAATCTTCACGTCGTCGCTTTTTCCTTCGATCTTGTTGCTTGATTCAGATCAGAAACTGATCAACAAATCAATTTCTATTCTCTCTCCCTCTCTCTCTAGAGATGTACTTCTCTCTATCTCTCTCTCTCTATTTGCTTTGAAAGAATGAAACAAATGATTTTGTTCAATTGCCTTTGCTTAGTTATATTGGGGCATTTTTGTGATTTTGTCCATCCCCATTAATTTTATCAATTTTCATCACCCTTTCAATTTAGTTCAAAATATGATATGTCGTGTCATTTTTTTACCCAAATTTATTAAATCTTGTATATCTATCAATTGAGTAAATTTTGAAGAAAGTGAAGCACTCATACTAGCAATGATACACTAGTCATACTTGCATACCTTGATTGCATTTTCACAAAAACATAAAAAAAATCTAAGAAATTATAAAATTTTGACAATTGAAATTTTAAAAAATTTCATACAAATATTCCTCCTTCCATACCTAAATCAGTCATTTTCCTCAATGTATGAAAAAAAGTAAAAGGACTCTCCCAAACAAAGAATTAAGCACTGAGAGGGAGGGGATGAAAGACTGGAATCTAATGTGGGCAAAGCACGCTACGAGGAAAACTCCCTGGTCAATGCTTAACCTTGACCGTTTCTTTGGTTTAGATGGAGTTCTACAATTTTTTGACATTGAAATGGGCTTGAGTGGGTGTTTGGTTGGAAAATTTGATTGTCTTCTTGGTGTCATATGCCGTAGCCATTATATAGAGTGCAAACCTAAAAGTCAATCAAATGTCGACTCTAGGAAACAATTTCAATCAATATTATATGTCTTGCTGTTGGCCAAGTTTTTGTCTCTTTTTCCTTATTTTAAACTAATTAATTATTAGTAGTATGGAAAAAGAGACAATTGGCTAGGTGATTATGCTTTTGTGCATCTTCAGGATGACAAAGATGCAGTGAAAGTGATTAGGAACAGTCGATTGACATTGGAGCAAACCAAGCAACAACCTGCAAAGAGAACTTACAGACGACAACAATGATGGTTGATTGAAGATCACTGAAGACTGTGAAGCTCATTTGGTAGCCAATGAAAGAGATCGGCAACAGAGAAGCAATGGTAAGTGAGTTACCTGAGATCTCTTTCTTGGGACATACTTTATCCTGAGAGTTACCAAGTAAGTAGAATCGCATTCATACAGCTCGAGATGTCTCATGATCAGGGCCTGTGGTTGATAGAAAATTATTGATGTGTCCCTCTATCCCTTAATAGACTTTTGCAGGCCTATTTATTTGCACACCTAGGCGTACAGTCGACCTACTGCTGCATCCTACCATATTAATGCGACCTGAAATTCAACAACTTACTCCTTACTTCACTATAAATACCCTCTCTCATAGATCTCTTAAGATAACAGATAAGTCAATTAGTCCTCCTCATCTACATATTTTGGAGCTCCTACTTTTAATTAACACAGGCATCAGAGTCAAACTGGGGGGGTCAGCCCCTTCTTTTTCTTGCTATGTGCAGGAATTGTGGTCTCGGACTTGCTGATCTTGACTTTCTTGGGAATTCGACCTTGTGCTTTCACAATTGGTGCCATTTATGGGAACAAAATAAAATTTAGGTAACCGTGAAAACTAGAAACCTCGAACATCTAAAGGTTGAGTAGCTGATTTATGAGATTAAGAAATTCTTGAGAACTCACAGCCTCATGAGAAGGCTGGGTGGCAAAGTTTGTGGCTTCGAATCCAGGACTTTTCAAAGAGATTGTTAGACACATAAAAAGGAAGGAGAGGGCCGAATCTTCTAAGAAGAAATATGAAGAAACTCTCCCCATCCTCCTCTTCTGAGGATGATTCGAATGACTATCATCTCAAGAAGAAGAAGGAGAACGAAAATCCTTTGAAACTCAAAGGTAAAGTTCATTTGAAGGTGGCCTCAGTTTTAAGGGTGCTATTCAGGAACCTATTATGGAGAAAGGATAATAGAGAAGGCTCTCAGTATGGACTGGCTCTCTATAGGGACTACATAAGAGTCCCCCTTCCCTTACTCCGGACATCAACAAGGAAGTTTTTCAGCTAATCTCAAGTTGCCCAATGTCCCTTTTTATGATGAAATGGAGATCTCGAGGACAATGTTCATGCATTCTTATCGGCATTTAGACTCTATGGGATCTTTGATGCAGTGTTGTATCGAGCATTTTCTCATCTTCTACAAGGTAATTGTCAAAAATTGTTTTGAAAATTGGAGTTAGGAAGCATATCCGCATTGGAGCAAATGGTGGATCAGTTTGTCCACCACTTCATTTCATCTCGACCTATCACCAAAACATCAGCATATCTTATGAATATCATACAACAGCCGAATGAGTCCTTTCGATCTTATTTGGCCCGCTTCAATGAAGAGAGCATCTAAATTTTTGATCCCGTGGACCAAGTCATGATGGCTGCCTTCATTCACAGACTTAAGTCAGGAACTTTTAATGTGGAATTGCATAGGGACTATTTGGCCATTTTGAATCAACTCTGGTTGCGAATTCACAAGTTTATCCAAGAAAAGACTCCAACAAGGCAAGAATTTGGCCAACAACTCAATAGGACATAATCGAGAGGGACAAAGTGTCTTTGATAGAATCTCAAAAGGAAAACTCCCATCTCTGACCAAGATCTTACTCCCCTCAATAGCACATGAGGCCATATTCTAGCTATGATGGAACAACAGAATTTAGACCATCGTCCCTCGAGGATGTCAGGAGAAAGGGAAAAGAGGAATCTAAACCTTACTATACATACCACTGGGACATCAGGTATGAGATTGAAAATTGTAATGACCTCAAGGAGGAAATAGAGAACTTGCTCAAGCAAGGGCACTTGAAGCAATTTATCGATAAAAGGGGAAGGACTGACACCGGAGATGATCGGCGAGAAGATCATCATAAAGAGTGGCATGATAATCGCCAAGATGACTGATCAGAATACTAATCATACGATCGACCTAACGATCAGTGGCAGGATAGGTCACATCGGGACTAATCCCCCAATCCCTGTAAATATTTGATAAGAGTTTATTATGTGTGTTTTTAAGTAGCATTTTATGTTTATTTCTGGTTAAATTAAGAGTTTTTATGGTGTAACTTGCTCTCTAAACTTTGAAATTTTGCAAGTTTCATTTGAGCAATTTAATATGTAAATTTGGTTATAGTTGCAGGATTTGAGGAGAATTATCAAATTTTGATTGAGACGGATTCATTTGAACTCATTAGTACTTCATTCAATGATGATTTGGAAAGTAGAAGAGTATTAAATGCAAGTATTATTGGTGCATTGCATGAACAAACACTTGGAAATTTTAGTTATGATCTTAGAATTGAATTGGAGCAAAAAAGACATAAGGAAATGTCATAAAAGAGAAAATGTAGGCTCTAAATACGTGAGCTCAGGTTGTGTATTTGAAGCCTGCATATTCTCTCATGTTTTCTGTGACTTGTTCTGCAACTTGCCCTACTTTTACACAGCTTTCCACTCAATTTTCAGCAAATAATTTTGCCTGTACTTGATCAAGAGACTCTAGAAAAGTGCAAAGGAAATTTTATGTCATATCATTAAGCACATTTTGACTCTCTTAACATTATATATGCAAGAATAATTGAAAAAGAGAGGCTCTTTAGTCATTAGTGAGAATTATTAGTTTAGCTAGGGAAATAGTTTAAATAGAGCATTTTTTTTATTCTCTCTAGTTAGGAACTTGTCAGAAACATTTTGGAGAATTCATTATACAACTCATTCGTTGAAGAAATAGAAGATCTTAGGAGTTTGTTCATCATCTTGGTTAAGTTTTGTTTATCTATCTATTTACATGTGATTCAATATGTGTTTGTGTGATAAACTATGTTCTTTCTTCTTTTATATCACTGGAGTAGTTAAATTTCTAGATCTATGGAGTAGATGAATCTTGTGGTTACTTGATATGAGTTGAATATGATTTACATTTGTTACTTTTCATATTAATTTGTTCATTTATACATGCTCATCATGTGTTCGGATTGAGCCTTATGCCACGTTTTCTGAGCCTGTATATTCTCTTGCAATTTTTCTGCAGAAATGGTGAAATTTTTCAAAATTACAAATGGTACCCTAATTACACAAATGAATTATAGATAATTCTTTTGTCAAAATAATCAATGTGCACACATGCAAAATGATCAAAATATGTATTTCAACCCTCTTTGATGAATCAAAAACAACTTTTACTCAAATTGAAGAGTGGAGTTCCTTGATCAAAATTCATCGTTTTCACCTCAAATGGTCATCCTTGCTTCCATTTTCAATTCTTACAAATGAAAAATAACAAAATAAATTAAATACATGATTTAAATATAAAATCACACTTTATTAACATAAACAACCAAAATATTGGGTTGCCTCCCAATTAGTACTTTTGTTTATAGTCATTGACTCGATTCAAAATAATCAGTTCCTTAGGTTAAAGAAGAATCATCCAAAGGATAAATAAGTCCCTTAGGGCTGATGTCACCCGCCAAATAGGATTTTAATCTTTGTCCATTGGCCTTGAACCTGTCATTTCTTACACTGATGACCTCCACTGTTTCATAAGGAAATACTTGAGTTATTTCAAATGATCCCGACCATCTCGACTTAAGTTTTTTCGAAAACAATCTAAGGCATGAATTATATAAAAGCATCTTTTGCCCACATTGAACCATTTAGGGATAATATGCTTATCATGCCAAAATTTAATCTTGCCCTTTTAAATTTTGGCATTCTCATAAACATGTAATTGGTGTTCCTTCAACTCGCTTAATTTAAGTAATCTTTTATCGCCTGCAAGATTAAAATTTATGTTAATTGCCTTAATAGTCCAATACACCTTATGTTAAATCTCGAGCGATAAATGACAAATTTTTTCATATACTAAACGATACAACGTCATCCTCAAGGGAGTCTTAAATACCGTTTGATACGCCGAAAGTGCATCATTAAATTTGTTTGCCCAATCTTTTAGTGATTTGTTCACTGTTTTCTCGAAAATGAACTTGATTTCCTAATTTGCTAATTTTGCTTGTCCTTTGGCTTGAGAATGGTATGGAAGTGATATCTTGTGCCTACAACCTTTCGCTTGAGTAATATGGAATCAAGTTGTTTATTATAAAAATGCTTCCCTTCATCATTTATTAGGACTTTAGATATACTAAATCTACTAAAAATATTCTTTTTGAAAAATTTAATTACCATCTTAGTGTCATTAGTAGGTGAAATAATTGCTTCCATCCATTTAAAAACAAAATCTACGACTACTAAAATGTACTTATGGTTAAAAGAATGAGAAAATAGTCCCACAAAATTCATAGCCCACATATCGAATAACTCAACTTCTAAGAAAGTAGTTAGAGATATTTCATTTTTTTTCTAAAAATATTTTCAATTCTTTGACAAGCATCACAATTTTTAACATATTCTCTAGCATCACAGTATATAGTTGGCCAATAAAACTCCAATTGCCATACCTTAACAATAATTTTGGAAATACTAAAATGATTACCCGTTTCTAAGTTATGACAATGATATAAAATATCATGCACCTCATTTTTAGGAATACATCTACATACCATACTATTAGCACAATACTTATAGAGCAATAGTTCCTCCAAAAAGTAACTTTTAACATCATGCAAGAAATTCTTCTTTTGGTGATAATTTAAAACCTTTGGCATTATTTGACTTTCTAAATAATTGGTAAAGTTTGCATATCATGGAGAATTAGCAAGTGCTAGAACAAATTCATCCAAAAATTTCTTTTTAATTGGAAATTTTTTTTAATTGGAATTTGATTATTGGTAGGAATGTATTCTAGTCGAGAAAGATGACCCGCTGCGAGGTTCTCCTATCCTTTTTTTATCTTTTATTTTCACATCAAATTCCTGCAATAAGAGAATCCATAGGATTAGACGATGTTTAGCATCTTTTTTATATAACAATTATTTAGGAGGCGAATGATCCATATAAATGATAACTTTAGACCCTATTAAATAAGATCTAAATTTATCTAAAACAAATATCACCGTTAATAGATCTTTTTTTGTGGTTGCATAATTGAATTATGCCTCATTTAACAATTTGCTCGTGTAATAAATCATGTGTAATCTTCCTTTCTGTCTTTTCTCTAGAGCATTCTTAAATTTGTAGACCATTTTTGGCAGAGTCAAAAATTGTATTCTTAAATTTGCGGTCACATTTAAAAAATGCAGAGTCAAAAATGTGAATTCAGGTCACGTTTTCTCAAGCCTACGTATTTGTTTATGTAACTTTAAGGAATAAAACACAAGTTGAAAACCATGTTTTCAGGTCAAGTATTCAAGCAAAGGCTTTAAGGGACAAAACACAGGTTTGCTCTTTCATTCCCTTCTTCCTTCTCCAAACTTACGTATTCTCACAGATACACGCATACTTCACAAATCAACAATTTTACTCCATTTCTTTCCTATAAATCATCAACCCAATACCTTTTGACCCTTTTAGAGACTTTTTAACCGATGGCAATTCAATAAAAACCCCTCAAAATTTAGTTTCAAGTGATTGAGGGTTAGGGTTCTTTATTTCTAAATCCTTCAATTGCAGGTCAATTGGGGTGATTTTCATAGGATTTTTGCACCTTTAGCATCACTAAACATCTTTCTATGTGATTGAGATAAGTTTTCTCATCAAATCTTTGTATTTTGGAGGTTGGTAGTTTTCAATTTCATGAACTTTTTGACATTTTCTAATTCGAATTTTGGATCATGTTTATTGATGTTTTTAGCTTCCGATATACTTATTGAGGATGTTTAAACATGTTTACATGTTCAAATGTAGCAATTTGATTCTTTATTGTTTGTTAAAATTTTTCAATTTGCTATATTTGGATTAAATTAGAAAATTAGTTTGGATTATTATTGAACCCTTTAGATTGATATTATTAGCTAAAAATGGTTGGTTGATGACATTCTATCATGTACATTGCTTATATAGAGTAATTTTGATGAATTTTGTGTTTTTTAGATAATTGTTGCTTAATCATGTTTAGGGTTAGATGTTATTTATTGTAGTTAATGGTAATTGCTATAAAAATAATTATTGTTAAAGTCACTAAATTGATCATATTTGTTGCATATTTTAATAAGTTGATGATTTTAACAAATAATTGGCAATTTTGGGCATTTTTAATGTTATATCTTTCATGTCACAATTTTGGGGTAATTTGATTATTTACTTAATTGTTAATGACATGAGGATATAAACTTAAGCTTATTTGAGCCAATTTTACTCCCTATTTATTCATGCTGATTCTATAAAATGCCTACGATTACTATAAGTGAATGGATTTTTCTTTAGATGCTTTATAAGAATTATTTATTGGATTATGGGCGACGTGCGATTTTTATCCTTGTCTAAGAAGATAATTGCATTTTCTTTCTTAGATACCCTGGTGAGATGATGAAGGGATGTTATTCGTGAGATTTCTTCTTCTATTAGTGATGATAGTTGAAGGAGTGAGGAGATGGAAATGAGTGAGAAAATTGAAGAAAGTGAAGAAGAGAGATTTCCTTTACCCCAACTTGTGGTCAAGCATCAATGGGAGAGCAAATCTTGGTGCCCTGAAGCTACAATCTTTGATAGTTCTAGATTCACAACTTTAAAAAATTAAGAGTGGCACAAAAAACATGCTAACTTGGAGTTCATTTTTGAAAAGCACATCCACCCGAAAATTGAGACAGTTTATCATATCATGGAGGCATTTAACCAATTCGGATGGGCACCAATTCAGACTTTGCCTGCTCACTACTATCTAGATTTGGTGCGCGAGTTTTATGCTAACATTGTCAACAAGGCAAACTACAATGGAGAGTTGGTAGACTCTTGGGTGTGAGGTACTCGAATATACCTTACTCATGATCTCCTCGTGCGTATTTGGGGATGCATTGATTCTGGGCCGGTTGTCAACTTGAAGAAAGAATTCATTGCCCCCAATAAGAGATGGAATCCCTTACATGCCATGTCTTGATTTGGTCTCGAGTACCAACCTTTCCGCTCCTCTCACAAAGAGACGATGATTGCTAGTGCTTTTGACACTCGTCATCACCTTATTATCTACATGACGGCGCACAATGTGATTCCAAAGAAGAGTGGCCATGGGAAGGTCTGAAAAGTGACATCTACTTTCTGGACCACATGTTTCACAATAGGGAATCCTCCTACGCTCGTATCCCAATCCCAAACATCATTATTAGCTACATAAGGATGATAGCAAGGAGACATATTACCTCTTTTAAATTTGGATTTTCACGTCTCATTTCTCCCATTTTTGAGTGTATTGGTGTTAAGTTAATCGGAGTTAATCATGTGGCCATCCATCTAAGTGAAGAGCTGAAATTTTCAAACTTCCATAGGATAGGCATCTCCACAGATCATATTATTCTGTCATGGGAGGAAAGATGACAAAAGGCACGTCATAACCAAAAAGAAGCTAGACCCTCGACATCTGCTTACCTCCTCTACCACCTCAATCCAATTACTTTTTAGTCGCCTTGATAACATAAAGCATCAGCTGGCCCTAGTTGACACTCGCACATGTCGTATAGAAGACGCACGTCAGTGACATGCGGAGCAAGGAAACACGTGCTAACCTCTTGATGCTATTTTGCTTCTGCTTTCATATTTTCATTGTTGTTTTCTTTTTATATTTTCATTGTATAAATTTAATTTGTACTTAAAATTTTGTATTTCAAACTTGTGGTAGTTTTAGTAGGCTTTGGTTGTAGATCGTCGATGGTTCATAACTCATGGTTGAATTGGATTTCAACCACTAAAATTGGGAAGTAACTTATTCTTACTTTCTATTATTTTTTTTCCTATACATTGAGAACAATATGTATGTTAAATGTGGGGAAGGAAATGATGCTAATTAGTTACTTTTGCACTTATATTGCTTGAAATATTTAGATTTAATGTTGAAAATTTGGCTTGTTTTGAAATGTCCATTTTTGGGTTTGCTGGCAAGGAGTTTTGTCCAGCATTAAGGGGAAACTCTATAAAAAAATTTTCAAAATCTTGTCAAAATTTTAAAAAATTTGCCCCAAAGTTTTTCATATCTACTTTACTTGAGTCCACAAATGCATGGGTAGTTTTTCATATCTATTTTACTTGAGTCCATAAATGCACGAGTTTAAGTCCCTTTTGTTTCAAATTTTCCTATATAAGAGAGACGATTTAAGTAATTTGACAATTCAATTCTTACTTGACTTGGAAGCAATTATTATGTGATTAGAACTATTACATGTGAGAAAATATATCTTGCAAAAGAGGGAAAACTATACTTAACATTGTGAGTACTAATGAGATCTCTCATCTTACTTATTTTTACAAATAACAGATATATATAGTTGCCAAAAGTAATTCTCTTCCTAATATATACCTTGTTGAGAGATTTTTCATGAAAAAAAACTCCAATAAATTCTTATACTGAGTAACCAGGAGTCTTTATCTACATATATCAACTTTTGCATAAAAAAGTATTTGAATTAGGAGTAATAAGTGAAATGTTGAGTAATCGGAGATTTTCATTTAAAAATAGCGATCTTCACGTCAAAAAACATTTTCACACTTTAAAGATAAATAAAAGATAGACAATGTGAACAATTCCCTTTGTAATGTTTGTGAAACTAACATCTCATTTTGAAGGAACAAAATATCTAATGTGACTATATAATTTAGTTATTTGTGAAATTAAATAAGATAGAGAGATTGAATTTGATTGGATGAATTTTGGGTATAATTATTTCTCTTTTATATGGTATGATGAGTATTATGGGTGATATGAGTGGTTGCATAATAAAAGCTTGCCAAGTTGAGAAGAATTGAATTTTAAGTTTACTTGATTCGTTTCATTTCTTAAATCATTGTTGGAAGACCTTTCCTATTGCTTGAAGATAAGTAATGACTTAAATATGGGGGAATTTGATAAGAGTTTATTAAATGTGTTTTTAAGAGGGCAATGGATGGGGATAGTGCTGCCGGCCCGGATGGGTTCACGGGCAAATTCTTTACCTTTGCGTGGGAGGTTATTGCTCAAGACGTCCATGATACGGTACTAAGCTTCTTTTGTGGGGCAAAACTGCCTCGTTTCGTCACTTTTACCTCGCTTGTGTTGATTCCTAAGGTATCGAATTCTCAGGATTTTTCTCAGTTTAGACCGATTAACCTGTGTAATTTTTTCAACAAGTTGTTATCTAGAATTTTGGCTGATCGATTGGCTGGCATCTTGCCAAAGCTTATCTCCCCCCCAGCAGATAGGTTTTGTTAAGGGTCGCAATATAACAAAGAGTTATTTGCTTGCCCAGGAAGTGGTATCGGGTATTGGTAAAAAAGTTGGGGGTGGAAACGTCTTCCTGAAGCTGGACATGTCTAAAGCTTATGACAGGGTGTCATAGTTGCATATCATTGGAGTCCTACGAAAGTTTGGGTTTGGAGAGCATTTTATAGATCTGGTGTGGCGGCTGTTGTCTAATGTTTGGTTCTTGGTAATTATGAATGGCTCTTTATATGGATTTTTCAAATCTACGAGAGGGCTTTGCCAGGGGGACTCACTGTCGCCGGCATTGTTTTTTATAGGGGCTAAGATTCTGTTGAGAGGTTTAAACAACCTTGCGCTGCAGCTGGGTTTCTTGGGATTCCGACTTCCGTATGGATGCCCCCAGTAACTCATTTGACATTCCCGGATGATATTCTTATATTTGCGAATGGGTTCGCCTCCTCCTTAAAGGACATCATGCAGGTGCTGGAAGGATATCAACAGTGTTCGAGTCAGCTGATAAATGTTCAGAAAAGTGGGTACTTGGTTCATTTGTCATTGGCACCGACCAGAAAAAGGGTGATTGAGCGCATCATGGGGTTTGTCTGGCAGGCCTTTCCCATACACTATTTGGGATTTCCTTTATAATTGGGAGGTGTAAGTCATCGTACTTTGGGGAGGTGTGTCAGGCAATCTTGCAGCGGATTTTGTCATGGAAATCAAAGCTATTGTCTTCAGGAGGTAAGATAGTTCTAATCAAGCATGTGTTGTCAACGATACTAGTCCATTTACTATCGGCTGCTGTGCTTCCTCGCTCGGTGTTCGGCTTTCTAGAGAAGGCCTGCTCAAATTTCTTATAGGGTTCATCGCCTGACGAAACACAGCTTCATTGGATCCGGTGGTCTCAGTTGTGTTACCCTGTTGAGAAGGGCAGGGTGGGGTTTTGGAGGCTCGAAGACATCTATACAGCATTCTCTTGTAAATTATGGTGGATTTTTCGAACAGGGACGTCGGTATGGGCTGAGTTCTTGCGTGCAAAATATTGTAGAGGAATTCACCCTTGTCAAGCACAATTGACGCTGGCTGCTTCACCAGTTTGGTGACGGATGGTGAACGTGAGTCGTAGGTCGAGCTCTCTATGTTATGGCTAGTAAATGATAGGTCTTGCCATTTTTGGTATGATAATTGGTTGGGCAGTGGTGCTTTGTTTATTCGCGCAATAGTCATCCCGCATCTTTCGTTTCATAACAGTATCAAAAATAGGATTTGGGATGTGAGTCTATTATCTCACCTTTTGCCTAGCGACATTGTGTCTTCTATACTACACCACCCGGTTCCAGATGGAGGAAGTGCAGATGAAGTAATTTGGATGCCCACACCGTCTGGAAAATTCACCTTGGCGTCAGCTTTCCGTGACATCCGACAGGCCCATAATACGTATGTGGTTCTCTCTAAAGTTTGGCACCCTTGAATTCTTTTGAAAGTATCTTTCTTTATGCTACGGTTGCTGATGGGGAGGGTGCCACTGCCGGATATGCTACGCTGCCTAGGGTTTCACTTGCCATCGAAATGTCCTTACTGCCTAGGTGCATCTGAGGAATCTCTCGAGCATGTTTTTTCCAGGGGTCACATAACGTTGGACATCTGGAATTATTTTGGTGGTTGGTGTGGTGTTAGGAGCTTTGGATCCTCCTTGCGCGCTCACATAATTGAATGGTGGTTGTGGTCACAGCAATCTGCGACACGGTAGTACATTTGCTTTGTCCTTCCTAGTTTCATCTGCTGACACATTTGGAAAGCTAGGAATAAAGCGGTATTTGAGAGGGTCCGATGCACTCTACGACGATTTGCCAAGCCATTTTCTCGGAGGTCAAATCCATTGTAGAGATCCAGTTCAAGCATACGACTGGGGCGAAAACATTTGGGTAGTTGTATGATTGGGTGCATTTGCCGGCCTGTAGAGTCCAACGTGTTGGCTGAGAGGTGAAGGGGAGTGGGATGCTCATCCTTAATGTTGATGGTTGTGCTAAGGGGAACCCTGGAGTGGGTGGAGGCGGTGGGGTTCTCCGAGATGTAACTGGGTTGCCTTTGTTTGCCTTTTCGGCCTTCCCTTCATGCGGAGATTCGGGCCCTGTTGATTGGGCTTCAATTGTGTATCCACAAGGGCTATGGTAATCTAAGTGTACAGTCGAATTCATTGGTCGTAGTTGGGAACCTGAAGCGGCGGTTCTAGTGTCCGTGGCAGATCCGTCGAGAGGCACGACAAATTTGGCAGTTAGTGGATGACCCGGCTCGTTTGTCGCATTGTTACAGGGAGGCTAACACCATAGCGGATGCTTTGTCCAATGTAGGTGTCTCTCATCCTGAACAGCATATCAAGATCTACGACAATTTCCATGCATTTCCGGCACTGACTCGTGGGGGGTCAGATTAGGTAGGTTAGGGATGCCTTCATTTCAGAGAATTAGGCGTTTGTAAGAGGAACTTGTGCTTGCTTTTCATTCTTGATGAATAAATCTCTATTTTTATAAAAAAATGTGTTTTTAAGAAGCGTTTTATGTTTATTTTTGGTTTAATTTAGGGTTTTTACTGTGTAACTTTCTTTTTAAATTTCTAAATTTTACGAGTTTTGTTTGAGCAATTTAATGTGCAAATTTGGTTATATTTGCAAGATTTGACGAGAATTATCAACGTTTGATCGAGACAGATTCGTTTGAACTCATTGGTGCTTGATTCAATGATGATTTGGAAAGTAGAAGAGCATCAAATGTAAGTATCATTGGTGCATTGCATGAACAAACACTTGGACATCTTGCTTATGATCTTAGAATTGAATTAGAGCAGAAAAGACAAAAGGAAACTGTGACAGCCCCACCTTCCCCTAAAGCGAACCAAAGGGGTTAGCGGACTGCCTGCCCAGGTCTCGCCAGGACTAACGGGATAGTTTAAAGTGATCGAAAATGTTCCGGAAAGTACAAGCGCGCTTAAACAAGTCAAAATCATAAAATAAAAAAATGAAAATCGGAGCCGAACATGAATAGTAACTGACATGTCAGAATTCGACCGGAATCTGACCGGATTCCTGGCCGGATACTGGCCAGAGAGCAAAGCCGGATTTCCAAAAATTCTCAGGGCAATCCAGCCGCTAATCCGGCCAATTTCTGGCCGGATTCGACCTTGTTCTTTCCCGCCAAAAATTTTTCTTTCGTCGTTTGAAATCTGAAGCTGTCCAAAATCCAACCAATCATCAATCAAACATATACACCTTGAAATTAAGCATTTACAAGCCAAAATAGCATACAAAGGTTATCCCATAAGTTTATACATGTTCGGTTTGCAAATTACAATTCAACACAATGGGTTGGATCAAAATGCACTTAGGGTTTTGCCCAAAAGAGCTATCCAAAATACATTTACATTAGCTCAACTCGACAATCAACATGCATAACCTTTCCAAAAGTATTCAAACTCCTGTAAGGAAAACAAAAGGAATAGAGTGAGCTTACGCCCAGTGAGATATCACCACTCAAGCAACGGGGTTCATATAAACATATAGCATTTCATTCCAATATCAAGTGCACATAATAATAAAATTGGCAAAAGGATACGGACGGCTCTCAAGAGCCCATTTCCTCGCTTGTATATTTGATCGGATTTCATTGACCCTCCGTCAATGTTTGTAAGTAACCAACCGTAGGCTCCACTACACTTCCATTCCTTCCACCCAACATACCCCTACCGGGCCCGAACTCCATTCAGTATAAATTTGGTAATACTCGAGTATACCGGAATCGAAAGTCTCATACTACAAGATTCCATATAACAGTCCCCATGGCTCGTCAATTTTCACGATCAAGCCCTCGCCGGCTCGATTCAATCGACTACCAATGGGGTTGAGTTCAGTAGTAACAGTAATGGCCGTTGGATACTCGTCCAAACGACACCAAATCAAGTATTTGTATGTGTCACTCAATTATACAGTAAACAGTCATATAAGATAAAAGAGTGAGAGTGATAAAGTACACCCTCACCTCAATCAAGGTCAACAATGCAATTAAGCCATCAGCTCATCGATTTCAAGTGTAGCAAAGTCACATAGTAACAAACAAGTGAGTAGTACACTTACCAAGCAAGCAAGTGAAATTTCATACACTTCCGCCCAAAGAGCGTCTTGAACCACCGTCATGTCCTAAAACATTCAAATAAGCACAATAAGACTCGATTACTAGTCATAAACCAATTCCACATACTACCAAAAGAAGGCTCCATTAGAACGTATAAGTACTAGAGTAAACTAGGGAAGTCCGGAAATGGAAGTTAAGATTTAAACCCTAAAAACAGTTTTTGACATCGTTTAGCGGTTTTGACACCACTAGTACTACGATTATCGGATGGATGTACAATATACACAGTTTCGAAGCTAAAAGAAAGGGCTACAATGTTGAAGAAGGCCACTCAGTCCAGTTTGTAGTGCAACTAGGTCAAAAGTTCAATGTACTACACTGGAACTGCAAAAACAGGTTAACAAATCACATTCTGGTTAAATAACCATAATTCAGGCTACCTAAGTTCAATTCAAGTGATTCCAAAGCCATCCGAAAGCTAAGATACCAGGATATATTTCTCAAGAAGACATCAACAACCCAATCAACCGTATTCCCAATCAAATTAACCAATTACCAAAGCTGATTTTCAGTTTCAGACAAAAACAGGGCAGCAGGGGTTTTTCAATCTTTTCACAGGCTACGCTATTGAAATTGGCCTGAAATTTTGTAGACAACTATAAAATGCCATCCTCTACAACTTTCATGTTTTTACCCAAGGCTAATTCGGCATCTAACTAGGAGGAACAGTACCGGGCAGAATGAGGTTAATTGAAACCCTAACTTCCGAAATTTCCTTTCAATGCGGAAATTTTTCGCAAATAGCCACAACTTACACCCTCTAGCTTCATTTTAGATCATTTCCAACCATCATCCATGGCCACACCATAATAATCATATTAAAACAGAAAAATCATGGATAAATATAAAACTTCACCAATATCAACCAAAATCATGAAACAACACCTAAATCCATCACTTCATCTCACATAAGTCCATAATTAAGCATTATTGAGAAGAAAGAAAGGTCCCTTAGTTACTCACCTTAACAACCCAAGAAAAGGAGCAAATTAGCGCCTTAATTCTCCAAACCCCTTCACTAATCACCTCACCACCACTCACTTAAGGATTTTTATGGAGCAAATACAAGATTACACGATTGGAATTGAAGATTGAACAAGATTGGAGCTAGAAATTTGGAGAGGTTTTCCTTTCTTTTTCCTTGAAGATGGCCGGCCACAAGAAGCTTGGAAATGAAGAGATTTTTAGTCAATTTTTGATTTATTTGGTAAAATGGTAAAAGGGTGAATAGTGGTCAAAAAGTAAGAATTAATCTCTAAGTGACACTTGTCACTTTCATTAAATGCATGGCTATCTCTTTGTTCCTCTCACACCAATCCATTTGAGAATCTCTAATTATCTCTTAACACCTGGTGAAATAAACCCAATATCCAAAACTTAACCTAACTGGCCGAATTTTTTCCAAACTTTCCTCACTAGCTTGTCCTACGTCCGGTATACGCTCTTAATTTCTCAAAAACTACCCGATACTAGAAAAAATCATCTAAAACTATACTTACTCGTAAAAATAATCTAGAAAATTTTTCCTAATAAAGAAAATGTAGAAAAACATGCCATTAAATAGAATAAACCTAGAAAATGAGAAAATTACGGGGTCTCACAGAAACGTCACAAAAGAGAAAATGCAGGCTCTGAATATGGGAGCTGAGGTCGCGTATTCCAAACCTACATATTCTCCCCTATTTTATACAACTTATTTTGCAACTTACCTTACTTTCACACAACTTTTCA
This sequence comes from Coffea arabica, assembly GCF_036785885.1. Taxonomy (NCBI): domain Eukaryota; kingdom Viridiplantae; phylum Streptophyta; class Magnoliopsida; order Gentianales; family Rubiaceae; genus Coffea; species Coffea arabica. The sequence continues at coordinate 51,163,671 of NC_092320.1, read as the reverse complement.
ACTCAATTTTCAGCAAATAATTTCAACTGTATCTATTCAAGAGACTCTAAAAAAATGCAAAGGAAACTTTATGTCATATCATTAAACACTTTTTGACTCTCTTAATACTATATATGCAAGAATCATTGAAAAAGAGAGGGTCTTTAGTTATTAGTGAGAGTTATTAGTTTAGATAGGAAAAGAGCTTAAATAAAGCATTTTTTTATTCTCTTTAATTAGGAACTTCTAAGAAACATTTTGGATAATCTATTGTACAACTTATTTTGTTGAAGAAATAGAAGATCTTGGGAGCTTGTTCATCACCTTGGCTAAACTTTCTTTATCTATCTCTTTACTTGTGATTCAATATGTATTTATCCAATAAAACTATATATTTTTTTGTTTTATATCACATGAGTAGTTAAATTTCTAGATCTATTGAGTGGATGAACCTTGTCATTACTTGATAGTTGAATATGATTTATGCTTGTTACTTCTTATATTAATTTGTTCATTTATGCATGCTCATCAGTTGTGTAAGGATTGAAGACAACTTAAGAGGGGGGTGAATTAGGTTAATTAAAAAACTAACCAAATTATGAGACACTTTTCGATTAAATATGAAATTTACCTTCTTTTCTAGATGATCACACAATGGAACAAATAATGAGAAAGCACGAATTCTTATGAGTAGAAGAGATGAACAATTTATATTGCAAAATAGTAAATTAAAGAGATAGAGTAGCAAACCATATTCCAAACTCCTCTTGAGTTTGAATATCACTTTATAAAGCAAGCTTCTTCTAGTTGATCAATTACAACCAATCTTTGTGTACAAAGGAAGGATCACTTCCTTCTTGCCCCAAGCCATACTCGGTCAAGTTAGATAGTTTTACTATCATTCGGATAACCCTCACAAAGGTACACTATTAAAGTAATTTATTCACACAAGAAAAGCTTATATGAGTTCACAGAACTAAGAGTACAAATCTTCTTTGAAGAGAATTTTCTCACTAAAATTGCTCCAGATCTTTTCTAGTCTCAATGTACAAAAGTATTCTGAAGTGGTTGACTTTGCTCTATTTATATGAGATCAAAAAGTTCCTTCATTAATGCTTCCAATGGATAGAAGGCAGCTAAAGAGTCAACTAGCTGTTGGTGGTGTCGGACGTCTGTGATCTTGTTTCTTGCGTCTGACAGTAGGCAGTAAGCAAAAGAGATTTTCTTTAATTCATTCGAACGTCCGGTACCTTCATAGTTTGCGTTCGAAAGTAGATAATAAAATTGAGAAATTTTCTTCAATCCTTTTGGACGTCCAGTACCTTCAATGCTCTGCGTTCAAAGTGTTGCGCAAATTATTAGACGTCCGGTGCTCTAATGTTTTACGTCCGATCGTGGTCAGTGAACTTAGGGAAATGTTTTGATTCTTTTGGACGTTCGGTGATGGAGTTCTTCATGCGTCCGAAGGTGCTCAATGATTGTTGGACGTCCGATCCAGTCTCTACGTGCGTTCGACAGCTTTAGCAACACCTTAATCTTTGAACCTAATTTGCTTCATTTCTGAAAAGGTCTTTGAGGAGATATTTGTAATATCCATTTGTTTTATAATCATCAAAAACTAAGAACTGAGATTAAAAAGTTGTTATTGTTTGATCACCAATAGCAAGTTATTAGTTGTTATTATTTAATAAAAGTTGGTAATAATGATAGAACAACATAAACGGAACTTAAGAAGTAGACTCATCAGAATAGAGGTGCCCTTAAGTGGATTATCTTTGCATTATATGAAGAACAAAAGGGTAGATCAAGTTATTCACCACGAGAATAGGAAAAATTATTTAGTCTAACCCACTACATCATAAGAATGAGTTTTGGTAAATATGAAAATGAATCCCTAGTTAAACAAGAATAGTAACTGTAGACACCAAAATTTTTATTTTTAACTTTATTTATTTGATTAATTCAATTTTAGATTTATTTGTTTCAATTGTAGGTTTTTATTTTATTTTATTTTATTTTTATTATTCGTGTTTCGTGTCTCTTATTTTATTTTAATTGTTTTAAGAGCATTTTTTACTCTAAATTTTAGAAAAAAAAAGAAGAAAAAAGGAAAAAAAATGGTAAAAGCCTTCGGATAGTACAGAAGAAAAATTTGCAGCCGGCCATTTCTTTCATTTTTTTTTACTCATTTATGTTGCATTTCTTCCTTTTTCCTCCAAGTACTCTCGGTACAAGTGTAGCTCATCACTCAAAGATCTCGTTCATAAAATCTAAGGGCTCCAAAAAATTTTGGTAAAAACCCAACTATCATCCTAGCCTTAGGTGTGAGGGTTTGGGGGTTTAGCTTCCCATATAAAAGGGATAAGAGGAGGCCGCAAATGGTGGTGGAGTGATGGCTGGGGTTGCATTAGAGAGCAAAAAGAAAAAGAAAGGAAGGGTGACGGGAGTTTTGAGGAAAAGAGAGAGCCGAGAGTGAAAGGAAAAGCTTCGGCTGAAGAAAAGAGAGGGAATCGAATAACAGCGGGTTTTGGGGAGGTTTTTGACGGCTGGTTGAGTGAGGAAATACAGAAAAAGAAACCCACGGGCTGAGGAAAAGATCTGGGGAGCGGAGTAAGAAAACCAGAGAAAGGCTATGGAGGAGTGCTACGGGGAAACTAGAGAGGTTGGGGACTGAGGAGAAAAGCAGGAAAAAGAAAAGGGCTGAAAAAGAGTGAAAGAGGGAGCTGAGAAGGGGACTCTGATGATAGCAAGGAGGGCAGAGATAGAAAAAGGCTTTCGGCCAAGAGAGTAAGGGAAGATGGGGTAACAACTGAGAGTGAAAGGAGAGAATCTGGGTGACAGCTAGGGTTGAATAGGAGAGAGTTTCGTGGGTTTAAAGGGAGAGAGCAGAGAGAGAGCCTGAAGTTTGAGAGAAAGAAACAGCGTGTGACGGAAGAGCAAAAAGGATCCTCGGCTAGGGGTTGCAGGGGGGAGGCGACTGGGTCTTCATTCATCATCGTTTGACGTTCCTTCGAATATCTGGGAGAATCATTTGAGCTTTTTCTTGGTCATCCCACGCTCCATTCCTTGATTGAGGTATTGTATTCATCTTTATAGTTGAAAGCTGCATTTTTTAGTTGTTTGCTTGCATTCTTTTGCTGTCTACTGTCTCTGTCTTTGCTTCCATGATTAGTTGATGGTTCTCCGCTGGGAAAGTTATGATATTTGGAGTTTATGTGATGAATCAGTAGGTCTCATTTGAATTATATTGCATGATTGTGTTTTGGCCGAACAAAATTACAAGAAAGTTTCCAGCTTGAGCGTTCATTGCTTAGAATCTTTTAGCATGTGTAAATTTGGAGTTGGGCTTTGTTTGGACTCGGTTTTGAGGGACAGAAACCCAGGAATTTTTGTGGCTGGTTCCTTTCGTTTTGCTGTCTTTCATGTCGGATTAATGCTTGGTATGTGTTTGTTGTGAATGATCACTGAAAACTCAACGTTTCCATAAGTTACAGAAGTTTTTTTAGTGGCGGGAAGAAGAAAGCTTCCAGTTTTGCATGCTCTGTATCCTGAATCTTTTGAGTTATGTAAATTGTGATAAAGTGTTGTTTTTCATGCTTTAAAGTTGGAGAAAACGTAGCTAATGAGTCATTTGGCTACTGAAACTCATGGTTTTGATTTGAATCCTGTGATTTATGTGTTGTTGGTATGTGATTTAGTTGGTCTGTTTATTTGAATGAAATAAGGTATAGGAATTTTCCAAATTGGCATGCTCTTGCGTTTTGATGTTTTTATGTGCCTATGTCTAAAGTTTTATGTTGAAGTTAAAAAAAAAAACAAAACAGCATTGGTGGATACATGGTTTGAATTTAGAGTATGTGGGTTGAAGTTTAAGAGTAGAAATTTTTGCTACAACAAGCATGAAGTGTGAGAACCCGTAAATTCCCTAATAATTTTCCTAGGGTTTTCCCCCTTTAATGGCATGTTTTCTGCATTTTCTGGCTTAGGAAAATTTTCCTGGTGAATTTTATGAGTAATTGTAGTTTTTAGATGATTTTTCTAGTATTGGATAGTTTTTGAAAAATTAAGGATATATAACGGACGTGGGACCCATTAGTGCGAAAAGTTCGGAAAAATTCGGCCAAATAGGGTAAGTTTCGGATACTGATTGAAATTTATCGGGTGTTAAGAGATAAGTAGAGGATGAGATGTGATTGATGTGAGAGGAGACAAAAGGATAGGGATGCTTTTATGGAGTGACAAGTGTCACTTTGTGGTTGGTTACACTTGTTGGACACTATTCACCTTTTTGACTTTTCTTACCAATTGAATAAATATCTCAAAAATCACCAAAAAGTCACTCTTGTCTTCTCCATTGTGGCCGGCCTCCTTGAGCAAAGAAGAAAGAAAACTCTTCAAGATTCTTGCTTCCATCTTGCTTGAGTGTAACCATCCAACCATTTGATCTTGTTTCTACTCCATAAAACCTTTCCATTTGGTGATACTAAGTGGTTTGGTGAAGTGTTTGGGGAAGCTAAGGTGACAAACAATTCTTCCTCTCTTGTTTACTAGGTGAGTGGTGATTGAACCTTCTCCTTCACTTAATGAAGCTTAACTTGTGCCTAGTGGTAGCTAAAGGGATGAATTTTGTGGTTTATTTCTTGCTTTTGGATGAATTGATGAAGTTTTCAATTTATTGGTGATTTTTCTGGTTTAATGTGATCATGATGTTGTGGCTATCTATGATGGTTGGAAATGATGGTTAATGACTCTAGTAGGTGTACATGATTGGTATTTGTAACCAATTTCTGGTTTGGAAAAAATTTCAGAAAACTAGGGTTCTTGAGGGGGCATTCTGTCCGAAATTTTAGGTCCTAGATAGAGGCCGAATTGGCCTTAGATTAAAACATAAAAGTTGTAGGGAATGACATTTTAGAGGTGCCTACAAAATTTCAGGTCAATCGGAGTAGTGTAGAATGAGATAAGTCGAAATTACTATTGCTGTTCTGGATTCATCCGAATGTAAGAACTGCGTCTGAAATTGGTTGTTTTGGCTGGAATTGCTTTGGATTTGGTTGTTGAGGTCTTCTGATGAAATGTAGCTTGATGTCCTAGATACCATATGCCTTTAGAATTTCTGAATTTGGACCTGTATATACTGAGTTGTACTGATTACAGCAGAATGTAGTTTGTGAACCTGTTATTGTGGTTCTGGTTTAGTATCTCGCATATTTGACCTGGTTGTGCTAGGAATTGGACTGAGGGATCTTCTACATTATTGTAGCCCTGTTTCTTAGCTTTCAGCTGGTTTTGGAATTTCTGGATTTGGACTTGTAGAGCCTGAGTTATGATGTTTCCGCTAGAATGCGTTTTGGTGAATTTGTTTTACATTTTTGATGTAGTATATTGCATTTTTGACCTGTTTGCACTCAAAACTGGGTTGAGTGACCTTCTGTGATGTTGTAGCCCTGTCTTTTAGCTTCGAGATGGTGGGTCTTGCACCCTCATCCGATAATCGTAGTGAAATTGGTGCTATTATCGCAAAATGAGGACAAAAACTGTTTTTTTCAGGGCCAAAGCTAGTTACATTTCCGAAATTTCTGGTTTCCTTTAATGCTTGTATATGCTTATGAAACCCTATTGGGGTTGTGATTGGCATTACTTTATGACTCGTTATCGAGTCTCATTGTACTTGTTTGCGTGTTCTAGGGCGTGACGGTGGTTCACGACGTACTTTTGACGACGGTGCATGAAACATCACCTACTTGATTGGTGAGTGTACTACTCACACGAATGTTTACAATGTGGCTTTGATATATGTGATTGTGATGCCGTGAAGGCTTACTTGGCCATTAGAATTGGTTAAGGTGAGGGTGTACTTGACCGCCCTCACCCCTTTTGATACTGTTAATGACTGTTTACCGTTTCACTGTAACACTGAACTTGATATATGAGTTATTGAATTCCATTTCATGGAAACCTGATTTGGTGTCGTTTGGACGAATATCCAACGGCTTTACTGTATTACTGATCTCAACCCCGTTGGTAGTCAATTGAATCGAGCCGGCGAGGGCTTGGTCGTGAAAATTGACATGCCACGGGGACTGTACTGGGGAATCTTGTAGTAATGAGACTCTTGATTCCGGTATACTCGAGTATTACCAAAAGCTACTGATTGGAGTGCGGGCCCGGTTGGGGTATGTTGGGTGGAAGGAATGGAAGTGAAGTAAGGTCTACGGTTGGTACTCTTAAACATTGACGGAGGGTCAATGAGGTTGGATCAAGAATGTAAGCGTGGAAAGGGACTCTTGAGAGCCGTCCGTATCCTTTTACCGATTTGTTTTATTCCTTAATTGTGTACTTGAAATGAAAGGATATGCTATATGCTCTTCGTTGCTTATGTGATAGTAACTCATTGAGCTTTAGCTCACTCCGTTCCATTTGTTTTCCTTACAGGAAAATGACTATTTTGGGAAAGGTTGTGCTAGTTGGTTGTCAAGTTGAACTCATGTAAATTTATATTTTGAATAGCTCCTTGAGGGTGAAAACCCTAAGTGTTTTGTTTCAACCAATGGTTGGTTTGTAATTGGCTAATTGCATATGTATGAACTTGTTGGATATTTTGGTATGCCGCTTTGGCTTGTAAATGTTAAATTTTGATGTATATATGTTGGATTGATGTTAGGTTGAACTCCGGATTCTGACGTGGCCGGTACTGTTCGTCATCGGTTTTGATTTTCATTTTTTTTATTTTGTGATTTTGACTTGTTTGCGCGCGTTGGTGTGTTCCGGAACGTAGTAGATCGACGTAAACTGATCCGTTAGTCCTGACGAGAGCTGGGCAGGCAGTCCGCTAACCCCTTTGGTTCACCTTAGGGGAAGGTGGGGCTGTCACATGAAGTCTTTGGCTTGTTGCAGCAGTACATGCGGGCAGCCTTTTCTTCTTTTGGTTGTTGATGTTTTGTTTGTTTAGAGTGTTGATTTGGTAGCCATTTGATTGGGAACTCATGTACAAAGTCTATTAGTTTGGTGAGCCGTAGGTCTTGTGTTTCATTCTCTTGTTTGTTCCATGATCTGGGTTTGGGTCAAAATGGTTCAGAAAATTTTCATAGCATTTGGTTGCGTCTTTCCTTTCATCTCTCCCTGCCTCGAAGTTTTTGTATGAATTTGGTTTGCCGAAGGTTTAGTTACAATGTGAGAAGCTCGCGGATGAAATTGCAGAAGAATAGCCTCAGTATGCCGAAAGTTTCTTTTGTTACAAAAAATTGTTTCGTATTTGATGCATGAATTTGCATGGAAATGTTCCAAAATTTACACTCCAACCCCTTAATTTTTGTCTAATGCTATTGCAGCCCTAAAAACTTTCTGATATTGACAATTTGGTCCTTGGCAGCTTTGATTTAGGAATTTCGTTGTTTGATTGTTTCAATTAAACACCATACTTCATCTAAACTGCATTTAATTCATAATTTTAAGGTCTTTATGACCAAGTGAGTTTGTGTTTGATGTTTTCCTCAAATAAATTGATACCTTGACCTTTTCTTTTTATTTTGGAGGATAAATAAATGATTTCACTCTTTTAGGGCTCCGAATCAAGAGAGGTACACTCTATCCCTTATTTTTTCACTTTATTTGACCCTACTTGCCCTATATGACTTTATGTGTTTTATTGCATGCTTTTTGAATGTTTTATGTTATTTATTTATTTATTCGCTTTATTCGTTTCAATTTTGTTTTATTTATTTTAATTCAATTTGTAATTATTTGGGGAAGGCAATTAAATGCCACAATTGTAATAGTTAGGTATTTCTTTAAATTATTTATTTATTTCCCTTTTTAGATTGTAGTAGACCTTCCCAATGTAATAGATAGGGCTTCATTTGTTTGTTTGTTTCATTTTGCTTGCATGTGTGCCTGTCTATGGGTTTAATTGCTTTCTCTAGGTTTCTGCATCTAGATAAGCATGCCTATATGCTACGTGCTATGTGTGAAACTATGTGCTTTGCATGTCTATTTGCTTTAGTATTATATCTGATTATGTGGATGGAATGCACGTTACCGTGGTTAGTCCAATGTTAGTCATGATCTTCCCCTCGAACTCACAAGTCCAATGCTTGTGAGAGAACGTTAGTAAATGGCCAATCCAATGCTAGACCCAATAGGACCACCCCTCGCTAGTATCATATCCGCATGCCTTCACTACATTTTCATTCATTTTTTTTAGTGCTTTACATTTTTGCTTGCTCCCTTAACCTTTCCCTTACATATTTAGGGATGCATTTTCATTCTAAATTAGCTCATTTGCTTGCATAGGTTAGGGAGTCACCCCTTGCGTATGGGATATGGACGAGTTTGGCTTTCTAATCTTAGCACGCTCGTATTCCTTCTATTAAAGAGAATATTGAAAGTCACGAGTATAAGTCCCCCGCACCCATTATGATGCATTCCTTTAGGTCATACACATTTGTATATTATTATTTTCTTTACTTTTTTTTTCTTTCGAGTCTCATGACTTGCATTATTTGTGACTTCTTCGAAGAGTCTTTATTGGGCGTCACAATTAATGTGATTGGTACTAAATAAGTTTTGAAGATATATTTCGACCCCCCGACACCCTCCTAGGTCTAGGGTATACATTCATATAGTACATCCAAATGTAATAAATTTTAAGGGTAAAATAAGAAAATCTTTGACTAAATCACGCAACTAGCCTTGGCTAGGTTGAAAAGGTGCCTTGGATTCTTATCCTTGTCTTCCCTTTCTTCAAATGTGATTTCCGAATCTTTTTTCTCTGATTTTCGTAGATTTGGAGTCGTTTAAAAGGGTTTTTCTACTTTTTTTTCTTTAAAAATTTATTTTTTGGTGACTTGGTACACCTTAACTCTATACCAAGTGGCGACTCGATTTTTCATTCAAAAAACCCTTTTTAAACTATATTTTGGGTCAAATCGTCGCATTTTCAAGTCCCATTTAGACCCATGTTTTTCATTTTCTTTTTAAATCAAAAATTCATTTTTTAATCAAAAAATTGAATCAAAAGCCATTTTTCTAAACTCGTCTTTTATTTTTCTTTATGAAAAAGGGGCGCGACAGTTGGCGACTGCACTGGGGATTTAGAGAGTCCGAGCAAATTTGATTTAATTATTCTTTTTCTTCTTTTAACCTTTTCATATATCGCATTTGGATGTTTAGGGTTGCATTTTTCCTTTTTAGGATTTCTACATTTCACGCGTATCAACTCACTCCCTCACTCATTTGCGTACGATTGATTTGATAGATGAATGGTTTATTTATGTGATCCCGCGCTTTGCATTGCATTTGGGTGGGGGAATGTTACCCTAGAGCCTCGCGTTGGTTCTCGATCCCTCCCCTCCAAACGGAGCACTTCATACGTGCATGTATGGTTTTATTTACCCTATTTTTTCTTTTTATCGTGGGCGCTATCCCACATCTCCCTCTAGGATTAGGATCGATTTCTTTAGGTAGGCGGATGGTGTGCACTGCGCCCATAGCAATGCCTAAGGGATCACTCGAGCCACCGATCGAAGGCCCTGGGAGTAATGACCCTTCGCCTTTAGGTTTGAAGGCTTGGGAGCCGAAGCCTTATCGAGTCTAAATGCATTAATGAGACAAACCTCATGCATCCATATTAGAATTGCCTAAGATAGAGTCGACCTTACCCTGTTAAGGACACTAGGCACGAGGGGAGGGATCTCACCCTTCTTTCCTTATTTATCTTTGTTGCTTTTTATATCATCTAATTGTCCAACGTGTTACGTGATTATGTGTTGAACTAACGTTTCCTTGTTTCTTATCTTTTGCATTCATCAATGTTAGAAAATAAGAGATCTGCCATGATCCTCTTTTAGGCCCTACCCTTATAGATAGACTATTGCACGTTTAGAAATTCTAGTATATTTCATTCGTAAATTAATAATGGCATATCATTTTAGACCTACCCTGGCATATAAAGGGTTCCTTAGGTCACGTTTTCATTTAAATTGCATATTTTATTATTTTAATAAACTGGCATCATGCATCCACCTTAGAGGGAATGCCATTTAGGGGATCCCGTGCTAAGAATAAACTGCCCTGTGTTTTGGATATATAATCCAATGAGACTTGCACGTTTATATTTTTTGTACTGTTTGAAGGGGTAGTGCACGAGATAAGGTAGGATCCGATCTTTTCGAAGACGGCAAAGCAATTTTTTTTGCACATTAGAATATGAGCATCTAACAATCATCTTTTGGCAATTTTCAACATAGTTGGTAAAAATCCCTTACGTAAAGGACGTTAACTCGAAGTAATTCACAAATAATTCCTCATTGCTAAGACGAAAAATGTATTGAGGCCAAATTTTGATTTTAGGGGGCTCATAGACTAATGCATCGCAATGATTTTCTTGAAACTACCAATGGGTAGATAATTCAATCAATTTTTGAATAAACTATTAATTTCATTCAATCCATTTTGTCAATTCATTCAATTTTAGGACCATCTAATCATTTTTAAATAAATCATTAACTCCATTTCATTCATTTGGCCAATTTATCCATTTTTAAGGCAATCGAGTCGATTTTGAAGAGATCATCAATTTCATTCAATTCATTTGACCAAGTCTACCTATTTTTAGTGCAATTCGGGTCGATGTTGAATAAATCATTAATTTCATCCTATCCATTTGACCTATTTATTCCCTTCAGGGTTTAAGTCTATGGTTCACTGAATAAATTAGTCAAGGTATTGCAGTCCTCTCAAGAGTAGGCTCTTTACACATTATTCTATGTGTTGATCAAACAAAGCAATCCATTCGAGCTTTGTCCTCATTTTTAGGACAAATGTCTCTTCTTACTCCAATTAGTCAAACTTGTTCCCATTATTTTTCACTCAATCAGTTGATCGGATTCATCAGGTATTGTACGGTGCCTATCCTAGAGAATTGCATTTTCATGTTAGGCCTACCCTTGGCATAAAAGCGCTCCCCCATAGGACATGCATACCGATTTTGTAGTCTTGCCTACTAACTCGGGGTATTTTTTTTTTGTTTTTCCCCCTCCCCTGCATTCATAAAAATGCTTCAATAAGGTAAAGAATATTTTTCTATATCTGATGACAATTCTAATCTAATAAAGTGTCAAAATTACAAGTATTATTTGATTCTTGGGCAGGCATTGCAATGAAAACATAAAAGATCCATCTGAAAGCTCTAGGCTAAAGTCTCTGAGAGACTTTATAATTGTTTTTCAAAGGAAAATTCTATTTATTTGATTTGTTAATACATTTTTTTCAAAAGAAAATGAGACAAAAAGTATATATGTGGAGTTCTTTAGAAGTTTTCTCTTCTCATTTGTATTATAATTGAACGAGAAATTTTGTTTTAAACTTTTTCAGCAATAAGGTTTTTAGACAATTATTGTTTTGTATATATTCATGTACATTCTTTTGCTTATTGGAGATTTCATGATGAATTTTAAGAAATAAAACTAAATTGAGATTTCCTCAACCTCCAGCCTAAAATTTCACAAGTGTATGCTTTCTAAAATCTTTACGTACACTCAATTGGTGATCCGAGCTATACAATAAGAGTGTTCAGAGTAAAAAAAAAAAGCAAAGAAAAAAAAAAGGTGAACGGTCACTCAAAAGGCCCAATGAGATACATTTTCTCCTTTACTTAACCCCAAAATAGAATCAGTCACATTGATTGATAAATTGCAAATTGGGGCAATTTTTGCTTGAAAATGTCCACTGTGTCTAATTAGATTCAACTCACATCTCAGTGAAAGTAAAAATGTGCATTATTCTTGTTTGTTTTGATAATTTGGAATGATACTTCAAGCGTTCGTTTCTCTATCCATACATCTTTTATTATTTGCTCTCCCATTTGAGTCTTTAAAAGAATAATTTCGTTTCAAATAAGCGCATTGATGATCACTACCTTGCATTGGAAAATTTTCAAATATCAAAAAGGGAATGGATTCTCAATGAGCATTTCGTTACTTTGGTTGTCATGAAGCGTAAGAATGATGCTTTGGTCATCGTTTCTACAACTTAAACACTATTTATCTCTTGCATCCTTATTTGAGCTAAAATGGGTGATTCTTTTCAAAAGCACTTATGATCGCACCCCACATTGGAGAAGGAGATTGAAAAATTTTGCGGGAAAAGGGAGAAAAGAGAGAAAGCAAAGAAGCTAAAATTAAAAGAAAAAAGAGAATTGCAAATTGGGAAAATTGGATTCTATTTGGGCTTCCATTTTGAAAAAAAGAGAAAAAGGAAGAGTGTCCGACAAATCACCTATGCTTCACAGATATGGACGAACAGGAGTCTTCCTTAATCAATTAATTCAGATGTATGCAAAAAAATTTCGCATTAATGAAAGTTTCCTTTCAGGGTTAATGTAAGGAACGGAATAAAAGTCAGGCTCTCTCCTTTTCCAATCAAATATTCTATCCCTAGTTATCCCTTTTGAGCTTTCAGAATAAAATATTTCATTTGGCAACCCTTGAGAATCGCAAACCTCACACTGGGGCAAGTTTGAGTTGAAAAAGAAAGAAAAGTCCCAAGAGGTGAAAAGTGATAAAACAACAAAATCAAAAGGAAAGAAGAAAAGAGAACCTCGGTTAAGTATAAATTGGGATAAATTTTGAAAAATTTCAAAGAATGGCAGAAGGCCAAAAAGAAAAGAGAAGGAAATGAAAGAGAAAAGAGCCTCAGTTGAGAATAAATTGGGGCAAAGTTCTGATTTAACCCTAAAAGAGGGTTGATATAATAATGTGATCTCAGATCATTTAAACCACTTTTAAAATCCGCTTTCAAACCTTAACTTTTCTAAGCACCTTACCAAACCCCATTACAAAAGTCGAAAGTCCTGACTTCTGTTCTTTGCAATATCTCCGTCAAGAAACTTTCTAATTAATTGGCAAGTGATGCGCATATACTGATGCCAGAAAATTGTTTAGATGTATTTCTGAATTGATTAGCTGTGAAGTTGATAGTACTCATCATCTGAAAATCTGTCAAAGCACCTTTGAAAAGAAAAGAAAAGGAAAAGGCAAAAATAAATGCAAAGGAAATGAAAAAATTTGATGGTGAAGTCCCCGTTAAGTGATGATGAAAGTTACCAAATCTAAAATCTTTGAGTCCAAAATAGAGGCAATTTTGGAAAAATGTGATTTTCGGTGCAATGTCCTTGAAAGTCTTATTATTTAACTATCGTTTTCAAGTCACATTACAAGCTCATAAAGTCCATCGCCGACTTATCCTTCATGAAAACCCAAAGTGAGGATTATGCTCATAAGAAATCCATCAATCATTTGTGATCATATGGGTATAATCAGTTTTCACATGTTTTAACTATCGTTTCTACCCATATGTTGCAAGCTTAAAATTTATATGTTGACTAAGTTTTCTTAAGAAATGAGGGTGACAAACTATTTGCTTTCATTAAAATGTGATGTTGAATGGATTACATACAATTTTGGGCACAAGAACAAGACAAATCTTGACTTCTCATTTTCCTTAGCCACCTCAAAATCAGAAATAAAATCACTTGATTGGTCCTGAAAGACGTGCTAACAAGAAGTGGTGACCCATTACTCTAAGCATCGATACTAAGGTGAGGAAAAAATCTTCTGTAATTTGATTTTATTTCGAGAGATTCATCATGAAATTTTCTGTTAAGAAACATAGTTTCTTACTTTGTTCAAATAAATGGAGAGTCATCTAAACAAATTTTTGCAGTTAAATGGGCCCACACTGGGGCAAATTTTCATTTGAGGGATTTTACAAAATGAGTCCATATTGGGGCAAATTTTTATTTGTGAGATTTCGCAAAATAAACCCATATTGGGGCAAATTTTTTGTAATACATTTGAGATTTTCGTCCAAGAATCAAATAATACATTTTCGAATCAATCACGCTGCTCTTTTCATGAAATTTAAGTGCATGTCATACTTTGTTAAATTCCCTGTGCCGGTATTTATGGCTGAAATCGACGAAAAGGCATCTGGTGATATGGAAGGCCAATACTGAAGAAAGGGAAGAAGAAAGAAGAAGGACCCACATTGGGGCAAATTATTTTTGGAAAGATTCTCAAAAATCAAAAAGTAAAAAAAAATCAAAATCAAAATAAAAAAAATTTATAAAAAAAATTTTAAATCAAAAATCAATCAAAAATAAATCAAAAATAAAAAAATCAGAAAAATCAGGAAAAATCAAATTCAATTTCTTGTTTCTTCAAAAATCAAATTAAATTCTTGTTGGCAATGTTTCAGCATACGCCGCGCACCCTTCTATCCTCCTCTTTTTTGACAATCACACTTAATTTTTTGACCAGTTCTCACGGCAGGCTCGGGTGTTATCTCACTGACCAATCATCAAGACAAGCTCGGGTTTAATCCCACTGACCGATTCTCAAGGCAGGCTCGGGTGTTATCCCACTGACTAATTTCATGGCAGGTTCGGGTTTAATTCCACTAACCAATTTATCACACTGGGCAAATCTTTGGATAATTTTCTAATCAAGTCTTATACAATTTCTTCATACATACCAGCATTTCATATACACTGCCACTTGCCGTGGGTCAGTCCTACTAGTGAGCATTTTTTATTTACACTGCCACTAGCCGTGGGTTAGTCCCACTAGTGAGCATTTCTTTACTGCCACTAAACATGGGTCAGTCCCACTAGTGAGCATTTCATTTTCATTACTGCTAAACATGGGTAAGTCCCACTAGCGTGTGTTTTATTTTTCACTGCCACTAAACATGGGTCAGTCCCACTAGTGAGCATTTCATTTTCATTGCCTCTAAATATGGGTCAGTCCCATGATTTAATTTCTGTTCGAGTCAGTCCTATAATTTTAAATTTTGTTTGAGTCAGTCCCATGATTTAAAGTTTGTTTGGGTCAGTCCCATGATTTTAAATCTGTTCGGGTCAGTCCCATGATTTTAAATTTTGTTCGGGTCAGTCCCATGATTTAAAGATTATTTGGGTCAGTCCCATGATTTAAAGATTGTTCGGGTCAGTCCCATGATTTAAAATTTGTTCGGGTCAGTCCCATGATTTAAAGATTATTCGGGTCAGTCCCATGATTTAAAATTTTGTTCGGGTCAGTCTCATGATTTAAATTTTGCTCGGGTCAGTCCCATGATTTAAAATTTTGTTCGGGTCAATCCTATGATTTAAAGTTTGTTCGGGTCAATCCTACGTTTGATTTTTTGTTCGGGTCAGTCCCGTTTAAATTTCTGTTCGGATCAGTCCCGTTTAAATTTCCTATTTGGGTCAGTCCCTTTTAAATTTTCTTGTTCGGGCCAGTCCCATTTAAATTTTTGTTTGGGTCAATCCCATTTTAAATTTCTTGTTCGGGTCGGTCCCGTTTTAAGTTGCTCATCTGGGTCAGTCCTATTTTAAAAAAATTTTTGTTAAAGGGGTCAATCCTCTTTTCAAAAACGGCAGTCGTTCGAGTAGCTGCAGTCAAATGACCACAGGTGAGTATTTGGTGTCTACGTCTTTGTCTTGAATTTCTTCGAAACTCAGACAAAGAGGGACAAACTGTAGACACCAAATTTTTTATTTTTAACTTTATTTATTTGATTAATTCAATCTTAGATTTATTTGTTTCAATTGTAGGTTTTATTTTATTTTATTTTTATTATTCGTGTTTCGTGTCTCTTATTTTATTTTAATTGTTTTAAGAGCATTTTCTACTCTAAATTTTAGAAAAAAAAGCAGAAAAAAGAAAAAAGAAAAATGGTAAAAGCCTTTGGATAGTACAGAAGAAAAATTTGCAGCCGGCCATTTCTTTCATTTTTTTTTACTCATTTCTGTTGCATTTTTTCCTTTTTCCTCCAAGTACTCTCGGTACAAGTCTAGCTCATCACTCAAAGATCTCGTTCATAAAATCTAAGGGCTCCAAAAAATTTTGGTAAAAACCCAACTATCATCCTAGCCTTAGGTGTTAGGGTTTGGGGGTTTAGCTTCCCATATAAAAGGGATAAGAGGAGGCCGCAAACGGTGGTGGAGTGACGGCTGGGGTTGCATTAGAGAGCAAAAAGAAAAAGAAAGGAAGGGTGACGGGAGTTTTGAGGAAAAGAGAGAGCCGAGAGTGAAAGGAAAAGCTTCGGCTGAAGAAAAGAGAGGGAATCGAATAACAGCGGGGGTTTTGGGGAGGTTTTTGACGGCTGGTTGAGTAAGGAAATACAGAAAAAGAAACCCACGGGCTGAGGAAGAGATCTGGGGAGCGGAGTAAGAAAACCAGAGAAAGGCTATGGAGGAGTGCTACAGGGAAACTAGAGAGGTTGGGGACTGAGGAGAAAAGCAGGAAAAAGAAAAAGGCTAAAAAAGAGTGAAAGAGGGAGCTGAGAAGGGGACTCTGATGACGGCAGGGAGGGCAGAGATAGAAAAAGGCTTTCGGCCAAGAGAGAAAGGGAAGATGGGGTAACAACCGAGAGTGAAAGGAGAGAATCTGGGTGACAGCTAGGGTTGAATAGGAGAGAGTTTCGTGGGTTGAAAGGGAGAGAGCAGAGAGAGAGCCTGAAGTTTGAGAGAAAGAAACAGCGTGTGACGGAAGAGCAAAAAGGATCCTCGGCTGGGGGTTGCAGGGGGGAGGCGACTGGGTCTTCATTCATCATCGTTTGACGTTCCTTCGAATATCTGGGAGAATCATTTGAGCTTTTTCTTGGTCATCCCACGCTCCATTCCTTGATTGAGGTATTGTATTCATCTTTATAGTTGAAAGCTGCTTTCTTTAGTTGTTTGCTTGCATTCTTTTGTTGTCTACTGTCTCTGTCTTTGCTTCCATGATAAGTTGATGGTTCTCCGCTGGAAAAGTTATGATATTTGGAGTTTATGTGATGAATCAGTAGGTCTCATTTGAATTATGTTGCATGATTGTGTTTTGGCCGAACAAAATTACAAGAAAGTTTCCAGCTTGAGCGTTCTGTGCTTAGAATCTTTTAGCATGTGTAAATCTGGAGTTGGGCTTTGTTTGGACTCTGTTTTGAGGGACAGAAACCTAGGAATTTTTGTGGCTGGTTCCTTTCGTTTTGCTGTCTTTCATGTCGGATTAATGCTTGGTATGTGTTTGTTGTGAATGATCACTGAAAACTCAACGTTTCCATAAGTTACAGAAGTTTTTTTAGTGGCGGGAAGAAGAAAGCTTCCAGTTTTGCATGCTCTGTATCTTGAATCTTTTGAGTTATGTAAATTGTGATAAAGTGTTGTTTTTCATGCTTTAAAGTTGGAGAAAACGTAGCTAATGAGTCATTTGGCTACTGAAACTCATGGTTTTGATTTGAATCCTGTGATTTATGTGTTGTTGGTATGTGATTTAGTTGGTCTGTTCATTTGAATGAAATAAGGTATAGGAATTTTCCAAATTGGCATGCTCTTGCGTTTTGATGTTTTTATGTGCCTATGTCTAAAGTTTTATGTTGAAGTTAAAAAAAAAAAACAAAACAGCATTGGTGGATACATGGTTTGAATTTGGAGTATGTGGGTTGAAGTTTAAGAGTAGAAATTTTTGCTACAACAAGCATGAAGTCTTCGGCTTGTTGCAGCAGTACATGCGGGCAGCCTTTTCTTCTTTTGGTTGTTGATGTTTTGTTTGTTTAGAGTGTTGATTTGGTAGCCATTTGATTGGGAACTCATGTACAAAGTCTATTAGTTTGGTGAGCCGTAGGTCTTGTGTTTCATTCTCTTGTTTGTTCCATGATCTGGGTTTGGGTCGAAATGGTTCAGAAAATTTTCATAGCATTTGGTTGCGTCTTTCCTTTCATCTCTCCCTGCCTCGAAGTTTTTGTATGAATTTGGTTTGCCGAAGGTTTAGTTACAATATGAGAAGCTCGCGGATGAAATTGCAGAAGAATAGCCTCAGCATGCCGAAAGTTTCTTTTGTTACAAAAAATTGTTTCGTATTTGATGCATGAATTTGCATGGAAATGTTCCAAAATTTACACTCCAACCCCTTAATTTTAGTCTAATGCTACTGCAGCCCTAAAAACTTTCTGATATTGACAATTTGGTCCTTGGCAGCTTTGATTTCGCAATTTCGTTGTTTGTTTGTTTCAATTAAACACCATACTTCATCTAAACTGCATTTAATTCATAATTTTAAGGTCTTTATGACCAAGTGAGTTTGTGTTTGCATGTTTTCCTCAAATAAATTGGTACCTTGACCTGTTCTTTTTATTTTGGAGGATAAATAAATGATTTCACTCTATTAGGGCTCCGAATCAAAGGAGGTACACTCTATCCCTTATTTTTTCACTTTATTTGACCCTACTTGCCCTACGTGACTTTATGTGTTTTATTGCATGCTTTTTGAATGTTTTATGTTATTTATTTATTTATTCGCTTTATTCTTTTCAATTTTGTTTTATTTATTTTAATTCAATTTGTAATTATTTGGGGAAGGCAATTAAATGCCACAATTGTAATAGTTAGGTATTTCTTTAAATTATTTATTTATTTCCCCTTTTAGATTGTAGTAGGCCTTCCCAATGTAATAGATAGGGCTTCATTTGTTTGTTTGTTTCATTTTGCTTGCATGTGTGCCTGTCTATGGGTTTAATTGCTTTCTCTAGGTTTCTGCATCTAGATAAGCATGCCTATATGCTACATGCTATGTGTGAAACTATGTGCTTTGCATGTCTATTTGCTTTAGTATTATATCTGATTATGTGGATGGAATGCACGTTACCGTGGCTAGTCCAATGTTAGTCATGGTCTTCCCCTCGAGCTCACAAGTCCAATGTTTGTGAGAGAACGTTAGTAAAGGGCTAGTCCAATGCTAGACCCAATAGGGCCTCCCCTCGCTAGTATCATATCCGCATGCCTTCACTACATTTTCATTCATTTTTTTTTAGTGCTTTACATTTTTGCATGCTCCCTTAACCTTTCCCTTACATATTTAGGGATGCATTTTCATTCTAGATTAGCTCATTTGCTTGCATAGGTTAGGGAGTCATCCCTTGCGTATGGGATATGGGCGAGTTTGGCTTTCTAACCTTAGCACGCTCGTATTCCTTCTATTAAAGGGAATATTGAAAGTCACGAGTATAAGTCCCCCGCACCTATTATGATGCATTCCTTTAGGTCATACACATTTGTATATTATTATTTTCTTTACTTTTTCTTTCTTTCGAGTCTCATGACTTGCATTATTCGTGACTTCTTCGAAAAGTCTTTATTGGGCGTCACAATTAATGTGATTGGTACCACGTAAGTTTTGAAGATACATTTCGACCCCCCGACACCCTCCTAGGTCTAGGGTATGCATTCATATAGTACATCCAAATGTGATAAATCTTAAAGGTAAAATAAGAAAATCTTTGACTAAATCGCGCAACTAGCCTTGGTTAGGTTGAAAGGGTGCCTTGGATTTTTATCCTTGCCTTCCCTTTCTTCAAATGTGACTCATGAATCTTTTTTCTCTGATTTTTGTAGACTTGGAGTCGTTTAAAAAGGGTTTTTCTACTTTTTTCTTTAAAAATTCATTTTTTGGTGACTTGATACACCTTAACTCTATACCAAGTGGCGACTCTATTTTTCATTCAAAAAATCCTTTTTAAAGTATATTTTGGGTCAAATCGTCGCATTTTCAAGTCCCATTTAGACCTATATTTTTCATTTTCTTTTTAAATCAAAAATTCATTTTTTAATCAAAAAATTGAATCAAAAGCCATTTTTCTAAACTCGTCTTTTATTTTTCTTTATAAAAAATGGGGCGCGACAGTAACAAGAGGTACATTTGTATTTTTTGTACCATAAGTGGACCCTAGTTGCCTAGACTCAAGTATTTAGTGATAATTCTCCATTTTTTTCTTGCAAGTTATCTAGTTAAGTTAGTTAGATAGTAGTAATTGTGATTTCTCTTGTTTTTATTGATAGTTAGTCTAGATAAGAGAGTAAGTAAGGGTCTTAGTACTTGCATTGGTTGCTCTTCATGGGATCGACCCGATATATGCTCTAAATTACTATTTGACTTGTACACTTGCAATCAAACGGGTGTATTGTGGATTAAACTTGCACTTATCTAAAAAATTCGTCACATGTTATCTGGGTAATAACTATCATTAGCGGGAGGCCCACGGGAGGTGATACAGACCTAGCTGGGTTTCAAGTTCATCAAGCCTGTTTGCACTTCAATGGCTAGTTCATGGTGCCCAAAGTCAAGATATTGTTCTCAAAGCCATTGAAAGGCTTGAGCAAGATGTTGCTTGCAATTGAAGACACGCATAGTCAAGCCTAAATGCCACATTGGACCTAGATTAATGAGCTCATGTTGAGCCTAGGGGCTGGCCATGTAGGCCTTCGGTCCATTAGTGCCTTAATTAGTTATTTAGCTAGTTAATTAAGTTGGCTACTTAGGGATAATTTCGGACAAGAGCAAAGCCCAAGGGCTGGCCGAACCCTCTTCATGTTTTCCAAGCTTTGTTAGGTTTTAGTTAGGGCTACAAATAGCCTCAAGTGATTGTTTACATTCGGTTTTTCGGATATCATTAATAAAATTCCAGAATTTCGTCTTCCTTTGAGGCCAAAATTCCTTAGCTTGTGAAAGCTAGTTTGAACATTCTAGAGTTGATCCTAGGATTGTTCGTTGACTTATCAATCAAGCAATCACACTTGATTGTGGCGTCCTCTACCGTTGAATCTGTTTTTGAGTGGTCCAAGTTTGGGTTCAACTCCGTCAATTATGCAACGTATTCCTCTACGGTCTAATATTTGCTTCCGCGTTCACATCATCTGGTATCAGAGTAAGGTTAGAGGTATCACGTATATCCTTTTTTTCTTGTTTTGAGTCTGTTTTATTCCCTAAATATTGATCGTTAAGTGGTAGGGTTGTTGTCGTGGTCGTTGTTATTTCATAGCAAATCTATCTATGTTGTTTAGTTCACTATCAACAATTTCCAGATTTGTTGCACCGTGTTTTGCGTTAAATTTTTTCAGATTCATTCATTGTTTGCGTGTGTCCAATTGTGTTGGTTGTCCGTGTCTTGTCCAAAAAAAAATTTTAATTAAATTAAAAAAAATATTGGCGGCGACTAGGGTTTCTTCCCTTCTTGTCGCGCCTTGAGTTTCATTAGTCTTGAGTCGCAATCTGTCCAGAAAATTTATTTGCCATTTGTTATTTGTCTGGGGTCAGATTATAGTGTAATTCTTGATTGGGTTTGAGTCATTTGGGTGTGCCAAACAACCCAGACGAAGGTCAAAAACAAAGGAAGGGTGTTACTTACCTTGTTGTCGAGTACCATTGCTGGAATTGTCTCTTTGGTTGCTGCCGAATCTGTCTTGCTTTTGTTCCTTGAATATTTGTGTTGTATCTTGCAAATCTTGAGTGCCAAAAGCAGATTTGGGGAGTTCTTGAACTTCTTGATCAGCTTTCTTGGAATTCTTGAAAAAAAAATAGATTTGGAAACTCTTGGGAAAAGCCTTGGGTTTTTGAAACAAACTTCCATCTTTCTTAGCAATTGTGAACCTTTGATCCGAGACTTCAAATTAGTTGGGACTAAATCTGATTTCTGAAAAAAAAATCCCTTAGTGATTCACAAAGGAAAACAAAAAAAAAGGGGAAGTTGCGGCTCTAGTTTCCAATTGAGAGCCAAGTCCCAACAGTGAGCTATAACCAATTCTAGTCCACTTAGGATTATAGGCAGCCAAGAAAACCCACTGCCCAAAGTCCTAATTACCTCAAGAGCCTCCCAACCAACGTCACCAACCCCACAAGCACTCAAAACTATTTCCTAAACTAAGCCTAACCCGCGACACAAAACCAAGCCAAACCGCTTTTGGATCCTCAAAGTTCTAACAATCGGTTGCACTTGTTTGGCAAACTGATTTGATTGCATTTTGAGGATTGAATTGTACCTGATTGGAGCACCCAAAATCTCCAAAACACTGACCAAAAAGGCCACGAACCAGCAACTCAACCAAATTCTAGAAATTTGGGTTTCGGGAGAGTTTTCTAAGATTTCCAAAACTTCAGCCTTAAGGTCATTGTTTTGCTTTCTTTTTTTTTTTGAGTCATTATTGTTATTCATAATCTGAGTTTTAGGTCATGTCTAGGTCCTCATTCACCTCCATTTATTGCTACTATCTTGTGTCACTTATTGACTAGTCAAGAACGAACCTTGTGGTGGCACCTAGTTTGTTCAACCCGAGCAATTAACGAGCCTAAGGAATTGTTTGGTGAGATTGTTAGATAGTGAAACACTTGAGCGCAAACACGAGTGTAAGGGTAAACACTCAGAGAGCGGAGTGAAGAACTTTATTACTAACCTTTCTCCTTGCAAGTTGAATTAAATATGTCTCAAAGTGTTGGAAATATTAACACTCCTTATGACATGGGACATATCATTAAGGCGTTGAATCAATTGAACAAAAGGTTTGACACATTGGAAAGTAAGGTGGAGCAGTCTAGTCTGTCAAAAAGTACCACCAAAAGGAAACCTCTTTTGGATGAATCAAGTGATTCAAACAATGAGGCTGACTATGAGGGCCATGAGGACCGAACTAGAGGAGCAAAGCGACATTCCAGGGGCAGAGACGATGATGAAGTCCGAGGGATTAAACTCAAAATTCCTCCTTTCCAAGGCAAGTCCGATCCAGAGGCTTACCTAGAGTGGGAGAGGAAGATGGAACTTATCTTTGAATGCCAATCCTATTCGGAGAGTCAAAAGGTTTAGCTCGCAGCTATTGAATTCACCGATTACGCAGCAATTTGGTGGGATCAACTTCGTGCAAGTCGGAGGAGAAATGATGAGCATCCCGTAAGGACATGGGATGAGCTCAAAAGATTGATGCGGAAACACTTCATTCCAACTTACTACCATAGAGATTTGCACAACAGATTTCAAACTCTTACCCAAGGTAGTATGACGGTTGAAGATTATTTTAAGGAAATGGAAATGGCCATGATAAGGGCTGATGTTCATGAGGATTTGGAGGCTACCATGGCCAGATTTTTGCGTGGATTAAGGGACAACATTGCTGAGATTGTGGAGCTGCATCATTACCTTGATTTAAATGAGTTGTTGGATAAGGCGGTGAAGGTGGAAAGGCGCCTCAAGAGGAGGGGTAACACTCGCTCAAATTCCAACAATCAAGCTGGAAATTGGCGAAGTTCGCCCTGAAGAGGTGAGGACACGACTGTAGGGACTTCTCCACCACCAAAACCGAGGGCCACTGATGCTAAACCAGTGCCTAAGGCCGAGGTGGATATTAGCCAAAGAACTCCAAAACCGCGAAATCGGGATGCTAAATGTTTCAAGTATCAAGGCTTTGACACATAGCATCTCAATGTCCCAACCAAAGGACCATGCTTATCTTGCCTAATGGAGAAGTGGTGTCGGATAATGAGGACGATTGTGAAGGTATGCCACCTATAGTCGAAGAAAGCGATCACTTGGAAGAAGAATTGCCATGTGAAGGAAATGTTGGAGTTTTGGTTGCAAGAAAGGTATTTGTTGCCCAAGCTTTAAAGGATGAAGGTGAGTAAAGGGATAACTTGTTCTACACTCGTTGTCACATCAAAGACAAGTTGTGTAGTCTAATAATTGATGGAGGGAGTTGTGCAAACGTAGCAAGCTTGTTCCTGGTTGAGAAATTATCTCTTCCAACCACCAAGCACCCTCAACCATATCGACTTCAATGGTTAAATAACAATGGTGGTGAACAAGTTTTTAGACAAGTGAAGGCCCCATTTCGCATTGGTAGGTACGAAGATATGGTGGTATGCGATGTAGTCTCCATGCAAGCTTGTCACTTGATCTTAGGGCGACCTTGGCAATACGACAAAACTGTCAAGTTCGATGGTCGAGCTAACAAGTATTCCTTGATGCATGGTGATAACAAGATTACTCTTGTCCCTCTTGCCCCAAGACAAGTCCAAGAGGATCAAGCGAGGTTACATGAGGAATATGAATTGGAGTGTGAGGCAAGAAAAAAAGAAAAGAGTGAGATTGAGAGTAGTGAAGAGAGAAAAGCACTAGTGAGTTCAGCCAAGGGGGTGTCTAAAGCTATGAAGCATAGCTTGTTAGTAAGGGTTGGGTGTGACAAAGTTCCTTCTTCCAACTTTACGAACACAATCGCTCCTAGTTTTTCTTCCTTTGTGCAGGTTAATCACACGGATATGGAATTGCATGATTGCATTCCCATTTCACCCAACCTTGCTGTCATTCCTTTTCGTGAAGATTTGACAGCACTATTCCAGAAAATTTTCCCTTATTACCCTTGTTCCTCTCTTCTTCTCATGTCTATGTTTCCTTCCCACATTTATCTCATTTTGGGGAGATGTCTACTAATCCTACTTGTTTCATTTTTGTAGACATTGGGGCTGATTGCATATCACTAGTTCGTTCAACGCAAGAGTTCCTCAATGCGCATTACAACTACTTTTGTCTACGTCTAGATCATCCATATGAAGCTTCCTTATTTCCACACCTGCTTTTGTGCTATGCACCTGCAATTGCACTTGAAGGCGTTGGATTGTGGGAAGATGTTCTGCCCCAATTTGAGGATCCATACCTCTTCCATACACAAGCATTGAAGCTTGTCCGTGAGCTCCTAAGTACTACACCTGGTCCTTTTCAGCATTGTTCATGGTGGTCCGTGTATTGGATGCCATCCTTGACCATGATCATCATTAGGTTGTGACAGGTGTCGAGCCTGTGCAATAATAATTACTAAAAAAATCCTAGTTACCACCACAATTAATTATAGAACAAATTCGAGTACTGGAGCAGGGACCCTATGTGTGCAATGAGTTACTTGATTCACCCTGTTCCTGAAGAATTTGCTTGATCCGATGTACCAGAATTGTCTATAAAAAAAATATTAAATTTGCATACAATGGCAAGTAGGGTCGATTCCACAGGAAATGAGTAGGAAGTTGTTTCTTTCCAAGTCAATAGAATAAAATTAGGGGATAATTAATGGAATGAAAATGAAAATAAAATAAAATAAATAAAATTCAAAAGCCAACTCAACAAGTTCAATTCACTAAAAATAACAATTAATAAAATTCTACCCAAAGGATCAACTGATCAGGCACGGTCCAATTAAATGATCATCGATGCAAAGATATTTCATTCATCCGTCACTAGGTTGGTTATAGCTATCAACAAGTTCTGACAACCAATGCTTCCTTACTTTTTTGACAGTCAAGGTACGACCATTGATTGCTTCTCTAAGCAGAGAATAACCCTAGGTACGACCGTAGCAATTTAATTACCCAGTTGCATTAAACCTAGAAGAACCCAACCTTGACCAATAAACACGCTAAAAGGATTTATTTAAATCAGATCTTACGTTTCTCAATATAAAACCAATTATGGTGGTTGCCACTAGTTGTCAACTAAACGAACAATTACGGATTCAATTTAATTAACGTGACAGTAGGCTATTATATTAAATTAAATATCCGGCCATTGATATTCAATTAATAAAATATCCATGAATAATTAATCCAGGAAACACACGTATCGGAAGAAATAATGAAAATTCAATTAGATCTCACAGATATTATGAACCGTGCCTCTGCATCGCCCTTTGGGTAGAGGAGAAAACTAGCCGCTCCTCATCGTATCAATTTCACGTGATTTAATTGATTCCAGCCGCATAAACATCAAAGAATTTGGAACGATGAAGTACCAAAGAGAAAAAAGGAAAAAATCTTCCTTGCCTTTGCGTTGTTGTTCGTACTGAAGCCGAAAAGTATAACGCAAAAGCCAACAAAAATTGTACAGAGCCAAAGCAAAAGCAAAAGAGTCAAAAGCGTCTAAGCCAAAAGCAAACGACAGTCTACTACGTCTGATGGCTATTTGAAAAGAAAACTGAAGCTAATCTATCCATTAGACGTGATTCTGGCTTTTAAGCCTTTTTGAAGCCGTCGCCAGTAGAATCCCACAAAGAGTCAGAAGCAAAGCTTTTCTCTTTTGGGGTTTTAATCCCTTGTTTCTCGCGGTTCACGTGGACCTGATTCCTTAATTGGTTCTGCTGCTGTTAATCCTGCGGGTCCGGCTTTTGGGTAACCTCCTACAATTTCTGGCGTGGGCACATCCTGAAATAAAGAGTTTTCTGAAAATTTGCCTCACGTGTCACTTTTAACACACAAATATCAAATATGAACAAATTCTCAATTCTTAGCATCATGAGTAGCCAAAATTAGGACAGAATAATAGTGCAAAATATGCCTAATAATTGCTTTATCAAATCCCCCACACCTAGACAATGCTTGTCCTCAAGCATTGTGAAGCTCAAAGATGCAACTAAGAAAGCAAAGGTTATGCAGAAATTTACATTAGCACCAGCATTTCTGATCCCTAAGAATGTCGCCAAAATTAGAATACACCGAACAAGTAGTTATCCAAAAAGTATGAACAGGAATATTTGTCACCTACAAGAGAATGTGTAAATACAAGGAACGCTCAAATCAACATCACGAAATGACCTTACCATAGGCTTGAACATTTATCACATCTCCACCACTCAAAAGTGAACTAAATACACAAATCTAAGGGACTTTAATAGGTTGTAATGGGGCTTAGGTGAAAGGCGAGATAAGAAGGTAAAAATAGGGTGTAATGTGTCAAGAGAATGTCCAATATCCACTACATAGCCACAACGTTTTACCCGAAAAATTTCACAACAAGGCATTTTCATTTGCTATTTCTGCTGTGCAAGTGTCTAAACTTGTCCTCTTCTTCTTCTTTTCTCTTTTTGTTTTTTTTCCTAAAAGGGACGTCTTGCAAGGCATGGGCACGCCCTGGAAGACAGAGTCTTCTGCTCACCAGTTTTTTTGCCGATTTCTCCCCCTTTTTTTTCTTTTTTCTTTTTTCTTTTTTTCTTCTCTTTCTTTCTTTTTTTTTTCTTTTTTTTCTCTTTTCTTTTTTTTTTCTTTTCTTTCGATCTCAAATGTATAGAAACAGCACCATACAGCATCTATTCTGACAACACTTGTGACCATAGGTTTATTTGCCTTACGCAAGTAATGAATTTCAGACATCTCTTAATGACACAAGGTTGAATAAGAAAGTCTAAAAAGGTCATGGGTTATCAAACACGGCTAACAAACAAAAGCGAAGGATAAAAGCTTAAATTGGTTCACTATTGGGAGACAAGATGAATGCATGGTTTTTAGAAAGTGAAAGGAAGTTAAATCCTAAATGCCCTTATCATTTCAAATGCATCCAACTCAACAAAATATGGCCTCAATATGTATAAAATAGCAAGTTCTAAAATGCCAATACCATATGTGATACCCACTCAATCAAACAAAAATAGAACAAAGAAGAATAATGTGCTCATGCATGGCTCAAAAGCTCCCAAAAGTTACAAGAATGGGTCAAGTCCAGCATGTTCAATATTCAACGACATTGCCAAGGGAAGCAAAATGCACAACTAGCATATATAACCACATACCCATGCACCATGATTGTGCAATCCATCATAGCAATATGCTCTAGCAACTAACAAACGTAGAAATAAACAGAAAGTCGACTAACTACATTTTTTTCATTTTCCTCTTCTTTTTTTTCATTTTTTTTGTTTTGTTTTGTGTTTATTTTTAACAAAGCAAAAAGAAATAATGGAAGCCACATCCCCCTCACACCTAAAACCTATATTGTCCTCAATGTAGTAAAGGCAAATAAAGTGTAAGGATGAAAGGGGCGAAACTTCCCTGACTACCGAGAGGATGCAGTGAGACACTAAGGCGGATGAGGGTGAGGCGGTTGGAATCCAATATGAGCAAAGAAAACTGTCTGATGAGAGAGATAGCGACAGTGGAACTGGCAGCGGCGTGCGATGGGTGGCATGAGGAGGAGAGAGAGAGTTTCTAGTGGCGGTGGATAAGGGGGAAACTCAGACAAAACAAAGGAAATTGAAAAGTAGAAGCTGAGACAATGAAAATTGACAAGATCATACAAGACAAGAAAAGAGAAAAGTAGAGAGTGGGGTTAGAGAGGGTCCTGATCAATCTTTGACTTTCGTTAGCGCAAAGGTTGGAAGGCGTGGGCACGCCTTGAAAGCTATAGTCTTCTGACCGTCAATTTCAAAACTTTATTCCTTAGGCATGACTACCTAGTGTGGGCATGTCTAACTGTCAGCTTCCTGTCACAAAACAACAATCCACTAAATGACACTAACACTTAACAAAAATTTAAAAAATATAAGAAAACTAAAACAAAAGAAGCCTTGGGTTGCCTCCCAAACAGCGCCTTTCTTTACTGTCTTTGGCTAGACATAGCACCACTCTTTAATCTGGATGTAATTGAATTTTCCTTGTAATTGGTGGCCCTCCTCCGGGATCCACATGGCCATTGAGTGTAACTTTTTTCCTAAATTTTCTTTCCATTTTCACCCCATGAATTGCTTTCATCATATGGTACTTGTTCACAGCAATTTTGAATTTATCCCTACAAGTAAACTCAGAAAATTCTTGCACAGAGGGTTTAGTGGTATAAATAGCAAGCACAGAATGAGAGTTAATAGAATGTTTCGTTGTATAAAAAATATTAAAGTGGACTATTTCTCCATCAAATTCCATCGTGAGAGTACCCTTACTAACATCAATTTTAGTCTGGTAGTACTCAAGAATGGCCTTTCTAATTTAATAGGTGATGGATTTGGGGCACTTCTATCATCCATGTAAAGCACAAAAAAATCAGCAGGAAAAATTAATCCATCTACTTGCACTAAAACATCCTCAACTATCCCATCCGGATAAGCACATGTATGATCAACCAATTGAATTATTATCCCCGTTGCTTTTAAAGGTCCTAAATTTAGGGAATCATATAATGATTTAGGCATCACATTAATAGAAACTTCTAAATCTAGCATGGCATTTTTGATACTAGAATGACCAATCTTACAGGGAATAGTAAACATACTTGGATCCCCGCATTTGGGTGGGAGTTTCTTTTGAAGTACAGCTGATACATTCTCTCCTACCATCACTCTCTCATCACCCTTTAGCTTTTTTTTTTGTTAATGCACAAGTCTTTCAAGAATTTCGCGTACTTGGGTACCTGTTTGATCGCGTCTAATAGAGGAATGTTTACTTGAACTTTGCGGAACACATCCTGGAGTTCTTTTTCCTTTTCTGCCCTCTTTGTCTTTTCCAACCTACAAGAAAAAAGTGATAAATTAGATTTAATAGGAATTGAAGGAGTGAACGTTACCTTAGGATTTTCATGAATGTGCCCTTCTTCTTCAATCTCCTTTTCTATCTCCTCCTCACTTTTGCTTTTTAGATTCATCAACTTAGGTCCCTTCACCTCTTTGTCACTCCTTAATGTTATAGCACTTACATTCTTGGGATTTGCCTCGGGTTGTGATGGCAATTTCCCATAAACGTGAGATTCCAGGCGATTAACGGCAGTTGCCATTTGACTCATTCGAATTTTCATGTCTTTCATGCCTGTTCTGGTATCCTGCTGGAACTGAGTAGTGCTCGCGAGTAGGGCTCTAGTCTCCTACTGGAGCTGAGTGGTAGTCGTGGCCAAATTCTTGACAATTTCCTCCAAGGAACTCCCTGAGTTGGGGGACGAGTGTTGAAACTTTTGTTGCTATGGCTGTTGAAATCCTGGTGAACGATTGAAGAATGAATTCTGTAGCCTATTACCATAGCTAAAATTCAAGTGATCTCTTCAACTCTGATTGTACGTGTTGGAGTATGAATCGTACTGCCTACGAGGCGCGGACACGCCTCCAGTCATGTTCACTTGTTCAACCCCATCCTCTTGCAACATAGGGCATGAGTCAGTGGGCTGGCCCACATTTGTGCAGATTCCACAGGCCTTTACTTGGTGCCCATTTCCCACAACTAATTGTCGAACGAAGGAGGTTAGCTCCGATAGCTGCTGCTGAATGGATGACGTCTCTACCTCGTTAACCCTACGGGTAGGGTTACTCTCGTGGAAGCCAAACTGTTAAGAATTTTCTACCATAGCTTCAATGAGCAGCCATGCTTCCGTCGGGGTCTTATTCGCTAGTGCTCCCCTGCTTGCAGCATCAATGATACTCCCGTCGGACGACTGGAGCCCCTCATAGAAATATTGGATCAATAGTTGTTCACTAATTTGATGCTGTGGTCATCTAGTGCACAACTTATTGAACCTCTCCTAATAGTCATACAAGGATTCTCCAGGATATCGCTTAATGTTGCATATCTCTTTTCTTAGACTTGCAACCCGGGATGCAGGAAAGAATTTTTTCAAAAATTTCTTCTTAAGTTGGGCCCATGTGGTGATACTACCAGCAGGTAGGTAGTATAACCAATCCTTAGCTATATCCTTGAGGGAGAAAGGGAAAGCTCTAAGTTTTATTTGCTCCTCAATAATTCCTGGAGGCTTCATACTGGAGCATACCACATTGAACTCTTGGATGTGTTTATGAGGTTCCTCACTTGAGAGGCCATGGAACGTGGGTATGAGGTGAATTAATCTCGACTTCAATTCGAATGAGGTATTTTCTGCTAGAGTTGAAAATGTGATGCATAAAGGCTGCTGGGGCAATTCTAGAGTAGCCAACTCCCTTAGTGTTCTTGCATTCGCCATAAAGATGTCCTCTTGACCTGTATCACTTGAATTATCACCACTTGAATCTGTTAATTCAATCTCAGGATCAAGTCCCTGAGATGCAATGCTAGATTGCTCCTCCCTGGACTTTCTAGTCTCTTTCTTAGTTCGGCGCGTAGTTTTCTCTACTTCCGGGTCGAAAATCAATTCACCTGTACGAGAGGAACGAGGTATAAACTAGAAAAAATACCAGACAGATCCGAAGAAAATAACTTAGAAAGAAACAAAATTAACCAAAACACCGTACCCCGGCAGCGGCGCAAAAAAATTGAGAGTTGTCGAGCCTGTACAATAATAATTAGGGATAATTTCATAAACCTCCCCTGAGGTTTTATGAAATATCACCTAGCTCCCTTGAAAATTTTAAAATCTCACTTAGCACCCCTTGAATTGACATTTTGGTAACATTGGAAGCCCTTCTAACCAAAAGTAATATTAAAAAATTCATGTTTGAGGAGAGAGATTATTTTAGTGCCTTTAATACCCTTAGGCTATAAAAAAAATGAATATTTTACAAACCAAGGAACAAAAGTACTAAATTGCAACCATCTTAAAAGTGAGGAGATGAAAATTGATAAGATTTTATGTTACAACCAATTGTCATTTCTACAGTATGAAGAGATAGTAAAAGCAAATACTATTTTTTAAACAATTTCTACAAATAGAACCCTTCATAGCGTTGAAGGTAATTAGCATGTAAAATCATACATTTAAGCAAAAAAAAATTTAGTAATAGATGAAATTTAACTTCAATATCATACAAAAAATTTATTCAAAATAGACAGACTTTTTTTTATGGGTGTGAAATATGAAAATTTTATTATAGAAAAAGTCAGAATTTGAAAAACTATTTGGAGTTTCAATTACTTTATTTCTCTTGTGCTCTACATGAATAGGAATAAATAAATAAAGTTGTGAAATACCAAAAAAGGGAAAAAATAAAAAGAACCTGCAGCTATTCTTCTCCAAATGCATTGAATATTTCATTGATTAAATCCTATATTTCATTGACATTTGCAATTCAATTATACATATATATATATGTATGTATGTATGTATGTTTGTATAGACATTGTTAAAGAAAAGTAGGAAATTTAGAGAAAGAAAAACAAGTTCAGAAAATTTAAACATGAGGGTATTATTGACAATTCATCACCTTTGATATTAGTATATGGCCCTACTATCACTTCTAGGGTGCTAAGTGAGATTTTGAAAAGTTTAGGGGAGCTAGGTGATATTTCATGAAACCTCAAGGGAGGTTTCTGAAATTATCTCTAATAATTACTAAAAAAATCCTAGTTACCACCACAATTAATTATAGAACAAATCCGAATACTGGAGCAGGGACCCTAGGTGTGCAATGGGTTACTTGATTCACCCTGTTCCCGAAGAGTTTGCTTGATCCGATATACCATAATTGTCTATAAAAAAATATTAAATTTGCATACAATGGCAAGTAGGGTCGATTCCACAGGGAACGGGTAGGAAGTTGTTTCTTTCCAAATCAATAGAATAAAATTGGGGGATAATTAATGGAATGAAAATGAAAATAAAATAAAATAAATAAAATTCAAAAGCCAACTCAACAAGTTCAATTCACTAAAAATAGCAATTAATAAAATTCTACCCAATAGATCAACTGATCAAGCACGGTCCAATTAAATGATCATCGATGCAAAGATATTTCATTCATCCGTCACTAGGTTGGTTATAGCTATCAACAAGCTCTGACAACCAATTCTTCCTTACTTTTTCGACAGTCAAAGTACGACCATTGACTGCTTATCTAACCAGAGAACAACCTTAGGTACGACCGTAGCAATTTAATTATCCAATTGCATTAAACCTAGAAGAACCCAACCCTGACCAATAAACATGTTAAGAGGGTTTATTTGAATCAAATCTTACGTTTCCCCAACATAAATCCAATTATGATGGTTGCCACTAGTTGTCAACTAAACGAACAATTACGGATTCAATTTAATTAACGTGGCAGTAGGCTATTATATTAAATTAAATATCCGACCGTTGATATTCAATTAATAAAATACTCATGAACAATTAATCCAGGAAATGCACAAAATAGTAACGAATCGGAAGAAATAATGAAAATTCGATTAGATCTTACAGATATTGTGGACCGCGCCTCTGCGTCGCCCTTTGGATAGAGGAGAAAACTAGCCTCTCCTCATCGTATCAATTTCGCGTGATTTGATTGATTCCAGCCGCATAAATATCAAAGAATTTGGAACGATGAAGTACCAAAGAGAAAAAAGGAAAAAAGCTTCCTTGCCTCTGCGTTGGTGTTCGTACTGAAGCCGAAAAGTATAACGCAAAAGTCAACGAAAATTGTACAGAGCCAAAGCAAAAGCAAAAGAGTCAAAAGCATCCAAACCAAATGCAAACGAAAGTCTACGACATCTGACGGCTATCTGAAAAGAAAACTGAAGCTAATCTATCAATTAGACCTGATTCTGGCTTTTAAGCCTTTTTGAAGCCGCCGCCAGTAGAAGCCCACAAAGAGTCAGAAGCAAAGCTTTTCTCTTTTGGGGTTTTAATCCCATGTTTCTCGTAGTTCACGTGGACCCGATTCCTTAATTGGTTCTGCTGCTGTTAATCTCGCGGGTCCGGTTTTTGGGTAACCTCCTATAATTTCTGGCGTGGGCACGTCCTGAAATAAAGAGTCTTCTAGAAATTTTCCTCACGCGATCACTTTTAACACCAACCATCTGCAATTTACACAAATATCAAATATGAGCAAATTCTCAATTCTTAGCATCATGAGTAGCCAAAATTAGGACAGAATAATAGTGCAAAATATGCCTAATAATTGCTCTATCAGGTTGTCTCGATGACATGTAACCCATCTTGTGGCCCTTCGTGCTTCGATTTGTGGGCAAATCACCTTTAAGAGGAGGGGAATGATACGGACCTAGCTGGGTTTCAAGTTCATCAAGCCTGTTTGCACTTCAATGGCTAGTTCGTGGTGCCCAAAGTCAAGATATTGTTCCCAAAACCATTGAAAGGTTTGAGCAAGATGTTGCTTGCAATTGAAGGCACGCATAGTCAAGCCTAAATGCCACATTGGATCTAGATTAATGAGCTCATGTTGAGCCTAGGGGCTGGCCGTGTAGGCCTTTGGTCCATTAGTGCCTTAATCAGTTATTTAGTTAGTTAATTAAGTTGGCTACTTAAGGATAATTTCGGCCAAGAGCAAAGCCCAAGGGCTGGCCGAACCCTCTTCATGTTTTCCAAACTTTATTAGGTTTTAGTTAGGGCTACAAATAGCCTCCAGTGATTGTTTACATTCAATTTTTCAGATATCATTAATAAAATTCCAAAATTTCGTCTTCCTTTGAGGCAAAATTCCTTAGCTTGTGAAAACTAGTTTGAACATTTTAGAGTTGATCCTAGCATTGTTCATTGACGTATTAATCAAGCAATCACACTTGATTGTGGCGTCCTCTACCGTTGAATCCATTCTTGAGTGGTCCAAATTTATGTTCAACTCCGTCAATTACGCAACGCGTTCTTCTACAGTCTAATCTTTGCTTTCACATTCACATCAAGAGGAGATAGTCAGCATTCTCGAAAACGAACCTACTGGCAAGCCACTCTCAATTTCATAGAAAATAGTTCTCAACTTATCATTGTGATGTCTTATGGCCCACAAGACCCTGTCCCTGTGGTTTCACAAAATCATGAGGCAATTATCATTGAAATGATGCTAAATAATTTCATCATAGAAAAGGTGTATATTGACCTTGAGAACGACATTCTATACAATGGGACTTTTGAACAAATGAGATTGGGGGACGGTAAGTTGGCTCTAGTCTAGACTTCTCTTGTGAGATTCAGGGGGTAGGTACTCTATCTTGAGGGGATGATTACCTTTACCACGATTATAGGAGAGGTCTCTCAGTGTCGAACTTTGCCTTTCATTCTTGCTGTTGTCAAGGTGGTTTCGTCCTACAATATGATCATTGGACACCCTACTCTTAATGTGTTGAGAATGATTTTTTCTACTTATCATTTAAGTCTGAAATTCCCTAACAGTCACGGTATGGCCAGGATACACAGTGACTTGAAAGTCGCATGGGAGTATTATATAACAACTTTGTAAGATGCCGTCTCTGAGAGAGCTACTGTGAGGACTCATGTTTTATTTCTTAAAATAGTCATTTTTATAATTATTCGCCCTAGACTTAGTTAATTATATTTTAGTTGCATGAATTGCCCTTAAATTTCATTTTTTCGCGCGCGCGTTGAAATTTTCTCGGAAGTCTTGCCGGTCCGATTAATTGGTGACTTGAGGAATTTGTATCAGACTCGTAAGTATGAGTAATTAAAGTGTTAGAGGAATTACCTTGGAGGATTAGTGTATGAGTGTATCAAACAAGACAGAAAAGTGGTAGTACAAAACCCTGTTACGACACTATTGAAAGTTGACTTTTGGCAAAGCTTAATAGCTACTTTTCCCTCCAATCTTCCAACACAAGACTCACACTCAATACTCTCATCTCTCTTTCCTCCATTCGGCCAAGACAATAAAAGGAAAGGGAAAAAAGAAACTTCATCTCCTAGCTTCAATTTCACTTGCAAATCATCATCCAACTTCATAGATTCTTGGGATTTCATTTCATCTTGGAAAAAGAAACAATCTTGTGAAATTTCTTGGAGGAATTTCGGTGGAAAAATCTAGTTTAGTCTAGGGTTTAAAGGGTAATCACTTCATCTCTTTAATCTTTCCAATTATCCAAAGTTTAACGATTAATCTTCATGGGTTTGAAACCCTAATCATGTTTATAGGCTAGCGGACTTGAGGAACCATTTATCTTGCTTTAAATCGTAGGCTAACTGTCCTAATGAGGCCTTTAGGTAGCTGACTTGAGGCTTTAATATTTGATTGTGGTTGTTTATGTGTTATATAGTTTGATTATGGTTAGAAAGTGGAGAGAAAGTTGAAAAATTTGGGAAAGGCAAGCTGGCCGAAATTCTGTTCATGTTGTTCTGTTTTCATTTTGAAATTTTGATGCTTGGTTAACTATTAAATTGATGGGTATATGTTGTATTATGTGTATAGAAAGTGCCTTTCAAAAATCATGTCGAATGGTTGCACAAAACTTGAGTTTTGGGAAAAGTTTCAAATCTGAAAAATGCTAGCAGGGTAACCGGACAGTGGTTCTTTGTTTGAACATAACTTTTTGTGCGAAAGTCGAAATGGTGTGCCTTTAGCGGCATTCAAAACTAGACATTCAAAACTTTCGAACAGTATAAAAATCCCCTACTAGTTCATTTTGAGAAAACCGTGGTGAGTCGGCAAATTTGACTGTCCTGCTTTGCCTATGTGTTCGAATGAAATTGGGAAGCTACCTTTTGTGGCTCGATTTTGTCCCACTTGTGAAAAGATTTTCAAAACAATGTCTTGTGATAAATTATAGCATTTTGAACATAGTTTCCAACGCTGTAAACCATTCTCAATTTGGAGATGTATAGAACTAGATATGGTTTGATTTCGACAATGCGACAAAGCTGGAAACTGGAAACTTTTCCCTTCCTTGCTGATCGAATGGTCAAATCTGTTTTGGGATGTTATATTTTAGTGTCATTTAACCATAAATTTCTTATTAAATGTTTCTGGAATCTTGGTTTAAAAAATGGAGCAAATTGGGGCTTTGAAAACAAAAGAGAAATAGGATGGCAGATTTGCTTTGAAAACTTTCACAAATTTTGATCATTTTGTTAACTGCCTTCCCGTGTGAATTTTTATCTAAATTTGGATATAGAGGTAGTTCATATATGGAGGTTTAAGTGTACCAAATTTGGTATAATTTCAATACCATTTCGATGCCCAAATAATGCCTCAAACATTGCTCTTCAAATCTAGAAATCCACTGGTCAGGTTGCAAAATCAACCAACTTCAAACTGTTATATCTTGTTGTTCAAAACTCTGAATTTAGTTCTGCTTAATGTGTTTGAACTTTATTTGGGAGTCTTGTTGTGTTACAAATTTCAAAGGCTGATTCACTTTCTGTGAATTTTACCGAATTTTCAAACATCGCCGAAAACCAAGACTGGGTTCTGTCTTGCCTTTTTGATTCAGCAATTTTGAGCTAAAAATGAATGCTTTCTGTTTGGAATTTTGGAAAAGTGTCTTCTGGAAACTTTTAGTACTTTGGATCTAGTTTCCAACGATATAAAGTTATCCAATTTTGGACCTCCCAAACTCAAGATCTAGTTTTACCAAATTTATCGCGCAAAAGCTGAAATTTCTGATTTCTTAAGAGTTGAACTTTTAAGAACTTGTCACTTTCTTTTGATATTGATAGATCGTTTTAAACTCAATTTCATGGAGGATACTGATTTTCCTTGTGACTTTAAATCCTCACTTTTGAATCTCGATTTTCAAGAGATTAAAGCTTTTTTAAGACGTTGTCTTAAGTTTTAAATGAATGTATTTTCGTCCTTAATTGATAGTGATTGTGGGTATAAGTAAGTGATAGTTAATTATTATTTTTTCAGGTGTCCAAGAGGATCTTGAAGAGAATCTCGAAGCGGACCACTAAAGATCTTATTTTGCACTTACTCATTGTTTTGAATTGGTGAGTGTTAAGTGCATGAATAGTTGCCAATTACTTGAATTGTTTCTTATTGATTAAGTGATTTTGAATTGTCGAGTCAAGTGTGTACTTTATCACACTCGTTCTCTTTTACTTGATTATATAATTGAATTACTCATAATTGAATTTATAATTGTGGTTGACTAAACATCGATTGGAGTGAATCTCATCGACTTATATTTGTAAATGTCGATAGGAGTGAATCTCATTGACTTATAATAGTAATTGGGGGACACCCAAATCTCATTTGGCCGACCTTGCGACTCGAACCAGCATGGGCTTAGTCGAGAAGTTCGGTGAACTATGAGATAATCAAAAGTTTGATCTATTGAAAGATCTCGCTTGGCATACTCAAGTAGTAGTGCCTTTTATAGAAGAAGTGCGGGTCCAGGACAGGGGGTGTAACGGTGAATTGGAATTGTGAAGTAAGTGGAGTTCTACGGACCTAATACCTACCCGGCTGACGGATTGTCATCACGTGGAAGTATTTGATCGAGCCTTGACGACGCAAGTGGAATCTAGCTCCTGAGAGTTCCTGTATCCTTATTGAGTGTGCGTTGTTGTTATTTATGAATTACTTGAACTTTCTTGCTTTATTTCTCGTACAAATGCTATTGTTACTTGAACTATGTATTTGCATGTTTTCTTAGCCTCGCTGAGCATCAGTTCACCCCATTAGTATGTTTTTCCTTAACAGGAGCTCGGAATAAAAAGAATTTTGGGGAAAGACGACTTGTTTACTTTTGATTGGAATCTTGGGATGTAATTGATTAGTTGACTTCTAGTGGTTATATTTTTGAAGAAAGTTGATTTACTTTTAATAATTTATGATGTAAGATTTAAATGTTTTATTAAGAAAGTGACTTTTCTTTACTTTGACCTTTATTATTGGTTGTGTATCTTTAAATTTAAATTCAACTTGCATCGAGTTCTGGCGAGAGTTGGACAGGCGTTCTGCGGATACCCTTGGATTCGCCCTTGAGAGAAGTGGGGGTTTCACAGTTAGTATTGGAGCGCTAGGTTTAGACATCTATTTGGGAGATGTATTAGAGACTTTACCCTTGAAAATAGGAATTAAATAATTTAGTTATACCTTAAGTTGATGTTTGAGCGAATCAGTGACTTTAAGTTTCTAACCTAGAATTTGTGGTTATTTTGTAGAGATGGAGAACGGCAATGGAAGTCATGCTGCCAATGGTAATGGGCATGCTAATGGCCACGTGGAGTCTCTTAGACCTATCTACTATTAAGCACTTGGTGGAGGAGCTTGCGTTCGATTCTCGCCTTCCTCTAAGTTTTTCCGTTGTCCCTATAGGGCGACGCATGCTTATCCTAATGACCTTGTATTGTCCATTGACGATGAGCGTCGGTAATTGGTGAATACTAACAGAGCCTTACTCCAGGAGATTGAGGAGTTGAGCGCTATGGTGGATGCTCCGGGTGATAGGATCACGGAGCTAGAGGGGACGGTGGTAGACGAGCTGGTTAGGGCTGAGACCGCTCGTGATGAGTTTCAGAGGACTAGAGCTCAACTCGCTTGGGTAGTCGAGGAGGTCCGAGATCGGGCCGTTGGGATCTTAGCTGACATCACGATGTTGATAGAGGAGGTGATGAACGCTGTTCAGAGCCTGGTTCCTGAGGGCACTCCTGAGGAGGAGCCTTTCGAGGAGGACTCAAAGGAGGAGGTCCCGCCTAACGGTCCTACTGAGAATTAGGTTTGGAGTGATAAATCTTTTGACTTTTGTGATTAGGATTAGCTGGGGTGATGCTTGTAAAGCTCTTGATGTCTACTGCATGACTAATTGTATTTTTTTGGCACATGTGTGCTATATTTTTTTAAATGTTCCATGACTTACTGATCATGTATGGATCTTTAATTATTAATATATGCTAGTTATTATTATTTCAAATGCTTTCCGTATTGGCTTGTATTCTAAGTATTTTCTAGTGTAATATTTTTTTTTTTTTTACATTTAGACATAACTAAGATCATGGATGGACAAAGGAGTGGTAGAGATCGAGGGCGTGGGGTTAGGCAACCCAACCTCAAAGGGATGATCAAGAATCAACAATTGGACTGAGCCAAAAGCAGGTTAACGAGGGGGATAATCAAGTGGTTACTGCCATTAACCGTATGGCGGATATTCTAAAGCGATTAGTAGAGCGACAGGATTCAGGACCTGTTAACCAACCCGGGGCTCAAGATAGAGGAGAGGATAGAGTTTTGGAGAAATTTTTGAAATTTGCTCTGCCTAAATTTATTGGAGGATCTGACCCCGAGTTAGTGGAAAACTGGTTGGAGAGAATGACCAACATATTTGCCGCCCTAGACTATACTGAGGAGAGACGAGTGACCTTTGCTCCCTTTCAATTTGAGAGTGTAGCACGTGCTTGGTGGGATGTGATAAGGGGAAAATAGGAAAGAGTACAGACCCCTTGGATCTGGAAAAACTTTACAAGGGAGTTTAATGAGAAGTTTCTCCCGCCTTTGATTCAAGAGAAAAGGGAGGACTAATTCATAAAGTTGAGACATGGGGTTTCTAGTGTGGCCGAATATGAAGGAAAATTTACTAAGTTTTCTAAGTACGCTCTGGAATTGGTGACTAATGAGCAGAAAAGGATAAGACGCTTTGTGCAAAGACTTAATGTAGAGATTTAGGAAGCGTTAGCAGCAGCCCAAATATCTACATTCACTGAAACCTTAGAGAAAGTACAGAGAGTCGAAAGTACAAGACTGCAAGTTGGAGATTTACATGCTAAGAAAATGAACACTTCTAGTTAATCCTCTGGACAAGCAAGTAAAAGTGCCTCACCTCCCAAGATGGGAAGAGGAACGGGAGGGGTAATCACTGTTGGAGCACCAAGAGGGGCTTTAGCAAGAGGAGGTCGTAATGGGTAAGGTCAAGCGAGAGGGACACCTTCTAGTAGACAGGCCGTGACTCTTCAAGTTAGTTGTGACTATTGTGGCAAGTCCAATCATTCAGAGAATGATTGTTGGAAAAAGTCGGGAAAGTGCTTGTACTGTGGCAGTGCAGACCACCAATTCTCAAGTTGTCCAAGTGTGCCGAAGGTAGGAGATAGCACTCAAAGGCCAGAAAAGTCAGCATCTAAGCAGTTTAATGTGGAGGGAGTCGACCAAAGGTACCGGTTAGGATTTACGCTTTGGACTATCGACAGATTCTTGACTCTACTGAGGTGGTTGAAGGTACGATCCCTATTTTTCACCGTTTAGCTAAGGTTTTAATTGACCCTGGTGCGACACACTCTTTTGTGAATCTTAACATTCTGAGCGGGATAGATGTAAAGCCAATTAATTTACCTTATGACTTGAAGGTTAGAACGCCTATTGGAGATCAAAGTTTAGTTGCTCACTTGGTGTATAGAAATTATGAGATATGAGTTAGAGAGCGGAAATTACTGGCCGATTTGATGAGCTTAGCTATTAAGGGATATGATATCATCCTAGGAATGGACTTGTTAGTTCGTTACCATATTCAGTTGAATTGTAAGACGAAAACAGTAGAACTGTGTATTCTGGGAGAGGCAACCTTAAAATTGGATGTAAGGGATAGACTAGTCTCATCTGCTCTTATTTCAGAAATTTGAACTAGAAAGATGTTGAGTAAGAGAGTTCAAAGATATTTGACTTTTCTTATAAATACTCCTAGTGATAAGGTGAGGTTGGAAGATATGCCTGTAATTAAGGAATATCCGAATTTTTTCTGAGGAACTAGAGTCTTTACCGCCGGAAAGAGAGATAGCCTTTAAGATTGATGTAACCCCGGGAGTAGCACTTATCTCTAAGACATCTTATAGAATGGCTTCAGCAGAATTGAAAGAGCTGAAATTGCAATTACAGGACCTTTTAGAGCGAGACTTTATAAAAGAAAGTGATTCACTGTGGGAAACTCTGGTGTTGTTTGTTAAAAAGAAAGATGGTAGCTTGAGATTGTATATAGACTACCGAAACTTGAATGACATTGCCATCAAGAATAAGTATCCTCTATCCCATATTGATGAATTGTTTGATCAATTGCAAGAAGCGTTGGTATTTTTAAAATTGGATCTTAGGCAAAGTTATTATCAATTGAGGATTTTGGAAAAGATATACCTAAAACTGCCTTTAACCCGGGTACGGACACTTTGAGTTTGCAGTGATGCCGTTTGGATTGACTAATGTACCTGCAGCTTTTATGGACTTAATGCACCGAATCTTTAAACCTTATTTGGACCAATTTGTAGTGGTGTTCATTGACGATATACTAGTATATTCTAAAACTCTGGAGGATCATGAGAGACATTTGAGAGTTGTTTTACAAATCTTGAGGGAATATCAGTTGTATGCTAAGTTTAGCAAATGTGAATTTTGGTTGAAGGAAGTAACTTTCTTAGATCATATAATTTTCAATGATGGAATTAAGGTGGATCCTACCAAAGTTGAAATAGTTTCTAAATGGAATCAACTGGAAAATCCTACTGAAATTTGAAGTTTCTTAGGGTTAGCAGGGTATTACCGGAAATTTATCAAAAATTTTTCTAATATTGCGAAACCCATGACTGAGTTGACTAAGAAAAGTGAGAAGTTTATATGGAACCCAAAGTGTGAAGAGAGCTTTCAGGAGTCAAAGAAACGTTTAATAAGGGCACTTGTGTTAACCTTACCAAATGGAAAGAATAGTTTTGTGGTCTATATAGATGTTTGAAAAGAAGGCTTGGGGTGTGTATTGATGCAGAATGATAAGGTGATTACATATGTTTCTAGAAAATTAAAATCTCACAAGAGAAATTATTCAACTCATAATTTGGAATTAACAGCTGTAGTGTTTGCATTGAAGAAGTGGAGACATTACCTCTATAGAGTGATGTTTGAAGTTTTTACCGACCACAAGAGTTTTAAATATTTATTTTCCCAAAAAGAGTTCAATTTGACACAACGTAGATGGGTGAAATTTTTAGAGAATTATATGATTATACGATCAATTATCACCCAGGGAAGGCTAATGTAGTAGCAGATACTTTAAATCGTCAACTGCAAGTGGCAGGATTGATGATTAAAGAATTACACTTGTTGGAAGAGGTTAGTTGTTGGAACCCTTATCTCGAACCGAGAAAAGTGATTCTTGGAAACATTGTTGTGAAATCCACTCTGTTGGAATGTATTAAGAAAGCTCAGGAGGACTCTGAAGTACAAAAGTGGTTGGAGAAAATTAATAAGGGAGAAAAGTCGGATTTTAATTTGAGAGTAATTGGCATGCTAAGGTTTCGAAACCGTATAGTAGTACCAAAGGACGAAGGACTAAAAAGGAAAATATTAAAAGAAACACACCGATCTAAGTACACGGTATATCTTGAAGGGAATAAAATGTACCAAAATTTGAAGAGTTTATATTGGTGGGAGAACATGAAAAGGGAGATTGCTCGGTTTGTCCACACTTGTTTGATTTGCTAGCAGGTTAAAGCCAAGTATCAGAAACTGTCTGACTTATTGTAACCTCTAGAGATACCTGAGTGGAAATGAAAAAATATCACCATGAATTTTGTATCTGGATTACCAAGAACACAAAGAAATCACGATGCCGTTTGGGTGATAGTAGACAAGTTGACTAAATCTGCTTATTTTCTGCCGATTAGTATGCAGTACTCACTGAAGAAACTAGCTAAGTTGTACTAGGATGAGATTATAAGGCTACACAGGATACCGGTAAATATTATATCTGACCGAGACCCTCGGTTTGTTTCTCGGTTCTGGCAGAAGATGCAAGAAATGTTAGGAATCAAGTTTAATTTTAGCACTACATACCATTCCCAGACTGATGGACAGTCGGAGAGGACAATTCAGACTCTTGAGGATATGTTGAGAACATGTATTTTGGATTTTGGAGAGAGTTGGAGTAAGTACTTGACATTGGTAGAGTTTGCATATAATAATGGCTTCCATTCATCTATTCATATGGCTCCATATGAAGCACTTTATGGCCGGAAGTGTAGATCTCCAATTTGTTGGGATGAAGTAAGTAAAAGAAATATCTTAGACCCAACTGCAGTACCATAAA
This sequence comes from Coffea arabica, assembly GCF_036785885.1. Lineage (NCBI taxonomy): Eukaryota > Viridiplantae > Streptophyta > Magnoliopsida > Gentianales > Rubiaceae > Coffea > Coffea arabica. The sequence continues at coordinate 51,120,454 of NC_092320.1, read as the reverse complement.
TTGAAGAGGCGCGAGAAAAAGTGAAATTAATACGCCAAAGGATTCAGACAGTTCAGAGCTGTCAAAAGAGTTATGCAGACAATCGAATGAAAGATTTGGAGTTTTCGGTTGGAAATCAAGTTTTCCTTAAGATCACACCTTTGAAAGCGAGTCTGATGGCAGGAAAAGGAAAGAAGTTGCAACCAAGATTCGTAAGACCTTATAAGATTCTTTAACATGTGGGAAACGTAGCCTATAAGTTGAAACTGCCACCAAGTTTATCTCGAATTCATAAAGTTTTCCATGTGTCTATGCACAAGAAATATCATCCAGACCTGTCTCATGTATTGCAACCTGAAAATATTGAGATCGACGAGGCACTGACTTATGAAGAGAGACCAATGAAGCTTCTAGATCGTAAGGTGAAAGAATTAAGGAATAAGCGAATCCCTTTGGTAAAAGTCCTATGGAGGATTCACAGAGTAGAGGAAGTAACTTGGGAAGTAGAGGAGGAGATTCGAAAGAAATATCCAGACCTATTTCCAGATCAAGGTATGAATTTCGTGGACGAAATTCTCTTAAAGGGAAGAGGATGTGAGGACTCATGTTTTATTTCTTAAAATAGTTATTTTTATAATTATTCACCCTATACTTAGTTAATTATACAAATTCTCTCAAGGGGGAAAAGATGTAAGGACTCATGTTTTGTTTCTTAAAATAGTCATTTTTATAATTATTCGCTCTAGACTTAGTTAATTATATTTTAGTTGCATGAATTGCCCTTAAATTTCATTTTTTCGCGGCGTCGAAAGTTTCTCGAAAGTCATGCTAGTCCGATTAATTGGTGAATTGAGAAATTTATATTAGACTCATAAGTATGAGTAATTAAAGTGTTAGAGGAATTACCTTGGAGAATTAGTGTATGAGTGTATCAAACAAGAGAGAAAAGTGGTAGTACAAAACCCTATGACGACACTATTGAAAGTTGACTTTTGGCAAAGCTTAATAGCTACTTTTCCCTCCAATCTTCCAACACAAGACTCACACTCAATACTCTCATCTCGCTCTCCTCCATTCGGCCAAGACAAGAAAAGGAAAGGGAAGAAAGAAACTTCATCTCCTAGCTTCAATTTCACTTGCAAATCATCATCCAACTTCATATATTCTTGGGATTTCATTCCATCTTGGAGAAAGAAACAATCTTGTGGAATTTCTTGGAGGAATTTTGGTGGAAAAATCTAGTTTCATCTAGGGTTTAAAGGGTAATCACTTCATCTCTTTAATCTTTCCAATTATCCAAAGTTTAATGGTTAATCTTCATGGGTTTGAAATCCTAATCACGTTTATAGGCTAGCAGATTTGAGGAACCATTTATCTCATTTTAAATCATAGGCTAGTTGTCTTGATGAGACTTTTAGGTAGCTGACTTGAGGCTTTAATGTTTGATTGTGGTTGTCTATGTGATATATAGTTTGATTATGGTTAGAAAGTGGAGAGAAATTTGAAAAAATTAGAAAAGGCAAGCTGGCCGAAATTCTGTTCATGTTGTTCTGTTTTCATTTTGAACTTTTGATACTTGATTGACTGTTAAATTAACGGATATATGTTGTATTATGTGTATAGAAAGTGCCTTTCAAAAATCGTGTCGAATGGTTGCACAAAACTTGAGTTTTGGGAAAAGTTTCAAATCAGGAAATTGCTAACAGGGTATCCGAACAGTGGTTCTTTGTCCGAACATAACTTTTTGTGCAAAGGTTGAAATTTTGTGTCATTAGTGCATTCAAAACTAGACATTCAGATCTTTCCAACGGTATAAAAATCCCCTACTAGTTCATTTTGAGCAAACCGTGGTGAGTTTGCAAAGTGGACTGTGCTTTGCTTATGTGTCCGAATAAAACTGGGAAGCAGCATTTTGTGGATCGATTTTGTCCCACTTGTAAAAATATTTTCTAAACAATGTCTTCTGATAAACTGTTTCATTTTGAAACTAGTTTCCAACGCCATAAACCATTATCAATTTGGAGATGTATAGAGCAAGATATGGTTTGATTTCGAAAATGCAACAAAGCTGGAAATTGGAAACTTTTCCCTTCCTTGCTAATCGAATGGTCAAATATATTTTGGGATGTTATATTTAAAAAATTTTGGTGTCATTTAACCATCAATTGCTTATTAAATGTTTTTGGAATCTTGGTTTCAAAAATGGAGCGAATTGGGGCTGATTTCGTTGGACAAAATTTTTGAAAAAGGAAGAAGAATAGGATGGCAGATTTGCTTTGAAAGATTTCACAAACTTTGATCATTTTGTTAACTGCCTTCCCGTGTGAATTTTTATTTAAATTTTGATATAGAGGTAGTCCATATATGGAGGTTTAAGTGTACCAAATTTGGTGTAATTTCAATACCATTTCGATGCCAAATAATGCCTCAAACATTGCTCTTCAAATTTGGAAATCCACTGGTCAGGTTGCAAAATCAACCGACTTCAAACTGTTATATCTTGTTGTTCAAAACTCCGAATTTAGTTCTGCTTCATGTGTTTGAAACTTTATTTGGAACTCTTGTTATGTTACAAATTTCAAAGACTGATTCACTTCCTGTGAATTCGAATTTTCAAACATCGCCGAAAACCAAGACTGGTTCTATCTTGCCTTCTTGAATCAGCAATTTTGAGCTGAAACTGTTTGGAACCTTGGAAAGTGCCTTCTGGGAACTTTTAATACTTTGGATTTAGTTTCCAAAGGTATAAAGTTAATGCCATTTTGAACCTCCCAAACTCAAGATCTGATTTTACCAACTTTATCGCGCAAAGCTGAAATTTCTGATTTTTTAAGAGTTGAACTTTTAAGAACTTGTCACTTTCTTTTGATATTGATAGATCGTTTTAAACTCGATTTCGTGGAGGATACTGATTTCCCTTGTGACTTTAAATCCTCACTTTTGAATCTCGATTTTCGAGAGATTAAATCTCTTTTAAGACGTTGTCTTAAGTTTTAAACGAATGTATTTTCGTCCTTAATTGATAGTGGTTGTAGGTATATCTGTGTGATTGTTAATCATTATTTCTTCAAGCGCTCAAGAGGATCTTGAAGAGAATCTCGGAGCGGACCACTAAAGATCTTATTTTGCACTTATTCATTGCTTTGAATTGGTAAGTGTCAAGTGCATGAATAGTTGCCAATTACTTGAATTATTTCTTATTGATTAAGTGATTTTGAATTGTCGAGTCGAGTGTGTATTTTATTGCACTCGTTCTCTTTTACTTAATTATATAATTGAATTGCTCATAATTGAATTTATAATTGTGGTTGACTAAACGTTGATTGGAGTGAATCTCATCGACTTATATTTGTAAATGTCGATTGGAGTGAATCTCATCGACTTATAATAGTAATTGGGGGACACCCAAATCTCAATTGACCGACCTTATGACTCAAGCCAGCATGGGCTTGGTCGAGAAGCTCGGTGAACCATGAGATAATCAAAAGTTTGATCTATTGAGAGATCTTGCTTGACATACTCGAGTAGTAGTGCCTTTTATAGAAGATCGAAGTGTGGGCCCGGGACAAGGGGTGTAACGGTGAATGGGAATTATGAAATAAGTGGAGTTCTACGGACCTAATACCTACCCGGTTGATGGAGTGTCATCACGTGGAGGTATTTGATCGAGTCTTGACGATATAAGTGGAATCTATCTCCTGAAAGCTCCTGTATCCTTATTGAGTGTGCATTGTTATTATTTTTGAATTACTTGATTTTTCTTGCTTTATTTCTCGTACAAATGCTATTGTTATTTGAACTATGTGTTTGCATGTTTTCTTAGCTTTGCTGAGCGTCAGCTCACCCTATTAGTTTATTTTTCCTTAACAGGAGATCGGAATGGAAAGAATTTTGGGGAAAGCCGACTTGTTTACTTTTGATTAGAATTTTGGGATGTAATTGATTAGTCGATTTCTAGTGGTTGTATTTTTGGGGAAAGTTGATGTACTTTTAGTAACTTATGATGTAAAATTTGAATGTTTTATTAATGAAGCGACTTTTCTTTATTTCAACCTTTATTATTGGTTGTATATCTTTAAGTTTAAATTCGACTTGTATCGAGTCCTAGCAAGAATTGGGCAGGCGTTCTGCAGATACCCTTGGGTTCGCCCTTGGGAGAAATAGGGGCGTCACAGTTACGACCAAGAAAAAATAGCCTTCATTTCCGATTGATGTGTTTTCTATTACACAACCATACCCGTCAGACTAAAAAGTGTAGGAGTCACCTACCAGAGACTGATAAATAAGATATTTCGATGTCAAATTGGCCAGAATGTGAAGGTTTATGTTGACGATCTTTTAGTCAAAAGTCTTAAACTCGAGGAATTGGTAGAATATCTTTGATAAGTTTTTGATATGTTAAGGGACAGTCTCATGAGACTCAATTAAAAAAAAATGCATCTTTGGAGTGCTCTCGAGAAAATTCCTTAGATTTAGTGTGTCAAAGAGGGGCATTGAACCTAATCCCGACAAGGTTCAAGTCATCCTAGGCATGAAGTCACCAAAGATGATCCGAGATGTCCAACGTCTCACAAGGCGAATGGTAGTTCTCAATTGATTTCTTTACCAATCAGTGGTCTGCGGATTCCCTTTCTTTAAATTCCTGAAGGAGGATGAAAATTTTGAATGGACGCAAAAATCTCAGGGCGCTTTTGATGATCTTAAAACTCATTTGCAATTTTTGCTAACATTAGCATCACCAATTCCCGAGGAAACATTGTGTCTCTATTTATCTGTCATAATAGAGGCTGTCAGTGCTTTATTTGTCATAGATGAAGGAAAACACTAACAGCTTATCCACTATGTTAGTTGGGCCCTACATGGTCCCAAATAGCGATATTTCATGGTGAAAAAATTTATCCTTTACCTTGTGCATGAGGCTTGAAAGGCTCAAGCCTTACTTTCAAGTGCATTCCATTTGTGTGCTGACCGATTCGACGAATATTAATGAAGCTGGAGGCATTGGGAAGACTGACCAAATGGGCAATTGAAGTTGATGAATTTGATATCAGCTATCAGTCAAGAATGACTATTAAAGGTCAGGCATTGGTCAATTTCATTGTTGAGTTGACGCTCGAAACAAGTGACCCGAACAACTCCTAAAAGGCTTGTCCTTGAACTACATATGTTGATGGGTCCTCTAATAAGAGAGTAGTGGGATTGGCTTACTGCACGTTAGTCCTGAATGGGAAGAGTGTACGTACATGATTCGTTTTAATTTTTCTACTTCTAATAATGAGGTCGAGTATGAGTCCCTTATCACTGGGTTGAGTATAGTCTAAAAGTTTGGCATTCAAAACTTGTGAGTGTGCAGTGACTCACAATTGTTCCGACAAATTTTGAAAGAGTACAAGGCCAGAAACGATAATCTATTTAAATACCTTGCTCGTGTATGAGACATGATCAAAATTTTCCAATCTTTTGATATTTGTCATATCCCAAGATTGCAAAATAAGAGGGTAGACACCTTGTCTAAATTGGTGCCCTCTTCTTTTACATTTTGCATGAGGTCTATTTTTGTGAAAATTTTCAAGCATCCCAGTCATAGCTTCCGACCAGTCTGTCCAACCAAGAGGGCTCCCATGTGCATAGATTCCATCTCAATATGTTTGGATGAGAAAACTTAACTCGAGAATCAATGGACAGCCGGATAGATACAATAGATGGTGGCCAGGTATTGCCCTCTATAATGGGCAGTTATATAAAAAATCTTATCTAAATTCATGTATTAGGTGTATTACTTTCGAAGAAGAAGATTGCATCGTAAAGAAGATTCGTGAGGATTGTACTGCAGTCCGTGTGATCCTCGAGCGTTAATTCAAAAAGCACTTCTCCAAGGATATTTCTGGCACACAATGACTCAAGAGTCCTAAGATTTCGTTCGTACTTGCAAAGCTTGTCAACGGCATGCATAGGAACACCACTTACCAACTTTTGAAATAATTCAGATCACTTTACCATAGCCCTTTGAATACTGGGGAACTGACAACTTAGGACCTTTCCCCTGCTCGGTCGGAGGCACCAAATATTTTTTTTTTTTGTGGTGATAGATTATTTCTCTAAGTAGATAGAAGTTGAGTCTCAAACTACCATTACAGGCCAATCTATGAAAAATTTCTTCTTGAAGCAATTGTTTGTCGCTTTGGAATACCTTGGATAATCATATCGAACAATGATAGGCAGTTTGCTGAAAATCCATTCCGAATATGGTGCCAGCAATTGACTATTCGTCAGCACTTTACCTCCGTAAGACATCTTCAAACTAATGGCCAGACCAATAACTTTAACCAAACAATCTTACAAGGCCTTAAGACTCATCTAGTTCGATCTTATACATCCTAAGTTGATCAGTTGCCGAGTGTTTTGTGGGCTTACCGAACTACCCCTGCACAGTGACTCATGAAACACCATTTTCATTGACCTATGAAACTAAAGCAGTGGTCCCAGTGGAGGTAGTTATTCCAAGTGCACTCTTACTTATTTACATAGTCGAGGCCAATGATCAGGAAAAATGGATCAACTTGGATCTTCTTGAGAAAAAATGAGAGCTACCATGCATCCGAATAGCAAATTACAAGAACACACTAGCTCGGTATTACAATAGCAGAGTCAGAGAAAGATTCTTTAATGAATGAGACTTGGTGTTTCGCAAAAATTTTGTCAGTCGGCTTATTTTTTGGGAAAACTTGATCGACAGTGGGAGAGACCGTACAAGGTTATTTCAGCAAGTCCTTTTGGTTATTATGCACTGACTTGTAAGGGTGGCATGTTAGCCCCAAGGATGTGGCCTGTGACAAATCTCAGAAAGTTCAATTTATGATTTAACCATTTGGCTATAGTTGATTAAAAAAAACTTTTTTTCATTAACAAAATATTTAGTGTAATAATTTTATTTCTAAATTCCTTCTTTTTAGTTTATATTTCTGTGTTAGTGCTAAAAAGATGGAACGGAAGAAATATGTCGGGTGCTTCAATAAAATGGAATAAGCAAAAAAAAATGAAATAACAATTAAATTCTGAATAATATTTCTCATTCATAAAATTTATAAAGTACATCTTCAAATTCGGGAATTAAAATCCGAACAACACAAAATGAGGATTTCAAAATTGTTTTAGACTGGTAGTGGGGTCAGTCTTGGCATGGCCCTTTTTAGCGTTCTTCTTGGCTCTTGCTCAACTTTTTCCTCGAACAGCCCGGTATCTACCTCCTTATTATACTGTTGAATAGTGAAGGACAGACAATGTCCTGCCCATATCCCCTGGAGAATTCAATTAGTCAACTCCTTAGTATATGGATTATAGTGCTGGTTGGCTTTTATGGCTTCAGTATTAAGTTCGGGGTGCACTCATTAAACCTCATGTATAATTGAGGTCCACAAATAAGAAAACACCAATTTATTCATATCCATCAAATCCTCAAGGAAGTTCTCGAATTTGGTGTAGATGTTCATAGCTTCCTGAGTAGCTAGATAGAGCTCGACCTTGTAAGTCTCAGCTTGCTTCTTAAACCAAGCTTCACCTTCTTCAAGGGTGGTTTCTAGGGATTGGAACCAAATAGTTAAGTTCTTGTTTATGACCTCGAAGTTTGTGAGAACCCGAAAATTTTCACATTTTCTAAATATTATTTTATTTCCTTGCCTACAATTTTATACTGTCCTTTAAAATATTAAATTTTCTATGCATTTTATAAGTAAGTACAGTTTTAAATCATTTTTCTAATATAAATTAGTGTACGTTAAATTTGAAGTGCATTATAGACGTAGGACTCGCTAGTGCGATAAATTTTGGTGACTAAGTGATTTTTGTGCTAAGTGATATTATTTTGCAAGGTGCTAGGAGATGATTAGAGATTAATTAGATAGATTAACTATTGGGAGTAAGAAGATAAGCTTTAAATATTTAAAGGGCCAAGTGTCACCGCCCCATTGGAGGTTGGACTTTGACTAGGATTATTTCACTTTTGTAAAACCAAATTGTGACCCAATTTCCTCCCATTTTCTTTGTCTTGGCCGGCTGCTCTAAGGAGAAAAACAAGGAAAGGTTCTTCATTTTCTAGCTTCCAAACTTGCTCAAATCTTGAGTTTTAACCAACCAAATTGAAATCTACTCCATACAAGTGCTCACTAAGGAAGCTTAAAGACTTTGGTGGAGTTATTTTGGAGGAAGAAAGACTAAACTACCATTTTCTTTGAGGTTTTAAGGTAATTTACTAAGAACATCTCTCTTTGCTTCTAATAGTTGTAAATTAGTGGCTTGTGGTTGCCACTTTGATAGTTTTATGCAATATTTCTTCTTTGATAGTTTTATCCACTTTGAGAATATTCTGCCCATATATGAAGCTTAAGGGTTGGCCATGATCTACTAGCTTTGATATGTGAAAAATCTAGTGTTTTGGTGTTAGTTTAATTTGCTTAAAGGAATTTTCAGCTTGGGTGTTAATTTCAGCTTTAGTAGAGAATTCTGCCTTGTTTTGACCAGTTTCATTCGGCCATTAAGGAGGCCGAATAGGGCTTAGCTTAAAACATGAAAGTTATAGAAAATGATATTCTATAGCTGCCTGTAAAATTCAGCTCAATCCGAGCACTGTAGCACATGAAATGACAAAAATACCCTTGACTGCCATAGGTAGAGTTTTACGGACAGTTTTGACATTTCATCATTCTAGCTTCGTTTTTCACCTTGATCCGTATTAAATCAGCAGTTGGCTAAAACACAAAAGTTGTAGTCTTATATTTTAGCTTCTAACGCATCTAAAAACGCCTCAATCGGACTTGTGTAGCCTGAGTTATTGTCATTTGAACCCAGTGCTGTTATCTAGCCTGACAGTGAAATTTTGGTTCTGTAATCTGTAAATTCGACCTGGATAAACTGTGAATCGGGCTGAGTTTTCTTCATGAAAGTTGTAGCCCTTTGTCTTAGCTTTGAAACAGTATAAATTGTACCCCAATCCTATAAGCGTAGCTTCGGTTGTGACTGATACGCTAAGAGACGTCAAACCTGTTATTTTGTTCTTTACCTTAAACCTTATTTCCGGTCACTTTTCTAGCTTGGTTTTGTAATGGAATGACTTTTAGCCTATTGAACGGCTATTGTAATGAGATTATTTGTGTGTGATTTTGGGGGCTAATTGTGGAAAATAAAATGGCTGGAAAATAGGTAAATACAAAGGGCGTGCTGCCCAAATTTGCATTCGAGGGTTAGGTAGATGTACTCGCGACTAGAGTAAGGGCTGAGGATGAAACTAAGTTGAATCATCTAAGGTATTCAAGTCTTCTTTATTAGAGGTATATAAGTTAGAATTTGGTCGAAACTTGTACCCTTAGAAAAATAAAATTTACAACTAATAGAAATACGTTTTCTTCGTTTCTTCAACTCAAATGGAGATTTGAGCATAAGTTTTACAAATATTTTACTCATGTCCTTTGATTTAAATGTACTCTTTTCACTTCCAAAACTATACTTATACTTTGTACTAGTAGTTATTCGGATTTTCTTTGGTTCGTCTAAACTTTGAATGGTTTAACTGTAATATTTTCTCTTGGTTATTATTAGGGTTCCTTGGTGATTGAGGGTATTATCCGGAAGGAAACTTTGGACGTTATTTCACTTAAATAGGTGAGTGTTCTTTGTACATTATGTTTCCAATGACTATGTAGATTGTTGTGACTATGTGACTATTTGTGAATGTTGGATTAAATGTTAAATGTTTTCAATGATTGCTAAAAATGAATTTTCCTAGGCGAGTGTGTACTTTATCACACTCGACCTAAATGATTGTGAAATTTACAATGATTAAATGATTAAATGTTTAAATACTACTTGTACATGAATGTAAGCTTTTTGGCTGAATTGGGCCCTTGCCCTTCGTTGCCGGTCAACTCGAGCCAGAAGCAAACTCAGTCGGGTGATTGGTGACCTTGGGTTAATGTTTAATATACTTGAGTATGACCACGAAGTCTAGTGGAGACTGGCCAGTGTCCAGTAGGGGGAAAATGAAATTAATGAATGAATGGCAAAAACAATGGAGGGGTTTTCACTTACAAATGAAATTATTTTTAATTCTGGAGGAATAAGGAAATGGTTGGTGGAATGAATGAACGAAGGGCTCTATATGAGCATATATCCTTTTAATGAATGTATTATCATTACTTTATATTGTAAATGTTTTCTAGATTACTTGTTATTACATAATTAATGTCCTTGTTTAATTATTTGGCTATGTGTATGGAACCTCACTGGATTTTTAGCTCATTCTGTTAATTTTGTTTTCCTTACAATGATTCAAAGGAAGATGATTCTCAAGATAGTCCAGTACTGGAAGACAATGACAGGGATGTTAGTACACCTAACGATCTTCCAAGAGTTTGAAAATTTGTTCAAAGTCATCCTAAGGAGCTCATCATTGGTGATCCATCCGAAAAAGTCAGAACTCGTTCCTCCTCTAAACAATTGATGGATAATTTTGCATGAATCTCACATTTTGAACCCAAAAATGTTGTTGATGCCTTGAAAGATGAGAACTGGATTTTAGCTATGGAAGAGGAACTAAACCAATTTGAAAGGAACAAAGTTTGGACATTAGTTGAAAGACCTCAAGATCATCCTATTATTGGCACAAAATGGGTTTTTAGAAACAAAATGAATGACAAAGGTGAGGTAGTAAGGAATAAGGCCAGACTTGTAGTTAAGGGATATGCTCAAGAAGAAGGAATAGATTGTAATAAAACATTTGCACCCATAGTTAGGCTAGAATCAATTAGAATACTTTTGGCCTTTGCATGTTTCAAGAATTTCAAACTATTTCAAATGGATGTTAAAAGTGTTTTTTTAAATGATTTTATTGATCAAGAAGTATAAGTTGATCAGCCTCTCGGTTTTGAAAACGAGATTTATCCAAATCATGTGTTTAAACTCTCAAAAACCTTGTATGGATTAAAACAAGCTCCAAGAGTATGGTATGAGCATTTAAGTGATTTTTTGGTTGAAAATGGTTTTAAAAGAGACATTGTGGATGCCACTCTTTTCACTAAACATAATTCAAGTGATCTATTAATTGTGAAAATATATGTGGATGATATTATATTTGGTGCTACTAATGATAGTTTGTGCAAGGACTTTTCCACAATTATGCAAAAAGAGTTTGAGATGAGCATGATGGGAGAATTAAATTTCTTTCTTGGACTCTAAGTGGTTCAAACCCGAGAAGGAACGTTCATTAATCAAGCAAAATACACCAAGGAGCTGCTCAAAAGATTTGGAATGAAAGATTCAAAGCAAGTTGGAACACCTATGTGAACATCTATCAAGTTTGACAAGGATGAAGAAGGTACAAAAGTTGATGAAAAGAAATATAGAGGTATGATTGGTAGTTTGTTTTACTTAACTACTAGTAGACCTGATATCATGTTTGTCGTATGCTTGTGTACCCATTTTCAGTCTTGTCCAAAGGAATCTCACTTGAATGCGGTAAAAATAATTCTTAGATACCTAAAAAGAACTTTGAATTTTGGCCTATGATATCCTAAATGTCATGAACTTCCTTTATGTGGATTTTCGGATGCTGACTTTGGTGGTTGTAGGATAGATAGAAAGAGTATAATGGGCATATGTAACTTTCTCGAAAATTGCTTAGTATCTTGGTTTAGTAAGAAATAAAATGCTATTTCCTTGTCTACAACCGAAGCGGAATATGTTGCCGCCGGAACTTGTTGTGCTCAATTATTGTGGATGAAAAATACATTGAATGATTTTGAATTAATGTATGATTGCGTGCCTATGTATTGTGATAACACTAGTGCCATAAATTTGACAAAAAATCCCATTCAACATTCTAGAACAAAGCACATAGATATAAAGTATCATTTCATTCGTGATCTTGTCCATAAGGGTGAAATTTGTGTTCAATATGTCGTTCAAAAGATCAAATTGCTGATATTCTCACAAAAGCCTTACCACTGGATCAATTTGTGTCTTTAAGAACAAAATTGGGCATTTCAAAAAAAATATTTTGAAAATTCTCTGGTCACTCCTTATCGGACGTCCGTTGTGTTAGAACGGACGTCTAATAGTGTTCTTCATCATTTTTCCAGAAAGTTCTGGTTCGGATGGTTGTGTCAGACAGCCGAATGAAAGAAAAATATTATAAAGCAGTTTTCTTCCTTATTTATTTCACTCTCAACCACTATATTGGACGCAACTCTTCATATTCTCCCATTTTCAAAATTCAAACTCATCTCTCTTCTGAACAAGTTCCAAGAAATTGATTTGTCCAACACCATTATATTCCTATTGCCCCTTCATTACCCCTCGTAACTCCCTCTAACTGCCAACTACTCCATAAATCCCAATTCTCACCCGAAATCCTAACCTCTCAAAATTCACTCTCTGTGGACAATTCAAGTATTCATTGTAGTTCATTTGCACTCAAAGTTCAATTCATTGCACAGTCGCATCATACTCTACAACAATATCATCTTGCATTGCAATCATGGTGAGAATTAGAGGAGGGTCTGTTAGTGTCGGACGCACCACAAGGTTCAGGTTGATTGATGAAGACATTGACATTGTTGAGCCATCCACCATCAAATCTCCAAAGAGAGGAACAAAGAAACATGGTGGAAAAGGGAAAGGTTTAGCCCAAAAGAAACATTCAGAGGAGCGGCAAACTACTGAGTAAACCAAGGAACAGCCTACTGCATTGCCTCCAGTCAATGATAGTGAAGAGGAACTGGAGCAGCCTATTAATGTTGATGCATCCATCACGAAATCGCCCAGAATAGTGACAGAATCTCATAGTAAAAAGGGAAAAAGGTCCGCTAAAAGGAAAGGGACTGCTCAAACTAATGAAAGGCAAACTGCTAATTCTTTTGCTGAGCAAAATACTGAAAATTAGCAAATCCCTGAGACTTCCACCAGAAAGTCACCAAGAACAAAATCTGGTGGACAGACTGATGAACCTGTTGCTCAACAATGTGTAAAGAGGAAACGAGTTGCCAAGGAGCAACTTGAGACTCAAACTGCAAAGGAACCTACCCCCTTACCCAAGTTCATTGATGATGATGTCAGGGAAAGGTTCGAATAGATCTCGCAGAAAAGTTTCATCACTCAGAGGTCTATCATCCCTCACGAATTTCGTAAGCTTGACCTTGAACCAATTCTTAAGCCTTTTGAATTCCAAAAATAGACTCATCTTCTGACCATTCCAAACACATACTATCCTAACATGGTTCATCAATTCTTTGTCAACTTTAGGAAGGGTAGATTACACACTGATCTAGTGTTACGTGTCAATTCTGTTGACATAGAGTTGAACCCTGACATCGTCAACACTGTTCTAAAAATCAAAATTGAAGATGGTTTTAAAGCAAAAATTACAAACTTCTTTTCATATGAAGAATTTCCTTCTACCTATCATTATTTTCATGTTGCTTAATTGATGACATATTTTCAAACTCATTTTAATACTCCTGCTGAGGCAAAATTGGAGGATATCAGTCCTCAAAATTTGATCATCTTTTCTATAATTTTGAATTTGTTGGTGCCTACTGATGGTCATAGGACTGATGCCAACAAAATGGAGCTTTACCTGTTCTATTGCTTTCTTTAAAAAAATCAAAATTGATTTTGGCTTTATTATGTGCAAATTCTTGCCAAAATCAGCACTGATAGCCGTAGGAAACTTTCCTATGAAAACTTTCTGACTCCTATCTTTGTTCATCTTGAAATTCCCTTCACTGAAAAATTACCAAAAGAAAGTGCATCAACTGTTTTCTCCAAGGCTTATTTTGAAAGGAAAATTTTGAAATTTTTTGAGGGTCATTGGTGCTACAAAGAAACTGTTTTAGAAACTAGGACTAAGAGTCGTCATGAAACACCTGTTTCCCCTAGAACTCCTCGAGATTAGTCCATGTATGTCACACCCTTTACCATCCATCCTAGAAGGTCAGCCACTAAGTCCTCTTCATCCAACTCTGAGGTCATTTCCTTGTTTGAGAAACAACACATCCTACTCCTTGAAGATAGTCTGATGATGACCATGTCATCCAACCAAGAAATCATCTTCATTGACAAAAGGAATTTGATTGTGTCTTCCATTTCTCAAGACAATGAGAATGTACACCAAAAGAAACCCAGAACTGAGCCAACTGAGCAAACTCCCCGTACTGAAACCACTCCAGAGTTTCGTGTTTCCAGTTCTTAGCTACAAGACAAGAGAAAGGCTCCATGTAGACACCAAATTTTTGGTGTTTTATTATTTATTTACTATTTGTTTTTATTTGTTCTATTTTTATTTGTCACATGTAGTTTTGTTTTCTTTTAGTTTAGTTGTTTTAGCATAGAATTTCTAAAAAAAAAAAAAAGAAGAAAAATATATGTTTTAGATTAGTTTCTTCATTTAAAAGTGAAAAATTGAAAGAAATGAAAAAAGGAGAAAATGCCAAAAAAAGAAAAAGAGAAAAAATGAGAAAAAGGGAAAAATGGTTTAATGCATATGGCTTATTTTGAAAGAAAAAAAGTGAAATATTTTGAAAATTGAAGAAAGAGCTTTTAGTATAATAGGTATTATTTACTTTTTGATACATTTTAATTATTTTCAAAGAAAAGGAAAATTCCCAAAAAATATTAATTCAGGTTACAAGCATTTTTGTTTTTTATTGATTGTTTCTATTATTGTTATTATTTATATTTTGTCAATTTCATGTAAGTAAAAAAAAAAAGAAAAAGAGGAAAATTGAGGAAAAAAAGAGACATTCTAGTCGCGGCAAGCTGCATTTTGGCAGCTTGCACAAGAAGGGCCTGGGGGTTTCGACTGCAAATAAACGAAGGATTGCTGGGGTTTTAGGGTTAGAAACTGGGATATAAAAGAAAAAGAATGACAGCCGCAATGGGGAGGAGGGAGGAGATACGAGAGAGTTACGGAGAGGGAGGGAAGGTCGACAACAGCAAAAAAAAAAAAGAAACACAGCGGGAGAGGAGGAAGATAGGACGGATAACAAGAGAAATCGGGGCTGAAGTCTGGACGGCTAGGGGCTGTAGTGAAAAGGCAGATAAAAGCTAAAGAAGCTTGGGGAGCGAGAGGAAAAAGTCTGAACTTTGAAGGCTAGAGAGGTTTTGGGAGGTTTTGACGGCACAAGAGGAAACCAGAAAAAGAGAGCAGACGGCTAGTTTCTGAGAATGAAGTCTGAGGAAGATTGAAGGAAACAAAAAGAGAGCAAGAGAGAATCAGGGAGGTTGGGAAGAAACCGGGGTTAGTAGGGAAGGAAACAGAGAGATTTTAGGGAAGGAGGGTCGAAGAACGGCTGATGAAAAGTGTGAAGGAGCGAAACCCACCATAAGGCTGATTCTTCAGCCCACTTTCACAAAAATTTCTTCCCTGATTTAGCTTCATTCGTGAAGCTATCAATTTCTGCTTAGTCTACAAAGTGAAGGGAACAATTTCTATTGAGACATCTTGAAGGGAAAACAATCGGACAATCGCCCAATCTGGCCACGAAAAGAGCTGCTTTGCCTCTGTTGCACCAGTCGCGGATTGGAACGAAATCACTGCAGAAACTCTTGCTTCGGGCCTAACAATTCAGGTAATCGTTTTTGCTTCTCCCCTTTTTGTTTTAACGCTGTATTCATGAGAAACCAAATCTAAAAGGCATGAATCTTGTGATATTTTGCTGAGCTCTTTGATTTTTATCATGTTTGGCTGTCTTATTGTTTCGTTGGTTGTTTTTTTTGTTGGGTTCGTGAGGTCTTGCTTGTCAAGTTTTTTAGCGATAAGAGGTGTAAGTCTCACTTTCTGCTAGTTTGGGTTTCAAATCAGGGGTTTCATGTTGAAAATCCTATGGCTGGAGTTTGTTACTCAAAGAAGCTTTAGTTTTTCTGTTTTGGTGTGGAAAGGGGCAGTGATCGATTGGTGTTGGGTTTGCATGTTTGGGGTTGAAATGCTGAGTTCATGTTCGAATGCTTTGCTGAAAAAGTGAATTTCAGATTGCCAAACCATATCTTTTTACATGAATGTTGCTTCCAGATTTTTGCATCAGTTCTTTCCATGTGTGAGTTCCTTCCCATGTCTTTGCTTGTTGGGACATCAGATTCATGTCTTGCTTGTTTAGTTCAAAGTTTGGATGTTAGATCAAGAAAGCTTTGGTTAAGGCATATGTTTGAATATGAATCTGGTCTTGGAATGTGAAACTAAGAAAAGTTGCAGCAAACATGGTAGGAACAAAGTGCAGTAATTTTCACTTTTCGGTTGTTGAAGTTTAATAGAATTTGGTTGTAGAAGCTTCTTGTCTTGTTTTTGTTGCATGAAACCTGCATGAAGTACTCCAAGAATCCCATTGTTGTTAAGTTGTAGCCATGTTTGATTGGGAATGGACCAAAGGGCTGTATGAATCTTGTTTTGCCGAAAAGTTGCTTTCAATTGCAGTAGCTTTTGAATATCAAATGTTTGCACATTTTGCTCCAGAATTTCTGTTTAACAAACACTAGTTGACTGAGTTGGTGTTGGCAAGTTATGCTAGAAGATTGGAATGTTTTTGTTTGTCAGAGTCACAAATTATGAGGAAGTGCAGCTGTTTTGGCATTGCAGAAATTGTTTTGTTGCAGAAATTCTTCTTCTACGTAGATTGCATGCATGAAGATCTTTCAAATTTTACATTCTGGCCCCCCAAGTCTCTCCTGGTTCCACTAGGACCCAATCAATTAAATAATTTCATCAATTTGGTCCTTGGTAGTTTTAATTTCTGCAACTTCATTGTTTGTTTGATTCCAATTAGCCACCTTGCTTTGTTTAAATTGCACTTCATGCATGAATTTAAGAGCTTTATGACCATGTGAGCCCGTGTTTGCATATTTTCTTTAATTTCTTCAAATAAATTGGTGCCTTGACCATTTCTTTTATTTTGGAGGATAAATAAGTTGATTTCACTCTATTAGAGCTTCATTTCAAGGGCGGTATATCTTCTTTTATCTTTTGTGTCTCTCCTATGTGAACCAACGTGCTACGTGAGAAATACATGTCTACTTTGCTTTCTGAGCCTTTCCTTAATTTCTTTTATTTATGCCATTTACTTTTGCTTTTTATTTAAGTTTTATTAATGGGGTATGTGTACACCTCTTGGCTTGTAATAGATAGGGCTCGGCGAGCATTTGGTCCACTTCCCCTTCCCCTTGGTTGCTTGCTTTTGCTGTTACATGTTAAATTGCTTTAGTAGGCTCTTGCATCTAGTCGAGCATGCTAAGTGCTACGTGCTACGTGTTTACGAGCGTTTTGGCATGTCTACTTGCTTTCATAACCATGAATGAATGGAATGGATGAATGTACGTCACCACACTAGTCTAACGCTAGTTGTGGCTTCTTTTATCGTTTCCACTAGTCCAACGCTAGTCGGAATTCATAGAATGGGCTAGTCCAACGCTAGACCCTTAGGGATTTTCCTCGTTAGTATATCATTTGCTTGTTCACCACATATCACGCATTTTCCTTAGTTTTATCATTTTTGCATGCCCCTCGACCCCCTTTTCCCTCCATTTTAGGATTTTTGCATTACATGCTAGTTATAGGGTTCATTTGCTTGAGAGTCCCCTTAAATATGGGATATAGACGAGTGTGGCTTGTTCTAAGCCTTAGCACGCTTGTATCCTCTCTATCAAAGGGCAAATTGAGTCACGATTTAGGTCTCCCCGTACCCATTATGCATGAATTCCCTAGGTTCATGCATCCACTCTATCATTACACTTTCTTTTTTTCCTCCCATTTGCACACGTACACCTTTTTATCCCTTCACTTGCACACGAACACTTTTTGCACACGTGCATCTTTTTATCCCTTCACTTGCACACGAACACTTTTTGCACACGTGCATCTCTTTATCCCTTCACTTGCACACTAACACTTTTTATCATCACTTGCACACATGCACTTCATATTACCATCGCACATACCATACCTTGCCCACTCACGTGCACATTTTAACTTATGCATCTTTGTTTTCTGTTACTTTTTCAAACTCATGTCCTCACATTGCATACATGCATTCCATTCATTTGCATCCCACTCGCATTATTCGTGACTTCTTCAAAGGATCGTTATTGGGCTTCACAATTAATGTGATTGGCACCACTCAACCTTTGAAGGAAAATTTCCCCCAATACCCCTAGGTCTAGGGTTTTGCATTCATGTAGTACATCCAAATGTAATAAATTCTTTGGTTAAAACAAGAAAATCTTTGATTAAATCAACGCAACTAGCCTTGGCTAGGTCGAAGGGGTGCCTTGGATTTTTATCCTTGCCTTCCCCTTCGTCAAATGTGACTCCCGAACCTTTTTCGTTGGTTTACGTGGACTAGGAGTCGTTCAAAAGGGTTTTCTACTTTTTTCCCTTTTAAAAATTCACTTTTTGGGTGACTTGGTACACCCTAACTCTATACCAAGTGGCGACTCCATTTTTCATATAAAAAACCTTTTTGAACTATTTTTCTTGGGTCAAATCGTCGCATTTTCAAAAGTCCCATTTAGACCCATCTTTCTTTTAAATCACAATTCATTTTCCAAATCACAAATACATTTTTCCAAACCATTAATTTATTTATTTTATCAAAAAATGGGGCGCGACAGTTGGCGACTCCACTGGGGACATTCGAGAGTCCGAGCAAATTTGATTTAATCAATCTTTTTCTTCTTTTAAACCTTTTTATTTATCACATTTGGATGTTTAGAGTTGCATTTTTCCCTTTTCTAGGATTTTTGCATTTCGCATATCAACTCACTTCCTCACACATTCGCCTACGATTGTTTGGATGGATGGATGATTTATTTATGTATGATTTCGCGCTATGCATTGCATTTTGGGGGGGTGTGTGTCACCTTTAGAGCCTTGTGTGGTTCTCAACCCCTTTCCTCAAAATAGGGAACACTTCATACGTGCACGTTTACTTATTGTTATCCCACTTTATTTTATTTTTTCGTGGGCGTTTCCCACACCGCCTTGTAGGATTAGGATCGATCGCCTTGGGTAGGCGGCTGGTGTGCGCTGCGCCCATAGCGCTACCTAAGGGATCACTCGAGCCACCGATCGAAGGCCTTGGGAGTGATGACCCTTTGCCTTTAGGTCTGAAGGCTTGGGAGCCGAAGCCTTATCGAGTCTAGTTGCATTAGTGAGCCCCAGTCTCATGCATCCATGTTAGCATTTGCCTAGGTTAGAGTCAGCCTCACCCTCTTTTAAGCACTTTAGGCACGAGGGAAGGGGTTCCACCCCTTTTATTTGCTTTTATTGTATTTCTTTTTTTTATTTGCTCCCAATGTGTTATGTGTACTATCAATTGCACTAACTATTCTTTTATTTTCTTGGCTTGCATTCATGTGCCTTAGCAATAAGAGGACTCTTTGGTACTCTTTTAGTGACTCACCCACTAGATAACTCACATGTTTAAATTTTAGTTATTACACTTGATTTTCAATAAATACATTTCATTTTAGACCTTTTTCCCCCGATGCATTATTTATGTCCTCTAGGCCATACTTGTCACATAGTTACATTGCTTTAATAAATGGCATCATGCATCAACCCTAGAAAGGGAATGCCACATAGGGAATCCCATTTTAGAAATAAACCACCCCATGTCTCGGATATATAATCCAATGAGACCTGCACGTTTACCTTTCTCGTACCATCCAAAGGGGTAGTGCACAAGGTAAGGTAATGATCCGATCCTTTTAAAGAGAATAAAGCAACTTTTGCACATTAGGATATGAGCGTCTAGGAACCACTTTTTGGCCATTTTTTATCAAAATTGGTAAAATTCCCTTGCGTAAAAGGACATTAATTTGAAGAAATTCACAAATGATTCCTCTTGTTGAGACGATGAATAAATTGAGGCCAAATCATGATTTTAGAAGGCTCATAGACTAATTTTCTGAAACCACCAATGGCCGGCCGATTCAATCAATCCATTTTGTCAATTCATAATCAATTTTGAATAAACCATCATTTGACCAATTTACCCTTTTTAGGGTCATTCGGTCAATTTTTGAATAAATCAATTTCATTCAATTCATTTGACCAATTTACCCTTTTAGGGTGATTTGGTCGATTTTTGCATAAATCATCAATCTCCATTTTATTCATTGGACCAATTTACTCATTTCTTAGGTCAATTCAATCAATTTTGAATAAGTCATCCGATTTCATTTGACTAGTTTACCCTTTTTAGGGTGATCTAGTCAATTTTGAATCAATCATTCGATCCATTGGACCGATTTGCCTAGTTTTAGGGCGAGTTGGTCAAATCATCATTTCACTCGATCTGTTTGATCAATTGACTTCATTCAATTCATTTGATTAGTTTAATTCATTCTTAGGGTTATCCATTCAATTTTGAATAAATGCATTTGACCATTCTACCCTTTTTGAAGGCGATTCGGTCGATTTTTGAATAAATCATCCATTTTATCCAATTCATTTTGTCAATTCATTCATCATTTAACCAATTCATTCATTTGACCAATTTACCCTTTTTAGGGTCATCCAGCCGATCTTTGAATAAGTCATCAATTCATTGGACCAATTTACCCTTTTAGGGTGATTTGGTCGATTTTTGCATAAGTTATCAATATCCATTTCATTCATTTGGCTAATTCACCCATTGGTAGGGCAATCGAACCAATTTTGAATAAATCAAGTTTTCATTTAGTCCATTTGTCCAATCTACCCTTTTTTTAGGGTGATTCGGTCAATTTTTGAATAAATCAATTTCATTCAGTTCATCTGACCAATTTACCCTTTCTAGGGTCATTCGGTCAATTTTTGAATAAATCAATTTCATTCAATTCATCTGACCAATTTACCCTTTTTAGGGTCGTTCGGTCAATTCATCAATTTCATTCAATTCATTTGACCAATTTACCCTTTTTAGGGTCATACGGTCGATTTTGAATAAATCATCATTTCACTCAATGCGTTTGATCAATTGATTTCATTTAGTTCATTTGATTCATTTAATTCATTTTTTAGGGTTATCCATTCGATTTTGAATAAATAATCAAATTTCATTCAATGCATTTGACCATTTTACCCTTCTTAAGGTAATCTAGTCAATTTTTGAATAAACCATCAATTTCATCCTATGCATTTGACCAGATTTCCCTCTCTTAGGGTTTCGGTCTAAGGTTCACTGAATGACCTAGTCTAAACATTGCAATCTCTTTTACACGTCATTTTTTGTGTCAATCAAGGCAAGCAATCCATTCGGACTTTGTCCTAATTTTTAGGACAAACGTGTCTTTTCACTCCAATTAGAGGCCAAATTTTTCAAATCATTTTTTTTCACCCAATCAACTGATCGGATTCATCAGGTATTGTATGGTGCCTATTCTAGCGGATTGCATTTTCATTCTAGGCCTACCCTTGGCACAAAAAGGGTCCCTCCATAGGACATGCATCTGAATTGTTTGAACAATCACTAACTCATGTCTTTTTCTTTTTTTCTTTTTCCCTTTTTAGTGAGTTGCAGAAATCTACCAAACGATTTGTTTATCTAAAGGTATCTTTTGCATCCTCAGGTAAAATTTCAAAACAGCTTTTCGAAAAGCCCCACTATCACACGATCCCGGAGTAAAGCTTAAGAGAATCGTGTAAACATGACTACTAAGCCTCAATCATCCGATAAGACCATGGCAACTACTCAGTCGGAAACTACAAGTCCTGGAATTCAGTTGGCCGAACTACTTACCAAGTTTGAGGAAATGGCATCTACAATGACCGCCCAAAAGAAATTAATTGATGAGCTCGTTGGTAGTGGAGTGCAACCTGAGCTTGCGTCCACTAAACAAATGGAATTCGAACCATTTATCATTCCTACAATGCAAACCACTTTTTCCATGCAAGGTCCACCTGAAGGGACTTTCACCTACCCCACCATCCATCTACCATACACTTACCCTCCTAATCCTGCATTTCTCCCTACTCAAATGCAAGGTCCTCAACCTCAAGTCACTGCAAATATACCACATGAGCCACATACTTTTTATTACCCCACCACTGAGCCTTACCTGCCAGACCATGTTATTCAAACCAAACCAGAGGTGGGAGGATCTTCTGCTCCCGTTGATATGAAGTTGCTAAAGCGCCTGGACCGTTTTGAGGAGTTTATAAGGAAAAGCCAAGGTGTGAGCGAGCAAGGAGGTCTAGACTATAGCGAACTATGCCTGTTTCCAGATATGCAATTGCCGGTGGGTTTCAAAGCGCCCAAATTTAGCAAGTACGATGGAAATGGCAATCCCAAAACACACATTCGGATGTTTGCAAACAAGCTAGGGAAGCCGATAGATGATGAGAATCTACCTGTGCGCCTATTTCCCGAGAGTCTAGAAGGTGACGCGTTGGATTGGTACTCCAATTTGAAGCCTGAGGATATGAAATCTTGGATGGATTTGTCAACCGCTTTTATGAGGCAGTACGAATACAATTGCGAGCTTGCTCCAACGAGGTCCACACTTGAGGGAACCAAGAGGAAGCCATCGGAGGACCATAAGACGTATGCAAAAAGATGGAGGAAATTGGCTGCCAAAGTAGAGCCTCCCATGACTGAAAATGAGATTATTCGCACGTTCATCAAAGCTCATGACCCGCCCTACTTTGAGGAAATTTTTCGAATGACCGGGTGTTCCTTTGCCGAGATGGTTAATAAATTGGAAGAATTTGATGAGTTTGTGAAGGCCGGGAAAATTGTTAACGTGTCGACATTGAAGATGCAATTAGAGGCTCTGCAAGGACAGAATAACAGTGAGAAGAAGTCCCAATTTAAGGGAAAAGAAAGGGAAACTGCTTTTGTTGGGAAACAGAGCCCCTCAGCCAGACCTAGATTTTCAAATCACCCTACTTATTCATCCACCTACCCATACTACCCAAACTCTCGCCCTATTCACCATCCTCGACCCCGGCCAAATTACCCAAACACATCCACTATACCATATCATACTTCTCCACCAAACTTTCCAACTAGACCTCACCCTCCTTATCATCCAAGATCCACTTTACCCGTCAACCCGACCTACCACTATCACCAAACCAGTGACACCCAAAATCCAACGCCATACCGAACTTTCACCAATTTGGGTCGGCCTGTTGACCAATTATATGAGCAATTGAAAGCAGTCGGGAAAATTGGTGTTATACCTCCTAAGATCTATTTTAACCGTTTTCCCTCTGACTATGACCCTCAAGCCGTCTGCGCTTATCATTCTGGAGCTCCGGGGCATTCCACCAATAATTGTCGGGCATTGAAACATAAAGTCCAGGATATGATCGAGGTCGGAGAAATAGTGCTAAGGGAAAAGGATATACAAGGATCGAGTGTAAGTACAAATCCTTTTCCTAAACATAAGGACGCCTTTGAGACATCCACCCCTCATGAGGAAATTTGAGAAACCTGAAAAGGGGCTGAATTAGTGAGATTCCGCCCTCTTAAAAGGAATTTCGATAAATTGGGGGATTCGTTTTGGTTAAAACCAATGAAAATCATTCACGTGTGTGTCTTTTGTTTAATTTGTTTTCTGTAAATAGTTTTCAATCAAGTGACTTTGAATACATGTTTTGATCTTCATCTTGAAATGAAAAAATGTGTGTACAGTTTTCTATACTTTTTGTTACTTACGCATTCTTTCAAATTCCCCGACCTCTCTTGGATATCACTGTTCTGAATTTTGATAATAGCAATATCTCACGAGTGTGAATTGGAATTTCAAAATGAAAGGAGTAATAAGAGAGGACATCCAGAGATAGTTCAAAAAGACTCAGATGGTATAAAGAGAAACTCGAACTGAATTGGGATCAATGTTAAAGAAATGAATTTAGCATTCATTTTGAATGAAAAGTTGAAAAGTGTTCGAAGAAGGAGATAAAGTATTGAAAAGAAGTTTGCCAGTGCAAAGAGGAAACTAAGAGCAATTGGGTACCAAATTGGCAGCACCCTTTTATTTGTCCAGAAATTTCTGCCCGGGGGAGCGCTCATTCTCACAGAAATAGATGGGCAAATGTTCCCTCAGCCGATCAATTCAAATATGTGTAAGAAATTCTTCATTTGATAAACGAAAGTTTCCTTTCAAGGGTTAATGCAAAGAATGGAATGAAAGTCAGGCCTTCTTCATTTCCTTTTGAGACATTTTATCCCTAGTTATCCCTTTTGAGCCTTCAGAATAAAATATTTCGTTTGGCAACCCCTGAGAATCGCAAACCCCACACTGGGGCAAATTGGAAAAGGAAAGAAAAGCCCCGAGAGGTGAAAAGTGCTAAAACAACAAAAAGCAAAAGACAGAAAAGAAAGAACCTCGGTTGAGTATAAACTGGGGCAAATTTTGAAAATTTCAAAAGAATGGCAAAAAGCCAAAAGGAGAAATCCATCAAAAGAGAAAAAATGGAAAAGAAAAGAACCTCAAATTTAAAATAGACTGGGGCAAGTTTTGATTTCGCCCTAAAATAGGGTCAATGCAACAGTGCGATCTCAGGTCTGTTAAACCACTTTCAGAAATCTGCTTTCAAGCCTTAACTTTTCTAAGCACCTCACCAGACCCCATTATAAAAGCCAAAAAGTCCTGACTTCCATTCTTGGCATCACCTCTTTTAAGGAAATTTTCTAAGTCACATGGCAAATGATGTCAGTACGCCTTCACTCATTTTATAAGGGAAGGGGTTGCCGCACTGATGCCATTATTTCTTAAAACACATTTTTTGAGTTGATAAAGGCTATTGGCAAGATTTGTTCATCAGGTGAAAATTCGAAAAAAGGCACCTGTGAAAAAAAAAGAAAGGAAAAAAAAGGAAAAAGAAGAAGAGCGGAAAAAAAGAAAAGGTGGGGTGGTAGCCTTAGTGAATACCTGCAAGGGCGTTAAGGTCGGGTTTCATAAGGAGAAATGAGTTTGGATCTGGAAAATCGGTGTCTTAGTTCATTAAAATTTCCCTTCACCTTGTGGTTTTGTTGCCAACATCAAACTCCGGAAGAACGATATCCAAAAGGTCAAATGAGGAATCAAAGTATTTTAGTTCATTACACATAAAATTTTAAGTTTACAGGTTCATTTTTCTTAAATTAATTTTTTCTCAAAATGGATGATTGTTTTCAAATTTACGTGAGATTTTCATCATTTGTTGTGTACATAGAATATTCTTTTATTTGTTTCATGGTTTTATTCATCTCTTTGGATTTATCCAATGGCAATCCCTGCGATTTATTGGAGTTACCTGGATATCAAGTGTCTTATCAGCATCAAAAGTCGAGAGGATACGATGTGATTCCAGGAGCGAAGTTGGGTTACGAGTTTAGCAAACAGCAACCCCTATGATTGGCTGGATACCCAGGGTCTTAGTAGCATAGGAAGTTGGGGAACTTGGCACAATTCATAAAGCAAAATTAAGTTTCGCTACATCGAGGGAAAACGCCCAAGTGCTCATGTTTAAACATTTCTTGAAAGCAAGATTGATCGGATGGTGGTGGTATTATCTATTACTACAATTATTTCTATTTTTCTTTTAGATCCAAGCTCTAATAAGCCCATACTGGGGCAAATTTTTGTTATGAGAATTTGTGAGAATAAACCCACACAGGGGCAAATATTTTTGTAGTTCAATGGAGGATTTCGTCCAAGAATTAAAATAATGCATTTTTCAAATCAATCACGCTGTTTCTTTTCACAAAATTTGAGTGCATGTCATATTTTGGTAAGCCCTGTGCAGGTATCAATAGTTGAAGTCGACGAAAGAGCATCTGGTGATGTGAAAGGCCGATGCCGAAGAAAGCGAAGAAAGAAGGGAAAAGAGCCCTACACTTGGGGCAAAT
This sequence comes from Coffea arabica, assembly GCF_036785885.1. Classification (NCBI taxonomy): domain Eukaryota; kingdom Viridiplantae; phylum Streptophyta; class Magnoliopsida; order Gentianales; family Rubiaceae; genus Coffea; species Coffea arabica. The sequence continues at coordinate 51,094,616 of NC_092320.1, read as the reverse complement.
TATTTTTGAAAAAAATTCTCTCAAAAAAAAAAAAAAAAAAAAAATTTCAGAAAGATTCAAAATCAAGTTGGGCCTGGTTTTCGTGCCGCCAACCCTTTCAAAATCATGTTGGGCCTGGTTTTCGTGCCGCCAACCTTTCAAAATCAAGTTGGGCCTGGTTTTCGTGCCGCCAACCTTTCAAAATCCAAAATCAAGTTGGGCCTGGTTTTCGTGCCGCCAACCTTTCAAAATCAAGTTGGGCCTGGTTTTCGTGCCGCCAACCTCTTAAAAATCACGTTGGGCCTGGTTTTCGTGCCGCCAACCTTTTAAAAATCACGTTGGGTCTGGTTTTCGTGCCGCCAACCTTTCAAAATTCAAAATCAAGTTGGGCCTGGTTTTCGTGCCGCCAACCTTTCAAAATCAAGTTGGGCCTGGTTTTCGTGCCGCCAACCTCTTAAAAATCACGTTGGGCCTGGTTTTCGTGCCGCCAACCTTTCAAAATTCAAAATCAAGTTGGGCCTGGTTTTCGTGCCGCCAACCTTTCAAAATCACGTTGGGCCTGGTTTTCGTGCCGCCAACCTTTCAAAATCAAGTTGGGCCTGGTTTTCGCGCCGCCAACCTCTTAAAAATCACGTTGGGTTGGGCTTGGTTTTCGTGCCGCCAACCTTTCAAAATCACGTTGGGCCTGGTTTTCGTGCCGCCAACCTTTCAAAATCAAGTTGGGCCTGGTTTTTATGCCGCTAACTTCTCAAAAATCACGTTGGGCCTGGTTTTCGTGCCGCCAACCTTTCAAAATCAAGTTGGGCCTGGTTTTTATGCCACTAACTTCTCAAAAATCACGTTGGGCCTGGTTTTCGTGCCGCCAACCTTTCAAAATCAAGTTGGGCCTGGTTTTCGTGCCGCCAACCTTTCAAAATCAAGTTGGGCCTGGTTTTTATGCCGCCAACTTCTCAAAAATCCCGTTGGGCTTGGTTTTCGTGCCGCCAACTTCTCAAAAATCATGTTGGGTCTGGACTTTGTGCCGCCAACATCCCATTGGGTCTGAAATTTGTGCCGCCAGTGCAACCAAGGCATGATCGGGTTTAATCCCACTGATCAGTTCATCATACCGGGGCAACAATTATTTCTGGAAAAGTTTTTCCAAAAAAAAAAAAAAAAAAAAAAAAAAAAATCATCAAATATCAATCAATCAAAAATTAGGTTTAACTTCTTATTTCTTGAAGAAATCAATTTCAAATCTCAACTTTTAATTGACAAGTCTCAGCGTCCGCCACACACCTTCTACCTCTTTTCTTGACAACCACATTTAATTCACTGCCTTCAACCACCGTTAGCATCGAGTATATCTCACTAACGTGTGCGTTTTTTCATTCTACAGCCGTTAGCATCGAGTCTATCTCACTAACGTGCGTGTTTCATTTCTACCGTCGTTAGCATCGAGTCTATCTCACTAACGTGCGTGTTTCATTTCTACCGTCGTTAGCATCGAGTTTATCTCACTAACGTGCGTGTTTTCATCCTACCGCCGTTAGCATCGAGCCTATCTCACTAACGTGCGTGTTTTCATCCCACCAACACTCCATCTCATTTCTGTCTGGGTCTATCCCATTTAAATTTCTGTCTGGGTCTATCCCATTTAAATTTCTGTCTGGGTCTATCCCATTTAAATTTCTGACTGGGTCTATCCCATTTAAATTTCTGTCTGGGTCTATCCCATTTACATTTTCTGTTCGGGTCTATCCCGTGGGTCTATCCCAATTTACATTTCTGTCCGGGTCTATCCCGTAGGTCTATCCCAATTTTTTAAATTTCTCGTCCGAGTCAGTTTCATAAAAGGGGTCAATCCCCATTTCTAAAACGTCCACCGTTCGTGACGTTCGCCGCCGAATAAAGCAGGTAAGTATTTGGTGTCTACTTCTTTGTCTCAAGTTTTTCCAAAACTCAGACAAAGAGGGGCAAACTGTAGACACCAAATTTTTGGTGTTTTATTATTTATTTACTATTTGTTTTTATTTGTTCTATTTTTATTTGTCACATGTAGTTTTGTTTTCTTTTAGTTTAGTTGTTTTAGCATAGAATTTCTAAAAAAAAAAAAAAAAGAAAAATATATGTTTTAGATTAGTTTCTTCATTTAAAAGTGAAAAATTGAAAGAAATGAAAAAAGGAGAAAATGCCAAAAAAAGAAAAAGAGAAAAAATGAGAAAAAGGGAAAAATGGTTTAATGCATATGGCTTATTTTGAAAGAAAAAAAGTGAAATATTTTGAAAATTGAAGAAAGAGCTTTTAGTATAATAGGTATTATTTACTTTTTGATACATTTTAATTATTTTCAAAGAAAAGGAAAATTCCCAAAAAATATTAATTCAGGTTACAAGCATTTTTGTTTTTTATTGATTGTTTCTATTATTGTTATTATTTATATTTTGTCAATTTCATGTAAGTAAAAAAAAAAAGAAAAAGAGGAAAATTGAGGAAAAAAAGAGACATTCTAGTCGCGGCAAGCTGCATTTTGGCAGCTTGCACAAGAAGGGCCTGGGGGTTTCGACTGCAAATAAACGAAGGATTGCTGGGGTTTTAGGGTTAGAAACTGGGATATAAAAGAAAAAGAATGACAGCCGCAATGGGGAGGAGGGAGGAGATACGAGAGAGTTACGGAGAGGGAGGGAAGGTCGACAACAGCAAAAAAAAAAAAGAAACACAGCGGGAGAGGAGGAAGATAGGACGGATAACAAGAGAAATCGGGGCTGAAGTCTGGACGGCTAGGGGCTGTAGTGAAAAGGCAGATAAAAGCTAAAGAAGCTTGGGGAGCGAGAGGAAAAAGTCTGAACTTTGAAGGCTAGAGAGGTTTTGGGAGGTTTTGACGGCACAAGAGGAAACCAGAAAAAGAGAGCAGACGGCTAGTTTCTGAGAATGAAGTCTGAGGAAGATTGAAGGAAACAAAAAGAGAGCAAGAGAGAATCAGGGAGGTTGGGAAGAAACCGGGGTTAGTAGGGAAGGAAACAGAGAGATTTTAGGGAAGGAGGGTCGAAGAACGGCTGATGAAAAGTGTGAAGGAGCGAAACCCACCATAAGGCTGATTCTTCAGCCCACTTTCACAAAAATTTCTTCCCTGATTTAGCTTCATTCGTGAAGCTATCAATTTCTGCTTAGTCTACAAAGTGAAGGGAACAATTTCTATTGAGACATCTTGAAGGGAAAACAATCGGACAATCGCCCAATCTGGCCACGAAAAGAGCTGCTTTGCCTCTGTTGCACCAGTCGCGGATTGGAACGAAATCACTGCAGAAACTCTTGCTTCGGGCCTAACAATTCAGGTAATCGTTTTTGCTTCTCCCCTTTTTGTTTTAACGCTGTATTCATGAGAAACCAAATCTAAAAGGCATGAATCTTGTGATATTTTGCTGGGCTCTTTGATTTTTATCATGTTTGGCTGTCTTATTGTTTCGTTGGTTGTTTTTTTTGTTGGGTTCGTGAGGTCTTGCTTGTCAAGTTTTTTAGCGATAAGAGGTGTAAGTCTCACTTTCTGCTAGTTTGGGTTTCAAATCAGGGGTTTCATGTTGAAAATCCTATGGCTGGAGTTTGTTACTCAAAGAAGCTTTAGTTTTTCTGTTTTGGTGTGGAAAGGGGCAGTGATCGATTGGTGTTGGGTTTGCATGTTTGGGGTTGAAATGCTGAGTTCATGTTCGAATGCTTTGCTGAAAAAGTGAATTTCAGATTGCCAAACCATATCTTTTTACATGAATGTTGCTTCCAGATTTTTGCATCAGTTCTTTCCATGTGTGAGTTCCTTCCCATGTCTTTGCTTGTTGGGACATCAGATTCATGTCTTGCTTGTTTAGTTCAAAGTTTGGATGTTAGATCAAGAAAGCTTTGGTTAAGGCATATGTTTGAATATGAATCTGGTCTTGGAATGTGAAACTAAGAAAAGTTGCAGCAAACATGGTAGGAACAAAGTGCAGTAATTTTCACTTTTCGGTTGTTGAAGTTTAATAGAATTTGGTTGTAGAAGCTTCTTGTCTTGTTTTTGTTGCATGAAACCTGCATGAAGTACTCCAAGAATCCCATTGTTGTTAAGTTGTAGCCATGTTTGATTGGGAATGGACCAAAGGGCTGTATGAATCTTGTTTTGCCGAAAAGTTGCTTTCAATTGCAGTAGCTTTTGAATATCAAATGTTTGCACATTTTGCTCCAGAATTTCTGTTTAACAAACACTAGTTGACTGAGTTGGTGTTGGCAAGTTATGCTAGAAGATTGGAATGTTTTTGTTTGTCAGAGTCACAAATTATGAGGAAGTGCAGCTGTTTTGGCATTGCAGAAATTGTTTTGTTGCAGAAATTCTTCTTCTACGTAGATTGCATGCATGAAGATCTTTCAAATTTTACATTCTGGCCCCCCAAGTCTCTCCTGGTTCCACTAGGACCCAATCAATTAAATAATTTCATCAATTTGGTCCTTGGTAGTTTTAATTTCTGCAACTTCATTGTTTGTTTGATTCCAATTAGCCACCTTGCTTTGTTTAAATTGCACTTCATGCATGAATTTAAGAGCTTTATGACCATGTGAGCCCGTGTTTGCATATTTTCTTTAATTTCTTCAAATAAATTGGTGCCTTGACCATTTCTTTTATTTTGGAGGATAAATAAGTTGATTTCACTCTATTAGAGCTTCATTTCAAGGGCGGTATATCTTCTTTTATCTTTTGTGTCTCTCCTATGTGAACCAACGTGCTACGTGAGAAATACATGTCTACTTTGCTTTCTGAGCCTTTCCTTAATTTCTTTTATTTATGCCATTTACTTTTGCTTTTTATTTAAGTTTTATTAATGGGGTATGTGTACACCTCTTGGCTTGTAATAGATAGGGCTCGGCGAGCATTTGGTCCACTTCCCCTTCCCCTTGGTTGCTTGCTTTTGCTGTTACATGTTAAATTGCTTTAGTAGGCTCTTGCATCTAGTCGAGCATGCTAAGTGCTACGTGCTACGTGTTTACGAGCGTTTTGGCATGTCTACTTGCTTTCATAACCATGAATGAATGGAATGGATGAATGTACGTCACCACACTAGTCTAACGCTAGTTGTGGCTTCTTTTATCGTTTCCACTAGTCCAACGCTAGTCGGAATTCATAGAATGGGCTAGTCCAACGCTAGACCCTTAGGGATTTTCCTCGTTAGTATATCATTTGCTTGTTCACCACATATCACGCATTTTCCTTAGTTTTATCATTTTTGCATGCCCCTCGACCCCCTTTTCCCTCCATTTTAGGATTTTTGCATTACATGCTAGTTATAGGGTTCATTTGCTTGAGAGTCCCCTTAAATATGGGATATAGACGAGTGTGACTTGTTCTAAGCCTTAGCACGCTTGTATCCTCTCTATCAAAGGGCAAATTGAGTCACGATTTAGGTCTCCCCGTACCCATTATGCATGAATTCCCTAGGTTCATGCATCCACTCTATCATTACACTTTCTTTTTTTCCTCCCATTTGCACACGTACACCTTTTTATCCCTTCACTTGCACACGAACACTTTTTGCACACATGCATCTTTTTATCCCTTCACTTGCACACGAACACTTTTTGCACACGTGCATCTCTTTATCCCTTCACTTGCACACTAACACTTTTTATCATCACTTGCACACATGCACTTCATATTACCATCGCACATACCATACCTTGCCCACTCACGTGCACATTTTAACTTATGCATCTTTGTTTTCTATTACTTTTTCAAACTCAAGTCCTCACATTGCATACATGCATTCCATTCATTTGCATCCCACTCGCATTATTCGTGACTTCTTCAAAGGATCGTTATTGGGCTTCACAATTAATGTGATTGGCACCACTCAACCTTTGAAGGAAAATTTCCCCCAATACCCCTAGGTCTAGGGTTTTGCATTCATGTAGTACATCCAAATGTAATAAATTCTTTGGTTAAAATAAGAAAATCTTTGATTAAATCAACGCAACTAGCCTTGGCTAGGTCGAAGGGGTGCCTTGGATTTTTATCCTTGCCTTCCCCTTCGTCAAATGTGACTCCCGAACCTTTTTCGTTGGTTTACGTGGACTAGGAGTCGTTCAAAAGGGTTTTCTACTTTTTTCCCTTTTAAAAATTCACTTTTTGGGTGACTTGGTACACCCTAACTCTATACCAAGTGGCGACTCCATTTTTCATATAAAAAACCTTTTTGAACTATTTTTCTTGGGTCAAATCGTCGCATTTTCAAAAGTCCCATTTAGACCCATCTTTCTTTTAAATCACAATTCATTTTCCAAATCACAAATACATTTTTCCAAACCATTAATTTATTTATTTTATCAAAAAATGGGGCGCGACACTCCAGCAACTGAAGAAGAAACTGAAGAGGATATGATGAGGATACTGAAGAGGAAGAAGTGGATCCTGCCCAGTTTTGCCTAGCAAGGAGGAGGTCTGGATCGTCCAAAATCACCATTTAGGCACTTCTAGGCAAATGCACTTCATGATTAGGATGATAGTTCATAATAGCCTTTTGGCATCTTTTGTATTTTAAACATTTCATGTGTTCTGTATTAAGGATTCTATTTCTCTTCCTTTGCTGGTCTGTAAAACTATTTGATTATCTTTTATGTTTTGAATGAATGTTACTTTTGTGGATTATTCTTTAGTTTTGGATGAATGTTGCTTAATTTAGTCTGACCTCTGATTTCTGATATTGACTGTCAATAATTGATGTTGTTCATAGTGCTGTTGACAATTGCTGGTTGTTGTCAATATTGATGATGCTATGTTTTGGTTTCTGGTTTTACTGATAATGATTGATAATTGTTATTAGTATTGCTTTTTGAATACTGGTTTCTGGTTGATCTAGTGATGACAAAAAGGGAGAGAATGGATACTAATGTTTAATGATGTCAGTCTGGTGATAAGTGTAATAAAGGAATATCATTCTGAGGGGGAGTATCCACTCCTTTATGCATCAAGTAAGAAGGAGCTTTGTCTCAATTATTTTACTCCATTCATTCTTTTATCATCATCAAAAAGGGGGAGATTGTTAATTTTAGTCTATAACTTTTGATGATTACAAAATAAATGGATGTTACTAATGATCTCTCAATAGACATTTTCACAAATGGAGCAAAACAGGTTCAAAGATTAAGCACAAAGGATGCTGAAGCTGTTGGACGCACAAGAAGACTGGATCGGACGACCGACAATCATTGCGCAATTTCGGACGCATGAAGAACTTCACCCTCGGATGTCCGAAGATATTAAGTCATTCCTTCTAAGCTCACTGATCTTGATCGGACGCACATCATCAGAGCACTGGACGTACGACAAACATTGCGACACTTCGAAGGCAAAGCTTTGGAGGCATCGGACGTTCGAAAGAATCGAAGAAGAATTCTCAGTTTCACTTCCTACTTTCGGACGCATATGCTGAAGGCACCGGACATCTGAAATAATTCAAGAAGATTTCTTGAGCTCACTGCCCACGTTCGGACGCAAGAAATTGGTCAATCGGACATCCGACACTGACAACGGCTAGTTGACTTTTCAACTGCCTTCTATCCGTTGGGAGCATTAATTGAAGAACTTTTTGGTTTCATATAAATAAAACAAAGTCAATTACTTCAAAGCACTTTTGCACATTGAGACTACATAAGATCAAGAGTGATTTTAGTAGAAAAATACACTTCAAAGAAGATTTGTAATATTAGTTGTGTAAATTTCGATAAACTTTTTTGGTGTGATTCAATTACTTCAATAGTGTAGATTTGTGAGGGTTATCCGAGTGATAGTAAAACTTCCTTACTTGACCAAGTGTGGCTTAGGGGTAATGGGGAAGTGATTCTTCCTTTGTACACAAAAATTGGTTGTAAGTTGATCAACTTGAAGAAACTTGTTCACTAAAGTGATATTCAAACTCAAGAGGAGTTTGGTATTTGGTTTGATATTCTTTCTCTTTTACTTACTATCTTGCTTTATAAATTATTCATCTCTTCTACTCACAAGCACTTGTGCTTTCTCATTAATTGCTTCATTATATGGTCTTTTAGAAAAAAGGACAAGTACTCAAAAAGTAACTCACAACTTGGGCAATTTTTCAAACTACCTAATTCACCCCCCTCTTAAGTTGTTTTCTATTCTTACAGAAATTTATCATTATTTGAATGATGTAGCTTGGTATCGTGGATTTTTCTAGTTCTGTCCCTAACTAGACTTATGATTTTTCCTTTTGATCCTGCCTAAGATTGTGACGCCCCCACTTCTCCCTAAGACGAACCAAAGGGTATCCGCGGGACGCCTGCCTAACTCTCGCCAGGACTCAAGTAATTCCATTCAATCTTATTGTCGAACTACACAACACAAGTAAATAACTTAAGCACAGTAAATGCGGAAGCGTTTAACTTTAACAATAGTCATCCATTATCCAACCCGCACGTCGGGTGTTCAAAGTACATCACAATTCCCAAATATACATCACGCCCCAAAAGTTACATTTCAATTCCAAAAGTACTACCCAAAACCAAGGGCATAGCCAAAATATAATAGAAATTCTAAACAAAAGCACATCAGGAGGGTTTTTCCAGTACACCTCCGAGTTTAAATCTGTTAAGGAAAACAAATCTACAGGGTGAGCAAAACGCTCGTGAGGCCAAGAACACACATGCAGGCACATAGTTCAGGTGATATCTTGCAAGTAATTAATAATGCCAACAAAATGTAAATAGAAACAATTCAAGGATATAGTAGCTCTCAAAAGCTAAGTTCCACTGGCTTTGCCAGTTCATTCGTATATCTTCCCGCGATGACTCTCCGTCAACTGGGTTGATATTTCCAAACCGTAGATCACCATTTACTTCTCATCCGTCCACCATACACCGCTTCGGACCCGCACGACATTTATAAGGCGATACTCCACGAGTATGTCAAGCAAGATCTCTCAATAGATCAAACTTATCATGTGAATCCCATGACTCACCGAGATTCCCGACCAAGCCTATGCTGGCTCGAGTTCCAAGGTCGCCCTATGAGTTTAGGCGTCCTCCATGTATTATGTAAGTGTCGAGGAGATTCACTCCAACGACGTATGCAGCCATAGCATACCATGTCATGTATTCAAGCATTTGACAGGCTTAAGCATGTATTTCAGGTCATGTAAATCATACAAACCAGGTTAAACATGAGTCATTTGTTTCAAATGAGAACGAGTGCGATAAAATACACACTCGACTCCATTTTTCAAAACCAAGTAGGCTAAGCATGTAATCAGGTAAGCCAAGCATGAATCAAGTCCATAGAGTTCAAGTAGTCATACACTTGACACTCACCAGGTAAAACGAGAAGAAAAGGGCACTCGAAATTCAAGCATCCACCGAGGGATTCTCTTGAAATTTCTTTTGGGTGCCTGAACAATTAACAATAGACCATTACTACCAATCCCCAAACAATGAGGAAAGTGCACACTAACACGGTCTAGAAGTATCTCGAAAATTGAATCGGAGTTCCTTTTTTTTTTTTAATCGAAACTCGAACGAGTTATAAGACTCGAGTGAAAATAGATTTATTATCCTAAAAATCATTGGATGGAAGCGAGTACGTGCGAGTAAATCTCGAAACGAATGACCGAAGTCGAAAGTGGGCTGGCCACGTCACAATCCGGCCGGAATCTGGCCGGATATCCCGCCGGATTAGAGGCAGTAGCCATCCTCAATTTTTTTCAAATCCCAACAGTAATCCAGCCTCCTATCTGGCCAGAAACTGGCTGGATTCAAGGCCAGATTCCAGCAAAATGCTTCCCGCGCGGATTTCATTTCAAATGTTCAAAGTTTCGATTTTTGGTACAATTTTTGAAAAATCATAACTTCTTTTCTACAAGTCAAAAATTGATAAACTTAGTACCGTTGGAATCATCTTCCAAAGTACTAAAATTTTCTAGAAGAAATCTTTCCACGAATCTAAGTGGAAGGAACTTAAATTGTGGCTCAAATTTGGTAACTTGAGTTACCAAGGTCGTTTCAAGTTGGTTTTTGGCCAACTTTGAGAATTCGGCAAAATTCACTCGATTTGAACTAGCCTTTGAAATTTGTAAATCAATTAGAGTTGCAAGTAAGGGTTTTAACAGAAAAACCAGATCAAGAATCGGAGTTTCGAGCACCGAGATACGGTAGCTCAAAGTTAGGGAAAAATTCAAAACTGGTGAACAAAAGATTTGAGATTCCAACTTTGGGACTTTAGTTAGGTATCGAAATGAACTTGGATTGGTACAAAATTTGGCAGTATAATACTCCTATATAAAGAGTATCCCTCTATCAAATTTAATGAAAAAATACCTTCGGGAAGGTAGTCAATCAAACAACCAAAGTTTTGAAAATCCTAAGACAAAACTGCCTTGAGCCCTTTTGTTTTCCATTCCAAACATTTGGTCAAGGAAAAATTCCTCAAACATGGCTCATTAGTGTAGGAAAAGCCTAAGGAACATTCATGATACATTTTGTAAGTTTTTAGCACCAAAATATTCAGTTAGCAAGTCTACACCAAGCCTTGCATCAAATCTGTCCAAAAGTTAGGGCTTTCAAGAGTAGGGCAGGTTCCGTATTTTGATCACAAATCACTCAACGTAACTCGGAATTGGGCATGGTTTATGGCGTTGGAAAACGCATTCAAAGAGATATAATTTCACAGAAGAAACCATTTTGAAATTCGGCACACAACTAGCTCAAATTTGAGCCACAAGTTGCAGCCTAAGCATTTCGTTCCGGGAAAATAGAGAAACAGAGCAGCCGACTTTAAATGGTTGGTTCGGCTCACATACATGGAACCAAAATGTGTATTTTATATCGTCAGAAAGGTGGGAATTTCTAGTTTCAAATGCCGCTAACGGCACTTGATTTTGACATTGGAGTACAGAGTTATGGTCCAAACATGAAAGCTAGTCAGAGCATTACGGGAACAGTTCCAGATTTACTAGCTTTGTGAAATCAATTTATTTGACCCACCAAACATCAATATTTTTCAATGAAATTTTATACACCATCTATACAACATATAAAAATCATATATAAGTCATTACAACCCCAAAATTCTGCAGAAATGGGTACGTTCAAAGCAAGGGCAGAATTGGAACTTTTCCCCTCATGCATTTCTTGATGTTCATACTACTAATACACCATTAATCTACCATTTTGAGCACTAAACCAACATTAAATTCATCATCAATCATCACATCAGCCATCAAGACAAGGGTGGGAGTTCATAAAGCCCACCTTCCAAATTTCCAACAATAACAACCACCCATATGAATACAAGAGTTTAAAGGTGTTAAACAACCTCCATAAACCAAGGTTAGAGTGTCGGATCATTGCCTACTCTAGTTGATGACCAAGGCAGAATTTTCGGTCCTTAGAGGCTCCATGAAAACCGTGGAAAACTGCTCCTTTTGATAGCTAGATGAACTCTCCAAGTGACAAGCTAGGTGTAGTTAAATTTTGGTTGAATTTGGTGAAGGTTTGAGCAAGATTTGGAGATGAAATTTGCAAAGCTTGGAGTTGTTTTGTTGCAGCTGATGGCCGGCCAAGAGAGAGACTATGAGAGAGAGTGTTTGGTCCAATTTTAGCTTCCTAAGGAAGATACAATGTGTGGTGCAAAATCACTCCAAAGTCAACTCTCAATAGTGCGCGTAGGGCGCGTTTGGGCTCGATTTCTCTCGCATTTGTTTCACTAGTGCACTAAACCTCTAATACACTTATATTCATACAAATATTATTCATTCTTAATTGTTCCAAAATAATGGTCTAAAGTCCCTCAATTAAGCGCGCTCATGAAAACGCGTATTTCCAATTTAGGCGCGATAAAGTGAAACTTTCAAGAAATTCTTATAACAATCGTGCCACTAACTATCACTTGAGTACTTAAACCTAAAATTACCTATTTTAGGACCATTGTACATGTCTCCAAATTTTCGAGCTTTTTGAACTCCCAATTAGCTAAAGTTTTCAGACACGTTTTCACTATTTACATTAATCGAGCTTCAAAAAAATTAATTTTTGAAACGAGTCACTCAAAAAATGTAATGAAGTCATAAATCCAGGTATTTAAGTCTAACAAGGCTAGAAAATAATAATCGAAACAAATATTCAAATAAATAATTAAATGAGCAAAGTAGAAGTCGAAAAATAATAATTTTTACGAGTTCTCACATCCTCTCCCCCTTAAGAAAATTTCGTTCTCGAAATTTACCTTGATTGGTGAACAGGTCTGAATACTTTTCTTGAATTATTTTTTCGACCTCCCAAATTACTTCCTCCAACCCATGGTTCTTCCAAAGGACTTTTACTAATGGTATCCGTTTATTTTTCAATTCCTTCACCTTCCTATCTAGAAGCTTAACCGGTTTCTCCTCATAGGTCAAAGTCTCATCAATTTCAACATTTTCGGTCGTAAGATGTAAGAAGGGTCCGGATGGTACTTTTTAAGCCTAGATACATGAAACACATTATGGATTCGAGATAAACTCGGCGGTAATTCCAACTTATAAGCTACACTCCCCACACATTGGATAATCTTGTAAGGCCCTACAAACCTTGGTTGTAATTTCTTTCCTTTTCCAGACATCAATCTTGCTTTCAAAGGTGTAATATTGAGAAACACCAAATCTCCAACAGTGAGAAATACCAAATCTCCAACAGTAAACTCCAAATCCTTTTTTCGATTATCGGCATAACTCTTTTGGCGGCTTTGGGCGGTCTGAATTCTCTGGCGTACCAACTTTACTTTCTCACTAGCTTCTTCAATCCAAGATACTGTGGTCGAGTCTAAGATTTTTCGTTCACCTATTTCGTCCCAACAAATTGGAGACCTACATTTCCGACCATAAAGTGCCTCATACGAGGCCATCTGAATAGAAGAGTGGAAACTATTGCTGTAAGCAAATTCTACTAAAGTCAAAACTTACTCCAATTCTCTCCAAAGTCCAGAACACAAGTCCTTAACATGTCCTCAAGAGTTTGAATTGTCCTCTCCGACTGTCCATCAGTCTGGGGATGGTAAGTGGTACTAAAGTTCAACTTAGTCCCCAATACCTCTTGCATTTTTACCAGAATTTCGAAACAAATCTCGGATCCCTGTCGGACACGATACTTACAGGTATTCCATGCAACCTAATGATCTTATTCAAATACAACCTGACCAGCTTCTCTAACGGGTATTTCATATTAATCGGTAGAAAATGAGTCGATTTTGTTAATCTATCCACTATTACCCAAATTGCATCATGGCCTCTCTGTGTTCTTGGTAATCCCGATACAAAATTCATGGTGATATTCTTCCATTTCCACTCAAGTATTCCTAAAGGTTGCAAAAGTCCTGATGATTTCTGATGTTCGGCTTTAACCTGTTGACAAATTAAGCATGTTTGAACAAATTTAGCAATCTCCTTCTTCATATTCTTCCACTAACACAGACTCTTTAAGTCTTGATTCATTTTATTTCCTCCTGGATGTACCGTAAACTTTGATCGGTGTGGCTCTTCTAAAACTTCTTTTTTAAGCCCTTCATCCTTTGGCACAACTATCCGATTCCGAAATCTCAATATACCATTCGATCCCAAGTTAAAATCCGACTTGTCCCCCTTTTTAATCTCTTCCAACCACTTCTGTACTTCAGTGTCCTTTCCTTGAGATTCCTTAATATGTTCCATCAAAGTGGAATTCAATACAATATTTCCCAAAATTACTTTCCTCGGTTCCAATACAGGATTCCAATAACTAACTTCTTCCAACAATTGGAATACCTTAATCATCAATCCAGTCATTTGTACTTGACGATTCAAAGCATCAGCCACTACATTAGCTTTCCCTGTATGGTACTTATTTGTACAGTCATAGTCTTCCAGAAATTCTATCCATCTACGTTGCCTCAAATTCATCTCCTTTTGAGAAAATAAGTACTTAAGGCTTTTGTGGTCTGTAAAAACTTCAAACGTTACTCCATACAAGTAATGTCTCCATTTTTTCAAAGCAAAGACCAAAGCAGTTAACTCCAAGTCATGAGTCGGGTAATTCCCTTCATGTGGTTTCAATTTCCTAGAGGCATACGCTATCACTCTGTCATTTTGCATTAAAACATATCCTAGTCCTTCCTTAGATGCATCTGTATAAACCATAAAACTATCCTGTCCACTTGGTAGAGCTAACACAGGTGCTCTTGTCAACCGTCTTTTCAACTCCTGAAAACTTTCTTCACACTTAGAACTCCATAAAAACTTCCTATTCTTCTTGGTCAATTCAGTCATGGGTCCAGCAATTTTCGAAAAATCCTGGATAAATCTCTGGTAATACCCCGCTAATCCAATAAAATTTCGAACTTCCGTTGGGTTTTTCGGTCTTTTTCACTTTGAAACAGCTTCAACCTTAGTTGGATCCACTTTAATCCCATTCTTAGAAATTATATGTCCCAAGAAAGTCATTTCTTTTAACCAAAACTCACACTTGCTAAATTTAGCATATAATTGATGTTCCCTCAAAATTTGTAAAACAATTCTCAAATGCTTCTCATGATCCTTCACATTCTTAGAATACACCAATATGTCATCAATAAAGACCACCACAAATTGATCTAGATAAGATTTAAAGATCCTATGCATTAAATCCATAAAAGCAGCAGGTGCGTTCATTAACCCAAACAGCATCACGGCAAATTCAAAATGCCCATATCTCGAGTTAAAAGTAGTTTTGGGTATGTCCTTCTCCAAAATCCTCAACTGATAGTAACCCTGTCTCCAATCCAACTTTGAGAATACTACAGCCCCTTGCAATTGGTCAAATAATTCATCAATGTGGGGTAAAGGGTACTTATTCTTAATTGTAACATCATTCAAGCCTCGGTAGTCTATACACAGTTTCAGACTTCCGTCCTTCTTTTTAACAAACAAAACTGGGGCTCCCCACGGCGAATCATTTTCCCGTATAAACCCCCGTTCTAACAAGTCTTGTAGTTGCAATTTAAACTCTTTCAATTCAGCTGGGGCCATTCGATATAGCGTCTTAAAAATAGGGGCTACTCCCGGAGTTACGTCGATCTTAAAGGCTATTTCCCGTTCCGGGGGTAGAGACTCTAACTCTTCGAGAAAAACATCTGGAAAGTCTTTCACTACAGGCATGTCCTCCAAATTCACCTTATCACTAGGGGTGTTAATAAGAAAAGCCAAATGCCCTTGAGCTCCTTTACTTAACAGCTTTCTAGCCTGAAGTTCTGAAATAAGTGCAGATGAAGCTAATTTACCCCTTACATCCAGTTTCATGGTTGCTTCTCCTGGAATACGCAATTCTACAATCTTCATCCTACAGTTTAACTGAGCAGTATAACGGGCTAACCAATCCATCCCCAATATTACATCGTATCCCTTAATCGTCAATCCCATCAAATCAGCCAATAATTTTCGTTCCCCAATCCAGACTTCACAATTTTGATACACCAAGTTAGCAATTAGACTTTGATCCCCAGTAGGCGTCTTAACCTCTAGATCATATGGTAACTTAATTGACTTCAAGTCTATCCCACTCATGAAGTTAGGGTTTACAAAAGAATGTGTAGCACCTGGATCAATTAAAACCCTAGCGAAACGGTGAAAGATTGGGATTGTACCTTCTACCACCTCAATTGCCTCAGGAACTTGTTGATAATCCAGTGCATAAACCCTAGCCGGTACTTTCGGTCGGTTCCCTCCGGCACTGGTTTGCTTAGAGGCTGACTTTCCGGTCTTTGGGTATCACCTCCCATCTTCATTTTGTTTGGACAGTTCACGAGCTGATGCTCGGTATTGCCGCAGGCCAAGCACTTCCCAGACTTTCTCCAACAGTGATTTTCATAATGGTTGGATTTTCCGCAGTACCCACATGTAACTTGAGGGGTCACCGCTGATCCACTGGAAGGTGCTTTCCTAGCCTGTGTCAGTCCACTACGACCTCCTCTAAATAAAGCTCCTCTCGAAGCTCCAGCAGTCCTTGGTCCTCCCGCTCCTCTTCCCATTTTGGAAAGCTATGCACTTTTACTAGCTTGTCCAGAGGTATGGCTAGAAAAGTTTCTTTTTTTATTATGGAAATCTCTCACTTGCAATCTTGCACTCTCAACCCTTTGTGCCTTCTCTAAAGCTTCAATAAATGTAGAGATTTGGGTTGCGGGCAAGCCCTCTTGTATCTCCACATTAAGTCCCTGAACAAACCGTCTAATCCTTTCTGCTCATTGGTCACCAGTTCGGGAGCGTACTTTGAAAGTTTAGTAAATTTTCCTTCATATTCAGCTACACTAAGAGTTCCCTGTTTCAGCTTGATAAATTCATCCTCCCTTTTCTCTTGGATTAAGGGCGAAAGAAACTTTTCATTAAATTTCCTTGTAAAATTCTTCCAAGTCTAAGGGGTTTGAGTTCTCTCCCATTTTCCTTTTATCAGATCCCACCAAGCACGGGCTACTCCCTCAAATTGGAAAGCAGCGAAATTCACTCGCCTATCTTCAGTGTAATCTAAAGCAGCGAATATGTTGGTCATCATTTCTAACCAATTCTCCGCTACCTCAGGATCATTTTCGCCAAGGAACTTAGGCAGGTTAAATTTCAAGAACCTCTCTAAGGCACTATCCTCTCCTCTTTCTTGACCCCCAAGTTGGTTGAACGGTCCAGGGCCTTGTCCATCAGCTAAGCGCTCTAGGATGTCGGTCATTCTATTAATGGCAGTGGCCATTTGATTACCGTCAATATTTTCTTGACCTTGGGTCGGTCCAGTTGCCGATCCCTGGTCGTCCCTTTGAGAATGGGCTTGTCTAGTCCCTCGCCCACGACCTCGACCACTTCTTAGTCCTTCCATAATCTAGGCATGCCTAGTGCAAGAAATAAATAATAAATTATGCGGTGCAAAATAGAGAGCAGGAACCAATCAAGAAAACATCTGAAATAACAATAATTTACATTCATTAGCATATTAAGTCCATACAATTAGCAAGTCATGGGGTAGTCACAAAATATATAGCACACAGGTGCCACAAGAGTACTTTTAGTCACAGAAAACTAAAGTAAGAGCAAGTGCTTCAAAAACAAGCCACACAGTCATGCAAAATACAATAGCCTCAACACTTACCGTCAACCCAGCTAATACTAGCTATACTAGTTAAAAGAATCAAAAGAGAGGTCAAACTGCCTAGATCTAGTCCACAGTAGGACTATCAGGAGGAACCTCCTCCTCAGGATTCTTCTCCTCAGAGTCCTGAGCTACACCCATCGCCTCATCCACTAGCCTAGTGGCATCAACTAGGATCCCGGAAATCCTATCACGAACCTCCTCCCTCAACATAGTAAGCTGAACCCTAGTGCTCCAAAGCTTCTCATTAACAACAACAAATGTAGCTACCTCTCCTTCTATCACCTCCTCGAGCTCGACGATCCTCTCGCCCTGAGCGCTAACCATCTGTCTAAGTTCGTCCACCTCAGCCTGAAAGTCCAAGTTGGCATTCACCAACTGATGACGCTCGTCGTCCAGGGCCAGTACAACGTGGTTTGGGTAAGCAAAGATCACCCTACAAGCACATCGGGGATATCTATTAGGTGGGGAATAGCGTACTCGAGCCCCTCCAACTAGAGCTCGGTAGTAGATAGGCCTAGGAGGCACTATATGACCATTCGCATGGCTATTTTCGTCAGCTGCCGGAACTCCATTTCCGTTTTCCATCCCTGCAAAATAATAACACTTTTCGGGTTAGAAATTTAAATCACTATCTAGTTCGGATGTCGTTTATGCATGCCTAACCCAATCACTAGTATACCCCAAATTCCTCTTAAGGTATAACTTAATTATCCGTTCTCAGGTTTTAAGGGTAGAGTATCTAATATGTCTCCCATATATATCTCTAACCTAGCACTAACCTAGCGCTCTGATACCAACTGTGACGGCCCCACTTCTCCCTAAGGCGAACCAAAGGGTATTCGCGAGACGCCTGCCTAGCTCTCGCTAGGACTCAAGCAATTCCATTTAAACTTATTGTCGAACTACACAATACAAGTAAATAACTTAAGTACAGTAAATGCGGAAGCGTTCAAACTTAACAATAGTTATCCATTATCCAACTCGCACGTCGGGTGTTCAAAATACATCATAATTTCCAAATATACATCACGCTCCAAAAGTTACATTTCAATTCCAAAAGTACAACCCAAAACCAAGAGTATAGCCAAAATATAATAGAAAGCCTAAACAAAAGCACATCAGGAGAGTTTCTCCAGTACACCTTCGAGTTCAAACCTGTTAAGGAAAACAAATCTACAGGGTGAGCAAAACGCTCTCGTGAGGCCAAGAACACACATGCAAGCACATAGTTCAGGTAACAAGCCCATGTAACAGTTCAAGTGATATCTTGCAAGTAATTAATAATGCCAATAAAATGTGAACAGAAACCATTCAAGGATATAGTAGCTCTCAGGAGCAAAGTTCCACTTGCTTTGCCAGTTCATTCGTATATCTTCCCGCGATGACTCTCCGTCAACCGGGTTGATATTTCCAAACCGTAGATCACCACTTACTTCTCATCCGTCTACCATACATTGCTTCGGACTCGCACGACATTTATAAGGCGATACTCCACAAGTATGCCAAGCAAGATCTCTCAATAGATCAAACTTATCATGTGAATCTCATGGTTCACCGAGGTTCCCGACCAAGCCCATGCCGGCTCGAGTTTCAAGGTCGCCCTATGAGTTTAGGCGTCCCCCATGTATCATGTAGGTGTCGAGGAGATTCACTCCAACGACGTATGCAGCCATAGCATACCATGTCATGTATTCAAGCATTTGACAGGCTTAAGCATGTATTTCAGGTCATGTAAACCATACAAACCAGGTTAAACATGAGTCATTTGTTTCAAATGAGAACGAGTGCGATAAAATACACACTCGACTCCATTTTTCAAAACCAGGTAGGCTAAGCATGTAATCAGGTAAGCCAAGCATGAATCAAGTCCATAGAGTTCAAGTAGTCATACACTTGACACTCACTAGGTAAAACGAGAAGAAAAGGGCACTCGAAATTCAAGCGTCCACCGAGGGATCCTCTTGAAATTCCTTTTGGGTGCCTGAACAACTAACAATAGATCATTGCTACCAATCCCCAAACAATGAGGAAAGTGCACACTAAAACGGTCTAGAAGTATCTTGAAAATCGTATCGGAGTTCCTTTTTTTTTTTTTTATCGAAACTCGAACAAGTTATAAGACTCAAGTGAAAATAGATTTATTATCCTAAAAATCATTGGATGGAAGCGAGTACGTTCGAGTAAATCTCGAAACGAACGACCGAAGTCGAAAGTGGGCTGGCCATGTCACAATCCGGCCGGATTCTTGGCCGGATTGGAGACAGTAGTCATCCTCAATTTTTTTCAAATCCCAACAGCAATCCGGCCACCTATCCGGCCAGAAACTGGCTGGATTCAAGGCCGGATTCCAGCAAAATGCTTCCCGCGCGGATTTCATTTCAAATGTTCAAAGTTTCGATTTTTGGTACAATCTTTGAAAAATCATAACTTCTTTTCTACTGGTCAAAAATTGATAAACTTGGTACTGTTGGAATCGTTTTCCAACGTACTAAAATTTTCTAGAAGAAACCTTTCCATGAATCTAAGTGGAAGGTACTTAAATTTTGGCTCAAAGTTGGTAACTTGAGTTACCAAGGTTGTTTCAAGTTGGTTTTTGGCAAAATTCACTCGATTTGAACTAGCCTTTGAAATTTATAACTCAATTAGAGTTGCAAGTAAGGGTTTTAATAGAAAAAGTGGATCAAGAATTGGAGTTTCGAGCACCATGATACGGTAGCTCAAAGTTAGGGAAAAATTCAAAACTGGTGAACAAATTTCCAGATTTGAGCTTCTAACTTTGGGACTTTAGTTAGGTATCGAAATGAACTTGGATTGGTACAAAATTTGGCAGTATAATACTCCTATATAAAGAGTATCCCTCTATCAAATTTAATGGAAAAATACCTTCGGGAAGGTAGTCAATCAAACAACCAAAGTTTCGAAAATCCTAAGACAAAACTGCCTTGAGCCCTTTTGTTTTCCATTCCAAACATTTGGTCAAGGAGAAATTCCTCAAACATGGCTCATTAGTGTAGGCAAAGCCTAAGGAACATTCATGGTACATTTTGTAAGTGTTTAGCACCAAAATATACAGTTAGCAAGTCTACACCAAGCCTTGCATCAAATCTGTCCAAAAGTTAGGGTTTTCAAGAGCAGGGCAGGTTCCGTATTTTGATCACAAATCACTCAACATAACTTGGAATTGGGCATGGTTTATGGCGTTGGAAAACACATTCATAGAGATATAATTTTACAGAAGAAACCATTTTGAAATTCGGCACATAACTAGCTCGAATTTGAGCCACAAGTTGCAGCCTCAGCATTTCATTCCAGGAAAACAGAGAAACAGAGCAGCCAACTTTAAATGGTTGGTTCAGCTCACATACATGGAACCAGAATGTGTATTTTATACCATTGGAAAGGTGGGAATGTCTAGTTTCAAATTCCGCTAACGGTACTTGATTTCGCCATTGGAGTACAGAGTTATGGTCCAAACACGAAAGCTGGTCAGAGCATTACGGGAACAGTTCCAGATTTACTAGCTTTGTGAAATGAATTCACTTGACCCACCAAACCTCAATATTTTTCAATGAAATTTTATACACCATCTATACAACATATAAACATCATATATAAGTCATTACAACCCTAAAATTCCGCAGAAATGGGTACGTTCAAAGCAAGGACAGAATTGGAACTTTTCCCCTCATGCATTTCTTGAAGTTCATACTACTAATACACCATTAATCTACCATTTTGAGCACTAAACCAACATTAAATTCATCATCAATCATCACATCAGCCATCAAGACAAGGGTGGGAGTTCATAAAGCCCACCTTCCAAATTTCCAACAATAACAACCACCCATATGAATACAAGAGTTTAAAGGTGTTAAACAACCTTCATAAACCAAGGTTAGAGTGTCGGATCATTGCCTACTCTAGTTGATGACCAAGGCAGAATTTTCGGTCCTTAGAGGCTCCATGAAAACCGTGGAAAACTGCTCCTTTTGATAGCTAGATGAACTCTCCAAGTGACAAGCTAGGTGTAGTTAAATTTTGGTTGAATTTGGTGAAGGTTTGAGCAAGATTTGGAGATGAAATTTGCAAAGCTTGGAGTTGTTTTGTTGCAGCTGATGGCCGGCCAAGAGAGAGACTATGAGAGAGAGTGTTTGGTCCAATTTTAGCTTCCTAAGGAAGATACAATGTGTGGTGCAAAATCACTCCAAAGTCAACTCTCAATAGTGCGCGTAGGGCGCGTTTGGGCTCGATTTCTCTCGCATTTGTTTCACTAGTGCACTAAATCTCTAATGCACTTATATTCATACAAATATTATTCATTCTTAATTGTTCCAAAATAATGGTCTAAAGTCCCTCAATTAAGCGCGCTCGTGAAAACGCGCATTTCCAATTTAGGCGCGATAAAGTGAAACTTTCAAGAAATTCTTATAACGATCGTGCCACTAACTATCACTTGAGTACTTAAACCTAAAATTACCTATTTTAGGACCATTGTACATGTCTCCAAATTTTCGAGCTTATTGAACTCCCAATTGGCTAAAGTTTTCAGACACGTTTTCACTATTTACATTAATCAAGCTTCAAAAAAATTAATTTTTGAAACGAGTCACTTTAAAAATATAATAAAGTCATAACTCCATGTATTTAAGTCTAATAAGGCTAGAAAATAATAATCGAAACAAATATTCGAATAAATAATTAAATGAGCAAAATAGAAGTCAAAAAATAATAATTTTTATGGGTCCTCACAAGGATAATAGGGGTGGTGCTTACCGTGAGATCTTTTGTATTTTGTTTACATGTACTCCTATATTTGTAGCACTTAGTTGCCTATGACCTGTATTTGATAGTACTATTAACTAGTTGTATGCAAATTGACATGTGATATGACTTCTGACTTATGCAAATATTTATGCCGTAATTTAAAGTGTTCTGCAATGTGTATATGTTTATCAATTCATGCGCTTATACTTTTCACTTTTTTTTATGCGTTTAGAACCTTGCAAAATGGATCGGCGAGAACGTGGATGGGAGCGTGTGCATGGGTTTCGCTAACCCCGCACTCCCAAGAGAGGTGAGGGATCCGCGACTGGATCAAACCAAAATCCTAGAAACGAAGAGGGTGACCAAGTGGCTATGGCCATTAACCACATGACCGATATTCTCGAGTGCTTAGCTGAGCGTCAAGAACCTGAACCAGTCAACCAACTGAGGAACCAAAAGAGGGACGAGGATAGAGCCCTAGGGCGATTTTTGAATTTCACTCCACCTAAGTTTCATGAAGGGTCTGATTCCGAGGTATCGGAAAATTGGTTTGAAAGGATGGTTGATATTATACCGAGAAAAGGCAAGTGAATTTTGCCGTTTTTCAATTTGAGGGGGCGGCACGCTCGTGGTGGAATGTTGTTAATGTAAAGTGGAAAAGAGAACAAATCCCTTGGACTTGGGTAAACTTTGAGAGGGAGTTTAATGTCAAATTCCTCCTGCCAATTATACAAGAAAAGATGGAGTATGACTTTGGGTTTGTTTGGATTGTGAATTATTTGAGATATTTTTACTGTAGCACTTTTTGTGATGTGATGTATGTGAGATAAAAAGGTAATTGGCAAGATAAAAAGGTGCGTTGGAAATTGTAATGATGATGTAAGCAGATATAATTTGGTAAATAATTCACAATCCAAACAAAGCCTTTATTAAGTTGAAATAAGGATTCCTAAGTGTGGCCGAGTATGAGGAGCAGTTCACTAAACTTTCCAAATTTGTCCCTAATCTAGTGATCACGGAGCGCAAAAGGATAATGAGGTTTATTCAAGGATTAAACGTAGAAATTCAAAAATCTCTAGCAGTCGCCCAGATCACCACTTTTACGGATGCCTTGGATAAGGCATAGAGGGTAGAGAATGCTAAGTCTCAATTTAAGACTTTTCATGCTAGAAAGAGGGGTAAACCAAGTGATACCCCTGAGCAGTCTGAGAGAACTTGCCAACCCCTTAAAATGGGAAAAGGGGTTGGAAAAGTGAAGATGTTTGAAAAACTCGGAGAAACTCCATCAAATGGAGTCCCACCAAAAGGAAATCAGAGTAGGCGATGTCAACAAAAAGGGAAATTTCAAATTGGTCAAGCTGTGACTCTTCACGTAACTTGTGCATACTATGACAAGATTAATGGCCGAGTGTTGGAGAAAGTAAGGAAAATGTCTGAGATGCAGTAGTACCGAGCATAAGTTTTCGAATTGCCCTAGAACTTCTAAAGGAGAAGGAAATTCCCAACAACCTGCTAAATCCACTGCAAATCAGTCGAGTGCCAGAATGAGTGATTAATGCTAATGCTAATGATTGTAAGAGGGATCCAAGTAGTAGAAACTCTATGAGTAGGGGTGAATCTGACTCCACTCGACAAATAGGGATAGTATTTTTATCCTAGCATAGACTGGCACTTTTAGAGGTTTTAATTTTTTTGTATAGGGGATGACATCCTTTTGTTGTATATTGCGATTTAGCACGTTTTGATCTTGTTGTTTCCCATTTTATTTTGAATGATTTGATGAACTTATTATAACTTAGTGTAACTATTATGATCTTTTATGACATATGAAAATTTACTTTGCTTTTAATTGATTTTATGATTTATATGTATATTTAATTTATTGCTCCACACCTCTAGATTGTGATAAGATCATGAACGGCATCTGAGAATAGTTAAATTCAATAAGTGTGAGTTTTGAATGGGAGAAGTAGAAGTGATAAAAATTGGTCACGTGAGGAAAGGGCTGGTAAATATTTTAATCGAGAAGTGAAGGAATTAAAATGCAAGCAAATCCCTCTAATGAAAGTTTTATGGAGAGATTATAGAATCGAGAAAGTAGTTTGAGAAGTTGAAGAAGAGACCAAAAGAAATATTTAGGGTTATTCATAGATCAAGGTATGAATTTCGAGAACGAAATTCTTTTAAGGGGGAAGGATGTGAGGATTCGGATTTTATTTTCTTATTTTTATATTATTTAATGGCTTAATTAATTATTTATTCACCCGTTTACTGAGAATAATTTATTTCATTCATTTTAAAATCCATTGTATGCAAAAATGTCTCTTTTATAGTTTTAAAACGTTCCGTTCACAAATTTAATTTTTCTACTGTTCGTTTAGCGAGAAATAGCAAATACTCGTTTTTCGAGACAATATTCGATTCGAGAGTGCAATAGTCTTGGAGATTTGAGGACTCATGTTTTATTCTTAAAATAGTTATTTTTATAATTATTTACCCTAGAGTTAGTTAATTATATTATCGTTACAAGAATTTCTTTTAAGTTTCGCTTTATCGCGCGCGAATCGGAATTTCACGTAAATCGAGGTAGAACGATTAAGTGGAGATTTAAGAAACTTATACTGGACTACTAAGAATGAATAATTATAGTGTTATAGGAGTTACATTGGAGGTTTAGTGCGCAAGTGAAACAAATCCGAGAGAAACGGTGATACGAAACTCGTGCGGGCACTATTCAAAGTTGACCTTGGACACTATTATTCACTCTTAATGGCCTAAAAATAAAGGTCTAAAGTCCCTCAATTAATCGCGCATGTGCAAAACGCATATTTTCGATTTGTGCGCGATATAGTGAAATTTTCAAGAAATTCTTATAACGATAGTTTCACTAACTAATAATTGATCAGTTAAACATAAAAGTACCTATTTCAATACTAATGTACAAGTCTCCAATTTTTCAAGCTTATTGTATCCTCAAATCGATTATTGTCTCCAAACGCGTATTCACTATTCTCACTTAACGAGCTTTCAAAAATTAAATTTTGAAACGAGTCATTTTAAAAATATAAGTAAGTCATAGATCCATGTATTTGGGTCTAAAAAGGTTGAAATAAATATTCAGAATAAACTTTCATTTAAATATTTAAATAAGCCAGTAATAGGAATTTAAAATAAGTAAATTTGCGAATCCTCACATGATGGAACTAGTAACTTCAAGACGCATTTAAGACTATTTGCAAATAAGTTGGGAAAGCCAATATATGATGAAAATTTGCCAATACGTTTATTCCTGAGAGCTTGGAAGGCGATGCCCTGGATTGGTATTCAAATTTGAAGCCTGAAGAAATGAGAACATAGGTGGATTTGTTAACCGCGTTTGTAAGACAATATGAGTATAATTGCGAGCTTGCTCCAACGAGGACCACACTTGAGGGGGCTAAAAGAAAACCATCTGAGGATTACAAGACTTATGCAAAGCGATGGAGGAAATTGGATGCTAAGGTGGAACCTCCTATGACCGAGGATGAAATTGTTCGAACATTTTTCAAAATTCATAACCCGCCCTATTTTGAGGAAATTTTTCACATGACTGGATGCTCGTTTGCAGAAATTGTCAACAAATTGGAGGAATATGATGAGTTTGTAAGAGCAGGAAAGATTGTTAATGTGTCAGCTCTGAAATCGCAATTAGAAGCCTTGCAAAATCCAAGCAGTAGTAGCAAGATGCCTCAGTTCAAAAAGAAAGATGGGGAAGCCGCATTAATCTGGGACCAAGACGTTTCTTCCCGACCTAGATTTCAGCAATACCCCACATATTCATCCCCCTACCCATATTATCCAAACTCATGCTCTGTTTACCATACTACTATCAATCACCCTCGACCTCAACCAAAGCATGCAAACCCACCTATACTACCCGTCCCAATTTTTCAACCCAATCTTCAAAATCGACCTCGTCCTCCTTATAATCCCAGACCTGTTCAACCAAACAACCAAACTTATCCTCCAACCCAAAACCCAACCCTATATCGAACCTTCACTAACCTAGGCCGACCCATCGATCAGTTGCACAAAAAACTCAAAGTTGCCGGAAAAATTGGTGTTATGCCTCCCAAGATCTATCCTAGAGGTGCTCCCCCTAGCTGTGACCCTCAAGCCATCTGCGCTTATCATTCTGGAGCTCCAGGGCATTCCACCAATAATTGTTGGGCATTGAAACATAAAATTCAGGATATGATCGAAACTGGAGATATAGTGCTAAGGAAAAAGAGTGAACAAGGACTGAGTATAAGTACGAATCCCTTTCCCAAACACAAGGGCGCATTTGAGGCATTTACCCTCAATGAGGAAACTTGAAAGTTCCGAACTAGTGAGATCCTTCCCTCTTGAAGGGAATTTCGATAAATATGGGGAGTTGTCTTTGGTTAAAATCCATTCATGCAAGTGTTTTTTGTTTAACTATGTTTTTGTAATTAGTTTTCAATCAAATGGCTTTTGAAGACACGTCTTGTTTAACAAGTAACATGCTATTAAGTTTGGTCTTTATCTTGAAATTCAATAAGATGTACAGTTTTATATATACTGTGTTACTTACGCATTCTTTTCAGATGGTCAAGAATAAAATCCTCCGACTCTTTGGATATCACTGTTCTGAAATTTGATGGTAGCAATTTCAATATCTCACGAATGTGAATTTGAATTTCGAAATGAAATGAATAATTAGAAGACATCCGAAAATATGTCAAAGAGGTCTGAATGGTATAAGGAGAAACTCAAGCCGAATTGGGATCAAAATTAAGGAAATAAAACAGTGATTACTTGATAAGAAGCAGCTAAATACAGTCCGTCATGGTCAATATTATCAAAAGAAAAGGATTGGCCTGTGCTTACCATAAAAGGGTCAAATCATGACTATTCAGATGAGGAGATAAAGCGTTGAGAAAGCTTTTGTCGGTACAAGATAAGCCCAAAAGAAGAGTCTGCCCCAAATGGGCAAGGGTCTTTTATTGTCAAAATGTATTGCCTGGTAGAGCACTCATTCTCACAAAAGTGGAATAGACAAGTTTTCCTTAGCCAATCAATTCGAATATATGTAAGAAATTGTTTATCTGATAGATGGAAGTTTCCTTTCAAGGATAATTCGAAGAATGGAATGAAAGTCAGGCCTTTTTCCTTGTCATTGAGACATTTTATCCCTAGTTATCCCTTTTTGAGCCTTCATAATAAATCATTTCGTTTGGCAACCCTTGAGAATCGCAAACCCCACACTGGGGCAAGTTTGAGTTGGAAAGAAAAGTTCAAGAGATGAAAATGAATAGAAGAATGAAAGGAAATAAACAAAAGAAAACCTCAGTTAAAATAGACTAGGGCAAATTTTGAAACTTTCAAAGGAATGGTAGAAGGCCTTAAAAAAATGAGAGAGAAGAGAACCTCAGTTGAGAATAAATTGGGGCAAGTTTTGATTTAACCCTAAAATAGGGTTGATGTAGAAATGCGATCTCAGATCATTTAAACCACTTTTGAAATCCGCCTTCAAGCCTTAACCTTTTTCTTAGCACCTCGCCTGACCACATTACAAAAAATCGCAAGTCCTGACTTCCGTTCTTTGCGCTACTTCTTTTAGGAAATTTTCTAATCACCTGGCAAATGATGTCAATACATCTTCACCAATTTTGCAAGGGAAGGATTGTTGCACTGATGTCATCATTTCTTAAAACATATTTCTGATTTGATAAAGGCTATTGATGGGATTTGTTAATCAGGTGAAAACCCGAAAGGGCACCTAAGAAGAAAAAGAAAAGAAAATAGAAAGAAGAAAATAAAAATGAAAAAGAAAATAAAAGATGGGGGTAACCTTAGTGAAAACCCGAAAGGCCGCTAATGTAAGGTTTTATGATGAAAGGCGAGCTTGGAATGAAATGGTTGGAGACTAAGTTTATTGGAATTTCTCTTTACATTGTGGTTCTGTTGCCAAGCATTGAATTCCGGAGGAATGATATCCAAGGGGTCAAATGTGGCATTTTGTTCAAAAATCTTTGGCTCCACTTGGATTAGCTGTTTTTGGAGGTGTTTTTTAAAAATTTTACTGTAACTTTATATATGAAAAATTTTTATTGTAGATATTTTTGGATTGTTTTTAGAGGTATTTTTAAAATATATTTTTATAATTTAGAATTTTGTTGAGATTCTTTTTAAATATACACTGGCTCTGTTTCTATATATTAATGTTTATTTATTTATGTATATAATATTTTTATTTCAATTTTGTTTTTTAATATGTATATTATTATATATTTAATATCCATATACAAATATATATATTAATATACATATTATAAAACAAAATTGATATGTATATATTTATATAAATATATTATGAACAAATATTAATATTTATATATAAATACATATATTTATTTGAATTGATATAATATACATAATATACATATTAATATGCAAAATTTAAATTACATATTAATATTAATATAATTTATATATAAAATAAAATATAAATAATTGAAATATACAAATTGAAATATACATATTAATATATATTAATATACATATTATAAAATAAAGTTGAAATAAATATATTTGCATATTTATTATATATTTATATATTTCTATAAATATATATAGATATATATTTATATTTAAATAAATATATATATATATAAATGTCTTTTAAACAAAATATTTATATTTATATATAAAAATATAATATTTATTTCAATTGATATAATATATATATTATACATTTTAATATACATAATTGAAATATATTAATATTACTATAATTTATATATCTTATATTCATAATTGAAATATAAATATCAAAATATACATATCAATATTTATTAAACAAAATAAATTTTTTTGTATATAATATTTATATATTAATATATTTTTTGTATATTTGGAGTTGTTTTTAAAATATTTGTTTGAATATGGTGTTTTTGAAATTGTTTTTGTAAAATTTTTACTGTAGCATTATAGATGAAAAACAAGTTTTTGAAAAACTCTCAAATCCAAACAGAGCCAAAGTGTTTCAGTTCATCAAACATGAATTATTATGTTTACAGGTTCATTTCTTTTAAATTAATTTTCTTTCAAAATGGCTGATTGTTTTCAAATTACTGAGATTTTCATCATTATTGTGTAAATAAAATATTCTTTCATATGTTTCATGGTCTCATTTATCTCTTTGGATTTGTCAAATGGCAATCCTTGTGATTTATTGAAATTATCTGGATACCAAATGTCATATTTGATAAGCATTGGAAGTTAAGAAAATTTGTTATAGATTGCAGAGCAAAGTTGAGTTTTGCTACATTGGGATTTATCAAATGGCGATCGCTGTGATTTATTGAAATGGCCTGGGTACCAAGTGTTATTAGCATTGGAAGTCAACAAAACTTGATACAGTTCATAGAGCAAAGTTGAGTTTTGTAGCAACAAAGGGAAAGCATCAAAATACTCATGTTTACACGTTTCTTAAAAGTTAGACGGGTCGAATGGTGGTGGCATTATTGTTTTTTCTCTTCCAGGTACACACGTGTTTCAAAGAACAAAACTGGGGCAAATTTTTATATAATTGTGGAATGTCACCCAAGAATTGAATATTCATGGTTCAGACCGAGGAAGAGGTGTAAATCAAAGTCTTAAGGGGGAGCAACAATGTCACAATGCAAAGCGAATGATCGGTTGCACAATAATGGGTTGAAACTGGGGCAAAAATTTTCAGAAAAGGTTCCCCTAGTGAGTATTCAAAAACTTTTCCATACACTAATGCTTCTTTCTTGCCAAATCAAATTTAATTTCTTATTGGTGAAGTCTCAGCGTCCGCCGCGCACCCTTCTATCCCTGTTCTTGATAAAATCAAATTTAATTTCTTGTTGGTGAAGTCTCAGCGTCCGCCGTGCACCCTTCTATCCCCCTTCTTGACGAATCAAATTTAATTTTTTGTTGGTGAAGTTTCAGCGTCTGCCGCGCACCCTTCTACCCCCCTTCTTGACAAAATCAAATTTAATTTCTTGTTGGTGAAGTCTCAGCGTTCGCCGCGCACCCTTCTATCCCCCATCTTGACAAATCACTTGTTGGGTTTGGGTTGTATCCCACCAATCTCGGCAGGTTTGGATTATATCCCACTGACCGTTTTATTGTGTTGGATTTGGAATTTCGGCAAGTTTGGCTTGTATCCCACTGACCGGTTTTGTGTTGGATTTGGAACCTCGGCAGGACCGGATTTTATCCCGTTGACCGTTTATATTTCATTGGAATCGGATTTTATCCCACCAACTGACCTTTTTATGTCTACATGTTTCAGCTCACGGTAGAATAAATACAGGTAAGTATTTGGTGTCTACGTCTTTCTCTCAAATCTCTTCGAAACTCAGACAAAGAGGGGCAAATTTTAGCCTTTTTTTTAGTTGACTTTGTTTTAATTTTTGTTTATTTTTATTTTATTTTCATTTCGTTAAGAAAATCATTTTATTATTAATTAATTCAATGGAAAGAAAAAAGAAAAATCATCAATCAAACACAAAAATTTTAGCATTTTTATTTCATTTTAGTTGATTTTGTTTAAATTTTTTGTCTATTTCCATTTTGTTAAAGAAAATCATTTCTATTATTCATTCATTGGAAAGAAAAGAAAAGTAGAAAAGAAAACAATAAAATCAAAATCATAAATAAAAAAAAGAAAAAAATGATGCTTCACGCGAGCGCATCATCTTCTTGGTTTCTGTTCAAATTTCAGCTGCAAATTTCTAGCTCTTTTCCCACGTTTATTTTGGTATTTTTGCTCCATTGGATCATTTCAATCTCAAGCCACCTGGCTTTAATCCCAACACCAAGAGAATCATAGGACAAAACCCATCTACTTATTTATTATCCTAAAGATGTCACTCCAATCCGCACCATTGGATGCTAGGGTTGGAGGGGTTCTTGTTGTGACTGCCCCACCTCCCACTAAGGCGAACCAAAGGGTTTGGCGGACCATCTGCCCAACTTTCGCCGGCACTCAGTCGTTCACTGCAATCCTCAATTAAACCCGGAATAAAACCACAGGAATAAATATAGCAACAATCCAAAACTGAAAGCGAAACTTATATACATTTTTATCTCAAAAGGGAACACAAATATCGAATATACAAAGGTTCTCAATTCGTCATACACCCAGCCCGTGCCAAGCACTAGAGTAAGAACCATTACAAAATTCAGAGATCTAGACTAAACTAGTCTACACAAAGGATGAGCTAAAAGCTCAGTGAGGTTCCAAACACATAATCCAACAATAAAGCCAATGCATTAACCATAGATAACCAATAATTCAAGAGACATTGACAATGGAAAGCGATAATAACGCATTTATTAAAAGGATACGTGTTCACAGAGAGCCATTCATTCATTCGTTCATTCATTCTCCTTTCATTCCCTTATTCCTCCAATCATTTGAAAATGCATTTTTGTAAGTAAAACCCCTCATTTGCATTGACATGCGTTCATTCATTTCATTCACCCCTCCTGGACGTTGGCCAGGCTCTACCAGACTACAAGATAATACTCGAGTATACCAAACTTTCACCCAGGGTCACCAAATCGCCCGACCGAGTCTGCTTCTGGCTCGAGTCGACAAGTAACAAAGGGCAAGGGCCCAGTTCAACTAAACAGCTTACATTCATGCGCAACTAGCATTTAATCATTTAATCATTGAAAATTTCACATTTATTTACGTCGAGTGCGATAAAGTACACACTCGCCTAGTAAAATTCATTTTAACAGTCATTGATAACATGGAACATGTAATCATACATCTACAACAAGCCATATAGTCAATGGAAATATAACAAACAAGAAACACTCACCTATTTATGCAAAATAATATCCAAAATATCCTGCCGGATAACACCGTCAGTCACCGATGAACCCTAATATAATCAAAAGAACATATTATGCTTCAACCATCAAAGATTTAAGTGAGTAAAAGTGATTCAAAGAAAATTCGAATACGTACTAGTACAAAGTATAAATATGATTTTGGTAGTGAAAAGAGTACATTTAAACCAAAGGAAAAAAGTAAAATATTTGTAAAACTTATGCTCACTCGTAAAACTTTAAAATCTCCATTTGAGTCAAAGTGACAAAGAAAACTTATTTCTATTAGTCGTTAAGTTCATTTTTCCAAGGGTACAAGTTCGGCCAAATTCTAACTTATATATCTCGATAAAATAAAATGCAAATATCCTAGATGGTTCATGTGATATTCGCTCTCAAGCCTTACTCGAGTCGCAAGTATGGCTGTTTAACCCCGGAGCATAAATTTGGGCAGCACGCCCTTTGTATTTACCTATGTTCCAACCATTTATGGCTTCATTCTTTTCCTCAGTCAGTCCCAAAATCATACACAAAATCATCTCATTTCCATAGCCATTCAATAGGCTCAAAGTCATACAAGTACCAAACCAAGTTAGGAACATGTGCGGAAATGAAGTTTGCGTCAAAAAACAAAAGACAGATTTGATGTTGTTTTGCTTAACGGGCACAACTGAGGCTACGCTTATTGGATTGAGGTGCAACTTATACCATTTCGAAGCTAAGACAGAGGGATACAATTTTGATGAAGACCACTTAGTCCAGTTTCTAATGTATCCAAGTCATATTCCCAATTTACAGAACCAAAATCTCACAAACAGGTCAGTTAACCGCACTATGTTTTGAATGACAATAACTCTGGCTACCGAAGTCCAATCGAGGTGATTCTAGGGGTGTTGGAAATCTAAGACATAACACTACAACTTTCATGTTTTGGATAAATGCTAATTCAGTAGGCATCAGGGTGAACAGACGTAGTCATATTGATGAAATGTCAAAACTGTCCCTAAAGTTCTTCCTATGGCAGTCAGTGGTATTTTTGTCTTTTAACATGATACAGTGCTCGGATTGAGCTGAACTTTTACATGCACCTGTAAAATATCATTCTCTACAATTTTCATGTTTTTTATTAAGCCTAATTTGGCTCTAACATGGTGAAAAAGAACCCGGAAGAACAGGGGAATATGAAAACTTAAACCTGGAATTTGAGCTGTTCCTCTAGAATTTCATATCTAGCAAGCATTCAAGCATCAAAGCCAACAATTACTAACTCTATAACATCCATTACTAGATGAATAACTATAAGCAAGGCTAAAAATGTGAACCCTATCTCCACATTCCACATATCATTCCAAACTAGCAAATTTACCGTCATAAACCAAGAATATGAGTTTCTATCCAAACTTCAACAAAATTAATGAAGAGTAAAGGGAAAGGCAGCCATGGTACCTTCGAAAAGCTCCATGTAGGTGAGAAACCAAACACTTTCTTCCCAAAATTTTACCGCACACAATTATCTAAGCACTAAAATGAAAGTTTAATCGGTTTGGATTTTGGATTTTCACTCAACTAAGTTGGATTCAAGGTGAAGTTGCTAGCTTGTCTTCCTCTCTTTTTTTTTTTTCTCAAGCTCACAACCAAGATACTAGAATGGAGAAGAAAATGAAGGTTCAAGAAGGTTTATAAGATAGTAATTGGTTTGGGTCAAAGTTAGGTGGATGACCGCCAAGTGTCACCACAAGATTCAACCTCAATTTTTCTTTTTTTTTTTTCCTTTTCTTGGTCAATATTTTCGGCCATCTTAAGCTGGATTAAGGGCTGATATTTTACACTAATATCAAGGTTATTTTATGGTAAGAAAATGGTGGTCAAGTGGTGCACTCAATCGGTAACAAACGGTATCCGTCGGTTTGAGCCGATTTTCCTTAAATCGCATCTACTAGAGTTTTAACTTATAATTCACTAACTTATTGTTACCACTTCTAATCACACACTTAATATCATCTAAAACTTACTCTTAATCACCAAATTTGATCCACACTCCGTACCGGATAGTCACACCATGGATTAGCGTAAAACCCTAATTCATGCTAACTTAAAAAACGAAAAGTGAAACCCTACTTTCTAGGTTCATTTGCACTTATTGTGGGGTGAGTGAGTAGTAGAGCTATTATAAAGTAATAATTTCCCAATAAAATGGAATTTTTAAAAAAATATAAGGAATTTTATGAGTCCTCACACTCTCTCCCCTTTAAGAGAATTTCGACCTCGAAATTCATACCTTCAGATGACTCAGGAGCTTGTTGGTCGTCTAAGGCATATACCTTTGCCGGTACTTTTGCTCGATTTCCTCTGTCATTCACTTGTTTCGGTTTGGTTCCATCCAATGGTTGAGCACTATTCCCCCTGGGTTGCTTCATCGGGCAACTACTAATTTGGAGATCGCTACTCCCACAAATCGAACATTGTCGCCTTTTCCTCCAACACTCATTTTCAGTATGATTTGCCTTTCCACAATATCCGCAGGCCAGGTGAGAAGCCACTTTTTGGCTTTCTTGAGAAATATCCCTATGACCTATTTGACTTTCTTTGGTAGATCGTTCATCTAGTGCTCCTAATGTCCATGGTGGATGGGGTGAAGGGTTCACTTTTTGTACTTTAAAAGGCACTATCTTTTCGCTAGATTCCTCAAATACAACACCAGATGCACCCCTTTTCCGTGTTTGGAAGGCTTTGACCTGTGCCTTTGCATTCTCAATCCTTTGGGCTTTCTCAAGGGCTTTCATAAAGGTATTGACCTGAACTGCGGCTAAAGCTTCCTGGATTTCCAAATTCAACCCTTGTATGAACCATCTCACTCTTTTGCGCTCCGTGGCCACCAATTCAGAAGCAAACTTGGACAGTTTGGTAAATTTAGTCTCATATTCCACCACACTCTGAGTTCCCTGACGTAACCCAGTAAACTCGTCTTCTCTCCTTTCTTGGACTAAAGGTGGGAGATACTTCTTGTTAAATTCCCTTACAAAGTTTGTCCATGTCCATGCAATCTGTTCTTGTTCCCATTTTGCCCTAATAACATTCCACCATGCTCGGGCCGGTCCTTCGAATTGAAATACAGAAAAGTTCACTTGTCTTTGATCCGTGTAGTTTAAAGCCGCGAAGATGTTAATCATTGCCTCCAACCACTGTTCAGCTATATCCGGATCAGGCCCTCCATGAAATTTCGGAGGTAGAAACTTTTGGAACCTCTCAAGAGCCCTATCCTTTCCTATCTCAGGATTCCGGGGTTGATTCACTGGCATTTGACCTTGTTGATCTACTAGTCGTGCTAGGATATTTGTCATTTGTTGCATCGCCGTTGCCATTTGATCTCCGGCCTCAACCCTCGGTCCATGTTCTTGCTTGGCCACTGTTTCTCTTTCTTCTCTCGGTTCTTGAGCTCGCTTAGTCCCACGGCCTCAACTAACTCCACGTTTACGACTACGTCTCCCCTCCATACCCTTTTCTCTTTTTTTTTTCAAAAGGTGATTTAGTATATAACGAAATAAATTAACTAAAACAACATGCTATAATACATCAAATACACAAGGAGACATATACACAATATAATGCACCATATATACCAAGAGACATTTCAAATTAGACAAAGTCAAGTGCAGCAAGTACTATACATGTAGATATTGACATACCACAAGTAAATGACATGTAGGAACAATGCAAGGGTAAAACGAAGGAAAATGCAACTTATTGTCCCACACTCAGTTAAAATCACCCCAGTCCGGTCTCTTACTTCACTTCCCATCTGAACTAGGTGCCCATTGATCTCTTGTACTCACTCTAGCCAAACATGAACCTGTTCATGTTCCCTAAAATGAAATTCTCAAGTACTTAGTATCGCCCTCAACTCTGGAGTACTCGGGTATAAGAATCCGAAATAAGATAATTTACATCTCGAGTTGGCCAGTTCTAAAAATAAATTACCTACAATTGAGATTCCTACCGGACGTACCTATCTATTGTCCTCGAATACCATGATAACGATTTTAGGTCTATAACAATTCATGATTCAGAGCTTATGCCCAAAAGAGCATTTAGTCCTTCACACTTATTCACCACTTGGCCCAACTCACTCCGCACAGAGACAACGCGAAGTGGCTCTGATACCAACTGTGACAGCCCCACCTCCCCCTAAGGCGAATCAAAGGGTTTGGCGGACCACCTGCCCAGCTCTCGCCAGGACTCAGTCGTTCACTGCAGTCCTCAATTAAACCCGAAATAAAACCACAGGAATAAATATAGCAACAATCCAAAACTGAAAGCGAAACTTATATACATTTCTATCTCAAAAGGAACACAAATATCGAATATACAAAGGTTTTCAATTCGTCATACACCCAACCCGTGCCAAGCACTAGGGCAAGAACCATTACAAAATTCAGAGATCTAGACTAAGCTAGTCTACACAAAGCTCCCGTTCTGGCTCGCCTTCCCCTGTTAAGGAAAACAACTAAAGGGATGAGTTAAAAGCTCAGTGAGATTCCGAACACATAATCCAACAATAAAGCCAATGCATTAACCATAGATAACCAATAATTCAAGAGACATTGACAATGAAAAGCGATAATAACACATTTATTAAAAGGATACGTGCTCACAGGGAGCCATTCATTCATTTGTTCATTCATTCTCCTTTCATTCCCTTATTCCTCCAATCATTTGAAAATGTAATTTTGTAAGTAAAACCCCTCATTTGCATTGACATGCGTTCAATCATTTCATTCACCCCCTCCTGAACGTTGGCTAGGCTCTACCAGACTACAAGGTAATACTCGAATATACCAAACTTTCACCCAGGGTTACCAAATCGCCCGACCGAGTCCACTTCTGGCTCGAGTCGACAGGTAACAAAGGGCAAGGGGCCAGTTCAGCAAAACGGCTTACATTCATGTACAACTAGAATTTAATCATTTAATCATTGAAAATTTCACATTTATTTAGGTCGAGTGCGATAAAGTACACACTCGTCTAGTAAAATTCATTTTAACAGTCATTGATAACATGGAACATGTAATCATACATCCACAACAAGCCATATAGTCAATGGAAATATAACAAACAAGGAACACTCACTTATTTACGCAAAATAATATCCAAATATCCTGCCGGATAATACCGTCAGTCACCGATGAACCCTAATATAATCAAAAGAACACATTATGCTTCAACCATCAAAGATTTAAGTGAGTTAAAGTGATTCAAAGAAAATTTGAATACGTACTAATACAAAGTATAAATATGGTTTTGGTAGTGAAAAGAGTACATTTAAACCAAAGGACATAAGTAAAATATTTATAAAACTTATACTCACTAGTAAAACTTTAAAATCTCCATTTGAGTCGAAGTGACAAAGAAAACGTATTTCTATTAGTCATTAAGTTCATTTTTTCAAGGGTACAAGTTTAGCCAAATTCTAATTTATATATCTCAATAAAAGAAGACGCAAATATCCTAGATAGTTCACGTGATATTCGCTCTCAAGCCTTACTCGAGTCGCAAGTATAGCTGTTTAGCCTTCGAGCGTAAATTTGGGCAGCACGCCCTTTGTATTTACCTATTTTCCAACTATATATGGCTTCATTCTTTTCCTCAGTCAGTCCCAAAATCATACACAAAATCATCTCATTTCCATAGCGATTCAATAGGTTCAAAGTCATACAAGTACCAAACCAAGTTAGGAACATGTGCGGAAATGAAGTTTGCGTCAAAAAACAAAAGACAGATTTGATGTTGTTTTGCTTAACGGGAACAACTGAGGCTACGCTTATTGGATTGAGGTACAACTTATACCATTTCGAAGCTAAGACAGAGGGCTACAATTTTGATGAAAACCACTCAGTCCAGTTTCTAGTGTATCCAAGTCATATTCCCAATTTACAGAACCAGAATCTCACAAATAGGTCAGTTAACCGCGCTATGCTTAGATGACAATAACTCAGGCTACTGAAGTCCAATCGAGGCAATTCCAGGGGCGTTGGAAAGATAAAACATAGCACTATAACTTTTATGTTTTGGATAAATGCTAATTCAGTAGGCATCAGGGTGAACAGACACGGTCATATTGGTGAAATGTCAAAACTGTCCCTAAAGTTCTTCCTATGGCAGTCAGGAGTATTTTTGTCTTTTGACTTGATACAGTGCTTGGATTGAGCTGAAAGTTTACAGGAACCTATAAAACATCATTCTATACAACTTTAATATTTTGTGTTCAGCCTAATTTAGCCTCTAACATGGCCAAAAAGAACCCGGAGGAACAGGGGAATATGAAAACTTAAACCTGGAATTTGAGCTATTCCTCCAGAATTTCATATCTAGCAAGCATTCAAGCATCAAAGCCAACATTTACTAACTCTATAACATCCATTACTAGATGAATAACCCTAAGCAAGGCTGAAAATGTAAACCCTAGCTCCATATTCCACATATCATTCCAAACTAGCAAATTTACCGTCATAAACCAAGAATATGAGTTTCTATCCAAACTTAAACAAGATTAATGAAGAGTAAAGGGATAGGCAGCCATGGTACCTTCCAAAAGATCCTTTTAGGTGAGAAACCAACACTTTCTTCCCAAACTTTTACCGCACACAACTATCTAAGCACTAAAATAAAAGTTTAATTGGTTTGGATTTTGGATTTTCACTCAACTGAGTTGGATTCAAGGTGAAGTTGCTAGCTTGTCTACTTCCTCTCTTTTTTTTTTCTCAAACTCATGACCAAGATGCTGGAATAGAGGATAAAATGAAGGTTCAAGAAGGTTTATAAGATG